>NW_024468254.1:0-600000 GCF_002104995.1 Linderina pennispora | reverse complement strand
ACTGCAGCTTGTCTTCACTGGTGCCGGTTCGGTTCGCATGCGGGCAGGCATGGCTAGCACTTGACCCATGTGTGTCGGCGATGGGCTGGCCATGTGCAGAGATGCCGGCGCCGTGTCTCGCCTCACGTGGTGCGTCGTCTGTGCTGCCGGCGAGGTTGGCGTTGCGGCCTATCCCTTTTTCCTGTTTTGCTTTTTTACCACGCCACCTTCGAATACTTCAACTCTGGGGACGCTCGGGTCATGTGGCCAGAAAGCCACCCTGGCACCTGCTGCAAGCTGCCCATGACTGTGAGAAAAAAGATCAGTTTCTTTACAAAAACTGAGATCTAGAGGGCTGGTAGATACTGTATCGCCTGCGCAGGCTCCCAGCTTGCCAGCACGGCTGCTATCTTATCTTGCTGATGTCCGCAGGAGGGGAAAGGCCATGAGCTTGTCTGTGTGGCGATCTTAGCCGATCCAAGGAACCTCTTTGATGACTATCCGTGGGAACTTTGTTGAGGTAGATCGCAACCATCCGCCATCCCTTGTGCCTCCTTGTCCGCCCGCCTGCCCACTGTTGGCGGCCAATGCCATTTGCGCAGGTGCGCGTGAGAAATTTCGCTGCTGCCGCTATTTGGGCATGTGGCCCCTGTTGCAGCAGAGAGGAAGGAGGAGGGCCGGATGCCTCCCAAACAGGTACTTAAGCACCTCCCGCGTCGCACCCTCTGCCTCGCTTTTCTCCTTGTTCTCCAACTCTCACTCACATTTTCCATACTCTTCTTGGACTCTTGGATCTATCACTCTGCTTTCAAGCACAGCCCCAGCTCTACCTTAACCGTCTGTTTTTAAGCCTGCCCACTTTCCAGTGACTATGACCTCCTATGTCGACAAAGGAATCAAGCCCGTCGTGAACTATGAAGCGTTCCACCACATGGCCTTCTGGGTCGGGAACGCCAAGCAAGCAGCTGCCTACTACATCACCCACTTTGGGTTCCACTACATTGGATACCAGGGACTCGAGACCGGTCACCGCGAAGTTGCCTCGCACGTCGTCGGCAACGGTGATCTCCGCTTCATGTTCCAGTCTGCCCTGCGCCCGGGCAACCAGGAGATGGCCGACTTCCTCGGTCTGCACGGCGACGGCGTCAAGAACGTCGCATTCTCGGTCGATGATGCGCGCGAGTGCTACCGTCTGGCCGTGTCCAAGGGTGCCGAGTCGATCCGCGAGCCGTGGGTCGAGTCTGACGAGGACGGCGAGGTTGTCATGGCGACCATCCGCGTGTACGGCGACACGGACCACACGTTCGTGCAGGCCGCCAACTACAAGGGCGCGTTCCTGCCGGGCTTCCGCGCCACCACCAGCTTCCAGGCGCTCAACGACGTGCTGCCGCCTGTGCCTGTGGCCTTCATCGACCACTGCGTCTCGAACCAGCCCGATAACATGATGGTTGAGATCACCGAGCGCTACGAGAAGATGCTCGGGTTCCACCGCTTCTGGTCGGTCGACGACAAGGACATCCACACCGAGTACAGCTCGCTGCGCTCGATTGTCATGGCCGAGTGGAACGAGAAGGTCAAGATGCCCATCAACGAGCCTGCCAAGGGTCTTCGCAAGAGCCAGATCGACGAGTACATTGAGTTCTACGGCGGCCCTGGCATCCAGCACATTGCCGTGCGCACCGACGACATCATCACCGCCGTGTCCAACATGAAGAAGCGCGGTGCTGAGTTCCTGTACACGCCCAAGACCTACTACGACGACCTGCGCGAGCGCCTGAAGAAGAGCAAGGTCACGATCACCGAGGATATTGATATGCTCGAGAAGCTTCACATCCTTGTCGACTTTGACGACCAGGGCTATCTGCTGCAGATCTTCACCAAGCCTGTCGAGGACAGACCCACTGTGTTTTTGGAGTTCATCCAGCGCCACAACCACCAGGGCTTCGGTGCTGGCAACTTTGGCCAGCTGTTCAAGGCCATTGAGCGCGAGCAGGAGCTGCGCGGCAACCTGTAAGGCTCTGGCTTTGCCCGAGGGTGGGTCTTTCTTGTGACAGGAGCAAACTTTTTTAGTTTCTGTACAAAGCAATTTTATTCGCACTTTCACTATCATGAGGCATCTATGACTGCCATTTCGAACGCCAAGGTGTGTGTCATCTGGGATGTAGGCCGGACCCGTTGATGGATCAAATGTGTGATCACGCAGGTCCAGCCGCAGGCGCCAATCCCATGCACAGGAGTTTTGGACAGAGCTAAAAATAGCACTGGTTTGTATAATTATCTTTCCTGGACCGCTTCCCGGACCATGTTACCGAAGGCGATCTGCCTTGGCGCTGATGCTGGAAAACAGACGGCATTGCCTACTGCTTTGTGGGGGAGCATAGCGGGAAGCCCACCACATACGACCGCACTTGATGAAGCGCCGAGCAGGCGCACATGGTGCCTTAGCAAATGTGTATATAAATGGCCGATTTCTCCGCATCCCGCGCCAGGCCAGATTTTGAACAGCATCGCGTGGATGATCCCTGCGCGCACTAGCGATTGAGGGGAAGGCAACATCTCTGCCGAGCTAATAATAGTAGCCATGGCCTCGGCCGCTGAATCGCACTAGTCAATGCCCCTCATTTCAAAGGCAAAGTATGCACAGCAACAGCATACATTGGTGTGGCGAAAGTGCTTTATGCTTGAGAAGCGCTGCAGTGGCGCGCACAGCCCGACAAGCCCCAGAGATTGGGCCAATTGCAGCTGTGCAGTCAGAGAGCACATTGTACGTCGTGCATTTTGCTGCATGGGCTGATGTGGCGGATGGCCTTTGCCTGCGCAAGAGAACTTGGTACATAGCAAAGCGCCTAGCTGCATCAGCAGGTTTATCGGGCTCGCTGAGAGGATTGCCTGCGCCAAGAGGGGAGTGGGCTAGGGCTGTATAAAAAAAACCAGCAGGCAGAGAATACGTGGCAGTAATACGGTGTTTACCAAATTCTATGCCCCACATTCTCTCCGAGCCATTGCGCACTCAAGCTAGGGAATGGTCTTTGCACCACCCTCCCCAGATCGTCGACACAATCCCTATGTTAGCAAACATGGTCCCCCCTCGCAGGGAAAACAAATGCAACAACAATCCCTGCTGAAACTCAAACATTGGCACCCAGAAACAGGATGCATCGCTGATCAGACACGCGCTGGAAAAAAGAGAGCAAAAATAGCACACCGGTGGACAGCAGGAGCTGCTGGGCTGCACGTCCGGCCGGACCATCTGCTACCACAACAGGTATTGTGCACTCTGGACCGGGCTTGTGCCGTTTGGAGAGCCGGGAAAAGAATGCCCATTGTCCACGTCTTTGGCGATTCTGTGCTGCTGGCCCTAAAAAAGACCAAGGTCTCTGCTCAGTGGGGGGACGACGGGCTGAGGCGAATGAAAGCAGTGCTTTCAGCTTGTGTACCCATGTCAGTGTGCCCCTCCTCTCCTGCGCATGCATCTTTCCTCGCCTGGTCGTCGTGCCCGACAATTTGCGGCATGGTGATTGCAGTCCTATCTCTTTCGAGACGACCGCAAAAACCTCCAGTCACTTCCTCTAGCTCCCCAATTTATTCTCGATCGGTCTATTTATTGACGCCAAAGGGGCATACCGTGCATTTTTCCCCTCTCTTTTCCCTTCCCTTCCCCATCCTTTTATACACTTTCATTTTTAAACCATGTCTACTACCGGCTTTTTGCAAACTCTCTGGGACCGGATCCCGAACGCCTCCAGCAAACATGCATTTGGCGCCCAGGCCATGCACAAGGAGGCGGTGGTTCCAGAGTTCCCGACACGCATCAGCAAGCGCAAGCAGTCGCGGCCACAGCGGTCGCCGCATGCCATTGCGCTCGAATCGACGCCGACTGATTCGCTGCCTGCGCACGGCATGCAGCTTGGCAAATCGCGGCGACTCTCGCTCGACCAAGTGTCGGCATCCGTGACGGCCAAGCACATCCTCGGCATTAAGCCCCATCCGCTATACACTGAGCCGCAGAGCCGGGCATTCCGGCTGACATTCTCTGACGAGTACTCGCGCAACCCGCATGCGTACGTGCAGGCCCTCCTGGATATTGAGCAAAATAGCGCACAGCCAGGCGCCAAGCCGCATGGGGCGCGGAATCGCCGGAATAACTCGTCGCGTACGCGACACACTGAAAAGTACCGGGTGCCAAATCGACGCAGCCGCACACGGTTCCACAACCTGCAGCTGGAGCAGACCATTTCGGGCGCACACTCTGAAAACGACGACTCGAATTCCATGGTGTCTGCTAGCGACGTCAATGATCTGACTGACTCGGAAATGCACACGCGCGGGTGCACCAGCCACCTCAGCGTGGCCACACGGCAAAGCAAGTCGCCGGGGATCGGCGCTGCCGGGACACCCCTGAACGAGTCGGATCACGAGTCGGTCACAAGCCATCCAGCCAGCCGCAGCAAGCAGTTGTCGCCGACAGTGCCTGACAGCGCCATTGTTGATCTGCCACAGGGATCGCCCAGCGACTCTCCTGCGGTTTCGGCCTCAGAGTCGCCGGTGCTGGCTGAGCTACCCAGCTCTGACAACATGCCATCATATGTGCGGGCCGGGCAGATGTTTGTCGATGGCGACATGTCAGTGATCACGCCGCTCGCCGAAAAGTCCACCGTAAAGTGGACAAAGGCCGACCCAATCGACGTCACCGACAAGCCTATGGTTGGCAGCCTTGCTGCTGCCGAGCGGCATTGCTGCTCAGTCCTGCGCATTCTGCCAGAGCAGTACCTGACTATCAAGCACACGCTGCTGCGCGAGGGCAAGAACCGCAATCCTGGCTCATTCAAGAAGCGGGATGCGCAGAAGCTGTGCCGAATCGATGTCAACAAGACGAGCAAAATATACGAGTGGTATGTCAGCATGGGGTGGCTACCGAATGGCACTGGTATCTATGCCATTCCGCCGTCGCTGGCCCAGATCGACTAGGTCAATTTAAATAAAAGCACGCATTTTTGACGTATTTCCCTCAATCAGTATCCCATCCAACCAGATAGACCACACGTGATACTCTGCTGGTGGACATGTCACAAGCGAGGGCAATGCTCTTGGCGGTGTTTTGAACCACATCCCTCAGCTCTCCCTTGCCTTGTCCTCTACTACCGAATTGCCTCTTACGACATTTACATCCCATTCTTCTAACGCACCTACTTCTCTAATTCACGAAAAATGTCCGACTACAGTCCACTCGACGACCACGCGCCCTCGTCGCCGCAGCAGCACCCGCACCAAAGCAAGGAGGAGCACAGCACATCGAGCTACCCGTCGCACCCATACTCGTCGGGATATGGCAGCTCATACACGTCATACCAGAACCAGTCGGTATCGCAGGTGATCGAAGTTTCACCACCTGCGGCCGGCGGGTACTCGGGGTACGGCGAGCCATCGGCAGGGCCCTCGACGTTCAGCTCGCAGGAGGGCGGGCAGCGAGTTAGCCGATACGAGACGTCGCTGTCGCTTCGGTACGACGTCGAGGCAGCGCTGGCATACGCGCTGGGTATGTTTTCAGGTAAGCTCCAGGGTTCTGCGCTGCCTATATGGCTCGCAGTTTTTCTTTCTGCAAGGTGGCTTGAAGGGAACCTTATTAGAACACAAATGCCTGCTAAAAGGGCCATTTCGGTCCCAACCCTCTCTCCCTCTCCCTCGCTTCCATTGTGCCGGGGTGACACAATTGTAGGTGCTTTCCTGCTGGTCTTTGAACGGAAAAACGACTATGTGCGGTTCCACGCATGGCAGTCGGCGCTGTTCTCTGTCGGCGCGGTTCTGCTACTGATCGTGCTGGCGCTGGTCTCGAGTTTCTTGTACTGGGTCACTCTGCTGGCGACTATCGGATGTCTTGGGTACATGGCACGGCGGGCGTATATTGATGGTGCCATTTTTGAGCGATTCGCTCTGCCGTATGTCGGCCAGATTGCAATGCAGTTTGTTGATGAGGAGTAGAGTTTTGTCTATTTCGCAGTGAAAAATAAAGTATCCTAGTCGAGCCGGTGCAGCAGGTACTCGACCTCGACCTCCTTGGTCAGCGGGATCACGTAGTCGCGGTACAGCGAGACGACCAGGTCGTAGTCGACACGCGACTTGGCGCGATCTGGGCTGTCGGGATCGTCGCAGATGTTGCACACCGACGTGCATGAGCTGTTGCCCGGGGCATTGGGCGTAGAATTGTCAATAGCCGACGACAGATCCTGGCCGTATATCAGCGCTTTCACCTTCAGGCGCTTGAGCAGCTGCTCCTCGACCTTCTCGTTCGTCAGCAGCTCCATCAACTTGTCGCGGTTCTTCTCCTTGATGTGTTTCACATACTCCTCATGGGTGCTCGGGTCCTGGAACTTGGATTCGGCCACAAACTTGCCATAGTGAATCCGGCGCGACAGTGCCTGCAGGCACTCGATGTCTCTGGTGGCCGAGCTTCCGTAGTTCTTGTCGTCTCCAACGGCTGTAATGCCGGGCACCACAGTGTTCACATACACATCGAAGATCTCATCGTTAATGTTGATATGCTCGGGATCGACGAGCACTGGCGGGTAGTCGAGCGGCGGAAGGATCGGGTCCGGCAGGTTGCTGGTGAACGGATATTCGTCGGGACTCTGGTACCGGCGTACCTTTGCGTGCACCTGCTCGACTTCCTTCAGGAACCATGTCAGGAAGGATCCAGAGTATCCGTCCTTGAATTGCATGGCGCCAGCCTTGTACACAGCGTTGTTGTGTTTGAACTGTGAGCGCTCAATCAGAGCGAAAATGATTGTGTCCTCGAGACGCACCAGCGTGTTGCGCAGCTCGCTGAGCGTCGGCGCCTTGCCAAGAATCAAGAGATTGGTAGACATTGAGAAAGATAATAGTAGGTGGAAGACGAAGAAGAGGAGGAAAGAGTGCATGGGGGAGCAAATGATGCTCTAGAACCAGCCTAGTTCGTCGTCGTCGTCGTTCCTTAAAAAACTTTTATTGCCGCGCTAGGACATTTGAGCGCAAACAGATGTGCCGTCCAATCGGGCGCCGATGTGACTCATGAATGGTATGAGGGATGTAGACATACATTTTACAAGGCCAGGCCCAGCCAGCGCCTCGGAGCAGGTGCTGGGTTCCTCGCGCGGCCATGGCTGCCGTGGAGGGGAGTCTGTGGCTCTGGAGCAGAACAATGCCGGGGGTTTGCATGCTATGCGGGACAGTGACTGCTGCCAAGGCGCCTCGGGAATTGCTCCAGCCCCGTTCTCGGTGCTCTTCGGCCACTGGCTAATTTGCCGATCCGGGCCAGGGATGATTGCGCCTGATCTGATTCCCCCGGCGAGATCTGCACCTGGAAAACCAAAAATTATTTTTTCTTCCTTGTTGCAGCCTGCCTTCCAATTGACACATACGCCTTTATTTTTCCTCAACCAGCTTATATCATTAACCAATGTCGACAGTGGCTACAAAGAAAGTGCAGGGTGGGCGCAAGGGCAAGCGCTCCTGGCGCAAGAATATCGATCTGGGCGATGTCGAGCAGGGGCTGGAGGAGCTGCGGGAGGAGGAGCGCGAGGGTGGATCGGCGGTCCAGGACCGGCAGGACACGGACCTGTTCGTAGTGGACATTGCTGGCGACGCCAAGACAAAGCGCAAGATGCAGGAGAAGAAGCTGAAGATGGACGAAATCCTGGGCCGCCGGTCGAGCGTGCCGGTCCCCGTGCTTGGCAAGAAGCTGAGCGAGGAGCGGCGGAAGCGCCATGCCATGCGCGATCTCAAGCAACAACTAAAGAAGGCCGCTGGGTTCGTTGACGGGCGGAAAACACGCACTGAGAAAATCGCACTGCAGAAAACTGGCAAATACGACATCTGGGACGAAGCACCCAAGGGCGACAATAAGGTGAAGAGCCTTGAGTCCCGTAAGAGATTGAAGCACTTGAGTGAGCTGCCTGCAGTGGTTGTTGCCCACCCGGGCGCGTCATATCGGCCCGACAAGAAGACGCACGGCGAGCTGGTGGCCAAGGCTGGGCGCGATGAGCTGCTCAAGCACCGTGTCGTCGAGAAGCACAAGGAGGCAGGGAACATCCGGAGTGTCAGCGTCATGGACAGTATCCTTGAGCGCGCCGAGATTATTGCCCAGGATCTGCAAGCACAGGAGGAGGAGAAGCGGAAGGCCGAGGCCGAGGCAGAGGCAGAGGGTGTGTCCGCCGACGACAGCGGTAGCGATCTCAGTGACAGCGACGAGGAGTCTGCGCCTGAGCTCATCGAGCAGTCTGAGAGCGAGGAGGAGGATGAGGATGCCAAGACTACGTCCAAGGATCCGAAGCGCAAGACCCGTGCCACGCGCAACCGCGAGCGCCGCGAGTCGCAGAAGCGCGTCGAGCAGGCTGTTGCCAAGCGCCTGAAGGAGGAGGCGCGCCAGCTGGCTATCGCCAAGAAGCTGCACAAGAGAACTGACAAGCAGGTCGAGGAGGCGGAAAAGGTCGCCGAGCTTAAGCGCAAGAAGGCTCAGGAGAAGGCGCTGAAGCCGCGCAAGAAGATTGGAAAGTATCGTGTGCCTGATCTGCCCGAGGCTGTCAAGCTGGTGGAGGAGCTGCCTGGATCGCTGAGAGATCTGAAGCCCGAGAGCAATGCCTTTACAGAGAGCTACAACTCGCTGCTCCGGCGCAACATGACCGAGCCCCGCAAGCGCGTCGACCAGAAGAAGGCCAAGTACAAGCTGACAGAAAAGTGGAGCTACAAGGACTGGCAGTGAAGCGTGTTCTCTGCAGCTTGTCGTGTTTCCGGAATAAAATCAGAAATCAATCCCTCTGGATCTGTGATCAGCAGAAAAAAACCCTTCTAAAAGCAGCAGCAGAACCTTGATGGCTTTTTCTCCTGCATTCCACACCCGCTTTCAGCCCCTACATTATATACAATTCTATTGCAATGACACGCGTCGCCAAGCCTGCGCCCAAGAGACCCGACGAGGGCACCAAAGAGTTCAAGCCGAAGCCGCTGATGCTCAAAAAGTCTGAGATTGAGCAGATCAAGCGCAAGCAGCAGCAGGAGCAGCGCGGCAAGCGGCAGCGCGGGCCCGACGACAGCACAACTGACACATCCAAGCGGCAACGTTCCGGTAGGTATCCCAATGGCACGGTAGCCAATGCGTACCCTGATGCATATCACTGATCGACTTCATATAGAGAACGCAAAGTCAAAGCGGTCGGAGAAGCGGAAGGAGCTGCGGAAGCAGCAAAAGGAGAAGAACTTCACGTGCTTTCTGTGTCGGCAAAAGGGCCACAGCGTCAAGAACTGCCCAAAATCGCAGGACGCAGCCGTCGGCATCTGCTACCACTGCGGATCCGATGACCACACGACGAAGAACTGCCCGACGCCTGGAAAGACCTTCCCCTATGCCATCTGCTTTGTGTGCGGCGACACCGGCCACCTCTCGTCCAAGTGCGCGAAAAACGAGCGCGGGCTGTATCCGGACGGGGGGTGCTGCGCGTACTGCGGATCGACAGAGCACCTGAAGAAAGACTGCAAGCCAACGCAGAACAAGGAGCTGGCCCAGACTATCGGAACCGTGGATGCCTCGCAAGGCGGCGATGACGATGATGTGTTTGTAGCATTGAAGCGCCAGCAGCAGGACAAGACCGCCACAGCCAAGCCTGTTCAAAAGAAGGCAGCGAAAAAGGTGGTCAACTTTTGAGAGAGGCAGTACATGAAAGAGCGCTTAATAAAAGGGTCCGAATTCTGATGACGCCGCCTGGCAAACAAAAGCGCTTGGGCATGTGGCGACAGTCCACTGCTCATGCAGCTCCAGCAAAAAAGAAAAACTGCATATGTGGCCTCGATTGCATCCTGAGCCTCGATCGCCTTTGCAAGGCAGAGAGTCGGCTGACTAAACATACAGACTTTGCAGTGCGGAATTTCTGTGCAGACGGTAGTGCACGCGGACTTTGGGCAAAATGGCTGCTGTTTGGGACCCAATCCCTGCTTCCCGAAGCAATGCCGCCGCCGCCGCCTCTTAAAAGCCAACCATGGCGTCTGCAAAGCCCATCATGTAGTGCGTGCCTTTGGGTTCCAAGGTCTCTTTTCTCCTTTGCTTCCCTGCGGTTCTCTTGTTTTCCTTTTCCTACATTGCTTCTGTGACTGGCATCGTCAATGTAAGTTGGCTGTGGTTCGGCAGCGGTGTTCGTACCACTTGTGACCGCCAGGGGCGCCCTACTTCTCCACGGCCTGTGCGCGCAGACCAGTAATGGGGGCGGGTCTTGGCAAACCGACCGAAAGTGTCTTGGCAGAAGAATGCGCGGTCCGGAAACCCAGAAGCTTCATGGATGCCGCCTCCCAATATCCTGACCTGTAGTCTCTGGTCCATGCCCGAGATAACCAGGGAGCTTCTTCGCGTCACATCCGTACCCTTCTGTTGTTCCATCTGTTCTGCCTGCCAGTGTACGCGCTGGTGCGGGCGGAAATCTTTTTCCCTTCCGCCCCTGCCCCCAATCCCCTGTAATTTTTTCTGCTTTTTTCCGGGATATATGCCAAAACCGGATCGACCATCCCATGTCCGTCCGCCTTCCTGTCCGCACACAGCCCATGTTTCCGAGACAGCCCACACACTCCTTCACGCACACGCGATTATAAATACGAAGCTAAAAGAAGCCCTGTTCCCCGACACCCATAGCCACGTTGTAGAACCTCGCACTCAGTCCATCTTGCACACCCCGACGATACACACAATGCGCTCTCTCTTTGGATTTCACAAGGCCGAGGACGTCGAATCGGCCAAGGCCAGCGAAAAGTCATCTCTGGCGGATGGCGCAAGCTCGGAGCTCCCGCCCGTCTTCCACTGCACCAGCATCGACGGCCCGCTGCAGACAATCAAGCCTCTGGAGGGCAATGAGAAGAAGGTCCTCGAGCGACTCAAGAAGGAGATCCCGGATCTGATCAAGGACCTGCCCGAAGTCGACGCCGAGTCGAAAAAGTACATTGACGAGGCTGTGCCGCTCAACATCGAGCAGTGGCTAACCGACGAGTGCATTGCAAGATATGTGCGGGCGCGCAAGGGCGTTTACGAGGATACGCGGAGGGCGCTGCGCAAGACCATCGAGTGGCGCGCACAGACGCGGCCGGACGCACTGCGGCCGGACGTTGTGGAGATCGAAAACAAGACAGGCAAAATGTACTTTAACGGATTCGACAAGTTCTCGCGCCCCGTCATCTACATGTACAATCACCGGCAGAACACAAAGGAGCCCGACAACCAGATCCGCTGGGTCATATACACCCTCGAGATGGCCATCCGCAACATGCCAAAGGGCGTTGAAAAGGTATCTCTGGCCATCGACGCGTCGCACTGGGGGTTCTCCAACAGCGTCTCGATTGGCACGGCAAAGAAATTCCTGGATGTCCTCGCCAACCACTACCCGGAGCGCCTTGGCCGCGCAGTCATCTTCCGCCCGCCAAAGTTCTTCACTGCGTTCTACAGCCTTGTCTCGCCATTCATCGACCCAGTAACCAAGGCGAAGGTCGCCTTTGTCAACCCTGATTCCGCTGACACCAAGCCGCAGGCCGACTCGCACAGCGCATGGGTTGCCATCGAGGACTGCTTCGTGCGCGACAAGCTTGAGGTCGACTGCTACGGCGATTGGCCATTCAGGTACAGCCACGGCGTTTACTGGAATGCCATCGAGGCCGAGTTCGCTGAGCACAAGGCCACCATGCAAGCGCAGTCGAAAGAATAGACCCAAATTTATATAGCACCCAAACATTTTATAGCACCCAAACATTTTACAGCATCTCGTGCGTGGGACACCACGAATGTACCTTATTTTATCTTCGGCGTTGCAAAGAACGGATGCTGCAGTGCTTCGTCGGGCGTGATCCGCTTTTCTGGGCTGAGCTCGAGGCACCGATCCAGCAGCTGCGCAAACCGCAGCGCTGTCTGGATCTCTTCGGCCGCTGAATCCGACGGCGTCGCCGACAAAACCCTCGACTTGATATCCTTAGTGGGCTTTGTGAATGCCATGCGCTGCGTCGTGGTTCGGTTCGAGACCTTGTCCGTCGAACGGCTAACAAAGTCCATCATGCTGCCGCCGTTGTCCTCAAAGTGCTGTTGCCACAGCTGCCCGCGCCTAAGCACTCGGCTGGAGAAGTGACCGCGCGCTTCCATCATCAGCCTCAGCATCTCGTTGTTGTTGCGTCCCGGAAACATGATCTTGCCTGTGTATAGCTCAAACAGCGTCACGCCCAGCGACCACATATCAATGGCGTAGTCGTAGGGCATGCCAAGGATGATCTCGGGTGCTCGGTAGAACCGGCTGACCAGGTACGGCGTGATTTCGTTCTCCTCGACATCGCACGCCGACCCCAGGTCACCCAGCTTAGCCACACTGCGCTGCTCGGACACAAAACAGTTATCGGGCTTGAGATCGCCGTGCAGCACACGGTTCTTGCGCAGGTGATCTAGTGCCAGCATCAGCTGCATACCGTATACGCGCACTGCCTGCAGACTCAGTCCAGAGTCGCGTCCAAACTTGCGCACCACCTCGCGCAGATTCATGCCCAGTAGCTCAAAGCACAGACATAGGTGGTTGCGGTGCATAAAGCTCCCCAGAAGCCGGACCACATGGCTCCTACCGGTCTTGTCCGTCTCATGGAGCCGCTCAAGAATCTGCTGCTCCTTGATACCAGCCTGTTGCATAATCTCGTTGCTGCGGATGAGCTTGATTGCCACCGGCTTGTTGTCGTTCTCAATATCGAGCGCCTTTACAACTGAGCTAAACACGCCCTGTCCAAGGAATGACTGCACCAGGTACCTGCCGTCCAGCTTTTCGCCAATAATAATCTGGTAGTACCCATCGGCGTCATCCCAGTTGTCGGCCATCGCCGTAGTCACCGCTGCTGAGATAGCGCCTGATTTGGGCACATTGCTGCTGGTATCGACCGCATCGTCATCAGCAAACATGTCGAAATCGTCGTCGCTGTCGTCCTTAGCAGGAATATCCCGCCTTGCGGCCGCGGCAGTCTGCTTCGCTGCTATTCTGTGGCGCACATCGTCCTCATTCGAGTCACGGTCTGGGCTGTAGTCTGCCGCGGATAGTCCTTCGCTATTGGGTGCTGCTTTTGCATTCGTCTTCTCCAGCAAAAATCCTGAATCCTCAGCTACACTAGCATCTGGCCTAGAGCCTCTAATATGGCTATCAGGGTCATGAGCGTCAGAGTTTTCAAATTTTAGCAAAATTTCGCGACGACGCTTGCGCCTCTCTTCAAGAAACCTCTCATCTTCGTCATCGTTGTCTCGCAACAGAGCATCAATATCAATGTCTTCTTCGTCAGCAGTCGCCTCATTGGCGGCTCCTGTATTTACCGTTGCTCTTTTGTCGTCAACCTTTGCTGCCTTGCTATCCAGGGTGCTCGATCTGGGTTTATCGCCTGGCACGTAAACCTTTTCAGGACTGCGCTGGCGCTTGCTGGTACGAGTCAGTGGGCTGGGCGTCTCCTTCTCAGCAGCGACTGTACGTGCTAGAAGCGCACTGTGTGCCAAGCGACGGCCGCTTGGTCGAGAGGGCTCGATTATCTCACCGTCCTCCTCTGCGTACTGGTGGTTGTTCAAGGCGCCCATTGTAAGAGAAATGCGTAAGTGGTTAATTGTTTAAGTGCGGAGCAGAAATGTGTGACGACGAAGTAAATGAAAACGCAGTCATTTTGGCTCTGGCTGGCAACATGGAAATTTTGATGATCATCGATTGTGATTATCTGAATTAAATCTATTCATGCAGTGCACTCCCGTTTGGGATATATGACTGCAATGTCTGCCATTGACCTGCTAGCCATTGCCATGCAGTGGCGCACCATGTACTCGAATGTTGGAGATGTATTGGGTATATCGGCAGAATGTTGCACGGACTAAATAAACCCCTGCTATCGCTATAGCACCGCTGTAACAAAAATTGCGAAATAGGGATGGAGTTGAACCATATTATGTAGTGGTGCGCTATTTTTGTTTTATGCTTGTAGAAGTATGTATTTGCCAGCTTCTTTTGCCTTTTTAAACGCCCTTTTATTTGTACACACATAATGGCACCCCCAACACGTAGAAACCCACTTCAAACACCACGGACAGTGTCGCGTACAACCTCAACATTAGCAAAGACACAACGTACGGTGCCACCAAAGACGCCTCAGCGGACACAGACAAAACGGTCCAGTCGCTCCCACCACACCGACCCTTTCACACAACAGCTCGACCTCGCTACAATGGCAGGCATGCGAATCGATGCTGAATCTGTTATCAGCGATGTCCAGTTGGCGAACCAGACTGCAATGGCGCATATTGCTGACAGCAGTTACAGCTCCGACGACGATCTAAGCGATAGCGAGGCAAAGCAGGCAGAGAAGCTGTACCGTGAAATTGCGGATAGACTGACAGAGATTGGCAAGCAGCTGCACGAACAATGGCTAAAAGACAGTGAACGCGACTATTCTGAAAATGGGTCAGTGCTCGACCAGGAAATCGTCGGTCGGAAGCTTGAAGAGCTCAAGATGTTTGCCGAGCACTTGCGAAAGGCTGGCAAGAACCGGGCAGGCCTGCTGGCACGCATAGCAGAGCCCCTGGCCAAAGACCACTGGCTGGTGGAGCCTGAATTCCACCAGCAGTTTGTCGATACGTTCCGCACAATAAGCAGCCTTGTCAGCAACCTGCCAAGAATCGCAGAGGCGGCGTCAGCAGCAAGTCACAGCTCGGAGTTTCTGGAGCTGAAGGCCGCCGAGGGTGAGGAGCAAACACGGACGCGGCAGATCGCACAGATCGAGAGACTGATCCACCAAGTCGAGCAGGCAAACGAATGGCTGAAGTCGGATGCACAGGACGGATTTGTGCTTACGAGTTTTGTTTCGGATAGTGCTCAATAAAAGCCTGTATTGAAATTCATTTCACTGTGGGCTGTCTTGGAGACGAGTGAAGTCACCGCGCCGGTTGACCAGCTGCTGAACCTCCTTGAACGACAGGTGTTTGATCCCAAGCTTTTTCAGCAGCAGACCGGCTTCCGTTTTATCAGACGACGAGTCGCGGATTATCGGTCCCCATTCCTCCAGCGGCACCGGCATTGTGGACTCTCCCGTCGGAGACACGTCGGTGGCCGATAAATCGCAAGCTAAAGCTAGAGCGCATTCCTTTGCCTTGACCAGAGTGCGGCTGTGGAGTGCTGTTGATGGCATGGTGCTTGGCTTGGCTGAGGTAAGGATATGCGAGATAGCGTTGACATCCTTGAGGAGGCGGTGCCCGCCAAGGGCATTGAATTGATGCGCAGTTGCAACTTTTTGTACCAGGAAGCCGTCCAGCTCCTCTGCTAACGAACGCATGATCCGGATCCGAGCCGCCGCGGGCACAAGTGTCTTGATCCGGCCAATAGTAGCTGACAGCTCGCGCAAAAAGTTGCTCAGCTCAGGCGACAAATCGGCTGTTGCCATATTGTCTTCTGTATCTGGCGCCCAGCTGTTGGCTTTGCGATATGCCCGCAGCTGGCTCACTGCCTCCTTGTTTAAAGCACGGCTCATTAGATCGCTGATTCGCTGGCGCAATTCACGTAGTGTCGCTACTGAGCGCTCCCAGATTCCGCCGTCCAGCCACTCGTCATTATCTGTCCACTCGCCGTCGTCTGCTGCGTCCAAAATCTCCTGATCTGCCTCGCCCCACATATCCACTGACTCACGCCAGTCTCTCGGATCTGCATTCAAGTCCTGCACGGCTGCATACCGGCACACTGCTGCCCACATGTCGACAAACACTGTCGAGTTGTTCCACTCGTCGGCTGCTTCCTCAACATACCACACAGCTTGGTACCAGGCTGCAAGGCGCCGCAGCTGTGCAAACAGAGGCGATTGGGTCTGGTTGACCCCGGTGTTATCGCGCATAAACGCCAGAGATATGCGGTTAAACTCGTCAATCTCAGCCTCGATATCCTCGACAAACGCGATGACTATTGGGAACTGCGTTGTGGCCAGCATCTCCAATTGCTGCATGCAGCTGGGAAGCATTGAGTACCGCTCCGTAATGTTCTCGACCAGCTGCACAACACGCTCCGACACATGCGACGGCTTGGCATCCTCGGGCCCAAACATTTCATCGTCATATGCCAGTTCAAAGGCACTGGGGTCGCGAATTGCCTCCATATATGAGTCAGACGCATTGACGCGCTCAGCCTCGATCCATGCGCCAAACACATCGCTGTCGCTGGTAAACTCGTTCAAAACACTCGGCCCGTCATAGAAATACACATCGCGTAGGGTCGTGTCAAAGTCGCGCAGCTCGCGAACCACATGGGCAATAATCAGGCCGTTATCCAGATAGGCCTGCTTGTCAAGCATCAGCTTGCGCTGCACAATCGGCGTCACCAGGCGAATAAGCTCATTGCGCACGTCTAGATGGGCCATGGATACGCTGTCATAGAGCTGTTGGACGTGGGTCTCAAGGAATGGCACAGTGTTGCGCAGCATCACAAGCAGCTGCGAGAGCCACCACTCGGGCTTCTCGGCGCGGTTCGTCTGGCGGTTGCCTTCGAAATGGTAGCGCATGCGGATATCAATAGCCTGGGCTATGTGTTGCAAGGGTAATGGTGCTGAGGAATCCGTACGCAGCTCCAGACTATGCATACTCAGGACGCTGGCCGATTCGCTGGCAATGCGATCCAGGGTCAGCAAATTGGAGAATGCAGCACTGAACGTAGCCAGGGCGCTGCCTGTTGCATTCATCTTGCCCGGCCACCCAAATTTGCCCAGGGCCTCGCTTTGGCTATCGGATGCAGCCTTGTCGATATCATGCCAAATGCCACGCACGGTGTCCTTCAGGTTCTCCAGCAGATGCTTCGGGACCTGTGTGCCATTTGAGCGCCTACCAAGGATCCCAAGTATTTGCTGGAACGCGGCCAATGCTCCTTGCATGTTTGCCGGAATCGCCTTTGCCGCCTGGTCCCTTACTGTCTCAACTTCGACCACGGCGTCGATGTATGTCTTGGCCCGCTGCAGCTTTTTGTATGTATGGAGCTCGTCGGCCAGGACGCTGACCAGCGCCATAGCCTCCGACTTGTCGGCAAAGTGCTCTGGCAATTCTGTGTCGGTGACAAGGGTGCCGCGTACAGCGAGCAGGTCGGTGGATTTGTTGCGTGCATTGGCGATAATTGCCCGGGACTCGGCGGTCAGTGATGCGGTTATGCGTTTGGCCTGCTGCAGTTCGTTTTGCAGCAATTTGTGTGTGAGCTCTTCTTCCTGTAGTAGCTCATTTAGTAGCTCTAACGAGTCGACGGTCGCAAACTGGCTGTCCAGGAAAGACCGGACAGCAGCGTTGGAATCAGGGGAAATCATTGGAGATGAATGCAGAGTCAAAAAGGGTGACGCTTTTTCCTTCTGGCACAGTTACTGCTAGTAAATGCAGCTCGAGACTACCAGCCTCAACCAAGTGCATTTTTCCTCTGCCAAAGACATCTATTTTTTTTTTCGTAACCTTTCCGTACCAGCGCAAATGGAGAAGGAGATTTTTGCGGCTGTACCAAGAGCGCATAGGTAAGAAGCATACACACAACTGCACCGCACCCACCGTACATACAGCAGACGCGCAGTACCAAACACACACTTTGCGCTTTCTAGACAAATACAACGAGGTGTTCAGCGACGTGTCCCGCGACATCGACCAGCTGAAAGTTTCGCAGCAAGAGCTCGCACGGCTTCGCTGGGCCAACAGCCGGCTCACAGCACAAGTTGCCGACCTGCGCTCCAACATCGCCGACCTGAACCGCAGCTTGATAATCGAGCGGCAGACCCACCTGAACTCGGTTGCCGAAAACGACCGACTACGTATCCGGGAGCACGAGCTCGAGCGTCACATCCATGATCTCACTACCGCCAGCGAGGGCAGGAGTTCGAATGGTGGCGAACAAAGGAGCACAGAGGAGTTGGACATAGAGAACGAGACGTTGAGGCTGACGGTGGAGACGATGCGGATACAGATGCAGGAACATAAGACCAACAGCAGCGAGATCGTTGACGGGCTGATGGCAGAGTTCAAGGCATTCAGAGAGACGGCGGCGAAGGAGGCGGCGGAGAGGGAGGCGAGGGCTGGACATGTGGAGGCGGAATTGGAGCGTGTCAAGGATCTATATAGAGAGAATCTGAGGGACCTGGTTGCGGCGCGGAAGACAGCGCTGGACAGCAAGCATAGCGTGAAGCAGGAGAGCCTGCTGCTGAGGGCAGAGATCCTGGCACTGCAGCGGCAGCTCGAGGCGGAAATTGAAAAGTCCAAATTCTTGGAAACGACACCAGCGCCGGTCCGAGATTACGCGATGTGCAACGATGACACTGAACAGCAGCCACGGCGATGGTAGCATGATAGAGAACTGTATTTCATACACATAAAGACACTACTCGTCCCACATGGACTGGATCCGGCGCTGGATGTCTTTTGGCCGGTACTTGAACACATGGGCAACATCCGGGGCACCTTTGTCGGGGATCTGCTTCAGGAAGCCCTCGTATGTAGGCAGAATAGCCTCAATGGCGTCACTGATCAGCACCGCACGCACATCGGCGTCAAACACCTCAAACGACCTGTGGCCACGCAAGATATCCTCGAACTCGCGATTGAACAGGCTCAGCTTCTCGCCGGTGCTCAGCGACGCTGACATAAACGAGTTGGTGGGAGAGGTCCATGTGACAGCATACGGCTTACGGCTGCTCTCAATGCGCGCCTCGATGCGCGTCAGCGGCGAGCGGCCGACCAGGTCGCCTAGCCCCAGGGCCTGGCCCTCGCTGCCCGAGTTCATGGTGTCACGGAGAGCGCGGGCCAGGTAGCTGTAGTTGTTGATCAGGAAAACGTACTCGAGTCCAGCGCGCTTCATCTGCTTGCTGGCCTGCTCGATGGTGCCAGCCAAAGCATCAATCACGTCACGGAGGTAGTGCTGGAACACGGCCAGCCCGTCGTTGGGATCGCCGGCCGGCTGGCTGGCGCCAGTGATGCCCGGCAGCGGAGTACGTGCCCAATGGCCGTCGCCCAGGGGAACAATCAGGGCAATGAGCAGGTCCTTGTACAGAATCAGGTAGTTGAGAAAAGTCAGCGTGTTGAACACCAGCTCGTGGACGCCGCCAGTCTGCTTCTGGCCGATGCTGTCGCGCGACGGATTGCGCAGCAGCGTAATGAGGGCAGCAAAGCACTTGTTGAGCGGCGTTTGCAAGCGGGCCAGAAGCTTGGAGAAGGCATTGCGCTGGCTAGTGCTCTGGGCAAACAGCGCGTCAATGGCACCCTCGGTGTCCAGCAGGCGGCCGTAGATATCCAGAGCCTGCAGGATCTCGTAGAGCGGCGCACTGGCGAAATACGCGGTCATCTTGTCGCCTGTGTTCAGGTAGGATTCGAAAGGCCGGCCGACGGTCATCTGGAAGGTTTCCTGGCTGATGATGGTGGGCATGATCTGGCGCACCAGATCGCGCTCAGCCTCAAATAGCTTGACAATGTTGGCAGTGTACTGCACGAACGGCGATGTGCCGGTCTCGTACCAGTTCTCGTTGCGCATAGAGCAGAAGCGCGACTCGGCGGAGCTGCTCTGGCCAGCGCCCGGCCCGGCTGCGTAGCCCTGCTGTGCCATGGCCTTGTTTGAGCCGTCGACGCTGTTGCTCTTGATGTGCAGCATGCACATGTCGCTGAACTGCGCCAGCGACTTTTGCAGGTGGCGGGTGCGGATGCTGGCATAGGTCTTTGTCAGCTTCAGATCGTAGCTGACCTCGTCGTTGACCAGATTCAGGTACGTGGCCAGCATGCTGAGCAGCTTGACGGTGTCGGTGGGGAAGGTCGGGATCTCGGTCGCGCTGGTGTATGCCGCGGGGTCCACGCCGCCCGACTGCTGCTTGAGCCACTGGCTGAACAGCTGCGACAGGTTGCCTAGGCCAATCTTCAGCAGCTCGTGGATCTCCCGGCGGCTCTGCTTCGCCGAATCCAGGTCGAGCCGGCCCAGCGCGTCATTGGCGTCCTTTAGGCGGTTGATTGAGTCCAGGTACGGCAGCAGCTCGCTGTTGTCGGGGCCGGCGCGGATGGTCTCGGACTCGTCGGCGGCCACATTGAAGAACAGGAGGATGTCGTCCAGCGTGCCGATGGACTTTTCGA
Source organism: Linderina pennispora (assembly GCF_002104995.1). Taxonomy (NCBI): domain Eukaryota; kingdom Fungi; phylum Kickxellomycota; class Kickxellomycetes; order Kickxellales; family Kickxellaceae; genus Linderina; species Linderina pennispora. The sequence goes on along the minus strand of NW_024468254.1, from coordinate 579,911 downwards.
CGTTGTCGTAGAGGCGGGTGAACTTTTGCGTCGACTTGTAGATGGGCGCTATCACCCGGCCCAGGTTTTTTAGGCGCGTGTCGAAGAGCTCCAGTAGCTGCGTTGTTTTGTCGGCCAGGTTGTCCATTTGCTCAAGGCTGTCGCGCAGGAATTCCAGCTCGGCCTCTTCCTCGGCATCATCTTGCAGGAAATTGTCATTGGTTGTCATAGCGAAAAAGAAGTAAAAAAAAGTTGCGAAAAGAGGGAGGAAAGCTGGAGAGGGGGAAAGGTGTCGATGTCACTGGCAGCAGCAATGTTGAGGTATTTGAAAAGCAGGGGAAAAGAGGGAAAGAGATTAGGCTAGTTTCTTCGTGGTGGGCCAGCTCTTGTCGATCTCATCGTTCCTGAGCTCGGCCTTGGCATCGGCGCTGGAGAACAGGCGGTCGAGCAGCGGCAGCGACATGGATGCATTCGCGCGCATGATGTCGGGGCGGTACGGATACGCCGACAGCCTGGGCCAGTTCAGCAGCTCAGCCGTGTGCGATGCCATGATGATGCGCACGACCAGCACCAGCACCAGCAGCCAGCTGTTAGTGAAAACAATGTTGGGCCAAGCAAACAAGCTGCCACCGCGCGGGTAGAAGAAGGCAAATCCCAGCATGAACAGACACAGGTAGACGGCGCCCACCAGCGTCTTGCTCTCGAGGGTCTGGTCGTCAGCAAACGGACTCGCAGTCCGGTCCACCTCCACGTGGCCCAGCAGCAGATCGATACCGTCCTGGCGCTCGCCGTCAAAGAAGTTGCCGCGCACGTACCGCTCGATAGAGTTCCGGCCGTCCTGCAGCGCGCCCAGCGGCGTGCGCTCGCCGGTCCGCGTGAAGTCAGTCTTGAGGGCGCCGGTGCCCGAGTACGCACAGCTGACAGCGTCGGCGTTGTCGGCCCATACGTTGCGCAGCATCGACTGGAACGCCGGGAACGCGTCGATGGCGTCGGTGGCGCCGAACACGCCAACATCGCGCAGCTGCTTGGTCAGCACGCTGCGCGCAAACTCGGTCTGGACCACGTTGGTGCGGTCCAGGCAGTCCATGCAGTTTGTGCGCACCACGCCCTGCTGCACGGTCTCAGGCTCGCCCTGCTTGGCCTTGAATGAGCCAAACCGGGTCATGTACTCGGCCAACTCGTTGGTGAGCAGGCTGAGGCGGTCGTAGCGCATCTTGCTGCACTCCTTGTGGAAGTCAAAGTGCGTGTAGTGGTAGTGCGGGCTCTTGAACTCCTGCGACAGCCGCGCAAACGCATCGCCCATGGGCTTCTCGTACTTCTTCTTGTTGACCAGATTGACTGCCACCACAGCACCATACATAGCGATGGTGCTGTTGAGGTGCTTGTCGAAGCGCTCGCGACTGCCGTCGACATCAACCTTGAGTGCTGGCACGTATTTCATGTTGATGACCTGCGCCCAGGCCACGGGGATCGAGCCGCGAATCTGCACGTACGCGAGCTGCAGTCCAGCCAGCTCCGGCGATCCGCTGGTGGCCGCAAAGTCGACAATTTGCTCGGTCTCGGCAAAGTTCGACACATTGCCGTCGACATCGGCGCCGCGCGAAAAGTACCGCGTTCCCTGGCGCTTGCGGCCGCGTCTCGTCACCAGCACGTAGTTGAACTGCGTGCCACGGATGCTGACGGGCTTGCACTCGAAGAATCCGTGTATCACCGGCAAGACAAACACACTGCCCTGCGCGCGGCCCTGCACCGCTGCAATAATTGGCTGTGCCAGGAACTTTGTGTAGAAGAACTCATCGCTGGCTGTCTCGTACAGGCCCGGCTGCCCGCCCAGTCGCTGCTTCTCCAGCTGCTGCCGCTGCAGCGAGCTGGTCAGGTCGTAGTCGTACGAGAAATAGAACGACTTGGCTGCTAGCGCCTCGCTCAGCAGCTTCAGGTACCGCGCCTCGTCGAATGCCGCCGTGCCCGACACCTGGTATGCATCGCTGGCTGCCTTGATGACCTTGGTCTCTGACACGCGGAACACTGTCGAGCCGCCAATCGACCCCACTGCCTCACGCCCGGTTATCACCACCAAGTATGCCCCGCGCAGGAGGTTGATCACGCCAAGTATCCCGTGCGCCGTGAACGTCCGCTGCGGTGTTGCACTGAATGCTGCCGACGCGCTGGTCTCCTCCAGCCGCACCACGCCGCTCGCGCGGTCAATGGCCAGGTGCTCTGCGTCCGCTCCCCGCGTCGCCTCGACCGTCACTGTGCTTGGATAGAACGATATTTTGAACGACTGCTGTGCTGTCTACAATTTTAAAAGGGAAGCCCTGTGTTTAGCTCTGTGCTGCAAGAGGTCCATGTCGCTGTAAAGGTCCAAGCCGCTGTTCATTGTGTTAACGCACCACCATCTTTGTATACAAATTCCGAGTTGTAGAAATGAAAATAATGTCAGGCGGAAAAAAGCGCCAGAAGCTGATGACGCCAATTTCACGCTTCGCAGATTATGCCTGTTGCCCCTCAGCAACCGCCGACGAGCCGCCATTGGACCAAAAAAATCAAAACCCGAGCCGGATCATGCATGTTCTGGCTCGCTCCTAGCCTCATGTCCTGGCCACACAGATACTGCGCATGCGTATCGCTACGCCTTTTCATCAACAACGTTTGCAATTAACGGCTTCGCCAAGCAGTAACCGAGTACAAATGTTGTGCAGTCTAGCCTTAACGCACATCCGCGCCCCGACTCTTTTTCAAGACCCGAGTCCAAAGCCAGCAGAACCGCTCCTCGGCTGAACGCATTGTGCTTGCCGGGATCCTATTGTTCCCTTTGGACAAGCGTATATTTAGCGCTGGGTATCCGATCCACAGTGCTATTAATAGTCTAGGCATCTGGTGCTAGGCTGCTCAGAGCCTATTCATCAAGCGATCAAGGCGCTGTCGTTGTTGTTGTTTTGAATCTGCATCCGACATGCCAAGCTCCAGACCTCCCGTCCGAGGGGCCGGGAATCCTGCGATTTGTTTTTGAGATGACTCGTAACTCGCGGACAGGCTCCGACGCTAGCGCTACTGAGACTACAGCAACAGAATCGCACGGTGCTGTCGATCGCCCCCAGTCGTCATACTTGAGACACTGAGGGATTTAGAAGAAAAGTGGGCGGTCCTCACAATACATCTTGATTGGCCTGCCCATCACGCTCTCCCCGCCCTTTGGCCTGCGGGCCGCGCATTGCCCAAAGTGGTCTTTTGGGCAGTCCATTTTTGAGCTAAAAATGGCAGCCTTTTTTCGCCTCTCTTTCTTCCTCCCCACCTTTCCGAGTCTGTATTCGCCGGCTTTATATAAATCCCTCCCTCTTCTCCCTGTCGCCTTTGCCAAACGCCTTCCTCACTTCCCTTCTTACCCCTCCCCTCCTTTTATTCCTTTTTCATTTAAACGCGCTTTAGCTTGTTCAGGCAACAGGCCAAAAAATACTCGATATTAAGAAAATGCATTTCTCTTCCTCCGTTCTCGCTGCCACCGCCCTTGTCGCCAGCTGTGCTGGTCACGGTATACTGAACAGCCCGCCGCCGCGTGGAAACAAGAAGTGGTACGGCACGTGCTCGGCGGGTTCCGGCTGCAAGGGCCCGTGCGACAGCGCCAAGGCCGATGCGCCGTTCAACGACATTTATGTGCCAAAGAAGTACATTAAGCGCGGGTCGGAGCTGACGGTCGGCTGGGACCGACTGAACCACCCAGGTGGATTCGTGCGTCTGGCTATGGTTCCTTTCAACCAGTCGGACAGCTGGAGTGCGTTCAACGAGAACGTGCTCAAGTACACCTGCTACGAGACGAACTGCGGACCGTCTGACCCGAACCACAATTCCTTCGGGCACCTGAACGGCCCTGGCAACGCGCCGTGCAGCACCAAGGTGACAGTGCCAAAGAACATCCCGGACAACACCGCAGTGACGCTGCAGTGGATCTGGTATGGCGGTGGCATCTACTACGGTGAGAAGGACACGTCCTTTGGCGAGTACTACGGGTGCTCGGATATGATTGTGGCGGGCGGTGAGTTCGCGGACGCCAAGCCCGAGGCCACCTTCCAGGGCGGCGATGTAACCTACCCGAACACCGATACCTGCAAGTACTGGGGTTCGAACAAGGTCGGCGACTGCAACTTTGGCGACAGGTACCCGAGCCCCAAGGAGGGTGACCTGCTGTCGCAGTCCCTGGAGCCGTGCATGCGCGGTCCCGAGAAGCAGGGCAAGCCTGCCGGTATCTCTGGCTCGTCGCCGGCTTACCCCATCGTCCCGCATGCTGCTGCTGTTAATGCCCCAGTTGCGTCCTCGTCGGCTGCCGCTCCGGCTACCACTGAGGCTGCCCCTGCGTATTCATCGGAGGCTGCTTCTGCCTCTTCATCGAACGCTGCTTCTGCCTCTTCATCGGAGGCTGCTCCTGCTTATTCATCGGAAGCTGCTCCTGCCTCTTCGTCCGAGGCTGCCCCGGCCACTTCTGAGGCTGCTCCCGCTACCTCAGCGTCTGCTCCCGCTGACAACTACTCGACTGTTGCTGGGGAGACCACCTCCGCTCCGGTCTCGCCCGCCACCAGCAACAGCCCCATTGCCAGCGCCTCGGCCAGCAAGTGCATTCCTCGCCCGACTGCTGCTTACTAACGATATGTATAACGTCTCTTTCTGAATGTTGACATTCTTCTGAACGAATACAATCTTTTTTACTCAACATCCCGCTAAATGTTCCTCCTCGCAATATCCACAAACCGCTGCCAGCTATTGATGTTTGCTAGTTGCCCGTTTCCTGGCTATTATTGCATCGATCTGTCTGGCGCGGTCGCTCCCCAACAGACGCAGAAACTGTGGTTTTGGCTTCTGTGTTGTGATCTGCATGGCCTACCTCGTGTATGGATTATTGCTCAGCAAACATTGTCAGATGCGCTCTTTGTTACTTGCGCCCTGAGAAGGGCTTGGGAGGACGCGCTTCAATTGTAGGCTGAATTCAAGCATTCACCAGGACCTCAGCATTGTAGATTTATAGTTCAGAGATTGTCTACTTGTTGACAGTGGCAGCCAGAATCTCGTTGAGCTGCTTGATCATGGTCCGCGGGTCGTCCATGATACCCGCAGTAATCAGCGCATTGTCCAGCAGCTGCTTTGTGACCTTGGCCGCCAGCTCCTCGTCTGTACTCTTCAGGCCGAACAGACCCTTGATGATCGGGTCCCGCGGGTTGATCTCCAGATTGCACGGCGTCACGGGCAGCGGCATGTCAGTGCCACCGGCCATCATCTTCATCATGCGGCGCACGGCCGGCGACTCGAAATCCGTGACCACCGCCGGATACGTCATGAACCGGTCGGCCACCTTGACCTCCTTGACCGGCATGCCAAGCTTGCCAAACATCCACGCCGTCAGCTCGTTCGACTGCTCCTCAGACAGCGCCTCGGCGGAGCCCTCAGTCTTGGCGTCCTCGGCATTCCACTTCTTGAGCACTGCGGCGGCGTCCTCCGAGTCAACAGACACGAGCCGCTTGCCCTTGAAGTTCTGCAGACGACCCATCACAAACTCGTCCAGCGGGTGGTGCAGGAACAGGACCTCGGCGCCGTGCTGCTTGAACGGCTCGTAGTACGGGCTGTCCTCGCCCAGGCGCCGGTTCGGCGTGCAGAAAAAGTAAATGTGCTCCTGGTCCTCGGGCATCCGCGCGACGTAGTCCTCGAGCGCAACCAGCTTGCCGGCCTCCTCCTTCGACGTCTCGAAGCGCAGCAGCTTCGCAATCTCAGCCTGGTTGGCCACATCCTGGCACACACCCTCCTTGATGTAGGCACCAAAGGTCTTGGAGAAATCAGCAAACTTGGCCTCGTCCCGCCGAGCCTCCTCCTGGAGCCACTTGATGATGCGGCCGGTGACAATTGACTTGAGGCGGTTGATCACAGGGCCGTTCTGCAGCAGCTCGCGCGACAGGTTCAGGGGCAGATCCTCAGAGTCCACCACGCCCTGCACAAACCGCAGCCAGTCGGGCAACAGGCTCTCGGCATTGGCCATGATCAGCACCTTGCGCGAATACAGGCTGACGCCAGGCTTGACCCGCTCAAAGCCCATGGCCTCCGGATCCTTGGTCGGCGCATACAGGATGCTGCGGATTGACAGTGGCGCATCGGCCTTGTACACCAATGTGTACAGCGGCTGGTCCAGGTTGCGTGAGATGAACCGGTAAAAGTCGGTGTGCTCCTCCTCGCTGATCTCATTCTTGCCCTTGGTCCACAGTGCCTCGACTGTGTTGACCTTCTCGCCGTTGACCGAGATCGGGAATCCGACAAAGTTGCTGTACTTGCAGATGATCTTTTCCAGATTGCCCTTATCCAGGTACTCGTTGGCGTCCTCCTTGACATGGATCACGATTTTTGTGCCCACATCAACGTTCTCGGCCGCCTTCAGTGTGTAGGAGCCGAGTCCGTCCGACTCCCACTTGTATCCCTGGCTACCGGGCTGCGCTGAGCGCGTAAACACCGTGATCTTGTCACCGATCATAAATGCTGAGTAGAAGCCAACGCCAAACTGGCCAACAATCGTGTTAGCCATGTCCTTGGTATCCTGGCCTTCCTGCATCTTCTCGATATACGCCTTGGAGCCCGACCGCGCGATTGTGCCCAGGTTCTCCTTCAGCTCCTCGGCGCTCATGCCAATGCCCGAGTCCTGGAACGTGATGGTCTTGGCGTCCGCGTCCACCGAAATATCGATCGCCAGCGGCTTGTCGGTTTGCACATCCTGCGACGTGACCTGCAAGTGCCGCAGCTTCTCCAGCGCATCAGATGCATTCGAGATCAGCTCACGCACAAACACCTCGCGCTGCGAATACAGCGAATGCGCGACAATGTGCAGGAGCTTCTTTGTTTCGGCCTTGAACTCGTGCGTCTCGCCCACCTCGGTTTCTGTCGAGTAGCTGCGCATCGCGGTGAAGCGAGGGCGAGCAATGGCGCTGATCGCCGGTGTGCTGGCCGTACGCAGATGCTTGGCTGAGGCCAAGGTCGCCATGGCTGCGGCGAGTGTGCCGCGTGGCTGCGATGTGCTGAGGGCGCGGGTTGCAGCAAGGCGGAGAGCGGGTGTACGGAGCGAGAGCTGGCGCATTTTGAAAAGGAAATTCGGAACAGTTAAAGGAAAGCAAAGGCAGAGACGTGATAATGGTTTGGAGCAGGATCCAGCAGGCGATCGAGGGGCTTCATACGTGGCGATTACGGTAATTACAGACTGTTGTTTGATCATCGTATCTGCCAGTTAACTCAAGAGATTAATGCTGCCGTTGCTGCAGAGGACCAGCCATCCAGAAACTATGCCAGCGGCAGTGAGTTCGCACCTCGGCTGCCTTCGCCTCAGCTCCACCGGGTCGTGCCTCTTGTTCAAGTCTAAGAACCTTGGCTGCATACGCGTGCGCTGCTTGGATCGGCCAGGATCTGTGCCAAGAGCAGTGCCTTGAATGCTGTGCATGTTTGCCGGGTTGACGATTACGTGCTTCTACACAAGCATCGTCTCTTTTGCAGTTCGCCCGTGGTGCGTCCAAGAATAGCAGCCTGCTACTTTTCCGTTTCTGGCGTAGCATTTCAACAATCAACAATGGGCTTGCTCCCATTGGAACAGTATGGCGTGCACAAGATGCACATTGATGACCTAGGTGTCGACAGGCGCTACTGCGTAAAGCAAACTAACTCTACTGCCAAACTATACCGCTTTTTTACTTGCCACTCCACCCATGTCAGCAGACCCACTAGTGGTCTCGACAAGTAGGGCTCTCCCTCGCTATAATACTCGATGTCCGTATGTCAGCAACTCTATTAACTGATAATCTGCCACGATCAACATCCTCGCCAGCAAGCTGATGCGAGCTGGAGGCAGCCTAGTCACGTCACGATTAGGCTGAGTCTCGGAGGCTGCATTCTCTGCTGGTGCCCAAAATTGCAATCCTGGGTAAAGGCGCAAGATTGCTGAGAGAATTCTCATAGGCTCGCGAATGCATCCTGGGGACATTCTCGGAAAACAGCCTTTGTGATGGATCTGAATTCGGTCTGAAAAAAGAGAGCTCGCACTGACATGCTCCATCACATCGGAGGGAGGACGGGGACGCCGCCTTGTGCTTGTTTGGATAGCCCGGTATCAGAACTGGGACTATTTGCGGTCAGATCTTTTTTCAGCGAGCAGACAATGTACGGTTGCCTATCAGCACATGGCGCGGACCGGCCTTGTAAACAAAACCATCTGTCAAAACGGTTTCAATCCACAGCGCCTAAAATGGAAATGAGCACCAACACCGAAGCTGTGTATGTTTCAACACCCATTGCTGATTTCTTTTGGCATCCCCTCTTGCGTGCAATAGAGCGCTCGCTGGTACATGCATGCTGGCAGCAGCAGCTATGCGGCAATCGTAGGGTACTCCGCACGTTTATTTGCTCCTCCACTCAAATACCTCCGTGGTTCAGGATTTTTAGAAACAACTGCTTCCACAAAATTCATACTATTGCTAGTCCGTCCCCCACCTCGCCTTTCTTTTCTAAAACCCATTTTCCCTCTACTTTTTTCTCTTCTCGCCTTGTTCAAGACTACCACTGGCGAAAAGCTCTGGTTTTGGTATTATCTCTCACCTCCCTTTTTGTTTTTCCCACACACTTGTTATTCGCTGTTATTCGCATAGTCATTTGGCCACCTCCTTTGCAATTCACGTTTTTATTAGTCAGGGTTCTGCGCATAGAGCCCGCTCGTTATTGGCACAGCTGCATTCTAGTTGCGGACAGACACACAGCGGTTAAATGATTGCGCCCGAAGGAATTCGCGACGGCCGGTACTTTGCCCAGGCGCTGTACACGTTTGCAGGCGAGGGCGTCGAGGACCTGCCGTTCAAGAAAGGTAAGGCCGCAACGGCGCAGGACCGTAAGCCGCAGCTGAGGACTCTATGGCCACCAATCCAGCACAGTGCCGATGCTGGCGACTGCTCTTTCATATCTAATACCTCTTTTTGCGACAACTGGCGTGCGTGTAGGCGATGTTATCGAGGTGCTCGATTGTGGTAGGTGCACTTGGCGCAAACAATCACGCGTGGAGGAATCACCATTCTGCCATATATAGCCATGCTGTGGTTATGAGGGGTTGGGCCGGCTAGGAGATGGCAACAATGGATATAGGTGTGCTAAGCTTGGTGAATCCTTCTGTGCTTTATATACTGTAGCGGACGCGAACTGGTGGCGTGGACGGATTCTAAACACCGACGAGGACGGCCTGTTCCCGGCATGCCTGGTCAAGTTTGCGTAAGTATTCAGAGCCAGCGCTTGGCACAGAAGGAGAAAATGGACATGGGTGGGGGATAGTCGTCTGCGTCGCTGGACTGCATTCTTGGCGGCATAGGGCGAGGAGCTGTGTAGCTCTTTGGTCTATTCATACCACGGAGCAGAATCGTCCAGCATTACTGCCCTTTGTCCCTGGAATAGTCTAATAGCCACCAACACCAAAGCGCGGAGGGGTGAGCGTAGCAGGTTACTGCGGCTCACGCTCTTTTTCTGTAGAGGGATGTCTCGTGTGGAGCTGACCCGGTCGCTCATTCTTACACATCGTGCGCGGGGGCGCATGTGTGGGAGGCAAAAAGTGTACATAATCTGACCTTCTAATACCGCTTCCGCGTCTACTGTAGGGATGAGGCAACTACGCAAGAGGCGATAAAGACGGCAGAGCGGCTGGCGCGACTGCGGGATGTGCTGACTCCGGCACATATGCGGGACGCAGGCAGCAGCGGTGCGGGGTCACATAATGAGCCCAACGGCAACACGGACAGTGCAGGGTCACTGGAATCTCTTCTCTTGAACCTCGCAGACAACGAGCAGCAAGTCCAGCAGCAAAGGATCCAATCGCAGATGCCTCGCCAGCCAACACGCATGAAGCTGCTGTACGAGGACCACACACAGCCTGGCCAGGCCCCACGCAGTGCTAGCCCCATGACCCAGTACCAGAATGCAGCGCCGTCGCCGCAGAAACAGCAGCAGCCGCAGTACCTGAATGGCCCAGCACCACAGCAGTATTACCAGCAACATCAGTTCCCTATGGCACAGACCGGGCTGTGGCAGGTATCGCGCACCAACTCTCAAATGTCGACGATACAGAGCGGGACTGAGTTCAACGTATCGTTTGAAAGCATGCGTGAGGCAACTGTGCGCGCTGAGGAGGCGGCTGCTACCAATCGGCCGTCGAGCAGCCTGCTGCATGGGCCGCGGGCAATGCCTAGAGCCGAGTCGCTGCGGGCACGGGCAGACTCATCGCTCAGATCCGACGACGGCGCGTATCGCGCAGCATACGGTGTTCCTGCGCCACAGGATGGGTACAGCCAGCCGGTGCAGGCGTCGTATGCATCAATGTATTCGCATGGCGGGATGGCGAGCTCTATTGACACGTCGTCGGTGTCTATGGCATCGCTGACGACAAACACAGTGGATCCCAATAGCCTGGACCTGCGTGGCGAGTCGCGGGTTGACAAGATTCCGTCACCAGCAGAGGATGCACCGCGTTCCAAGCGACACGAGGCCGAGTATCTGTTTGAGGACTCTGATGAGGAGCGCCCCCAAGCAATGCTGTCGCCGGCCTCGGAAGGCTCAAACAGATTCTCATCGTATGTATCCACATCGTCCAGCGAGTCGACTGAGTCGACGCGGTCCAAACGACTACCAATGATCCCCGCATCAAAGAACAGCTCGGTTGTCAGTGATGTATCAGTGGGCGTCAAGGGGTCTGAAGAGAACGGAATGCTGCACCGGAGCTGGTTCAGCAGCACTGACAGCATCAATCTGGTTGGGGGAGGAGGACTGCGGGCCACGGCTGAACACAACGACAGCGAGTCGCATAAGCCGAAGGCAACAAAGAATAAGGCTCGAATCCGCCCGAATGCTGGCAGCGTGCGTATAGTCCAGACCCCTGTGGAGAAGCCTAAAGCAGCGCACGAGGCACTATATAATGGCAACTATGACACGCGCTATGATCTTGCCTCTGATTTCCAGCGCCAGATGAATTTCTCTATTGATACTCCTACCCTCAGCGACACAAACGACCTGCACCGCAGCCAGAGCACTATCCAGACCATTGCGTACTCACAGGGTACCGTTACATCAATCCAGCCACCACAGCAACCGCAGCAGCAACCGCAGCAATCAGGTCTGCCAGTTCCTCCACAGCCTGTCTCGCAGGTGCAGCAGCCACAAACGATGCGCCCGCAGTCGCAGGTCTCGCAGTTCCCACAGCAGATACCGGTGCTCCAATCTCCGATAGTGTACATGTATCAGCTGCCAGATGGCACAATGATGGGGATGGACCAGCATGGCAACCAAATACCGCTGGTGCCCACGGTGGATCATGAGGGACGGCCATTCTCATCGTTCCAGATGCAGCCCCCTCTGATGCAGTACCCAGCGCAGCAGCCGATGACACAGTATGTGGATCCAGTTACAGGCATGCCAATCAGCAACTATCAGACCGTGCCATCGCAACCGGTCAGCGCAGCAGGGTTCTACAACCAGCAGCAGATGCAGCGCCCGACGAGTAGCGTGACGCCTGTGTCTATGGAACCTGCATTCATGCAACAGCAGCAACCTCCACAGTATCAACAGCAGCAGCAGCAATCACAGCAGCAATCACAGCAGCAAGGTACGGCGACACCTGAGGCTAGCACGCAGCTTGCTGGTTTAGATACATATGGCCGCCCACGCAGCCACACAGCTGGCCCGCAACTGACAACAGCGCCTGCAGCTGCCAGCCCGCAAGGCACAATGATGCCTGGCGCCGCACAGGGCATAGTTCAGGATAGACTACAGCAGCAAACACCTACTTTGCAACAGCGACCAAGTCGTGCAGCATCAATAGCTACATCCACAATGCCGGAGTTGGCTCAGAGCGCTCCTTCCAGCCAAGCAACTACCACACCAGCTGCGGATCAAATGCGCCCAGCATCTTTTGGAAGCAGTCCCGCGCGTGGGTCAACGCTGATGCCATCGAGGTCGTCAGTGCAGATGCGCACGCCGACGGCTACTCCCGGCCAGAGCGACACAGTGAAATCCGATAACACCCAGCGACCGCGCGGCCCGCCCACCCCTACCGGCATGCAGGGCACATTCTCATCGGCACCGTCTGGTACGTTTGCACGACGCGACGGCGCAATGTCGCCGTTCCCTGCCAACATTGGGCCGTCACAGTCGCCAACATACATGAATGACCCAATGTACAGACCCCATTCCCGCACGCACTCGTCAGCTAGTGCCGGTATTCCTGATGGGTTTGTGACACAGCTAGACGAACGCGTAACTGGGTCGCTGCCTGCCAACGTGACCCCGATCAACTTTGTCAAGATGGCCAAGCCCGTGTTCAAGTTTGGTGGCACCGTGTCGCATCCGCAGATGACTAACTGGTCCAAGGTGGACCGCCAGGTAGCAATGATTAAAACCGGCTCCAGCAAGGTCAGTGCCGAGGCACTGGCCACGCAGCATGTGGGGCGACCGTTTAACACGCCGATTGAGCGGGTGCGCGCCGTCTTCATGTGGATCGCGACTAACGTGCAGTATGACACCAGTCCACCGCCTGAAAACTCGGACGAGTACGAGCAGCAAGAGCTGCCCAGCATTGTGGTGCAGCGCAAGCGGTCGCGTGGTGCCGGGTATGCGTACCTGTTCAAGGCCATGATGGACGCTCTGGGCATTGAGTGCCAGACCATCAGTGGATACATGCGACAGCCACTTGACAGTTACCGTGGAGCTGTACTGCCGGTTCCGAATCATGTATGGAACTCGGTATGTCTTGACGGCGAGTACAGGCTGGTGGACACAGCATGTGCAGCGCGCTCGCATATCATGAATCTGACCACAAAAACTGACACGTGGTTTTTCTTGGCAACGCCCAAGGAGCTCATCTACACACACTATCCGTCCCAGCCTGAGCTGCAGTACCTGGACCCTGTGGTGCCGCTGCCGATTTTCTGGATGCTGCCGTATGTGCGGCCGGCGTTTTTCCAGAGCAAAGTGAAGCTACTGAACCTGCCGCATGTCCCGCGAATCGAGCTGAAGGACGAGGAAGTTCGGCCACTGGTGCTATGTCTGCGCGACTCGACGTTGTCTGTGTTTGCCGAGGTCGAGTTGCATGACAGCAATGGTAGCGGGCGCATTGTCGCCCGACAACCACTGCTGGCACAGTGCGTTGACTACCGCGGCCAGCGCATGGTCAAGATCCTGGTGGGTGTACGCAGCCAAGACGTGCGCGGCCTAGTGAAGGTGTACTGTGGCACGCGTCTGGCATTGCAGCCGAAGCGTGCGTCCGACGGGCCGATGCCTGCGTCGCCAAGAACGGCACAGAAGCTGCTGGGATTCCTGCATAACAAGGAAAAGCGGTCGGCTACAGGCGCTGACTATTCGCGCATCAAGGATGTCGATGAAGAAGGCAGCATCAAGACCATTGCCACGTCAAAGACATATCCGCTTGCGTGTATGTTCCCGGTGGTGCATACGGGACGGCCATGTGTAGCGCCGTTCGTGCAGCCAAATGCAGCGACTCCCAACGAGTTTTACATCAAGGAGCCGGCCGAGGGCGAGTTCCGGCTGGGCGAGTCTGTGTACTTCCATTTGGTGCCTGTCGGCGACGACCGCCTGTTCCACCTGCAGCTGCGCAGCCCCAGCGGTCAGCAGCAAAAGTTTGTGTATCAGCCAAAGGACCAGGGGTACATCCTGCGGCACACGGTCAAGGAGCGCGGGGCATGGATAATCATGTACCATACTGACACCGATGGGTGGTTACCGATCGCTTCGTATAGCTGCCTGTGATATACCAGCCCCTTCACCCTCTTTCTTCTCCATGCATCATTTACAATATATTCACAGCAAGTTGCGAGTTCAACTACACTGGCTTGGCGATGTTTTGCTGTCAATTCTCAGTCGATTTACCATATAATCCCCAGCCGTATTGATTTAGTGATGATGATTTTTGAACGAGTTTCGATTTCTAGACTGAGGAAACAAGTAGACTGCGCTCTCTAGGCAGGCCACAGTTTCTTGCTTCTATTCATTGTCCCACCTCCATATCTACTGCTGTTTCTTTCATGGTAATATATATTTCATATGCATAATAGCTCGGCGCAAACCCTCTCAAGTGAAGATCAGTCCCATTGGGACACCAGAGTCTACCAACACACCAGCATCAGTCGTTAAAGCGAGATGTGATAATTATTATCCAAGACTCAAGGTCATCAAGTCGTCGCAAAAGGCAAAGAGATCTCTAAAGCCTAGCACAAATGATGGCGAAACCCTCCAGATGCCGACAGAGAACAAAAAGCAAAGCCTGACATAAGGGGTACCTGTCACAGCTCAGAAATGGCCTGGAGAGGACATTTCTGGCTCAATGGTATTGATGGATTGGGCGCAGTCATCAAGCCAAAGAACCTGACTGTGGTTGGTGCTACGCACAAAATCATTGCCAGAATAGCCAGTAGAATGGAGAATACCTTGCAAGTGCTTGTGAGTCCCAGCAAGAGCAGATGTAGCTGGCGTTGACGGGCTATCAGATTCGCATCTGAATGCAGCCAGACCCACCCATGCCTAAATTCAGCACAGCACAGCACAGACAATAAAGATGAGAAGCTGATAGCTGGACATTACACTGATTTTCTGTTGTTCCTTCTCCATGGAGTTAACAGTGACAGCAGCAATAGGGTGAGCTAACATGAAATTGGAGTTGCTGGAAAAATTGCACGAGAATCTCTTCTTGCATCAGAAAACCTAGTCGTGAGATATGTAAGCCCAGAGGCAATAGAACAAACTGATGAGTGGAATGAACACAGTATGGACTTGGAGCAGATGTTAACCAAAACTCTCAATGACATGACTGCCATCCGGAGCTTTTCCGAAAGTGCTCATTAGTGCATTTTTACTTCAGGATAAATATAGTAGGCAGTCTTTACCATGCACCACATCTGCTCAAATAACAAGTATGTTATATTCACATCACATGGAGGTAAAGCACTATGATTATGATAATTATAGTGGTGATTATTATTATTATTATGTTGCACTTGTCCAAAGATATGTTTCGTACCCAGCGATGTCAAGACCGACGTGGTGGTTTCAACTGACCCAGCGCGAACCAACGAAAACTTCTCATCAGCGCAACAGAATACCATATCATCAGAGTTTAAGGCATGATCAATCACAGCCTGTTTTCCCGGCTTCGCCAATGCGCCATGTCTGAGCTACGGCGATGATTAAAATGATTCCACACAACATTTGCAGTTTCCACTTTGTTCTCTTCCGCTTTGAAGTTGCATTTTAGTATTCCACAACTTTTTAAAACCACAGAGCAAAAATAGAGAATGTATATACCTCAGCACAGCATCTTTAACCTCCTGCAGACACTCCGCTATATCTGCCTCCCCCCGCCCTTTCCGTTCCTCTTGGATATCTGATAGATCCCTCGACGTGTTGGACAGTGCGCCAGCGCTCTGCGACGAGTGCTTCGAGGGTGTGAATCCGTATGTCATGCTGTGGCTACTAGCAGTCCCGCCTACTTGACTTATTTGATAGAAATCATCAATATTAAATGTTTGTGGTCGCTAATGCATGTAGAATATTTCTGCTTTAAATAGATACTTTTACTCGACGCCCGTGTGTTTTGCTTTTTAGTTTCGGGTGTTGCTGGTGGCTGGCTGGTCTTGTTGCCAGCGCCTTGTATATTAGTGTTGGTGCGTTTGCGCTTTGAGCCCGACAGGGGGTGTGATGGGCCGATAGTCATTGCAAAAGAGGTGGAGAATGCAGGGGTTGAAAATGCTGAATGAGTGAAGAAAAAAGTGCAAATATCCAGCAGCCCTTTGTTGACTGAATGGCCAGCCCAATCATGTCTGGCTGCGCATAAAATTAAATTCACCCTATGAATACATCGCCAATCACAAGATCAGTCTGGGATCAAATGTTTAGGCTGTTGACATATTCGGCAGTGAGGCAGGTGCCAAGACCATATAGTATTTCCGAGAATATCAGCGCTTTTTTGTAGTCGGAATTGTATCGGAGGGGATAGAAGTTGCTAGGATTTGTAATCTTGTGTATGCTGAGATATCAAACAAGCAATCCTCTCACTGGCATGGCTTGTGGCCGCAACATAATGGAACCCGCATGCTTTACCGTTCCTTAAAACCTAGGCTCAACCGATGCTCAGAGTATTTCAAAAAGGGTGACAGTTCCGATGCATGTCGGTGGATGAGGGGAATCCTAGTGAGGTCTAGATGATGTGCCTCCACCATGCCAGGGTATAAAACCCCAAGTGCCAGGCTACAGGTGTCTGCCAATCCCAGAAACCAATAAATTCTGAACCTGCCAACTCACCAATCTCTAGCCATGTCGTCGCCTGCTACTTCAGCCCAGTCGTTCACCCTCAACACGGGTGCCAAGATGCCCGCCATCGGTCTCGGGACCTGGCGTTCTGAGCCTGGACTTGTCGCCAAGGCAGTCGAGGAGGCGATCTGTGCCGGATACCGGCACATTGATGGAGCGTGGATCTACCGCAACGAACCCGAGGTCGGTGAGGGAATCCGCAACAGCGGCGTACCTAGATCCGAGCTGTTTGTCACGACCAAGCTCTGGAACACGTTCCATAAGCCCGAGGATGTTGCCAAGGGTCTCGATGAATCTCTGAGGAACCTTGGCCTGGACTATGTCGACATGTACCTCATGCACTCAACGCTCAGCATCACGCTGCCAGACAAGCCATACGAGGGCATCCCGGAGTGCGACCCCCAGGTAGACTTTGTCGAGACATACAAGGCCATGGAGAAGCTGCTGGAGACGGGCAAGACCAGGGCCATTGGTGTGTCGAACTTTTCGCAGGCCAATCTCGAGCGTCTGCTGGCTAACACCTCGGTCGTGCCGGCTACGAACCAAGTCGAATTGCATCCGTATCTGCCGCAGCCCAAGCTCGTCGAGTTCTGCAAGGCCAACAGGATCCTGGTGACGGCTTATTCGCCACTGGGCTCCACTGCTGAGTTCAATCTGCGCGATGACCCAGTAATTACCGAAATTGCCAAGGCGCGCAATGTCACGCCGTCACAGGTACTGCTTGCTTGGGGTGTTAAGCGCGGGACGGTCGTCATCCCCAAGTCGACTAACAAAGAGCGCATTATCGAGAACTTCCATCTGGCAGGCATTACCGATGAGGACTTTGCCAAGATCAACGCCATCACCCACCGGGCGCGGTTTGCCGAACCAGGCAACTTCTTTGGCAAAGCGTACCAGGGCATGTTCGGCTTCGAGGAGGCATGAGTAGCGTCTGCCAGCTATGTATCATGCTGCTAGGGTTGTTCAGTCACATCCGAGACGGCTTACTCACTGAGAATGGCGCAGCTTTGTCCAGGGCCATGCGCGGCTTAGCTATGGGCTCCGTATGCGCACTCAGCGTTCGCTTAAATACCATTTGCTGGCACCTAGTAGCGGGGATTCCGCATGGGTTTTCCAATATATACTTGTGAACGTTTAAAATCTGCTTGATCAGCACACATAGTTTTACTACTAGGAACACATGCTATCTAATACATACCTCCCAGATATCTTGACCAAAATCTTTTCTAGGCACTTACCGTTATTCTCTTTATTATTTGTGGACTGCCATGAGCGCCGATAGAAGGAAGGCTTCTGGTTCTACATATGTTGTTTCTGAAATGTATCATCTGTTGGCCCCAGAGTGCCGATACCCTCCAACGCCACCATGGTCAATCCAAACACGTCTATAATCAAATTCCAGGAGACCACCTGGCCCCTCACTTCTTTTCAGTCACCGTTTGGCTTGCTTGTTTCAAATGTGAACTTGAGAGCATTTATTACCATATCAGGTTAAGTATTTGTCTAAACCCCTCCTCACTAGTCAGTTCGATTTTATTCATTCCTGACACAGACTCATCTAAACAGCTACTTGATCACTCTGGCTGGCTGTTGCAGCTAGAGACACGGTATCCTTCATAACCAGGCTATTTGAGCGAGTGATCGCCTACAGCGTGACAAATGTAAGTATTCAGCAACAGCAACAGCAACAACAGTGTATGTGAATATGCATAACCTACCTGCCATGTGCGCAGAATCCTGCAAACCGGCACCGAGCCAAGTCGCGTACCAGAGCCGTGCACTCACAGTGTGACAGCGGATCGTTGAATTTTATTGCTCCGCGGCACGCAATCGACTTTAGGGATTCAGCGATTAGTGGTGGAACGTTAGCCAGCGCTGGCCACCCGTCCGCAGCCTCCAAATCTGGTTCCGCCGGCTGGCTATGCTGCTGACTGGCTGACAAAGCCCGCACGCCTCTAGCGCTGTGCAGCGGCCGCCACTGTGAAATTGCGATCACCAGCTCCTTCGCATATCTGTCGACTCGTCGCATGTCACCAGTGAACCGTGACACTAGCACAGTCGGAGCACATTCGATCACCACATGCGATTCTACCATATCTTGTGGATCCCGTCTTCCATCCTCACTGATAATGAAACCAAGTCTCTTGAACTTGTCGGCCTGCGACAGCGCTGTGTCACAGTCATGCCGGCTGAGTACAACCTGCACCGGTGGCATGAGCAGAGTAATGCCCTCCACATGAGCAATTGTATCTCTGACACCCAGTCCGGATATTTGAGCCAGTGCCGCGCTCAGGCTACTATAAAAGTGCTCAAGTCTGATGCGCTCGTCAGCCGCATGCTGGTCAATGGCCAGCAACACTCCATTTGACTGGCACATGATAAACTTGTTGTCCGCCTGTCCGATGACTGCTGCTGCCTGTAGCACTGCTTGTGGATCGGCCACATCAAGGTTGCCGTTGTCCATGTCAAGTGCAAGCGATTTTGCCTTTGGAATTGGCCTGCGGCCATGCCAGTCGTCCTCATGCGACACATACGGTGGTTGTCGCAGACTGGGCATCAGTGGGAACCTACAGATCACGCGCTATTTAGTGAATAAAGGCAGGACTGTTTTGCACGGCTGTCCGTCGATCCTAGCAACTTTACATACCTAGGGCGTAGCAGGCTCTGCGACTGTGTTTGTGGCCGCGACGACACAGACTCGCCACGAGCAGTGCCTTCCGCCAAATCAGTGCCTAGACTGTCGTCAGCCTTACGTTTCGTACGTGGTGGTGTGTCAATTCCATCAATGATGTACTTCATTTGTGCGTCTGTCACCAGCGAATACTTCCGTAGGAACTTTAAACAGGCCATGACAACGAGGCGCTTCATTTCGGGTGTCACCTACAACAGAATCAACCAATACAAATTCGATGTTTGGAAGCTATGAATTGTTTGGCTCGGTGTTCTGGATATAACAATGCGCTCTACTTACAGATGGGTTTTTTCGCTCCGCCCACACATCAAGCGAACCACTGCCGCCAGTGGTCTCTGATTTTGTTGTTATCATTAGCACAAACACGGGGTATTGCGCCCGCAAATCGCCGGCCGACCTGGAATCAATAGCAGGGTTTTCCTACACTGACACGGTTTGCATGAGGCATATGCTATTGGGACTATCAATGCTAAGGATTGATCCGTCCTTTTGAAGCTGCTTGCTTACCTGGCTTGTATATTGACTATTGCTAAACACGGACTCGGCCACGGCTGCCAGCGCAGGTATTGCATTTGGCGCACGGTCAACAACTACAGCAAATAGTCATAGTTTTAGCTGCCGTTTGAAATTACCCGGGCGACAGTGTAGGGAAAATATATATCATGCTACTTACATATATATTGGATTCGCTACATGGCCGTTATAGGAAGTTTAACCAAGCCAATGAGGTCAAATGATCGACATTGCACCCAAACACAGATCAGGGCATCTTACTTACAGATAGAGCAGGCTTCCTTGACACTGATCCCCGGAGCAAGTATCGTCCGAACTCCATAGAAATGAAATCGAGATCCTACACAACAAAGGTTAGGAATTCGTCAGCAGAAAATTGCATGAAAATATGTGGTGGTACGCTGGAAAAACACTGCGTTGGCCAATACGGCATTTACTTGCCTGTGCAACGCGCGGCCCATATATTTGTGCAACGCGGTGGCTCAGGGACCGAGTGCTGTTCCAGTGCAGAATTGTTGACCCGCTCCCCTCATTGACCAGCCGCAGCGAGATCTCTGGGTCAGCCAGTGCGCAGCTCAAGAGTCGCGCCCGTAGAGTGTCCAGGACTCTCCTGGTGGATTCCTGCATGATCTGTCGTCTCACTGGGTAGCTGCCAAATATGTTTTGCACCCGCACTGTGGTGTTGCTGAATTCTGATTCTGCTGCTTGCTGGACTCGGCTGCAGAGAAGCTGGCGTTCGTTGCGAACAAGGCATCTCATGTATGTGTTTGCACGCGTGCTACGGCTGGTCACGTCGATCAACCCAATGTTTGAGATGTTGGCCAGAGCTATAAAAATAAGTTTGTCAGCCTATAGCATAGCGAGATTGCAAGGCTGTGCTAACAACTGGTACCTTCTCCACGAAAGCCACGTGTGTTGCGATCGGCAAAGAGCTTGGACGTGTGATACCTTCGGCCGATGCTTTGCATTCCAATGGCGTCGATTCCACAGCCATTGTCCTGAACTGAAGCGGAGAACTGAGGCAAGTTGATGCAAATAACGATGCGAGTTGCAGAAGCATCAATGCCTACATGTAACCAATAAAGGCGGATAAGTAGTTGAAAGCCAGATTTTGCTTGTGTCACAGGCGAAAGAGGGGCGTAGCGAGTACGTACTGTTGTAGACTAGCTCTAGCACGACATCACAAATATCGGTTATCGACGCTCCTGAACGCACCAAGCGAATGCATCTGTCTGGGAGTTGCTGGATACTCATGCTGTTGGAGGTGGGGTGTGTGAATAGGCAGGAATGGAGGGAAAGCAGCAGATGGAGCGGGTTAGATGGTCGATACCCTGGGCGAGGATATAGCAGGGGCATTGCCCACCAATCACCAAGGCTCGTATGGGAGATCAAATCAGCAATTAAGCTCTCGAGATATGGCTGATCTGTGCGCTTGTAGAAAAAATTGAGAAATTCAAGTCCAAATTATTGCAATGCAAGCAGCGGGGGTTATCTCGCTGCTTGTCTTTTTGGCTCAGTCAGCACTCTCATTAGCTCAAATCCACCTCGCTCAATTCTAAAATCCGCTATAAAAATGTACAAGAAACCCTCGACCGCGCGGCAAATTCAGCACGTTTACGAGAAGCTCTTGGACGCTAAGCTGCGCGATAAGGCACCCGCCTGGCTGAAGGCAATGCAGAATACGCCAGCATCGGCGAGCCTGGTGCGCGATCCGTCGTATTTTTCGACCAAGGGTCAGCTGCCATTTGAGAAGACCAAGGCGGCGGCGGCTGGATCGGAGGCGATCGGACAGGTGTCGCGGGCGCTGCCAGTTGGCTGTGTGGCGATCAACCACCGGAAGCGCAATCTGAAGACGCGCAGCCCGAAGCCGCCCAAGATCGAGTTCCCGGAGGACTCGCTGCGTCGCGAGTTTTACAAGCGGCATCCGTTTGAGCTGCTGCGCCCGCGCATCGTCATGGAGCCAAATGGCAGAACGGAGACCAACTGGAGCCGGCTGAGCAGCGGCTCGAGCCAGGTCACTGGCGAGCAGTAAGTAGAGACATGCCGTTCCTCCCCAACAATGCGGCTATTGTGGGATTTTGTGTGTACTGTGTGCGGTTGACGAGAGCGTGTCTGGACGGCTGGGCATTGTGCGGTTTACCATGCTTTGGAAGCAGAGGCTTCCCTGGGATTCGAGCTACAATGGATGGCTCGGCACACTATGTTTCAGGCTGCATTGTGCACGTCTAGCCGGAGGTGTGCGAGCGGTATCCACATGCAGCAGTAATTTGCGTGTGCCTGTGTTCAGCACACCCTCGCTCCATGAGCCTGTCCGTCGCTTGTGTCGGATTGATTTTGGGGAGAAAATGGTGATGGACATTCTGTGTGTGGCTCGTGTCATTCGACGAGCGCGGTATTGTTCCTAGAAGCGAAGGAATGCCCCTTTTTGGCATTCTAATGTTCGTATGATGTGTGCTTTCCACTGCTTCCATTGCGGCACAAAGAGGGAGGGAGAATGGGGGGAGGAGTCATTTCTGCCGCCACCCATTCAAGCCACGCATAACTGTGTGCAAAGGAGGGAGAGGCCGCAGAGCAGCAAAGCGCATTGTAGCCAGCCGCGCAGTAGACTGGGCAAAGCTATTCAGGCTCTTTTGGCGTGCGCGCTGATTTTGGGTTGAGCCTGGAAAGGCGCAACGGCGAGTCTGGCACGCCCTCGCTGCATCTGTTGATGCGGCCTCCGTTTGTAGCTGCAATAGTGCTATTCTGGGCTGAGTTGGCTTTATTTTAGTGTGAACGACAGCTGGCATATGCATTATTTGCTGTGTGGTTCACTGTCGAAAAGGAGTGCCTGCTTGTTGAATTGACGCGGCATATCCGAATATGGCAGCTGGTCCACAAAGAGACGCGGCATGTCTTTGGAGCGATCCACACAATATGCTGAATGACAGCGTTGCATCCGGTTTATTTTTCAACTAAGCACTGCTTGGCAACACGTAGGGTTATCCGGTACCAGCACTACCTGATGGAGGCCGAGGGCCTGAGCAAGCAGGAGGCGTACTCCAAGGCCACAGACGAGTTCTACAAGGTGCGGGCGCGCGAGGAGATGGAGGCCAAGATTGCGGCGCAGGAGGCCAAGGCGTACGGAGCGCGTCCACTGGACAAGCCGTACAGCACGCACCAGCTGGCCATGGAGGACCGCGAGATCCGCAAGAGCACGCAGATTATCCAGCAGCGCCAAGAGGAGCAGCGCATGCGCAGCGTGACGACAGAGAAGATGTTTGCGGGCGAGTCGGCCTGAAAAGGCTCCCCTTTCTTAAACAATAAACGTACACCAATGTGTATTGGCGGTGTAGGAAAAGCACATGTCTGCATTCATGTATTTGTGGACCTGTGTCTCCTTTGAGATGTACAAAGGGGAGGGGCGGGACGAGAGACAATACCGTGGGTCTGCTGCTTGCATTCAAAGAGCAGTGTCTCGGCTGTCGCAGGCAAGTAATTCAAGGGGGTTTTTTCTTGCGTATGCATGGAGTGAAGGGATGCGTACAAGGCATCTTGGACAGGCCGAGGATGTGCACATGCATGTCAGGATTCCTAGACGAGGTGCATCCAGGACACAAGAAACCAAACACTGGACTCTTGGAGGGGGATGATCGCGAACACTATATTGAATTCGCAGTCTCCGATGTGGGGCTGTTTGTAAAAAGAGCAAGTATGAATCTCAGTCGATCACAACATCTCAAGCTGTGCGGCCTAGATGCTGCTAGAACTGGCTGTTGGTATTGAGGCTATTGAAGCGGGTGCTTGATGGAATGGAGACTTGGAGCGCTGATCTTCAGGGCATAATAGCGAGAAGGTTGGGGGATGGAGGGGTGTCAGACACTGCAGATCTGCGGGCGATGAGGGAGTGGGTTTTTGCCACCAGGTGTGGCGGGCGAGAAAAGTAGCAAGGGCAGCGGGCAGTAGGTTCTGGGCGAAATAACCATCTGGCATTCATTTAGACTAGGATCCCTTACGGCGTTTCTTTTGTTGGGCGGGCTTGTATGACCTGGAATCCTGCAACTGCTGGAAGAAAAAGAGCGGGGTGGTATGGCCCTCGGGTAACGGCACCCCCCGGCTGTTGTTCTCTGGTGATACGGGTACTGTTCATGCGCGCCGGTTATTGTTATTCCTAGGAAAACCTCGCTACACAGGCAAGGACAAAAGTTTGCGGGTGTCGAGGTTCCTTTTGCCAGCAGACAGCGAACAGGGGAAATTGGAAGATGGGTGCCAACAAAGAATTCGGGTGTTAGTGGTGCAAATCCCACAGAGATTAAAGCGCTGTGGCCGCCTCTTGGGCCACGCTTGCACACGCCACACCCGCCACAGGTTTTTCGTCGCTTTATATTGAGGACAATTGGGCCACCCCCTCCCCTCCTCGTCCAACTTTCCTCTAGCCTTTTTTCTTCACCTTTTCTCTTTCCAAAGAAAATACCTTTTTTCCTCGCTATATCTTATATCCCCTGTATAGAAGCAGCCGTGTAGGCGACTTTCCCACCTATTGCATAGCTTTCTTATGGCAGATAATATCCTGACACTGACATCGCTTGACGATGCCATTTCCGGAGTGCAGCAGGCACCGGCACGGCCACTGAGTGGCCGCAGAAACAAATCTTCAGATGATGTGGGCGGGCTGTGCGAGCGGGACTCAACACAGACCCGGTTGCACCAGCGCACAGCATCAGCATCCTCGCTGTCTGGAAGCACAAAAACAGAGGTGGTTCCGCAGACCAACAGCCTAAGGATAGGCATCAGGCGGCGGATGACGCAGGCCGGCGACGTGGTGGTGCCGCCACCGCTGATGGTTGCCCGCTCGGCGACCACTGGATTGCCGTACATGACATACACGACTGGCCCCACAACAGCACCGGCACAGCCCGGCAGCACAGCAGGGTTTCCGAGCGAGACCGACGCGGGATTGCGGCCGCGCAAGCGCAGCCTGTCAGTGGGTGGTGAGAATGTGTGTCGGGACTTTTTTGCGCGGCAAATCGAGCAGTACGGGCTGCAGGCGCTGCTGGGGTCGCCGGTAGGCGTGTGTCACTTCCTGGCATCGACCATTGCGGGGTTCAGCCCCGAGAACCTGCTGTTCTACCTGGAGGCCGAGCACTTTCGCACGGCAGTGTTTCCTGACGCCGAGATGCGGGCGCGGTATGCGCGCGGGCTGTACCGGTCGTTCATCTCGCATGCGGCGCCGCTAGAAATCAACATCAACCACAGCATGCGCACGCAGGTCACAAACGTGCTGCGCTCAGGTGCACCGGTCTCGCAGGTGCTGTTCCAGGAGACCCAGAGCCACACATACTCGCTGCTGGAGCAGGAGTTTGCTGCCTTCCGCCAGCGTCCCGCCTACGACCGTATGCTGGCCGAGCTGACTGCCGGCCGCAAGGACGCAGGCCAGCGTGCTGTCGCTGCACTCTACGATGCCCTGGCGTCCACCTACAATGTTCACCGCCTGGCGCCTGGCAAGCACCGCCTGGTGGCCTCGGAGTGCCCGGCGTTTGTCAAGTTCGCCGACATGGAGCTGACCAGCAGCGACCTGCGCGTGGCTCTACCGGCGTGGCTCTGCCGCACCACCGTGCGTCTGCTGGATGTGGCCATGCCCGAGTCGCCCGAGGAAGCGAGCCGGCTCCAAAGCGCCGACGCTCAGCAGGCGCTGTCATTCTCGCGTCCGTCGGTCTCCGCTCCAGCACCCTCGCCGCGTGTGCATCTGGCGCGCAAGACGTCGGCAGCCGCTGCCTACGGCACTGAGAAGAAGGCCAGCAAGCAGAAATCGTTCCAGCGCCTGCGTACTCGCTTCCAGAGCGATGCTGCTGAGACGGAGGTACCACGGTCGCCGCCCACGAAGCCGCGGTGGGTTGCAACGCTGCTGGGCTCGCGTCGTCGCAAGGCGTGAGCTTTGTTACTGAAAATACTCTCTCCCCTGTCTATACCATCTACTAAGCCTGCTTATCCTTTTTAATTAGACCTAGCATTATTACTCTTCTTTCCACCCTACAGCCTGCATTCATACATCTCTTTACGCAAAGACACCCATTCATGAATCGTGAACATCCGCAGGCGAGGCACTCGCACATCCTGCATCCTGCTGCATATGTATGTCTGGGCCAGGTGGCAAACCGGCTCGGCTCATCGGCTCGGAGCCGCTGCTCAACTGGCTGTTCGTCTGGCCCCAATAAAAAAATTATTTTTCGATTTCACTGCTTCCGCTCGCGTATTGTTTTTTGTACCTACTGAAATGACGTCCAGATTGCCTCCCGATCTGCTGCAGCTCTTCACACCGCGGCCGCAGCTCAAACACCTGGAGCCGCTGGACCGCGCACCCGACGACAGACCGCGGCCGCAAATAACAGGGTTGGGCGCGTACATGTCGGAGCTGCAGCACGCGCCAAAGTTCGAGTATGTGGAGACCCCACAGGAGCGCAAGCAGCGGCGGAAGAAGGAGCGGGCGACCCAGGCACGCGAGACGATAGCGCGCGAGAGCATCCGATGGAACCCGCACCTGAATGTGCATGCGACCGATGACCCGTACAAGACCATAATAGTAGCGCGCCTGAACTACGACACTACCGAGGATGACCTGCGCAAGGAGTTCGAGCCGTACGGCGAAATTGTGTCAGTGCGTATGGTGAACGACACCGAGGGCAATTTCCGCGGCTACGCCTTCATTGAGTACAAGCATGAGGCTGATATGCGCGAGGCTTTCAATGCTGCCGACGGCATGCGCATCCTGGGCCGTCGCATCGTCGTCGATGTCGAGCGCGGCCGCACCGTCAAGGGCTGGGCTCCGCGCAGATTCGGCGGCGGCCTGGGCGGTACACGTGTGGGCGGTAAGGATACGAACCAGAAGGACCCTGGTCGCTTTGACCCTGCCATGCCGCCTGAGCCCGAGCGCAAGTACGAGCCCAGAAATCGGGACCGCCTTGCGCGCACCCGCGACTCGGCCGACCAGTACCGCGGGAGGGCCTACCAGTCGTCCAGGAGCGCTGGGTATGAGGGACGCGATCGGGATAGGAGCCGCGGCAGGGACTATGATAGAAGGGATCGTGGATATGATAGGGACCGCGAGAGAGACCGGAGAAGAGATAGCGATAGGGACCGGGACCGTGGAAGGCGCGAGTCGCGGTACCGGAGTCGGTCCCCAGCCTCGCGATCCTCGCGCCGCGACCGATCGGGCGACCGTGGGTCATCGTATCATAGCCGTCGCTACTAGGTATTGCTTTGCTCCCTTTTTTGCTGCTGTTTCGTAAGTGTACCCTTCCCCCTTTTCTTCTTGCCTCCCTATATCCTTTTCTTATACTCCTTCCGCGGTGTGCACCGCTCTGTCTGCGTGAGCCAAACAGGGCGACAAGTTAGCAGGTTTAATCTTCTTTTGCTGAGGTAACGTATACAAATTTTACAGGCTGAACCGAAAATGCAGTGAAACCGCGAAAAGGTAAGTAAAGGATCGTTTGATGTTTGCCACTGGGCTGCCCTGGTTGACTCTTTTCTTCGTTTTTCTTGCTCTGTCGCCTTTTCGCAATATTCTTCAAGCAAATAAATTTCATAATGAGTCGTCCTATTTTGCCAGTGAACCGGTATGTCGAACGCAAAGCCGTCAAGGAGGGGACGTGCTTCATCTGTGGATACTTTACGCCAAGCATATTTGTCACGGAGAACGATGCGCCTCGCGACTGGTTCTTCGTGTGTCCAAAGCACACCACTGAAACGAGCTTCTGCACGCTTATCGAGGGGGGGCAAGTACCAGAGCCCGCACAGGACGTGGACGGGATGAAGGAGCCAGAGGTGAAGAAAAAGGAGAAGTCGGACGGCAAGGACGCAAAGGACGAAACCAAAAAGGGCAGCGAAAGGGAGGAAGACTCAAAGTCGCCCACGCCGCCCCCTGCGCCGGCTGCTCCCACGCGCAAGGTCTATACGCTGCACCGCGACTACATGTACTTGCGCCAGCGCCCGTTTATCCAGCGGTGGGAGAAAGAACAGGCCGACCTGCTGGCCCAGCGCCTGCCCAGCGTGCCCAAGCACAGACCATCCTGAGTCCCATGACGTGGTCACTCCCGTTGAATCAACAGTACTCTACATTGGAGCAGGCAGTTCGGGTATCCTGCCAACAAGTTTTTACGCTGCGCTCCAATACATCCCTCTCCTTTCTGTAATGTCCAAACAACCGCCAGCAAAGAAGCCCGCCAAACTTGTGTCGACGTCGGGCGTCAAAGTACAGCGATACTTCCCTGGGAAGGCGCCGGAGCTCGACGTTGACCTGTCCGATGACGACGAGCCGCAGGAGCAGCCGCTGCAGCCGTCCAAAATCACGATCCGTGCGCCTGCAGATGTTTCTGATGCTGAGTCTGACGACCAGTCGAAGCGGCTGTTGCAGGAGCGGCTGAGGGCACGGCAGATGGCCGATGCGGACAGCCAGGAGTCAAGTAGCAGCAGCAGCGATGAGGAAGACGAGATCCGGGCGACAGAGGCGCGGCGGCGAGCGGCTATGCGCCGCCAGACACAGAGCAGCGCTGAGTCCGGTGAGGACGACGAGTCCAGCGGAGAAGACGAATCTAGTGGGGAAGATGAGTCCAGCGAAGACGACGGGTATGCCACCCGCCCGCTATTCAAGCCGGTCTTTGTGCCTAAATCGCAGCGTCAGGCACCCGAGGTCATGCCCGACCCCCACCCAGACGATGCCGATCTGCTGGAGAAGAAAAAGCAGGAGCGCCGCCAGGAGTCTGTGCGCCGCGCCGCCGAGCAGGCCAAGCACGACCGGGAGGCACCGGAAATCGAGACAAACGACATTTCGGCCATCGATGACACTGACGATCTGGATCCGGCTGCGGAGTTTGAGGCATGGAAACTGCGCGAGCTGCTGCGGATCAAGCGCGACAAGGAGGAGCGGGAGCTGGCGGATCTGGAGGAGCTAGAGCAGGAGCGACTCAGGAACATGACTGAGGAGGAGAAGCAGAGGCTGGGGTTGGAGCGGGAGAGGAGGCAGCAGATTGAGAAGCTTAGGGCCAAGGACGACGAGGTGCGGACCAAGGGCGCCTTTTTCCAGGCCGAGTGATTAGCCGTAATCGTCTCTTGGCATTTGTCATCGCTGGCCATATAACAACCCCTGGGTGGACCGCGATCTGTTGAACCATCAGTCGTCTATTTGCTTCCTAGAAACTTTTTTGCTGTCCAACTTGTGCATTTTTCTCAGTCAGAATTTCAAATGGCAGACAAAGACAGCAACCCTCTGGCTATGTTCAGCGCTATGAGCGGTGGATCGAAGGGCGATGCAAAGGATGCAAAGGATGCAAAGGATGCAAAGAAGCCCTGCCGGGTTTGCGACTCATTCAAGACTTGGCGGCGAAAGGACGCAAAGAAGCATGCCAAAGAGCACGATGCAAAGAGCGCTGGCGCCGCTGCCGCCGCCGGTGGCCTTGCCTCCTCGGCCTCCTCAGTCTCTTCGGTCACCACTGCTGTCTCCGACGACAGCTGCCCGCCAGACTCGCAGATCCTGGGTCGCGCAACCTGGACGTTCCTGCACACCATGGCCGCCTACTACCCGGAGAAGGCGGAGGCGAAACAGCAAGAGATGATGACCAGTCTGCTCACCAGCTTCTCACACTTCTACCCGTGCGGGCGATGCGCGTCACACCTGCGCCAGGAGATGGCAAAGCGGCCACCGCCAGTCGACACGCGCTACAACCTGTCCCAGTGGCTCTGCCGCACGCATAATAAGGTCAACGTAATGCTAGGCAAGGACGAGTTTGACTGCAGCAAGATTGACGAGCGCTGGCGTGACGGGCCCAGCGACGGCCGCTGCAGCTGGGCACAGGACGTGGAGTATTAAGACCAATATATTTAGTGGAACTTTAGGCTGATGCTGTTGACACAGTGCCGCTCGTCTGTGGGCGTCTTGTAGCCCTCGCCCTTGAATACGTGGCCCAGGTGCGAGTCGCAGTTGGCGCAGACTATCTCAGTGCGCACCATGCCTAGTGATCGGTCCTCGTTGCGCTTGACTGCGCCAGGAATTGCGTCAAAGAACGCCGGCCAGCCGCACCCCGAGTCGAACTTTGTCGCGGACTTGTAGAGCGGCGCGTTGCAGGCGCCGCAATGGTACACTCCCGTGTCGAACTTTTTGTTGTACTCGCCTGTGCCTGGCGCCTCGGTTCCCTTCTGCCGTAGGACACGGAATTGCTCAGGGGACAGAATCGCCTGCCATTCGCTCTCGCTCTTGCTTGCAGTCATTCTGGAAAACCTGGTGGTATGGAAAGAGGTGTGCTGAGAATAGAGCAAAGAAAGGCGTGGTAAAATGCGTTTCATTTTTAAAAGAAAAGAAAAAGAAAAGAGAAAGCACCCTGTTGGCATCGCATAGATTGCTAGAGGTTTCAAAAGATCAAGCACTGTGCCTAGTCCTGAAACTCGCCAAGACGCTTGGCAAGTGCCAATATCAAGCAGACAATGCACATGCGATGTTGCACACGATAGCAATAAACCCAGGCATCTGCATATGGATATCACTTGATCAATACATAGCAATTTACAGACTGCCCAAGCACATTTGGTTCTTGAGCCCCTTGCCATGGTTTGAAATGTTGCTGCTGCTCGAGGCATGGGAGGTTTGTGGCCTGCGGCTTACCACCGGCCCATTTATAGCCATCCTTATGTATTTGTCAGTTCTAGCATATAAGCACTGTTTCTCTTTTCAGAATGCATAGAATGCAGCGCTTTCTGAGAAACATCTCAAGATGTGATAGCTGTTCTAGACTCTTGTTGCTCGTTTTATAGCATTGCTACTCAATATGCCACTCTATTTTATATACTGCAGACCCAAAAGATGACCGATATGGAACCCCACACTCGTATACAGCCGTGACAACCCAGCTTCAAACGGAATTTTCACTATCCCAGGACGTGTTATTGTATAAGGAAACTGCTGGAGAGGATATCGCTATTCCAGATAGCAACAGCCACATGAATAGTGAATTCGTTTGGTGTTTAGCAAGAGTACTACCTAAACAACTTGTACAAGGACTGTTAACCTTGGGGATGGGACAAGTGTTTATGAGCGTGCATGTGAGCAAAATAAAAGGTGAAACAAGATTGACTGAAGGGAAAGGGGAGGGTCCGGTCGGCCTGAGGTCTGATTTTATGTGGTTTGGTTGTTGGCATGGTGACGTGTGGGAGTGGATCGGCACTCCAATGTCAACAATACATGCTCACAGCTGCCGTCGAGGAGCCAGGGATGAAGTTGACTGCATCGAATATCGTATTGCTGTTTAATTCCGGTACCACTATTGGGCGCTTTCTGTCTGGGTCTATAGTGGATGTACTCAGCCCACTCAACACCAACTTGGCGGCAAATGGTCTGATATGCATCCTGGTATTTGTCTTTCTATAAGGTATCAAGACGACTGCTGGGTACTACATCTTCATTACCATCTACGGTACACTGGTATCATTATATTTAGCTATCAATGCGCATACCTTGACCAGCGAATTTGGTTCTCAGGCTATTGTCTCGGCAATCGGATTGAACACCGTATGCTTTGGTATTGGCACGCTCATCGGAGTTCTAATACAAATTGCTCTCTTCAAGAAATACAATCGTCCTCACAATAGGTTCACACCAGTGGCTGTATGGGCTGGTATATGCTTTGCCCTGGTATCGGTATGCTATGCCATTCTTCGCATCCTGCCAGTCAGAAAACATAACAGTTTTCACTTTTCAAAGACACAGTTGGTAGTATTATGAGCATTATACAGGCATAACCAATGCTGCCTGTAAGATAGATTAGGGCTACAGCCAATATGTTATTCTACCATTGTACAATATTTCCTGATAACCAAATGTGTCATGGTATACGAATGGACACTTTGGAATACCAGCTGGCCATCATAAATTATGAATCCCTTCTCCTTAATTTGTGGTGTTGTCCTCAGCCCGAAGCGTTAAAAGGCCAGTGGCGGTGGCTTTCAAAGTCCCCGCATATAGTGAACTAGACTCAGAGCTGCAATATTTTGTCAACAGAATCTTCCTCTTCAGCGCCTATCCCATTTTGTGCCTTTTAGTACATATCTTATATTGCGTAGTATACTAGTTTCGTATAGGCTAACAACCTAACTATGAACATGACCGAAGCCTCACTCGGAGGCTCAGATGTCGCAATATCACCAAAAACAACATGTTCGCTATCTCAAGATGCGCTGACAGACAGCACTGCGACTAAAATAGTGTCTACACAGTCAGAAATTGATGGCGCTATCGAGCTTGCACCTCCCGATAGTACGTATGCCTGGTTCATTGTGGTTGCAGCGTTTTTAAACCTAGCAACCACCATGGGAACGCTGAATTCGTTCGGTGTTTACCAAGAATACTACCTGAACGACCTGTACAAGAACGACTCGGCAGGAGTCATTGCATGGATATCGACTCTCAACATATTCTGTACGTTCTTTGGATCGGTCGTGACAGGGAAGCTGACAGACGAGTTTGGGTTCCGCATTACATGCCTTGCGGGTGCAATTATTTGCGGCGTAGCTCTGATTTTGGCATCGTTCACGCACACGGTTTGGCAGCTGATGTTAACCCAAGACATTATGCTTGGGCTTGGTACCTCGTTGGTATTCTCTCCTTCCATGTCGGTTGTCGCTCAGTGGAACGTCAAACATCGCATTCTGGCAACAGGGATCGCGGTTTCAGGTGGTGGCGTAGGGGGAATGATCATCTCAAACGCCACACGAAGGATGATTGATGGTATTGGCTATTGCTGGTCGCTGCGCGTGCTGGGGCTACTTGTTACCGCAATCAGCGGTTCGGCATCGCTAGTCTACAAACGTCGAATGTCTGCACCCAAAACTGGAAATAGCGCATTGCTATTTAATCTGTTTAGGGACCCACGCTTCCTTTGCATTAATGCTGCTCTCATGTTCTTGGACTTTGCGTTTTACGAACCAATGCTGTACATGCCCACAGCAGCCGTTAATGAAACCGGACTAAAGACGACAGCCTCGAATATCGTGCTAGTATTTAATGCTGGCACAGCTGCTGGCCGTGTTCTGTCTGGACCTATAGCGGATTTGCTCGGCCCACACAATACTAACTTGGCGGCAAATAGTCTGATATGTGTTTTGATATTTGTTTTTATGCAGGGGGTCAAGACGATTGCTGGGTATTACGCGTTCATTTCCCTGTATGGCATACTCTGCACATTGTATCTGGCCATCAATGTGCACATCCTGGCTGACGAGTTTGGCACCCAGGCTATTGCCACTGCAGTCGGATTGAACACCGCGTGCTCTGGAGTTGGCTCACTGGTTGGGAACCCAGTGCTAGGTGCCCTTTACGAGAATTACGATCGTCCTCATGACAGATTCACGGCAGTGACAGTGTGGGCTGGTATGAGCTACGCCGTTGTGACATTGTGTTATGCTGCTCTACGCTTTGTGGTCGCCAGAAAACACAGCTATCCTCACTTTTCAAAGATGTAGAGTCTTCTAATATATTTCTGGTATCAACCCATGAAACATGCTTAAAATTAGCTATATATCAAGGAACCCACTCATCAAGAGCATACCAGTAGATATCATGGTAGAAAGTAAAACTATGGATTCTTCAATGCTGGTGCTACTACCTTACTTTATTTGAATAATATTTACCACTGCGCAACCAAGCCTGTATAATCCAGAAACGGCTGTCTACTGACTATCCACTCCTAACAAATCATTTATATAAATGAAAACCTTGAAGCGTAACATTTTGTCTGGTCCAAAACGAATGCATCCAAAAGCTTGTGAAATTTAGCTTCAGGAGTCACTGCACCCACCGTTCAACTTCAGATTGCATATACTGCCGCCTTTATATCCCTCACAATATTTACTATATTTATTGTATTATGACTCTTATTAGCACACCCGACACTGTCTCTCTGATGAGCTACGAGATACACATCAAAACCAAGTCCAGCAGCAGTCATTTGCATGATCAGGATTCACTCACAGACAAAGGTGCAGCTGAGGAAGAGCATGCGGGAAATTGTTCTCATAGCAGCGATGAAATAGTTGAATTCGCGCCCCCTGATGCCAAATACGCGTGGTTCATTGCTGCCGCTTCATTCTGTAATATGGCATCTGCCATCGGCATACAAAACGCCTTTGGGGTATACCAAGAGTATTACCTAAACGACCTGTACCGGGACGACTCTGCGGTTGCTATCTCCTGGATATCAACATTGAGCACATTCTGCATGTGCTTCGGGTCAATTGTGACGGGCAAACTAACCGACAAGTTTGGGTTCCGTATCACCTGTTTTGCAGGAGCGATAATGTGTGGCGTGGCATTGATTCTTGCGTCATTTGCACATACACTATGGCAGCTGATTCTTGCGCAGGGTATCATGCTTGGATTGGGATCAGCCCTCATCCTCTCTCCATCCATGTCAATCGTTGCTCAGTGGCATGTCAAACATCGGATTCTGGCAACAGGCATCGCTGTATCGGGGTGTGGACTCGGAGGAATGGTACTGACGGGGGCAGCTCAGATTATGATGGGTAATATCGGCTACCGCTGGTCGCTGCGCGTGCTGGGGCTGCTTGTTGCTTCAGTGAGCGGATCCATGTCTCTCATCTATAAGCGTCGTGTTTCTGCATCAAGGAACAGTAACACAAAACTTCTCTATTCCCTATGCAAAGATGTGCGATTCCTATGTATTAGTAGTGCCGTTACACTTGTCAACATGGGAGGCTATGAGCCGACTCTTTACGTGCCAACAGCTGTTGCCATGGGGGGTGGGTCTAGGGCAACCTCGTCAGATATTGTTTTGATGCTCAACGCAGGTATAGCGGCTGGATGCATTTTATCTAGCCCCCTTTCAGCTGTGCTCGGCCCTCTCACTGCCAACATGCTATCGAACATTATATCTTTTGTTCTGATATTTGTATTCCTGCAAGGGGTCAAGACAATTGCAGGCTACTTTGTGTTTAGTGCCATGTTTGGTGCTTTATCATCAATCTATCTGGCAATTAACACGGATATTCTGGCGAAAGAATTCGGCACACATGTCATTGCTACATCAGCTGGGTTGAGCATGGCGTGCTGTGGGATTGGCGTGCTTATTGGAATTCCAGTGCAGGGCACCCTTTACGAAACCTATGACCGCCCGCTCAATAGGTTTACAGCTGTGACTGCATGGGCTGGCGCATGCTTTGCGTTAGCATCTGTGTGCTATACAGCATTGCGCATCATAGTTGTTCGCAGGACCAAGGTCTCTTTCTTTTCCAAGGTATGAATATTCAATACAGACTTTAGTCAAAGCAATGCAGCTGGTAGTTCAGTGTTACGCATATTGCTGTAGAGGTAGGCTCCAATGTGTTTGAGGGTTTTAGACATGCGTCATGCCGAACCGATTACAATTATAATTGATCACAGGACAGGATTACCAGTACCTAGAGCTTTTTCGATTGCCATTTCTTCAAAAAAAATTTGAACTGGCTGTCTTTAACTCGTATATTTTTACGCACCTTTACATTACAGAAAAATGCCCAAGGCATCGAAGAAGAAGCAGAGAAAGGCAGAGGACTTTAAGAAGGTCAAGCTGAAGGTCGGCAAAAAGAAGGCACCGCCGACTAATGCGACCGACACGTCGTTCACGTCAAAGTCGATCACGCTCGGAGCCCAATCGATTACGGCTGACAAGACAGCAGCTCTGACAAACTCGCGCAAACTGACGCTCAAGGATGTGCTGACACAGATGCGGCATTATAGTGCAGTGAATCGCAAGGACGCAGTCCTGGGCCTGACCGATTTTCTGTCGCTCCACCCAGAGGTACTGAACACAGAGCTTGGATCGATTGTCGACGGGACAGTGAAGCTAATCGTGGATAATGAACCGGCGGTGCGCAGGGTATTGCTGAAGCTTTACTCGACATATCTGCCTGATATCCCGCGACGCGAATTGGCGCCGTTCATGCCGTTGATGGTCATTTTCACTTGTTCGGGCATGACGCATATTCTGGACGATATCCGATCCGACGCAGTAAAGTTCCTGAACCTGCTGATTGAGCTGGCTCCGCAAGACCTGTCGCAGTATGCATCAAAAATTCTGCCCAATTTCTTCAGCCTGCTGGAAACCAGCACGCAGTCTAATGAAGAAGCGCGAGGCTCGGCATCGCTGAATTCGCGGGCTAGTCTACTGACCAAGGGAAATCGGCTTGATATTATGCGTAGCTGCTATAACTACCTGAAAGCCTACACAGATCCGCTGCTCAGAAGCGACGATCCACTCGGGTTTATGTCGCCAGATGTGCAGGACCCATCCCACCAAAGCAGAGATGATGAGGAACACCACTCGTGGCAGTACCCAGACAGCAGCCTGTACTTCTATCCAAATACGCCGGCGCCCTTTGCGCATCTTAATCTGTTTGGCGAAAGTGTCGGAGTCGGTGCGTTGTCTGATGCAACCAGCGGCGATGCCAATGCGGCGATTCGGGCGCAGAGCAAGGAGGCATTTACGAGGCTGTTCCAGTTCCTGCAAGCGACATGGATGGAGTCGTCGACCATGTTTGGTACGAACCAGATTTCAGACGACCAGTCGCTGGATCTGTGCGGATTTGTGATGCGGATTCTACGGACACTATGGCAGGCATCGTACCAGGACGGCATTCCGCTCGCCGACACGCAGCTGTTTGCGTTTGCGCGGCAATGCATGGTGCATTTCCCATTTGGCGGTGCTTATGTTGGCAACAGTGTAGTCGAAGAGTCGCTGCTGGCGATGAACATCAGGGTGTGCGAACTGGTTGCGCTGCTCAGGTCGGGTGCAGCCGAGAGTTCCAACGAGAAGGCGGTGGCCGAGGTCGGCAAGTGGACCAAGCGCTGCGTCAAGTTCATTCTCGCCACGCTCGGATTCAAGCTGGGCAAGACGCAGGTTCAGGTCAGCGCTTCGTTCCGGCACGAGCACTTTGTCGAGCTGCTGCCGGTGGTCTGGCGCTTGGTGCACGGCGGCAACAACAAGTATGCCGATAAGCTGCTAGTGGCCGTGATCCACTATGCCGACGTGTGCCCGTTAGCGTCAGCCAACAAGACGCTGTGCATCCGGTTCCTGCGATCCATCATCGAGATCCAGTGGTCCAGGGCTTCTACAGACCGTGTTGTTGTGGGCACGCAGGGCCAGCTATCGGGGATGCTGGCGGGCTGGGCGCTGGGTCTGCCTAAGCTGCTGTGGCAGCTGCGCGACAAGAATTTTGCTGCCAGTCGGGCGGCCATTGAGACGCTGCGGCTTATTAACCAGCGCACCAGGCTGCTGGATGCGCAGCAGGTCGACACACTGCAGTCCAGCCTAG
This sequence comes from Linderina pennispora, assembly GCF_002104995.1. Classification (NCBI taxonomy): domain Eukaryota; kingdom Fungi; phylum Kickxellomycota; class Kickxellomycetes; order Kickxellales; family Kickxellaceae; genus Linderina; species Linderina pennispora. Next base: position 543,046 of record NW_024468254.1, on the reverse strand, counting down.
TGACGCTGTTCTGCGTGACAGTGCCAAGCAAGGGGACGGTGTTTGGGCCGTTCAAGCAGTACCCGAGTGATCTACAGTGCGCGGTTCTTGAGACAGTCCACTACTGCCCGCGGCGATCGGAGAGGCTGGCACAAGCCATGCAAGCGTGCCAAGATGGCATTGCGGGCGGCAGAGTCAAAGCCCTGCTTGACGAGCTCGTGGCCGCGCCTGCCGTGTGCTGACTAAAAAAGAGAGAATCAATAAAATAACCGGTTCTTGGATGCAGCAGAGTAGTGGTTCTGGTTGGGTTCGCCATAGAAAGGGCCGATGGCGCCATCGCCGAGCCAGGGGAGACGGCCTGCAAGCAGCCATAGCCGAGTCAGCCAGGGAACAGCTGCTCTACGCTACAATGATCAACCCCACCTCCGCTGTGATTTTGGACCTTTTTGGGGGGATTCAGGCCTTGCTGTGCAGCGCTGAGAGGTTTAAAAGGCAGTCCCTATCTCCCCGCGCATGCCGTCAGCCTAATTTCCACCGAATCTCTCTTCCTTGTCCATTTCCCAAATCGAATTGCTCAGTATGTTTGCTGCTACGAAGCTCGCCACACGCTCCGCGTTCCGCCACAACTGGGTGCGGTTCTCATCTACTGCTGCCGCCGCATCGTCCTACAAGCTTGTTGTTGTGGGCGGCGGTGCCGCTGGCCTGGCTGTGTCCTCGACGCTGGCGCAGAAGCTGGGAAAGAACGAGGTGGCAGTGATTGAGCCGTCCGCCGTGCACTACCAGCAGCCGCTGTTTACCTTTGTCGGTGGCGGCCTCAAGGACTTCAGCGAGACCCACCGGCCGATGGGTGAGCTGATCGACGGGAATGCCAAGTGGATCCAGCAGGCCGCGGCCGAGATCGACCCGGAGGCCAACACGGTGACTCTGGCCGACGGCTCCAAGGTGTCGTATGATTACCTGGTGGTCGCAGCGGGCATTGAGCTGAACTTTGGCGGCATCAAGGGTCTGGAGCAGGCGATTGGCAAGAACGGCGTTGCAAGCAACTACTCGCCGCAGTATGTGGAGAAAACGCACGAGTTCCTGCAGAATGTCCAGGGCGGCAATGCGCTGTTCACAATGCCGGCGACCCCGATCAAGTGCGCTGGTGCGCCGCAGAAGATTGCGTATCTGGCCGACGAGATGTTCCGCGAGAAGGGCATCCGCGACAAGGTCAACGTTAACTACTACACCGCCCTGGGCAAGATCTTCGCCATCGACAAGTATGCTAACGCGATGAACGGAATTGCCAAGAGCCGCGACGTCAATGTCAACCTGTTCCACGATCTGGTCGAGGTCGATGGCGCCAACAAGAAGGCTACCTTCAAGGTGCTCGGCAGCGGCCCCAATGCCGGCGAGACCGTCACTGTCCCGTACGAGTTCCTGCACGTCACTCCGCCGATGAAGCCCTTCGACTTCATCAAGAACAGCAAGATCGCCAATGCTGCCGGCTATGTCGATGTCAACCAGGCCACGCTGCAGCACAACAAGTACTCCAACGTGTACTCGCTTGGTGACTGCTCGTCGCTGCCGACCTCCAAGACTGCCGCTGCCGCCGCTGCCCAGTCGCACGTGCTCAAGCAGAACCTGCTGAACCAGATCCAGGGCAAGGACGTCCCTGCTGTCGAGTACAACGGCTATACTTCGTGCCCACTGGTCACTGGCAAGCACAAGCTGGTGCTGGCCGAGTTCTCTGGCTACACCGGTACTCCGCACGAGACCTTCTTCTTCAACCAGGCCAACGAGCACGCCTTCTCGTACTGGCTCACCGCCGAGGCTCTGCCCTCGGTCTACTGGAACTCGATGGTCAAGGGCACCTGGAAGGGTCCTTCGACTATCCGCAAGCTGACCAACCCGGCCAACGCCAACTAAACTGTTTTTGCCCTTCGTGTCTCTAGTTGTTTTCAAATTTATATCGTTCCGCATTCATGTGGTGTCGCATGTGGGGGTGCCTATGTTGTGGACAGGAGTGTGTGCTGTTGTACCATATCTCGATCAGAATGTGCGACTGGTATATTTTCCGATCCATTGATTTTTAATAGGCATGTGCCCCACGATGCGATGCGCGCTAGATATTAACCACTACACAATTTATGCATACGAACGGCGACGACGAGCGACCCGCCCTTGGGTTTGACGATAGTTCTGACGAAGAGGCGTACAATGAGGCAAAGCTGCTGTCTCAGCGCCGCGGCCAGAAGACTAGGGAAGAGCAGATGCTTGGCGTTTGGGCTGAAGGTGCTGCCGATTCTGACCAAGCAATGCACCGCATCTCCCACATCAACCCTCTAAAACCAGTTGGGTTCGTACCTGGTGGAAGCACTGAAGACATGGATGTAGTCGACCCGTTAGAAGATGCACCTGGTGTAGAAAAGCAGTCTACTACCACGGAAACAAGGCACACAAGACCATCACCCACGAAAGGAAAGGACACAGCAGACACCACAGACGATTCCTCGAGCGAGTCAAGTAGCAGGGATTCATCCAGCGATTCATCCAGCGACCCTGAATCGAGCGACGAAGAGGAGGTGGCCAAGAAGCCGGTGCGCGCCGCGCCGAGCAAGGATTTTGGCAAGTTTGCCAATTCCACAGTCTGGTCAATGATGGAAAAGATGGGCTACAAGCACGGCGAGGGCCTGGGAAAGCACGGCGAGGGCCGCATCGAGCCTGTCGAAGTGACATTGCGGCGGGCTGGCGAGGGAATCTCGTACAGTGGCAGCGAAAGGCCACAGAGCGAGAAACCTAGACACAAGCCGCAGGCTAAAGGCCGGGGCTCGAGGCCGCAGAGTGGAACGTCAACGCCACGTGCTGACGGACACAGGGTGGGTCCACGCAAGAAGACACAGTACAAGACCTTGGATGAGCTGCAAGCGACGACCGAGCAGACATTCAGAGATATCTTTGTTGATATGACGACGAACACAGAGGTTGGATCGATGGCTGAACTGGCAGCAAAGAGGCCCGATGTCAAGGCAAAGGATAAGCTGGCAAATGAAGTGCGGCTAGGGCTCGATCTGGCGCTGAGCCGGCAGGATTCGCTGGTGCGCGAAAAGGAGATTGAGAGGAGGCGGCTGGCAGGACTGCAGCAGGAGATGCAGGCATTGACTTTAGGCACTGCTCAGCGGAAGGCAAGAATCGACCATCTGCGGGCAATGAAGGAGGGAGTCGCAAGCGTGCTCAGCGTGTCTAGCGAGACAAGTGTCGAGTCGGCAGAGTTGGCAGCGGATGATCTAGCGGAACTATTTATGGCGCACGAGCGTATATATGAGACGGCCAGGCATGCGCAAGAGACCAGCGGGTTCGACGTGTGGACAGAGCTGTCGCTGGAGAAGATTGTGACCAGCACACTCTATAGCCACTATACCCGGATATTCCGAGCCTGGGAGCCGACTGGCCATCCAGAGCTGATTGCCCGCATAGTCAGCCCGATACTAAGATACACATCGGTTAATGAGGCTGATTCGCTGGCTGAGGAGATGACACCGGTCGAGTCGCTGCTTAACCGGACGGCAGTGCCGCGTCTAAGGCAGTTTTTGCACAGCCAGTGGGACCCGCTGACCGACGATCTGGTACAAATCCTTGATGGGCTGCCACCAGTACTTGTGCAAGTTGTTGCTGACGACATTTCTACGGTTCTACAGCAGTTTGTCGACAATATCAGCCCTCGGCTGATCATGGAGCGGTATCGACAGATGCAGGATAAGCCTTCTGACGACCGAGCTGCAGCACTCGCCGACCTACGCATTGACCGCATTTTGCTCCCTTGGCTGCCATTGATTCATGACCACGACGCTCTGCTGACAGCCATCCGCAGCAAGCTGTGCACAGCCTTGGACAAGTGGACACCATCCAAGGAGAACAATAGTGATATCATGGCGCTAGTGTCGCCGTGGATGGAGGTTTTCGATGGCAAAGATTTGCGCAGGCTAAGCACAAAGGTGTCATCACGGCTCGAGGACATGCTGCGTGCAGAGTTCCGGTTTGATGCGCAGAGGCAGGTCGTCTGGCCATTCAAGGTTGTGCTAAAGTGGCATTCGCTCTTGCCGTTTGCACCGTGGTTTGCAGTGGTGCGCAGAGGTGTTCTCAATGGCTTTATAGACTACTTGCGTAGGTGGTTGTCAGATCCAGGAGCCAATTACGCCGAGATCGCCGACTGGTACTGGGCCTGGAAGAGCCTGTACCCGCAGGAGATCTTTGAGCGGAGTGAGGTACAGCAAGAGTTCCGCAAGCCGCTGGTGTATATGTCTTACGCAATGTCATTACGGGGGTCAACACAAGAATAAATCACGGCTCTATGCCTCCATCAGGCTTCTTTGTGTGCTTCTCCAGCTCCTCCAGCTCAGGGTCTGTAATGAGACGCTGCACGCTGCCAAGTCTCTTTGCCAGCGCGTCGGCGTGGCGTCTGCACTGTCTGATCGGTAGACCCATTTCGCGCGAAATGCCCACCCAGTCATTGCGGTACCGGGTGATGGCCGATACCAGCTTATCCATGGTCTCTGATGACATTCGGCCGCCTGCGCCTAGGCCAGAAGCATTGCCGAGCCGTGCAAACGATTGAACATAACCAGCCCTGCGGGACCCTGGCGGGTAGTACTTCATTAGAGCCAGGATATACGGCCCCAGAGGACCGGCTTTCCCAGGAAACGTAACCTTCACCAGCTCTCCGTCCTTGTCGTAGTACCCGTTGCTGTCTGTGGGCCGCATTGCAGAGCGGCCGTCAAAATCTTGGATCATGCTTAGCGGATCGATTGAAAGCATGTCTGTTTTGTACCTTTGCTCGAGAGTGCACCAGTTCCGATAGGCGTTGTACAGCTGCTTCCAGGTATAGCCAGGAAACTTCTTCGTCCACTCGATCCAGCGTTTGGTGTCCTGTGTGCGCACGAACTTGACGAGCCGGACAATGTCCTCGCGTGTCATCTCTGAAGCCACCTGCGATTTTGCTGACCTGTTCAGCGCGAACCACTTCGATACGCACTGGGCCGGTGTCCGGGGGCCGACTTGGCTGGAAACAAAGTTCCAAAAGTAGCGTGGCGGTGTGTTCTTCGAGAACAGTAGCCAAGGCTCGTCCTTTTCGCACTGCTCAACTACGTCTGGCTGGTCAGCTACGGTCTCTATGCATTTTATCGTCTGCCGCAGCCGCTGCTCCTCGTCTGGCGTCCAGTGCCAGAGAGCAATACCGTCAAATCTTACAGCACTCGGGACCCTGCCCTGCCTCGGTATCAGCGTCTTTGTCCACCTCGCCTGGCATTGGCGCGGTGTCCGTCCCGTCCCTACCTCCTCTGCCACCATGACCCACCACCCATACTCCTGGGGGCTGATGTCTCGGGCCATCAAACTTGTAATGGCCCTGGCAAGCTTTGCGTCCTCGGCCTTAGTCCACATGCTGCGCGTCATGGGCTGCAGGCTTTCCCAGCGTCTTCGGACGTGCATGGCTTTGCCTTTGAGGCTGAGAGCGGTGGCGATCCTGGTCCACGCGTGGCCGTGCTCGGCGACTAGTTGTTGCAGTGTTTCATCCATCTCCTTTGTCCATTTGATGCGCTGCCTGGTCAGCGTCGTCATGCAGCGGAAGGGGGTATGCGCGACAATTCTCTGGAATACCGAGGGAGCGCCAAATACGGGCTTTATAAAGTGCGTCATTCTGATTGCACCAGTGTGGTCGCGTGGACTCTTTGGGCAGGACGGTAGGGGTGGGCGAAGGGAAAATATGCAGCAATGCAGGACATCAACAGCGATGGCTGCGGAAAGGCTGGCATGAAAGTTTCCAGGTATTTTTGGCCAGAGCCAAGAGTATGGAGCACACTGGGGTGGATTGCTAATTGCGGTCGCGGGTACCAAAAATACGAAGATTACCAGCGGTTAAGCCTGTTTTCGTGCTGGGCGGGGGCTGGTGCACGCCATGCTGCCTGGCACGCCTGCAACGGCACAGAAAGATTTCGTGTCGAAAATGGTTTACATTAGCAGGTTGGCTACGGTGGATAGAAGAGGGATAGCGTCATGCCGGCAGTGGCATGGACGGCCACATGAGGGCCATAACGAGTGCTGTATGTGCCAAATATGCCTGCCACCTAGCAGCAACAGGCGAAAAAGGAGGGCATGTGTGTTATGAACGGGCATGTCAGATGACGTGCGATATACGCCTCACACTCTGTCGCAAGTAGGAGAATCTAATGCACCTCTGTGGTCATTACTCCACCGCCGCCGCCATTGGGCACCCCTTTTAAATACCTTTCTGTGCTCCGTTTATAAGCCGCAGAGTAAATTTGGCAGCCAGGTTGGCCATTTGCTGGTTAGGCTGATGGAAGGACCCGAAGGTGCTGCCGCATGGTGTCGTCAGTTGTGAAGGACACATTGTAGAATCGCTTGCCTCAACTGTCCCTCCGCCTATGTCCCACGTTTGACAATATAAAGGCACACCGGCACGCCCCTTCGGACATTCTCCTATCTTCCAAAGCAGCATTTTCGTTCTTTTTGTCAGATTCGTTTACAGTGCAAATCAAGAATATACAGTCCTCCAAATACATAAAAGCCGGCATATACAGCCTACAAAGCATGTGCAGCCACTACGTTTGCAAGTCTTGCAGCTACTACATCACCACAATATTTTGCGACGGCTACGAGAAAGCCGGGGTCTGCACCGGCGCGTACCAGGACTCGGTAACCCAGCGCTGTCTCGACTGCTACTCCAAATACATGCGGCAGTCACCGCGGGCCGTCAGATAATGCCAACCAGGTGTCCATCATTGTACTACTAGCCAACCACCCCCTATGCTAAGTCTCGTTTAACCATGAAAAGGGCATCGCTAATATATAATGTGTCTAGTACATTTACAAAGCCGGGTTCTGCCAGGCAACTGTGATTGAAACAAATGTAAAAGTGTCTAGCGCGACGGATAGTCAGAGGTAGGCGGTGGCGGCTGCCGGCTGAAGACCGACGGATAAGCCGACATGAAAGCAACGGATATGTCAAACATGCGTTCGCCAAGCCCAACCACGAAGCCCAGCACGCGGCGGTGGTTCTTGTCACCGACGATACCGGTGTTCAGCATCAGCCCTGTCGAGCGGCGGATGCCAGACAGGATCATTGAGATCAGAACGATGTCGAACGAGGCATGCACAAGAGTTCCTACGAGACCCATGTTGAATTTGCGATGTGGAATGTGGTGCTAAAAAAGTGAATGGAGGAAGGCGTGGTGCAGGGTGGCATTGTTTCAGGGCAAGCGTCTTGCCACCAGAAAAAAATGCGAGCCGCATCGCGAGCCGACTCGCTAGCCAAGCTGACCAGTGACGCGGCTTGTTGGTTGACTTTCAGCGCTGCAGGTCCACGTAATCGCCGTCGCCGCGCGCCTTTCCTGCCTTTCCTGCCTTTCCATTTCTCACATTCGAGACCTTTCTTACTCTGACAAGCACCTTTTCCACTTTGCAATTACACATACCAGACAGACTACGAGAATGGCACCCTCGATGGAGAGCACGACCGGATTCAAGTTTGACAATGTGAGGCGGAATCAGCTTCTGGGCGACAAGGGCTACAAGGTTCCGACAGCAACAAAGACGGGAACAACCATCGTCGGGCTTATTTTCCGCGACGGCGTGATCCTGGGTGCCGACACGCGCGCGACTGCTGGCCCTATTGTTGCCGACAAGAACTGCGAAAAGATCCACTACCTAGCGCCGAACATGTACTGCTGTGGTGCAGGTACTGCGGCGGACACAGAGTTTACAACCAACATGATCAGTTCGCAGCTGGCGCTGCACTCGCTGAGCACTGGGCGTGAGGCGCGTGTGGTGACCGCAATGACGATGCTGAAGCAATACCTGTTCAAGTACCAGGGCCACATTGGCGCCGCGCTGGTGCTGGGCGGATACGACGTGGGTGGCCCGCATCTGTTTACGATATACCCGCACGGGTCTACCGATAAGCTGCCGTATGTGACGATGGGCTCAGGATCGCTGGCGGCGATGTCAGTGTTTGAGTCGCGCTGGCGCCAGGGCATGTCGCGCGAGGAGGGGATTGAGCTGGTGAAGGATGCCATCGAGGCGGGTATCTTCAATGACATGGGCTCTGGTTCGAACGTCGATGTGTGCGTGATCACCAAGGGCAATACCGAGTACCTGCGCAACTATGCCAGGCCCAACGAGCGCGTCGAGAAGGAGCAATCCTACAAGTTCCCGGCCGGAACCACCGAGTTTATTGTCCCGCGCCCGGCTGGTGTTGCTGCTGGCGAGGAGTCGACAGCAATGGACACCTCTGCCTAATTGTCTTTAACATGTCTTTCACTCAGTCGTTCAGTATTCGTTAGGAAATGGTATCAATATCAGGACGGTGTTGCCAAATAGGAGAAAGTGGATGTGCTGGCCAACCCACAACGTCGGGTCTGCTGCGTCTTGCCAGAGGCAGGCTAGCAGCTGGTGCCGGCCGCTGGGTATCCCGTATTTCCACATTACTGCTCTCGGGACATAGCAAGATATCACCACACAATGTCTGAAGGTACCAGCAGCATTCAGACGGCAGCAAATGGGTTTGTAGCGCCAAGACGTGCAATCCTGGACCCAAAAGACATGCCTAGGTGGCAAAAGTCGTCTGCATACACTGAGATTTCTGGATTCATTGAGCAGCTCAGCAGCTGCGTCGAGAACAAGCTGATTTCGTCCGATTACCCAGTGTCAGCGCATATCCAAGCGGTTTGCCAACTGCTGGACACTGCTGAGAGCTGGATCAAGCTGTTCCCGCCCGACACAACATCGTCGCAGCGGTTTGGCAACCGGTCGTTCCGGCGGTGGGAGGAGGAGCTACGGGCGCAGGCACCGAAATTGCTGCACCAGATGCTGCCTGAGCCGGCGCAGGAGGCTGTCATCGAGCTGGTGCCGTATCTGAGCGAGTCGTTTGGCAACGCCACCCGCATTGACTACGGGTCAGGGCACGAGCTGTCGTTCGTGGTGTGGCTCATGTGTCTGTGCAAGCTTGGGTTCCTAGAACCAGCGGACTCTGCCGCAATAGTGCTGGTGGTGTTTGTGCGGTACCTGCAGCTGTGCCAGCAGCTGCAGCGCACGTACAACCTGGAGCCGGCCGGTAGCCACGGCGTGTGGGGCCTTGACGACTACCAGTTTCTGCCGTTCTATTTTGGCAGCGCTCAGCTCATTGGCACCCAAACGACGCCGGCCATGGGGCTGGATCCCGGTCTGATCGCAGAGAAGGCCAGTGAGTACCTGTATCTGCAGGGCATCCGGTTCATCATGGAGATGAAGAAGGGCCCGTTCTTTGAGCATTCGCGGCAGCTGTACGACATCTCGGGCGTGCCGCGGTGGCAGAAGGTCAACCAGGGCCTGGGAAAGATGTACCAGGTTGAGGTGCTGGGCAAGTTCCCGGTGGTCCAGCACCTGGTGTTCGGATCGCTGTTTTCGATGGACTAGGCTTCATGTGCCTCTTCAATGCAAGCTCTTTACTGCCCATGAGCAGACGAATATGCTGTCGTGCTGGCGGGCTATCACTAGCCCGTGTTTTGCTGCAGGTGGCGGGTTGGGAACACAGCACTGTTTACGTTTTCTCGAGCCGCAAAGTGCGACAGATCAGCTTTTTTTTTTTTCGACGGCCCCTCACCCGACGGCCGAGGGGTCAACATTTTCCTCTTCCTCTCTGCAGCCAAGTGGTGGCGAAAATAGGTGCAACCCAAAAAATTCTGTTTTCTCTTCCTCTCTTCTCTAATTGCTTCTCGTTTTCAGCTACCCAATCTACCCCTATATACGTAAGTATTCTGTCTTGCCTTCTTCGAATTGCGCTTGGCAGCAGGCTCTTGCCCCCTGCTTGCCTCCTCTAGCGCAGACGCTGCTCTCTGCTAGCCACCTTTACCCGCATGTTGGCCGTGTGCGATTCGGAGATTTGAAGCTCTAATTCACAATTTGCGAGGGCTGTGCCATTAGCCAGCTTGGCCCAGGGTGGCGGGTGAAAAATTTTACCTTTTGTGCATAGGCGTGCTTGCTGCCGAATTACATCTCAGCTGTCCTCGCAATTTCATGCAGGGAGTTGTCGGTCCCTGGCCAGCATACGCTTGACCTGCTTGATTAGTGTCTGTAAGGGCCTTTTTCATTCTCAGCCCCTGGAGGATCCGCCCAAGGCAATAACAACCACAACAACAACTGGCGATGGTAGCAGAGCGGCGGAGCAATAGGAAAGAGGCTCTTATCGCAGAGTAAAGCCCGAGCTGTCTTTCGTTTGTTTACACTTTTTTTATTTACTAACCGCTGTTTTTTCTAACCCACTCCCTGGCCCCTTGTGGCTGGCTGGCTGGCTGACTTTCAAAAATAGTTGGGAAAATTTTAATCCAGTTCGCGACAGTCAACCATGAGAGAAATTCTTACGCTTCAGTTCGGTAAGTAGCAACATCAACACCGGGCGCTTGCAGAGGGCGGTTTGGCCTGCATGGCGTCCAGACTCTAATCTGCCTTTCGTTCTGCATTTAGGTCAGTGCGGTAACCAGGTCGGCGTTGCTTTCTGGGAGAAGATCATCCAGGAGCACGGCATCACCCCCGAGGGTCTGTACACCGGCAACAACCCGCAGCAGATCGAGCGCGCTAATGTCTACTTCACAGAGGCCCAGGGCGGCCGCTATGTTCCTCGCGTGATTGCCTGCGATCTGGAGCCTGGAGTTCTCGACACGATCAGACAGAGCAAGTACGGCGGTCTGTTCCGTCCCGACAGCATGATCAACGCTGCCAGCGGTGCCGGCAACAACTGGGCCAAGGGCTTCTACACAGAGGGTGCTGAGCTCCTGGACCAGGTCCTGGACACCATCCGCCAGGACGTCGAGCGGTGCGATCTGCTCTCGGGCTTCCAGCTCTGCCACTCCATTGCTGGCGGAACCGGTTCCGGCATGGGTTCGCTTATGCTCCAGAAGGTCCGCGAGGAGTACCCCGACCGCATGATGTCGACGTTCACCGTCGTCCCCGCCGCCAGCTCGTCGGACGCCGTTGTTGAGCCGTACAACTCGGTGCTCTCGATCCACCACCTGATTGAGAACTCGGACATGACCTTCTGCCTTGACAACCAGGCTCTGGGCAACATCTGCCTTAACGTCATGAAGAAGCCGCTGCCTACCCTGGGCGACCTCAACAGCCTCGTCGCCAACGTCATGTCGGGCGTCACGACCTCGCTGCGCTTCCCTGGTCAGCTCAACGCCGATCTGCGCAAGCTTGCTGTCAACATGGTGCCGTTCCCGCGCCTGCACTTCCTGATGTCCGGCTTTGCTCCTCTGACCTCCACCCAGGTCCAGAGCTACCGCCACGTCACCGTCCCCGACCTGTGCCAGCAGATCTACAGCACCAACAACATGATGGTTGACGTCGACCCGCGCCACGGCCGCTACCTCACCTGCGCTGCCATGTTCCGCGGTAAGGTCTCGGTCAAGGAGTGCGAGGACACCATCTGGAACTACGCCGAGAAGAACGCCAGCTCGTTCGTCGAGTGGATCCCGAACTCGACCCAGATCGCTGTGTGCGACATTCCGGCCATTGACAGCAAGCTGTCGGCCACCTTCCTCGGCAACAACACTGCCATCCAGGAGACCTTCAACCGCGTTGGTGAGCAGTTCAGCAAGCTGTTCAGGCGCAAGGCCTTCCTGCACTGGTTCACCGATGAGGGCATGGACGAGATGGAGTTCACTGAGGCCGAGAGCAACCTGAACGACCTGATCAACGAGTACCAGCAGTACCAGGAGGCCGGCGTCGAGGAGGAGTACGGCTACGAGGACGACGAGCCCATGTACGGCGACCAGCCCGCGGATGAGGTGATGGCTGAGCACCCCGTGGAGGGCGATGATTACTAAGTAGTCAACCATATAATCTTTCCCAGCTTCCATTAAAAGACCCATGGCATCAGAGATGCTTTGCTGATGCCCACCTCTTTGCCGAGTTCCTTTTTCATTGCATGCTGTCGATTTGTGATTGGTGTCGTGCTGTGGGCACTAGGTCCTTGACGGGGTGATGATGTGGTCTGCATGTAGTGCATATCAAAGGCATCTTTGGATACCCGGGTGACTGGAGTGCACCGTGCGTCAGGGATAGACCATCGTCGTCTGGACAGATCTGCATGTCCGTTGCCACGCGCTATGCTTTTCCAAGCCTGAGTACATTACCAATGGCACTGCACCAAGGGCTGCCTCTGCATTCTACATTGCCACTCGTCAAACACAGGGCAAGGGCATTTATCCTGCGCCATCCCCTCCGTCGATGCTCCCCTCCTAGCTTATCTTGCCCATGGCTATCGTCCTCTGCCTCGCCTAGAAGGTGTGGGAAATGAGGCAATGTTGAGGATAAATTTGCACACCGAGCTGCTGCGTGGGATTGGCAACGCTGCACAGCTGGGGAATTGCTGCTCTTTTGTCAGTCACCATCCGCAAGAATAACGCATAAATATCGCATAAATATCGCAGATATCGCTTCTCCGCGCCGTGACCTCCGCCTTTTCTCTCTTTTCTCTCCAACCACCTTCTCTCCTCCATTCCTGGATGTATCAGCTTCGCAGGCTTCTTTCTGCTTCACCTGTCTCTACTCGCTTGCCTTTGCTTCGTACAACCGCAATTTCAGCTCGCATGACTACGTCGGCCGCACCCTCGACTCGCAAGGCGACCCCCAAGCCCTCGCCCGTGTACGCAAAGACTGAGCTAGATGTCTGGACGCTCATGAACCAAGTCTCCGCGTCCGTAGGCGCCGTGAACCTCGGTCAGGGCTACATGAGCTTCCCGCCCAAGGATTTTATCAAGCGTGCTGCGCAAGAAGCTCTGAACGAGAACACACACAACCAGTATGCACCACCACGCGGGCGGCCTGGCCTGCTCGAGCAGCTGGGCAGCCGGTTCACTGATCGATTTGGGCGCTCTATTGATCCGAGCAAAGAGGTGAGCGTGCACGCTGGTGCGAACGAGGCGCTGCTGTCAGTGTTTACCGCATTCCTGGAGCACGGTAAAGACCAGGAGGTTATTCTGATGGAACCCGCGTTCGACCAATACACGCCCAACGTTATCATGGCGGGAGGCAAGCCCGTGTACGTGCCGCTGCGGGTGATGTCCGATAAGGACCCGCGCGAGAGCGTGATTTCAAGCGACGACTGGAAGCTCGACCTGGCCGAGTTCGAGGCAGCAATTACCGATAAGACGCGGATCGTGGTGCTCAATACCCCGCACAACCCCGTCGGCAAGGTGTTTTCGCGCGAGGAGCTGGCACAGATTGGTGCTATCGCCGAGAAGCACAACCTGCTGATTGTCGCTGATGAGGTGTACGAGCATCTGACGTACGGTGTCGAGCACGTCTCTATTGCGACCCTACCTGGCATGTGGGAGCGCACCGTCACTGTGGGATCTGCCGGCAAGCTGTTTGGCGTCACTGGCTGGCGCGTCGGATGGGCTGTGGGACCCGAGGAGTTTATAAGCGCGACATTGTCAGCACACACCCGGATCGTGTTCACCAGCAACACACCGCTGCAGGAGGGTGTTGCGTCGGCGTTCCGTCAGTCGCCGGAGCATGACTTCTTCGAAGTGCAGCGCAAGGAGTACGAGGCGCGCCGGAACCGGTTGATGGGGGTATTTGATGATATTGGCCTGCCCTATGTGGTGCCGAAGGGTGCCTACTACCTGCTGGTCAATGCTGCCAAGCTCAAGATCCCCGACGACTTTGAGTTCCCTGACTTTATCATCGAGCGCGGCGAGAACTTCAAGCTTGTGTACTTCTTCATCAAGTACTTTGGTGTCTCGGGGATCCCGCCCACCGAGTTCTACTCTGCCCCACACAAGGAGCTCGCAAATGACTATGTGCGCTTTGCATTCTGCAAAACCGATGAGGGCCTTGAGGAGGCTGCTGTGTGTCTGCAGAAGATCAAGAAATATCTGGAGGAGACCTCCGGCTGAGTAGCAGATGCCTGGAAAGCTCTAGACCACTACATGTCCAATGTATTTACTTTCTGCATTTTGTATCTAGCGGCAGAAGATGCTAGCTGGCAGTGTGGCATGTTGACTCATCATCGGTAATGTATTTGCGAAACTTGTTGACAAAAAAGGTTGTACGCAGTTCAGGCGTGAGGCACCAAGGCAATAAAAAATATAGATCTGAGCAGCGCTGCTGGTCATCAACGTAAAAGTGACAAATATGTGGGAGAAATGTACAAAACAAGGAGTTGGCGTGTTTGGTTGATACGTAGGAAAGTGCCAGATGTGTCAGACACAGGGGGCAGGGTATGTGGTCGGAGTGCGAGGAGAATAGGTTCAAGTCATACAGTCAAGCCATTGCGCTGCTGCCGTTCATCAGCGATCCGCCGCTGCTGCTACTGTCATGCATGGCCGGGCTCAGCGACGAGCGGCCACTGCCAGGCGACGTCTCCCCCGACCCGTTGCTGAGGCCGCTGTTGCAGCTGCGTCCCAGGCCAGCGTGCTGGGCGTACATGCGGCGGGCCTCCTCGATTCCGTGCTGCCGCGGCAGGTTCAGAAGCGCACTGGCACCGGGGTGCTGGTGCGCCATGTGGCCGTCGCGCGCCTGCTGCGCCAAGAACGAGCGCGGCAGCGACGAGCGCGACTCGCTGGTGGCCGAGCTGCTGAGCGGGAACCCGTGGCCCATGGGCGTGAACCGCGGGCTGGGACGCATGTGCGCCACAGCGTACTCTGCAAACTCGAGCGGGTCGATCTGCGAGCTGCGGTTGCGCGACCGCGACGGGCGGATCGGGATCCCCTGCCCAGCCGACATCTGCACTGATGTGCGGCGGTGCCTGAGCGCGTGTGTCTGCGAGTAGCTGCCCGCGTTGGCTGGAGCTGGCAGCATCTGTTCGTGGTGCGCCTGCCTGGGCAGCGACCAGCCGCTGCGCATCTCGGGAATCGGCGAACCCACGCCAATGTCGGCGCCAACCATGTTGGGCGACACGATCTCGATGGCCTCCATCAGATTGCGCACATGGTCCAGGTCGACGTTGGCCACCGAGCTCCGGCTCCGCCGGGCATTGGGCAGCCAGACCCCGCTGCCGTCAACGGCAGGTGAATGTCCACCGCGCATACTGGCGACGCTAATTGCAGGCGAGCCTGGCTCAGACGGGCGGCGCGGCGAGATGGTTTCCTTGACCACCGCCGCCATCAGGCGCGAGACGGTGCGGCTTGCCGGGTCCAGCGCTTCGACGAACTGCTCGAGCTGGATGTTGGCACCCTAGAGGACAAAGGCCCAAAGACAAACAGACACAGGCGTTAGTGAGCACGGTAGCCAACAGGAACAATACCCAGCTCCCATGGGAGGACCGGTGTGTTTATCGTAATCTGCAGTACTCCGCTGGGCTTTCCGCCAAAGGAGCGGAGAGCAATCTCTGGAAATTGCCTGTTGAAAACCTCGCCGAGACCAGCCACTTACATTTGCTTCGTTGAGCTCAGCGATTGAGTGTTCGAGGGCGATCTTGAGCTTGCGGAGGAGCTCTCCATCCAGCGATTCCTCGGTCCATTTGCCCATCTCTGTGTGCTAGGCGACAGAGCAGGAGTGTGGTGGAATCCAAAGAGACTGCAGAAAAATTCTTAGGCGACCCAAGGGCGCACGAGGCTGGCGACTTCCCGGAGCGCAGTGAGCTGTGACCAAGTGTGGGGTAATGCCGCAAAAAACTCTTTTTCACGGCTTGGCAAGTCAGTGCACAGTTGCTTCCTTCTGGTGGCTCCTTCTGGTGGCTGTGGCGGGGGAGGATATTAATGTGTTGTTTGTGGCTCCTCTG
Organism: Linderina pennispora; assembly: GCF_002104995.1. Classification (NCBI taxonomy): domain Eukaryota; kingdom Fungi; phylum Kickxellomycota; class Kickxellomycetes; order Kickxellales; family Kickxellaceae; genus Linderina; species Linderina pennispora. Next base: position 527,310 of record NW_024468254.1, on the reverse strand, counting down.
TTTCGCAGAGGAACTGGAGGGCGCGGCAGCAAACGGGCACAAGAATTCCTTTCTATCCTGAGACTGGGTTTATCGAACGACTTCACAGAGGCAATGCAGGGCCTGGAGTCGAGCTCGGTATACAGCACAGATTATCGTGGCTCCCGCGTTGACTCGCTTGAGCTGGAAGACAAAAGGAGGGATGGGGGAAGCACGTTATGTCGGCGGCCAGGGAGGGGAGGTTGGGAACCAGTGCAGGGCAGAGGGCGGTAGTAACAGCTGTTGAGCAAAGGCGAAAGTAACAAGCGTTGGAATGTCTGGAGCGAATGGGAGTTTTGGAGAAAAATAGAAACTGTTTGCGAGGAATACTTTGGAGGAGAGAGAGGCCACTGCGCGCGGCTTTTCTCCGGGCGTCTTTCAAGCGAGGGCGTGGGGAGTGTAAAAGCAAGAGCGCGGCCTGTCTGGCCGCCAGCGAGCCGCTGCCAATAGAACGTGACCGGAGCGCAGCGCCCACAGCGATTACTGCGTGTCCACACCTGCCAAAACAGGGCTCGTTTTCTGCTCGCTGCTGCTGCTTCTGGGAGGGTGCGCTTTAAAAGTGCGAGGGGTAGAAAATTTTTTACCAGGGCTTGTAGCCGGACAAAGAGAAAATTTTTTAGCGACTCAGCAAAAATGACGGCATCGCCGAATAGGAGCCGACACAGATACTACCCTTCCGCGACGCTTCACACTCGCTCAGGCGGGCGGCAAAAAGTTGCTGAACAGGACAACGCCGACCAGCCCGTAGCCGATAAAGTACGTCAGCACCGCACGCTGCACCAGCCGGTTGCCGGAGCTGACCAGGTGTGCAGCGAACCAGAACACCGGCGGCACGCTGGAGAAAAACCGGGTTATGACCTGGACGTGCATCGTTGTGGTGGCCACGCACAGCAGCAGCGCCCACAGATACATGTGCGGCAGCAGATCGTCGCCGAAATAGGCCATGTGCAGCGAGTGCGTGCGTACCGAGCGCTTGCGCTCCTGGCTCGATCGCCATCCGAGGGTCAGGATCCGGGACACATCGTGCCGCGAGTAGGCCCAGAGACCAGCTGCCGACAGGCCAGCCATCGGAAGTGCGAGCAGAAAGTTGGGAATCTGCTGCACAGTGTAGTAGCGCAGGAACCCGACATTCCAGTACTCGTCCTGCACGAAGCTGTAGAGGAGCGGCAGCGTGCTGCTGCAGTACCTGCGCGGTGTAACAGAGCCATTCATGCAGAATTCGCGATACCCGTATATCTGGAACGCCATAAATCCGAGTGACGAAATGAGAACCAGCGCTAGCGCTTTGACCATCTGCAGCGCAATAACAGCAGCCCGCCTCGGCAGCGCCAGTGTTTTGCTGCTCCACGCCTCGCTCATGACCACCATGTCCCACACGATGAACCCAGAGTATAAAGCACCGTTTGACCGGCACAGCGAGCTCAGGCAGAGCCATAGCGACGCCTCGGCGTGCTTTTGCTCAGTGGTCCTCAAGATTGCAGTGAATACAAGCCAGGCAAACAGGCTCTCGGTGTAAATAGCCGACATGAACATGTTGGACGGCGCTAGCACAAACAGCAGCGCTGCGATGTACGCCAGGGACTCGTTCTTCAGGGTCCTGCAGCCCAGCTTGTATAGCGCTACTGCCGCAAGCACAAATGCCAGGTTGCAGACGACGAGGCCGGCGATGGTCAGCGACAGCTGCCGATCGACCACCAGATGCAGCGGCGCCAGTACCGTGCTGTCCAGCAGACGCATCAGCATCGGCAGCAGCGGGAAGAAGGCGTGCTCCTGCTCAAACACATAGCCCGATTCCGAGATGTGCAAAAAGTAGAACGAGTCCCACCGGACCACCACTTGCGCCACCGCACGCAGTAGCTGCTGGATATGAGTTGATGCGCGCGGCAGGATCAAAAACACGGATGTGTCATAGTCGTCGTATATTGCGTTTGCAGCGATTCCTAGGGTGAGCGCCACCAGTCGCGACAGAGCGGCATACCGGGCCACGCTCCACCGACGGTCATTCACTACAGTCGCTGTCTGCGTTGTTGGTGCGGGCATTAGGGGTGTATGAAAGAGGGCTTGGAAAGGCACAGATGGTCTGCGACATTCGCCCGCTCCACGGCTCTGCATAATGTGCCTGCAGTAGATCAGGAGCCGCGTATGGGGCTTTGGGCAGCATATGGCGGTAGCTAATACGGCTCCATATTGCCAGGGCATGCTACCAGCTAGCTGCGACCATCTCCCCACCGTCAGTTATGATCCCCGGCCGGTACAAAGTGCGGGCAAAGAGCAGCCGGTGTGGGCCCAGCGGCGAGTCTCCATGCCCACAGCCAGCCAGCCAGCCCAGAGTCCAAGCGGACAGCGGGATACGATCACCCGATCAGATTGTGATCAGCGAGATAAGATGTGTGCTGGTGGAATTATTGGTGCCTCAGGCAGTGCAGCCAAAGTGCGACCGTGGCCCAAAGAGGCGCGAAATTCAAATCGCGAATTGGCAAAGCGATTTCAGCTTCACTCTCTCCCAATCGACATTAAATCCAAATTCAGCAAAACATGGGCGGACACGGTTACTCTGGATGGTGGGGCGCTATGGGCGGCCCCAAGCAGCGCGGCATCGTCACGTACCAGCTCTCGCCGTACGAGATGAAGGCCAACGCGCACCTTATCAGCAAGGGCACCCACAACTTCTTCCGCCGCACCAGCGCCCAGCTCGGCTACATTCTGCCGGCGGTGTTCCTGTTCTGGGGCGTGACGCACTTTGGCAAGAAGAGGCACGAGTTCATCAACAGCAAGGCTGGCCACGCTGCGGGCCACAGCCACTAAGGCTCCCGGCTATGAGCGACATATACGTTTTTCCGACTTGTTTTCTTTTATACATCCTTGACACAGCTTTAGCCATGCAACATGCAGCCATAAGAAGGCACGGCAGCCTATGTCGTCTAATATTAGGCTGATTCAGTGACTGGAGAAAATACTGTTGGTATTGCTTTCATTTATCTTCCTATTCGTCATGTCTATCCACAAAACTGTGAAGCTCGCAAATGGGCTGGCAATGCCATCGCTTGGGCTCGGCACCTGGCAGCAGCGCGATGCTGATGTTGTGAAACGGGTTGTTGGCCAGGCGCTTTCTACAGGATATCAGCTAATCGATACAGCGAGCGTTTATCGTAATGAAGCGGCAATTGGCGACATGTTGACTGAGATATTCAATGGACCTGGTTCGACGATCCAGCGCAAGGACATCTGGATTACGAGCAAGCTTGCACCCACGCAGCAGGGGTACGAGAAAGCCAAACAGGCAGTCCTCGATTCGCTTGAGAAACTGCAGACCGACTACATCGATCTGTATCTGATTCACTGGCCTGGCGCGTCAAGGCTAAAGCCTGACAGTCCCAAGCATCGCGAGATGCGTGCGGGGAGCTGGCGTGCACTGGAGGAGCTCTATGAGCAGGGAAAAGTTCGATCGATCGGCGTCAGCAACTTTACTACACGACATCTCGACGAGATGAAGGAGTATGCTAAGATACAGCCGATGGTCAACCAGTGCGAGATGCACCCGCTGTGCCAGCAAACAGAACTTTTACAGTACTGCGCGCAGAACAGCATTGCATTCACTGCCTATGCTAGCTTGGGTGAGGGAGCACTGGTCAACGGCGATGTCAAATTGCCACAGCTGGACGCAGTTGCCGCGCGGCGCCCTGACCTAACCCCAGCCCAGATTCTGCTGATGTGGGGACTACAAAAGGGTGTAGCAGTAATTCCCAAGGCGTCAAGCGCCGGGCGCATCCAGGAGAATTTCGACGTATTGGCAAAGGCCGAGCTCAGTGCGCAGGATGTCACAGACCTCGATGGTATTGGCAATAAGCCCGAAAAGCACTTTTGCTGGCATGCGGGGCACATTGCATGATTGCCCATGCCGCTGCTGCCGGTGTCAGAACACATCTCGGTGATGGCGTATCCCAGAGTGCGGCCCCTTCTTCATTCGAACCCAATTCTACAACCAAGCAATTGCAATATTTTAAATGAAGTTTTATAATGGCATTCAGTACTGCAACCTTACACGGAGCTGGTGCATGCAGCGGAAATTAAGGTATGCTCGCGCCCTGGCACGTTTAGGTTCCAGCTGCCACAGGCATGCAGGAGAATCCGCAGGCGACCAGCCAGATGGCGCCCCCTGAAGGGCGTTATTAGCGAACTGCATTTTCTCTGACACAGCATGAGATTTTGCAATTTGCTCGGTGCTGCGAAACACCAGCTGCAGGCATACCGCCGGATCTGGCGATTTCAGGGGATGCTGCTGCTGCCAGGAGCATTCTATACTTCTGGTTGACGCATCCAGAATATCTGCCATATTTGGTCCTGGATTCAGCAGCTGGCCAGGCCCGAGCAAATGCGCCTGGTTCTACTATTTGATAGCGCTTCCTTGGCCATCTGCGAAAAACGCCAGCGGAATATGCCCACAAGCGGGTGCACTTCAGGGGGAGATCACTCACGCAGTTTATAAACCCATCGCTTCGAGTGTTTCGGTGGTTGCCAACGCTTTTTAACCTGTCACTATGCCCAGAAAGTTTTGCCCCAGATCCACGGAAGTTCTACCGGGTAAACGATGTGCCATCTGCAACTTCGAAGGCCATCCTGGTTCTACAAAGCATCGTCCATGGGAATCGCATTTCTCGGGAGCACTTTCTCCCATGCACAAGATATTTTGGTGAAGGCAAATGGCTCACTATCACAGGGGCTGACCCGGTGAGCTCGGTGCACCGTCCGTCTCGTCATAGGATCTTGATGATGACAGTTTGGCCGAAGACAGGCCCTGCCCGGTATGCCCACCGCTGCCCGTTTACGGGGGAAGGGGAGAGCGAGCGCGATTGGAAGCACTGATCGTTTTGGCCGATATTACCAATACTGGATATTGAAATTGGCTGCGCTCATATTGCGAGTGGTCTGGGCAGACGGAAAGTGGCGCTCTCTCATTCGAGCCATTCACCCGACACCTGCTGCTGTCACCCGCCAACAAAAAGCGCGACATCACAGCATGGCGATGGTTTGAGTGCCTGGCGAGCAAGCGGTTCTGGCCCGGCCATTGAGACTCCTCGCCACCTCGCACAGAGCTTCTCGTGGTCCAGCGATCGGCACAGGGCTGTGGTTGGCGGCGCCTGCATACCCTTAGGAAAAGCGGACTTCGTTTCTGTGACTCTTTGAGAAAACTACGATTTCCTAACTCCGAGATGGAGAACCGTGCCACAACATGGCAGCATCGCCCATGAAAAGATTGCCACCGTGCTGCCCCTATCTATAGGCCACTCTCTCCTGCCTACCCCCGGTTGCCATCTCTAACAGGCTCGGCCACGGGTGCCGAGGCACTACGGGCTCCCAAAAAGAAGCTGGATTAGTAATGGCAGAAGGAGTGCAGATGGGTTTCCAAGGATGGGCACGTCTAGGCAGGCCCAAGCCAGCAGATATATAACGCTGGGCTCTGGAACAGGAATGGGCACTATAGCCAAGCCAACTGAACGCAGTTCATTTCCCTCCTCCTTCATAAGGGCCACCACTCCCTGCTGCTTAATTAATTTCCCATCCACAGCCCCTACTTTATTATTGCCACACATACTGTAATATATCTACGCCTGCCATTAATTTTATCAGTCATGCTGCCCGAAAGCAATAGTTATGCCACCAGTGACCCCCGTGGTCTCACACAGCCGCCCACAGCGGTGGCATCGGTCCACTCCCAAGACCGCAGCTCCAACTACAGCCACTCGTCCTCTAAAACTCCACACAGCAGCGATGTGGAAAAAGGATTCGTTGACGAGTGTTTATCCGTCGACAAGCAGTCTATAAATGATAGCCCCGGAGTAGAGCACAGTCGGTCTACGCCTGACGAGAAGTCAGATGCACCCGCCGGCGATCCTGTCATCGAATATGCGCCTGCAGATACTGGATACGCCTGGGTTATTGTCGTGTGCGCTGGGTTCTGCCTCATGTGCACCGTTGGTGTGGTCAACGCATTTGGAGTCTTTTCCACCCACTACCTCAACTTCATTTTCCCGACAGAATCTGCATCAAACATCGCTTGGATCGGTACTATGTTGTCACTGTTCATGCTGGGTGGCTCTGTAACTACCGGCCCACTCACAGACCGATTTGGTTTCCGGACTGTCGCCTTAGCCGGCGCAGTAATCTGCTTCTTGGCCCTTCTCCTTGCCTCCTTTGCCAATGCTCTGTGGCAGCTTGTCTTGACTCAGGGCATCCTGTTTGGCATCGGCGCCGCCTGCATCTTTTCGCCGTCAGTGTCGCTTGTTGCACAGTGGCACACCAAGAGCCGTCCCCTGGCAACTGGTCTTGCAGTTGCTGGTAGCGGTGCCGGCGGCATGATCTTCACCGAAGTCACACAAAGGCTGATGACAGCCATCGGCCACAAATGGACCCTCCGCGTGCTTGCCTTGATTATCTTTGTTATTGCTGGCTCTGCCAGCATGTTCTACAAGCGCAGAGTTTCAGTGCCTCGTGGTGGAACCGATTTCCGCAGCATGGTCAATGACCCTCGGCTCATCATTGTTGGGCTATCTGGGTTCTTTGTCAACGTCAGCTACTTTATTCCGTGGTACTACCTTCCAACGGCTGCGCTCAAAATTGGAGAGACCAAGCAGGCAGCCAACAACCTGGTGCTGTTTATGAATGCTGGAAGCACGGTTGGCCGGGTTGTAGCGGCCTTTGTTGCTATTGCCATGGGGCCAATCAACAGCATTTCCGCTGCATATATCATCTGCGCCGTACTGGTGCTTATAGTTATGCTGGCGGTCAAGAGCATGGTTGGCTACATCGTGCTGTCAGTCATCTATGGCGGTCTATCTGCCAGCTTCATCTCGATTATGCCTCTTATTCTGACAACCTTCTTTGGCGCCCAGGGTGTGACAACCGCAATGGGCATCATGAACATGTATTGCTCGATCGGTGTCTTGATTGGAAATCCGTCGCAGGGTGCAATCTATCAGAAATTCGATCGCCCACACGACTCGTTCACAGCCATTGCCATATGGGGCTTTGTTGGGCTTGCCCTTGCAGGTATAAGCTACATCATGCTCAAGGTACTCGTTATTCGCGGCACTGAGAAGCGTATCTGGTCCAAGATGTAAACGTTTCTCATATATTCTCTATCCCAATAACAACACTCAAACTACACATGCGCTGAGCTTGCTGAGTGCTATGAATCATCAATTCTGGCATGCATACAAAACAAATGCTTGCAGCCGCCCGCGGGTGGGGTTCGGCGCAGTAAACGCCGACCACCCGTTGTTCCCATGGCTATTATGTTGTATCCAAGTTGAATATCCAAAGGAGACGAAAGGTGGCCACCGTGAATTATGAGTCACGGCGAAATCCCCTAGTTGGAGGCGACATTATCACGGAAATTGCTTGAAGAATGTGACATCCGGTCGGCAAGTCCATGGACTCCCAATAAATATATTCCTTTCTTCAGTCGGGATATCCGAAAAGCATAAATAGCGACGACAGACCACACCACCAGGGTTTCTATGTTCTCTTCAACCACCATCTTTGGAAGCTTTTGTCATATCCCTATTGGTACCTCCTCACGGTTCTGATTCGAATAATGGATAGAATCAACATGCCAAGCACCGACGCTACGGCGAATGAGTCTATAACTGCCGCAGCTACACCTAACAGCACCTACCTTCAATCACAAGACCCAGAAGCAACCAAAGGCATCACTGCTGAAAGGACTGACGCCGCAAGCATCGACGACGTCATTGAATTCGCTCCTCCCGACACCAAATATGCCTGGTTCATTGTGGCTGCTGCCTTTTGCAACCTAACAACCACCATGGGAACGCTGAATTCGTTCGGTGTTTACCAAGAATACTACTTGAACGACCTGTACAAGAACGACTCGGCAGTAGTCATTGCATGGGTGTCAACCCTCATCTCATTCTGCATGTTCTTTGGATCGGTCGTGACAGGGAAGCTGACAGACGAGTTTGGGTTCCGCATTACATGCCTTGCGGGTGCAATTATTTGCGGTGTGGCACTGATTTTGGCATCATTCACGCACACGGTTTGGCAGCTGATGTTGACCCAGGGCATCATGCTTGGGCTCGGCGCTTCGTTCATATTCTCTCCTTCTATGTCAATCGTTGCTCAGTGGCACGTCAAACATCGTATTCTGGCAACAGGGATTGCTGTTTCAGGTGGCGGCGTCGGGGGGATGGTCTTCTCGGAGGCAGCACATCAAATGATGAATAGCATCGGCTATCGCTGGTCGCTGCGCGTGCTTGGGCTAGTTATTGCCGCAATCAGCGGCTCAGTTTCACTGGTGTATAAGCCCCGAGTGTCGGTTCCAAAGAGCGGGAATGCCAGGCTGCTGTATATGCTGTGTAAAGACCCGCGTTTCCTTTGCATTGGTGGTGCTGTCACACTCATTAACATGGGGTACTTTGAGCCACTTCTTTATGTGCCAACAGCCGCCGTCAAGGAAACTGGAATGAGGTCGACGGCATCAAACATTGTACTGGTATTTAATGCTGGGACGACAATTGGACGTATACTTTCCGGTCCAATCTCGGCAGTGCTTGGCCCCCTCAATGCTAATCTGGCGTCTAATGTCCTATCGTTCATTCTGATATTCGTCCTACTGCAAGGCGTCAAGACGATCGCAGCTTACTATACGTTCAGTGTTATTTTCGGCGCCATATCCACACTGTATCTGGCAATCAATGCGCACATCATGGCCAATGAGTTTGGCGCGCATGTTATTGCTTCGTCAGTTGGTCTGAGCATGGCGTGCTGTGGAATCGGCGTTCTCATTGGGAATCCAGTGCAAGGTGCTCTGTACGAAAACTATGATCGTCCTCACGATAAGTTCACGGCTGTGACTGCGTGGGCTGGTGCATGTTTTGCATTGGCGTCTGTGTGCTATGCTATACTTCGCATTCTGGCTGTTAGAAAGCGTAAGCGCTCCTATTTTTCAAAGATGTAGCCACCGGTACAATAAATTTGCCTGCTACTATTCGCAATACAATACAGCACACCAAATTCTTGTCCGTAGCTGGTTGTGCGCTAATACATGTTTGTGCATAGTTTAAAGGTATATGCTAGCGAGCATCTCTACTAGATATAATGTTTAGGATGAGGATATAAATCAGATTAACCTATTCAACTATTGGCCGTACGACGAGCCACCACTGCTGATCCAGGGTTTGGCTGCTGAGGTGTTCATAACTCTCCCTAGTTCTCTTTACACATGAGGCACTTGCGGAGTATCTGTTCCAATTTATCATTCGTTTTGCGGCAAGAAATAAAACCACTAGCCGCCGGTTCTAACTTTCCTTTCTTCTGTTGGCACAGCCTTTGAGATATCCTCTGGCCTAGACCTGCTACATCCAGTGCTAGCTGTGTATATAGCATCACGGATAACGCTTTTCTTTAACCTAACTGCGCGTTGAGCTTAGCTAGTGTGCCCATCCACCTTGTGGCTGGCGAACTACTAGGTAGACTGATACACATGATACCTGAGAAGGAGTTACCACTGGGCCACCATTACTATATTTAAAAGGGTCACTTACGCGCCTCCTTGCCAATTGAACTATCCGCTTATAGCTTGACCACCTCCAAATCACACTTTCTTCAAGTAACACCAAATATCCAGCTGCCTGATAGTGACATAAATATATGTATGAACTAAAAGATACCAATTCAAGTCGCGTCGCTTTGGGCGAAGCTGCACATTTACAGGCAGAAGAACTGCCAGTCGATGATATTACCGAGTTCGCTCCTCCCGATACCAAATATGCCTGGTTCGTTGTGGCTGCAGCGTTCTGTAATCTTGCAATAGTCTTAGGCACACTGGAGTCGTTCCCTGTCTATCAGGTATATTATTTGAACGACCTGTACAAGGATACCTCTGCTGCATCTATAGCATGGATATCATCACTTGTTGCATTCTTTGCATCATTTGGGTCGGTCGTGACAGGGAAGCTGACAGATAGATTTGGGTTCCGCATTACATGCCTTGCGGGTGCAATTATTTGCAGTGTGGCACTGACTTTGGCATCGTTCACGCACACGGTTTGGCAGTTGATGCTGACCCAGGGCATCATGCTTGGGCTCGGTGCTTCGTTCATTTTTGCTCCCTCTATGTCAATCGTTGCTCAGTGGCACGTCAAACATCGAATCCTGGCAACGGGAATAACAGTTTCGGGTGGCAATATAGGGGGCATGATCTTGACTGAGCTGGTGCATATAATGCTGGGTAGCATCGGCTACCGCTGGTCGCTGCGCGTACTGGGGCTACTTGTTGCTGCAATTGGCGGTTCTGCGTCATTGGTTTATAAGCCCCGAGTGTCGGTTCCAAAGAGCGGGAATGCCAGGCTGCTGTATATGCTGTGTAAAGACCCGCGTTTTCTGTGTGTTTGTAGTGCTGTCACACTCATCAGAATGGGGTACTTCGAACCAGTCCTTTATGTGCCAACAGCCGCTGCTAAGGAAACCGGAATGAAATCAACTGCATCGAATATTGTACTGGTATTTAATGCTGGGACGACAATTGGACGTATACTTTCCGGTCCAATTTCGGCTGTACTTGGCCCTCACAACACCAACCTGTTGGCAAATATCCTGGCATCACTTGTGATATTTGTGTTTCTGTTAGTGGTCAAAACAGCGGCTGGGTACTACGCCTTCAGTGTGATTTTCAGTATCCTCTCGTCCCTATATTTGGCTATCAATACGCACATAGCGGCAAACGAGTTTGGCACGCATGCCATTGCTTCATCAGTAGGGCTTACCATAGCGTTCTCTGGAATCGGTGTGCTTATCGGTATCCCAGTACAGGGCGCTCTATACGAAAAATATGATCGTCCCAATGATAGGATTACAGCCGTTTCTGTATGGGCTGGCATATGCTATGCCTCTGTGTCTATGTGTTATGCTATCTTGCGTAGTTTGGTCGCCAGAAAACAGAGTGGCTCATATTTTTCAAAGATGTAGCCGGTATTTTATAATGCATTTCAGGAGTAAGGATAGCAATATATATTCAGTCATATCTGTGACTTTGCCAGGCGCTGTCATATCCGCTGGTCTCTGCCTCAGACGAAATGAGCTCTTCAAGCGACATGTATCCCGAGCCCACATCACAATCACCATCTATGGGTGTTCCTCCTCGACACACCCGTCGCAACCGCAGAGTCTGGGCAGGCTGTAGCAGCAAAATAGCCCCGTCCTCGGACCCACTGCCCATGATCTCGACCTTGATACATTTCTGCTGCTGTATAGGATCCGGCATATGGCCAGTAGTAGAGATATTACCCAGGAGCATATCCAATGTCACAAAGGCAACATCTGGACTGCTTGCAATTTTCTGCAAAAATTCGCCTGCTTTCAGGACATCGGCAGGCGCGACATGCGTCAGAAACGATGTGCCCTGCAGGTCGCTGGCGTCCTTGTTGATGATCTGCTCAATGCTGTTTGTCACAAATAAAATATCAGGGCCCAGCGGCGCCAAACCATTGGAGGGTTGCAGATTATCTAGGATCACACACGACTGTACAGGCACGGGCGATCTCTGGGCACCGTGCCCTGGCGCAGAATTCGCGGCGCCCGGTACCTGGCTGTCTAGCTCCATGCCTTCATTGTGGATGGCCTGCTGGATTTGGCGCATAGTGGTCTGGCGCGCCTCGTCTTCAGCGGCGAAGCGGAAGCGGCGCACACGCCCGCGCTCGCGCTCGAGCATGTGCTCGTAGATTGGATGGTAGGAGCCGACCATAAAGTGGATGCTGTCGCAGATAAAGGAGATTATGCGGATCACAAATGGGTCGGTGTTGGGGATGGGGCCGTACATGGTAATGTAGCCGACAGTGATGTTGTCGGAGGTCCGGCTGGCAAACTTGTCTGTATATGATATGGCGCAGTCAGATGTCAAGAAGTCGTTGATTGGGCGGCCGATGCACTCGCTGGGTTCGTGGTCGATGATGTTCTTTGCGTTGGAGGAAACGTAGAGCATGCGCATCTCGCTGGATGTGTCGTGGACAGCGATCCAGCTGCCAGGGCGCCGAGGCATAGTTTAGAGCTGAGGAGACGTTCTTGCTAGCAACTGTAAGAGATGTATAATGTGTAATTGCTGTTCTCTAAGCAATGAAAAGAAATAAGAGTGAACAGGGGGTCTGGCTGGCGTTGTGCGACTGCTAAGCGAGCTTATCTACCCCAGGTGAAAATATAGACCGGTCTAGAAGAAGAAGCAAGAGAGGGCCATGGAAGAGGGGAGATCGAACCGCTACCAATGGTAGAGAATGAGTTCTGTAACCACTATGATTTTCGGACGGATCATTCAGTTACAGGGAAGGTGTAGCCAGTGAGTGGAGAGTCAGTCGTTGGAGGGCTCATTATGGTGAGCGCGCTCTGTCTCCCTCCCCACTGAATACCACTGGGAAAAGATGAGAGATGGGGCGAGAGGATGCCGATTGGCTTGCCCGGCGCTATGATCGGTGCATAGCCGTCGCTGCCGAGGGCGTTTTTTTTTTTTTTTTGGCACGCTGAAAATCTGGACCATCTGATCAAGAAAGCGAAATCATCCGGAGAAAAAAACGAGGTTGGCGATTTCAGAGTGAACGCGTCTTGGTATCCTTTTGCTGCTTCGCAATTATATATATTTTCCAATTCAGTCTGCATACAGGGAGAAAGGGGGCAAATGCCAAGTTCAACACCGGCATGGCACTCCGAAGATACTTTAGCGCACATGGCAGGCTGCTGACGGGGCTCTTGCAGCCCCAGGCAAAGCTTGGGCAGAGTGGTTCTCGGCATATTCAGACGAATATTAAGCATGGGATGGTGGCGAGTATATGCCAAAGGGCTGGTGTGCAGCTGGCACAAACAGCCAGACGAAATGCGCAGGCTACCGAAGGTAGTGACGACAGCAGAGTCGGGCGTGTGCAGCTATTTATGAACAGGTAAAGGGACTGAAGTAAAAATAACGCATTTGCCGTTTGCTTCACATGTATTTTTGTTGCTGACGATAATCGGAGTGGGAAAAATGCCTCCGATCTTTTATCCATTAGTTTTAAACACCAAGTGGGCTGCAGGGGCCAGCAGCATTGGTCCAGCGAGTTCGTGCGGTCGATGGGGCGGAAGAGCGCAGTAGTTGCAAAGTTCGGGCTGGTGCCTGGGGCATTTCTCTACAACCACCTGGCAGAGACGCCAGAGGAGCCATGCGCGCTGGATCAGAAGATAGGTGGCGAGCCGGGGTGGCAGCCACAGCGGCGATCGGCACTGCAGGGTGGGCAGATGCGCGTGGGTTGGCAGACCGCGGGCAGTGCGGGTCGTTTCGGGCAGATGCGCAGGCTTCACGTGACAGGACGACGGTTAGATTCGCACAAGTGCGAGGTGTGTGGCGGACGCTCCGGGGACAGCAGGGCAGCAGAAGAAGCCAAAAAGCGGCTGCAGATCGCGGCGCCATCGCAGCAAAAGGCGCTCCCGGAGCCAGGACTCGATGCGCTGTTCTTCTACCAGACGTCGTCGCGGCAGGAGATTCTGCAGTCGGTCAGCGGGTTCTTCCCGCGATTGCGGATGCGTCTGCGGCGGGTGATGAAGGGGTCGTATGCAAAGCGCAAGTGGACGGTGGACGATGTGTTTGCGCTGGCGTCGTGGGTGCTGATGTCGCAGGCGATGCTGCTTCTGGTGGGCACGACAACCACGGTGTCGGTGGTGCTATGGCTGCTGAACCGGCTGCAATACCAGGAGTGGATAGCGCGGCGGCTCAGCGAGTGGGTATCGGCGGGGCTCGGGATCACGGTGTCGTTTGAGTCGGCGATAGTGCCGGCGTGGCGGCACGGGGCGATCCGGCTGACCAACGTCAAGGTTAGGTGCGGGCCCGAGCACGGGGTGGGCGGCGATAGCAACTTCACAATGTACGATCTGCGCGTGGATCAGATTGACGTGACGCTGTCGCTGTGGCGGTGGATGGACGGGCGCGGGCTGCTGCGGGCGTGTGCCGTACGCGGGGTGCGCGGGGTGGTGGACCGGCGTCACGTGTGGTGGGACCCGGAAATCGACTACAGCCGCAGCGAGGCGCGGGCAGCGCGCATGCCGGGACAGTTCGATCTGGACGGACTGGAGATCGAGGACATGCTGCTGACGGTGCATCCGTGGCAGGGGTTCCGGGCTATCACGTGCTCGATATACTCAGCCAGCCTGCCGCGGTTCCGGGACAGCTGGCTGCTGTACGACATGCTGAATGCCAATTCGATCGTGGGGATGTTCGACGGCAGCCTGTTCACGGTGCACCAGGCGCACCAGCAGGGGCATGTGGGCAGCAGCTTCTTCCGGCAGCAGCAGCGGCAGGCGCGGGCGGCGTCTGGGGCTGGCCGGCGGTCGACGCACGTGCAGATCGACAATCTCAACGTAGACCATATCAGCGCAGGCGCCGAGGGCCCGATCGGGTGGATCACGTCGGGGCGGCTCAATGTGTCGGCGCTGATAGACTTCCCGGCGGGCGGCGCAGGCGGCAGCGACTCGGTGCGGGTGATCCGGCAGCTGGTGGACGATCTAAGCGACAGCATCGATGTGGTGATTCTGCCCAGCACGCCCGACTGGTCGCAGCCCGAGCAGTCGACCAACGCGCTGGTCCGCACACTATACTATCTGGACATGGTCGACTCGCCGCTGGCGCAGGGAGTGCATGAGCTGATGGCGCGGCGGGCCGAGCGCGAGTCGCAGCGGCGGCTTGAGCGGCAGCGGCGACGCACGGCAGCGTGGAGCCGGCCGATGGAGCCGCTGGCAGCGCACCAGACAGGCACAGGGTTGCGGCTGGCGGCTGGCGAGGATGCGGGGGCGGTGCTGGTGGATCTGCAGGTGGAGTTCAATGACATCCGCACGTCGCTGCCACTCAGCACACCACAGCTGGGCGGCAATGCGCTGGTGTCGTCGGTGCTGGTGCGGCCGGTGGTTGCATACATGAACGCTCACCGCACATCGCTGCCCATGCGCTGCCAGCTGCGGCTTGCCAAGGACGATTTTGCTGGGGCCTGGAGCTTCTGGGACTCGGGGGCTGACGATCTGATGACGCAGGGCATCGGCGCGGCGTTTGCGCAGCTGGCGTATGACGACCGCGAGCGCAGCCGCCGCATCAAGCTGGTGGGCTGGTGGAGTATGGTCGCAGTCGCGCGGCAGCTGGCGCGGCTGGTCGAGTTCATTGGCGGGCAGCGCAGTTTCTTCCACTTCCTGGGGCTGGCGCCCGAGACCGACCGCGTGTAGCGGGGAGGAGAGAGAAAAAATCAGTTTATTTGATTTGGCGGGCATTGCAGCGCTCCAGCCAGGTACTTTGTCAGGTTATCGGATGTGGCCTTTAGCAGACCCAGCGGCGCCGTGGTCTTGCTCAGCAAAAACAGCCGCAGTGCACCTAGCCGCGTCACGGCCACGCGGCCAAACTCGCATTCAACCAGAATCATGGCCAGCTCGTTGGTGCTTGCTGCCGCCGCTGCCACTTCGTCGTCCTCCTCGTCCATCTCAGCCTTGCTCTCGATCAGGCTGGCCATGTTCTCGTACCCCTGCCACAAGCTGGCAGCAATGGCCAGGTCGTCGTCGAGCTGCTCGCGCGCGCTGAGCCGTGGCGAGCTGTCCACCAGATCGTCGTTGAGCGACGACGTGATGGAGCCGCTCGGGCTGGCGGGCTTTGACATAGACAAGACATCGGACTGCGATGCCCCTGCCAGGTACGAGGCTGTGGTGCGGATGCTGCTGGTGCGCAGGCTGCTGATGCTAAAGTCCCGTTCGGCCGAGGCATGGGCGAGCACGACGCCGTCCTCATTGAACACACTACAGCGAAAGAATCTGAGTCGGGTGTGCGTTTTTTTTGCTTTTTGCGAAATTGCAGCAGGTGGTTGTAGAACTTACGCGCACACGCAGATGTCCTTGGTCAGGGCCTGCTCCAGTATCCGCCTGAGGTTTTTTGAGCGAAGCATTTGTATTAAAAAAAGGTTAGAATTTAAAAATGAAAGGGCTTGGAGAAGACAGAGGGGCCGGGAAGGGGGCCAGGAGGTTCAGACACTTCTGGCTGGGGGTTCCACGTGACGGATTAAATGCGCTCGATGATCAGGGCCGAAGCGCCGCCGCCGCCATTGCACACGGCAGCAGCACCGCGACGGGCGTCGTTCTGGGTCAGCACGGTGGTCAGTGCCACCACAATGCGGGCGCCCGAGCACCCGAGCGGATGGCCGATACCCACGGCGCCGCCGTTGACGTTGACGCGGTCGGCCGGGAAGTCCAGCAGCCGCGTATTGGCAATGCCCACCACCGAAAACGCCTCATTGAACTCGACAAAGTCCAAAAAGTCTGCCGGCTTCGCACCCTCCTTGTCGCTAGCGCCGGCGGTCGCCTTCGCCAGGGCCTTGCGCACGGCCGGCGCCGGGGAGGTCGTGAAGCGCTCGGGCGCCTGCTCGGCCTCGCCCGACGCGGCCACGCGGAACACCGGCTGCACCGCCAGATCCACAGCACCGCTGTCCACCAGCTTCTGCAGGTACACGCCCGACACCACCACCAGGGCGGCGGCGCCGTCCGACAGCGACGACGCGTTGCCGGCAGTCACCGATCCCGACCCGTCGGGGCCCGGGAAGGCCGCGCGCAGCTTGCGCAGCTTCTCGGCATTGAACTTGGCCGGCTCCTCGTCGGCCGTCACCTGCACCGGCGGGCGCCCGCGGCCCTGCGGCACCTCCACCGCGACAATCTCGTTGGCAAACCGCCCCGTGGCCGCCGCCTCGATCGCCTTCTGGTACGACGCCACGGCGAAATCATCCTGGTCCTCGCGCGTCGCCTGGTACTCGGCCGCCGTGCTCTCGGCCGCATACCCCATGGCCTTGTGGTTGTAGGCGTCCAGCAAGCCGTCGGTCTCCAGACCGTCCACCAGGGACTGCGCGCCGAATTTGCCGCCGAACCGCGCCGATGGCATGTAGTACGGCACGTTGCTCATGCTCTCGGCGCCCACAGCCACCGCCACATGGGCATCGCCCAGACGGATCGACTGCGCGGCCAAAGTCACCGCCTTCATGCCCGACGCGCACACCTTGTTGACTGTCGTGCCCACCACCTTGGATGCGTCGCAGCCTGCCCCCAGCGCTACCTGCCGCGCCGGGTTCTGCCCCAGGTTGGCGCTCATCACGTTGCCCAGGTAGATCTCCTCGACCTCGCTGGCTGCAACGCCGCTCTTGGCCAGCGCTCCCTTGAGCGCCACCACGCCCAGCTGCACGGCGCTGAGCTTGGCCAGGGTGCCGCCGAACGCTCCGACGGGCGTGCGTGCTCCGCCCACGATGAAAGCATCTACAAAGGGTTGCGATGCATCCGACTGAGTGTGAGCATAAAAGAAAAAATGCAGCAACCAAACGTTGCGGAATTTCACCTACCAGTCGAGTTAATCTGAACCATTTGTTATTTTATCTCTGGAGTAGTATGAAGAGGATACAAGTGAAGAAGAGGAGCGAAGAGCGCCCCCCCCCCAGCGTTGGGCTCTAAACAAACGGGAGCCATTGCGCTGGAAAGTTTGAAGAGATTTTCCACCCGTCCCAGGGCGCTTTGTGCTATTCGGCTGGCTCCTTGGCCGAAAAAAAACACTATGACCTGGCAGTTTTTTGTTGTTTTTCCGCCCTTACTGCTTGAGATGCTTGGCATGGAACTCGATGTGGCTCTCCATGAACGACTGCACGAACCAATAGCTGTGGTCGTAGCCCGGCTGGACGCGGTTCTCAAGCACCACGTTGCGGCGGCTGCTCTCGGTGGCAATGACAAAGTGGGACGGCTGCAGCTGCTTTGACTTGTAGAACGGGTCGTCGGCGCCCTGGTCGATCAGAATCGGCAGCCTTTCGCCCTCGTACTGCTTGACGAGCTCAGTGGCATCATACCGGGCCCACAGCTCCTCGTCCTTGCCCAGATACTCGGTGAACTGCTTGCGCCCCCACTCGCTGGTGGACGGGTGGCAGATGGGCGCAAAGCCCGAGACACTGCGGTAATGGCCCGGGTTCCTCAGCGCCAACATCAGCGCCCCGTGCCCGCCCATCGAATGCCCAAACACCGACGTGCGCAGGGCGTCGACGGCAAAATGCTCCTTGACCAGGTCCTGCAGTTCCTGATGCACGTACGTGTACATGTTGTAGTGTCTGGACCATTTCTCCTGCGTGGCGTCGACGTAGAAGCCGGCGCCGGTGCCCAGCTCCCAGTCGTCGGATTCGCCTGGGATCCCGCAGCTGCGCGGGCTGGTGTCGGGCGTCACCAGGGCGATCTGGTGCTTGGACAGGTGGGCCAGGGCTCCGCCCTTTGTGATCATGTTGTCTTCGTTGCAGGTGAGGCCCGAGAGATAGTACAGAACGGGCACCTTTTCTTTGCCCGTGAGCGCTGCGTCCGGAAGGTAAATGTTGAACGTCATTTTGCTTTGCGTTGCTGTCGATTGGTGCATGTACTTGTGCACTTCGCCATGGAAGCACCGGCTCTTGGAAACAAGCTCAGGGGCTGTCATTTTGTTATTTTCCTGTGTAGAATTCAAGCGTATAAAAAGCAGCGAGATAACCGAATCGAAAGAGAAAGGGCGTCGGGGGTTTCTTTCACAGCAACGGCCATCCGCTGTGTTTTTTTGCGTGTGATCAGTGTCGTCACACGCTCTCCCCTCCTTGGCCCTCATTCTCCTGATTTCGACTTTTTTTGTGAATTTCTTTTTTCTACAATGACAGACACAGGCACGCCGGAAGCAGAGGAGCACCACCACAATGACAGCGACCAGCACTCCGAGCTAGACGCCGCCATAACCTTCAAAACCACCGCGCTCGCCGACCACACAGCCGACCACACAGCCGACCACACAGCCGACCTCGCCACCGACTCGTACCTGACAGCAAACCTGCGCAACCACGTCGTCAACACGCTGCGCGAATGGTATGTGCTGGCCACCGACAGCATCAGCACATTGCTGGAGGGCCGGGTGCTCTCGCCGCAGCCAACCGACCTCTGGCTGCTGGGCCGGCGGTACGAGCTCACACCAGCCACCAGCGAGCCGGAGCCGGAGCCGGAGCCCGGCTGGCTGACGAATGCGTATCCGGAGGCGGTTCTGGCAGACTTCCGGCGGCTCATCTGGTGCACGTACCGGTCGCAGTACCCGCCAATTGCACCCTCGGCCTTCACCAGCGATGCCGGCTGGGGCTGTATGCTGCGGGCCGGCCAGACGCTCCTGGCACAGGCCCTGCAGTTGCATTACTTCGGCCGCGACTGGGCATTCGACTGGGGGGACGAAGAGAAGCAGACAAAGTACGTGAGCATTGTGCGGCAGTTCTTCGACGACTTTGCGCCCAGCAGCGTGTTCTCGATCCACCGCATGGCGTCGCGCGGCAAGCAGCGCGAGGGCAAGGATATCGGCCAGTGGTTCGGGCCCTTTGGTACCGCCGCCGTCATCCGCGAACTGGCCATGGACGCACAGCACGAGCTGCGCATCTACACGACCACCGACGGCGTCGTCCATCTGGCCGACCTCTGCCAAGACGACTTCCAGCCGACGCTGATTCTGGCCGCGTCAATGCTGGGCACCGACCACATCAACCCGCTCTACTACCCGTTCATCCAGGCCGCCCTGACGCTGCCGCAGTCCGCGGGCATCGCCGGCGGCCGCCCCAGCTCCGCCCTGTATTTCGCCGGCTTCTCGGGCGACGAGCTCGTCTACCTCGACCCGCACTACACGCGCCCGGCGGTCGCCCGCCGCCCCGACGACCACTACAGCCAGAGCGACCTGGAGTCGTATAGCTGCGATTCCCCACGCCGCATCCCCCTGCCGCGCATCGACCCCTGCATGGTCTTTGGCTTCTACTGCCGCGACCTCACTGAGCTCATCGACCTGCGTGCTCGCATCGACATGCTGGCCGATGAGGGCATGCTCGCCATTGTCTCGTTTGACAACGACTTCTCGCCCGCCCAGCCCAACGTGCTGCCAGAGTCCGACGGCCCGGAGGACGCCGGAGGCCCCAGCGACGCCAGCGAGGTCGTGCTCGACCCTGACTCAGCCAGCGATGAAGAGTGGGTCACCGATCTCTAGTGCTTGTCTATTTTTCGTTTTTGCTACATTATATTTCAAGCTTTCCTAATGCGCACACATGCACTGGCAGCAGAATATAGACCCCGTAAGTGTCCGGCAAGTCACCCTAGCCGGCCCACTATATACACAGACATCCCCTCCGGCTCTCACAGCGTCTGGCTGCTCAGCCGCGCCCGCTTGTCCACATGGCGGAAGTTGGCTGCCGGGAACATCTCCTGGATGCGCTGCCTCGCCCCGCCTTGCCTCGCCTCGCTGCGCGGCCTGCCCGACTTGTGCTCCTGCGCCTGCGTTTTCTGCGCAACCAGCCGCTGCAGGTTCTCCTCGGCCTGCCGGCTCTGCTCCGCCTTGTGCATGCGCATTACAAACACGTCCTGCGACCGCTGCGGCAGCACCGCCGTGCGCTTGTACGTGTGCGGGCACGGCAGCCGCGGGCAGTGGGCAGGCACGTGGCCGGGCAGCTGCCGCGCCGGCAGCAGCATCGCGTCGATATCCTCCAGCTGCCGCGCCAGCTGCTCGCCGCTCTCATCCCTCTCCTCGGCCTCCTCCTCCTTCTCCTCCTCGGCCTCTTCTTTGCCCGGCATGGGCTCCGCCGGCGTCTCAAACACATCGTCCTCGTCCTCATCATCCTCGATCATCCGGTCCTCGCCAAACGTCACCGTCCGCTCCGTGCCAGCTGCCGCCGTCTCTTCTGCGGCCGCCTCAGCGGCCTGGCGCTCGGCGTCGGCGCGCTCACGCGCTGCCTGCTCTGCCGCCGCCGCCGCCGCCCGGATCTTGTCCTTCTTGTGCTCCACCACCTGCCGCAGAACAGCCTCGGCGCGGTCGGACGAGAATTCGCCCGAATATGTCCCCTCCGTCCCCAGCCGTGCGGCTGCCTGGCGCAGCTGCTGGACCAGTGCTCTCTGGTGCGCTGGCCGCTCCCGCTCCATGTGCTGGAGGAGGGCACTGACTGTCACGTGCCGCTGCTCCAGCGCCCGCCCCACGTCGTTCATGTTCGGCCGTGTGCGTGTCGCATGCTCGCCGTACGCATGCGCCTGCGTGAACAGACTCTGCATGTATAGAATCCCCACATCGCACAAGGCGTCCAGCGCAAACCCGCTGGTTGAATCGTACCCGGCCGAGCGCACCAGAACTGTCGCTGCCCGCTTCATGTACTGCCGCTTTATCTGGTCCAGGTCGACCTTTGAACTTTGTGTCGGCGGCATTTTGTCAGAGTAGTGGAGCAACAACAAAGGAATAAATAAATTTTGTGAATTTTATGAAACAGAAAAAGAACAGCCAAAAATTAAAAAAAAAAAATTGATTTTCATGCTTGTAGACTGCTTCAATTTTTTCTTCCCTTCTCACTGCGCGGTGAACGCATATGCCGTGATCGTGCTCATGCCCTGCGCCGAGTATGCCAGCGCCAGCCTCGTAAACGCCAGCATCTTTGCCGGATCCTGCACGCACAGCTCGTCGAACTTTCGCTTCGACAGCTCCCACAGCGTCACGTCGCCGTCTGTCACCACCGTCGTCGAGTAGTTCCGCCCCGTCACCAGCGCCAGCTCGCCCAGTGTCGTCCCTGGCAGAATCGACTCGATCGCCTCCGTCTTTTCCGTGTCTATGTCAACATACACCCGCAGCGTGCCCGCCTCCACCACATACATGCCCGCTGGCGCCGTGTCGGCCACCCACACGTGGTGGTGCGGCCCCACCCGCTTGCGCTGGAAGTGCGGCGCGATAAACTCCAGCACCTCCTCCAGCGACTGGTCTGTCTCCAGATCCTGGAACGCCTGCATCAGCAGTGGGAGCGCTGGCGCTGGCTTGACTGCGTTGCGGGGCGTCCCAGCCCCCGACGACTGCTTCTGCTCTGCGCCCGCCTTGCTGACAAGCGTGTCCTTGCGCATCATCGCCTGCGACGCCTCGGTCACCATGGCCTGCCGCGGCGACGTGCCGTACACATCATACTCCTCCGGACCCGGCGCCGTTACAAACGAGTAGACCGCTGGTACATCCCCGCCGCCCATCGCTGCCTGATGCATGTAGTAGTACTGCAGCAGCACGTTCTCGCACCACTCTAGCGCCTCGTTCAGCGATGGCGACGTCTGCACATACTCCGACACATCGTCGCTCCACACTCCCGCCACTCGCAGCGCCTGTCCCACCTCCGACGCCTGCGCTACGCCCGCAATCACCATGTAGATCTCGCGCGACTCGAGCAGCCGCCGCACGCGGATAAACGCCTCCGCCGCGCTAAAGTCCATCCCCGTCACCAGCGCAAAATCAAGCACCAGGAACCGGATCGGGTTCTCCTCCCACTGCCGCTGGTCCAGCAGCTTACGGATATACGCCTCCACCCCATTGATCGTGCCAAAGAACATGAACCCTTGCAGCCGCATCACCTGGATCTGCTGGCACACCTCGTCCAGGAAATGCCGCTGCCGGTACAGCCGCCGCACCGTGCTGCGCACCGCCGAGCCCGTGTACGCCTTGCGCAGCGCCGACCGCCGGCTGTACAGCAGAATAAAGAAGAAGCACGCCAGGAGAATGCCCAGGAAGATGCCCTCGTTGAACCCGATCCCTGCCATTGCCACCACAATCAGGACGATCGTCGCATACTCGATGCGGTTGACCACACCGATCGTGTCGACCATTGCCTCCTTCATCAGCTCCAGCCCAAGATGGAAGATCAGCGCTCCCACCACCATCGTCGGGATGTACCCGATAATCGTGGGTCCTGCAAAGAAAATACCCACCGTTCCCACTCCCAGCATCATCCCCGCCAAGTTGCTGTCGCCGCCCGACCGAATAAACAGCAGGCTGTTCGAATACACCAGGTAGTTTTGGAACGATCCCAGCAGGCCAGACAGGCAGTTTGAGATTCCGTGTGCCACCAGCTCGCGGTTGGTGTCCACCTTGTCGGCATTCGTCGAGACTGCAAGCGCCGGAACATTGATCGGCACATGCAGGATGCTGAAGAACGCTAGTCCCAGCATCGTTGGCACCGTCAGCCAGACCGTGTACCAGTCTGTGTTGCCAAAGTCGAACAGCGTGTAGAAGTGGTAGAACGGTACTCCAGCGTCAGGCATCTGGAACACCCACCCTGTCTCCCGCAGCAAGTCCATCGGCAGGCCCAGGGCCGAGGCGATGCCGTAGAACACTACCGGAACAAACATGAAAAACAGCGGCACGAACAGCGGGGTGGTGAACCGGTGGTTGAGCACACGCAGCAAGATCGCCACGCCCAGACTGCTGGTCCACAAACCCAGCGTGTTCGGCACCACGAACAGCTCCTTGATCACCTCCCACGACAGCGTCAGCTTCAGGTGCGAGGTCACCTCTATGCCAGTCTGGAACAGGAAGTACCCAACGCCGCCAATGCACCCGACCAAGATATGCCGGGGGAAGAAGTCTACCAGCGACCCAAGCTTCAACAGGCCCAGCAAGAAGAACACTGCTCCAGTTATGATCGAGCTGATCGCGTAGCTGACCAGCGTCGTGGCTACGATTCGCTCCGGCTGGTCCGCGCTGATGTTGCCGACAACGACGTCGCACATGGCGTACAAAAACGGGATTGCCTCAACCAGCATGCACCCGTTAGCACCGCGGAACCCACTGGCGCCTGAAGAAAACACAAACTGAGACACCGCCGTGCTCAGCATGAACATCGAGAATCCGATCGGCCCAAACTTGTCAAACACTGGAAGCGACACCGGGAACGCAATCAGGCCGTACGACAGGCCGTCGAGAACATTCAAAATCAGACCCAGCACCACCGCCGGAATATACTGCAACGGCCAGGTGATCAGATCCACCAGCGCATGCCCGCGCCGCTGCATGTGTGCAAACCCATCCTCAGCATGGGCCTCACCAGACGGGTACGTATCTTGCGAAAGAAGCCGTGTGTGCTCCGTTGAGTCGGCTGCAGAGAGCTTCGGCGACGTCGCCTCGTGCCTCGACTGCGTGCCAACGCTTCCGTAACGAGCCGATGGTGGTGGCACAATGCCCACGGATGCACGCTGCGGCATCTTCGCATTCTTCGGCACGCGCTCAGCAGCGTCCCCCCAGTAGTTGGGATCGATCGGAGGAAGCCGGCCATCCTCTTCCATCCGCATTGCGTTGGCAGGCAGCAGCGCCGGCGGCGACCGCTCCCTCAGCATCTGCGCCAAGTTGCCCGTCCCAGGACGCGCCTCCGCCAGAATCTGCTCGATTGACGCCCGGTCGTCCGTGCTGCTGCGCCGGCTGATGCCCCCCATGGCGTCACCAAACGTTATTGACCCGCCGCGCCGCCCGGGAATCGACTCGCGCAGGTTAGGGTGCAGCTCGAGGTTGCTCAGAAGCATCGTGCGGTCGCGGATCGACCCGGATGTCTGCGAGTACTGCGTGCTTGCTGGGTCCACGTTGGGACGGTTGGCCGCCATTGGGACTCCGTAGATCGACCGTGTGCCGATGCCGCGCCGTGTGAAATCGGTTGGCGCCAGATGAGATGCGTCGCTCTGCACTGACGAACCAAGCTCAATGTCGTGCTCGCCGCTCCTGGCATCAGCACCGCCACCGACTGTGCTACGCCGTCTTGGAAAGTTAGGCATGTATCGTTTTTAGATAAGACGAAGCAAAAAATTAATGAAAAGCCAGTGGATTGCAGAGATGAAAAACGAACGAGACTGATTAAAAAGCAATAGAACAGGTTCGAGAAGAAGAAAACGTCCCACTCTGGCCCTAGTACAGGATTCGGAAGCTGTGCTGTTTACAAAGCGACAGAAAAGTTGGGTGGAAGTGAAGAGGAGGTTTTGGGGAGGGAACTGGTGACGAGATCGATAAGGCGAGGGGGCCGCCGCACGGACGGCCTTTTATACTTTCCCCTCCAAACTTGCTTGAACGCTATTCTCCCAAGCCGCACCGGCACCATGTCCAGCTTGCGAGATCAACAATCAGTCCATTATATCCTCCGCCTGCTACACCCCAAAACGGGCCGAACGGCAATCCAAAACGCATGATTGTCACAGGAAGCACGGCCGCTGGTGACGCAGCGACAGATGAGCAAAATCCAGAGAATCAGAAAGGAAATCTCTACAGCTCTCCCCACCACCGCTCTCCAAGGTGTGAACGTGAAATGTTCGGGCGAGTCAGGGCTGCTAGCTGGCCACGCTATCGCGATGACAGCACGCGCAGGTTGCATGTCATATGCAGAATGCATCTTGGTCCTAATGCCTCTTGGTCCTGACCGATGGTGCAATTCGGTCTGCGGATTTGCGTGCAGATCTATGGGCTTTATGTGGACGCCGTGCTATAGTGCAGTCTTCACAAGATTGGGCACGATGCTGAACAAAGTTCCAGCCCGATATCCATCTCCCTGGCTATAGGTGGATATCGGGGCGTGATATTGTTCCAGTTCCTCCTACTCAGCCAGAAAAATAAGCATGGCCCAAGCAGCTGGTGTGTGTAACTCATCGTGCTAACTCCGCAAGCCGGCCAGCGTCACCGAAGGAGCGCCTCCCAGAGCCAGAATACGATTGCCCAGAACAAGTTGCAACTCCATAGTCAGACCATGGGATTCGAGGATGGAGAAAGGGGGGAAGTATTGTCCAAAAGTCAGCGATAATTTACTGCTACTGCATATTTAAAAAGATGCTGGTATTTGAAACTACATTTGCTAAAGACATGCCACTACCAACATGCCACTGCCTTGCCACCAGAGCTGGCTCAATCAGGGCTTGGAAAAGCTTGTGCTGCTGAATCCTGGGTGCCTTGATCCATGCCAGGTCTGGTCCGCCACTGAATTCAACGTGCTTGAGGCTAGGGCAAAGTGCTGATAGCAGGAAGGGGATTTCCCCTCAGCCGTGTGGATATAGCCATCATTTACACAGAGATTGAGAATACAAAGCTGGTGGGATAGCGGGAAAAGGCAAGCGCTGCTCTGGACCATAAACCCCATGTCCGAGCATACACAGCCAGCATGCATGGCAAACAGCCCCACGCTTGTCAAGGCATTCTTTGACGTCATAGTGCCAGGCACTATAGAGCTAACAGCGTTAGTATCCTGTGGCGGCCAATGTTTATCACTGTCACAGATAAAGCATCTGGTGTTATCAAAACAAGTGCCTGGATGTGGTCCTGATTCAATCGTGAGGCGAAGATATGGTAGGAGTTTGATAAGCATCGCAGCATGAAAAATGTCAAAATGGAGGCTTCTGGCATCAAGCACGCGAAGCAACGGAGCAAGAATTGGGACAGTCTCCACACTCATAGTTGTACGGGTAGATGTCGCATAAAGAAGCACAACACTCATAGTATCTCTCCTAGAATAAAATAGTTTTCCTAGAGTCTCCCAGGAATGCGGAGCATCAGAGCTATGAGCGTCTCTACCAATACTCTGTAATGCAGGGTGACTGCCAATGTCAAACATACCCTTGTTGATCAGACCGTTAAGGGCGTCTTGATCAGCTGCAAAGTCAATATGACGAAATGTCTCTGCGTTGCTTCTGAATACAGCGCCATTTGCAAATGGATATGACGATGGGAATTTGAGCATTTCAGGCATTGGGAACAGTACTCCAGGAGGTGATGTTTAAATTATTGCCTCTGTCACTTGAGGTGCTGCTTCCGAAGCAAGGATGTGAAACTTGAAGACACACTCCAACGGTAGCGGAAGTAGCGTATGGAAATACAACTCTACCAAACTGAGCAGCTGTGTCGCCGTTTGGAGTCAATGAGCTGAAGATATCTTCCAAGCACCTGTATATCACCATGCTCCTCACTTTGGGAATCGAGCTCGTCTCACTGACTGTGCCATTGTCGCTACGCACATCCTCCTTCTTGCATGACTTGCAATCACTAGACTGGGCTGGACACTGGAATCCCTCAATGTAGATTAGCGTCCTCGTATAGCCACACCAGTACCTGCACGCCTCCATGGGCAGATGATTTTGACATTCACATTTTGGAGAATAGAGAATATATCCACCATGAAGACACCTCATTATATTGCTGCTCACCACATACTGAAGAATATTTTCAAGCACAGGCTCAGGGGTGTTTGGAGTGCAAAGCTCCATGGCTGGAATGAATGTTGAGGCAAATGGAACGAAGAAGGGGGACTGCCATGCTACCCAGTGGGTATGTCCTGCAGCCTAAGCACTGTTCTTGGCTGGTGTCTAGCGATGTAGCTGCTGGTCGGTTGCTGACGGGCTGGAGCTATCCATACCTAGCTTCGGTGATCCAAGCAACTCCATGCCCCTGATCGGGTGATTAAATACTGGACCGGACCAGGAACAGCCAGAATTAGGAATGGCGATGCACACATATGCGCACTATTGGCAGCTGCAAAGCGAGCCAGGCTCGCAGGCGTGCCTATTCAGGAATTGAAATAGCGGTAATCCAGAGAGAGCCTGTTAGCTAGTCCCTTTTTGCCTCTCTTTTGTACAAAGCGTCACTGCTCCCTAATTTTTATACTCTACGCGACACGTCTTGTTTAGTCCTTTCCTTCACCGACAAAACTCCAGCCCTATTTTTTGTATTCTACCAACACCCTACCCCTAAACTAAAAGTGGCGACGTGCATTAGTGGCTAATATCTGCATACGTCTACTTTGCGCACGCTGCATTTCAGACGCGCGCTGCACATAAACCAAATGTCGAAAGTCCTGACAAGTAAGGCTACTCCGCAGCTGACAGACTTCCGGCCTGAGCAGCTGCTGGGGCAGCTGAAGGCCGAGCAGCGGACGCGTAACGACGACGCAGCAGTGCAGTTCATCCATGCAGTGCTAGGAATAGAGCTTGACGCTGCGGCATTGAACGACAGCTTGCGAGACGGCGTCGTGCTATGCCAGCTCATCAATGCGCTATGCCCCGGTGTTGTCAAGCGCATCAACACAAAGAGCCTGCCGTTCGCACAGGTAAGACCGTGAAGAAAGCTGTGTCTGGTCTGGCTTTTATTTTGTTACGACATGACCAGACCGGTCATCGTATAGCAGGGGATTTGCGCTACCATGGCACAAGGATACAACCTTTTTACACACACTCCCCAAACCATTGTCCATTACTGACCCTTTCGCAATCCATTGTGGATCCTCTGTAGATGGAAAACATCAGCAACTTTTTGGAGGCGGCTGGCAAGCTGGGCTTACAAAGCACAGACCTGTTCCAGACCGTGGACCTATACGAGGCCAAAAACATGCCGCGGGTCATCATGACGCTGTTGACCATTGCGCGCGTGGTGGCCGGCATCCCGCTCAATTCACACCGCAAGTCGGTTGACTTGACACAGCGGTCGTCCAGCGACGCATGGAACTCAACAGCGACACTGGGCATGCGGCCAGCACTGTTCAGTCCACGGGACGCAAAGAATGCGCAAAAGAGCGGGCCAGCACTGCGCTCCAAGCTCGATATTCCACAAGCAAAGGCCACAGCACATGCGAAACCTACAGCCACCCATGTGCATGCTGACTCCCGCAGGATGCGTACCGACCGGCGACGGTCAAAGCGGCGCAGCGCAACGACTCTGTTCCTTGCCGAGACCATCAGGCCCACTTCAGCAGCTATTGGCCGTGCATCGAACAACAGCCGAGCGCAAACAAAAAATGTTAGCAAGAATTTGGCCATTGTTGAACCTGTTTCCGGAAACGGGCAGGTTGGGCGCGTGCCCTCGGAACCGCAGGCTGGTGGCGCAGGCCGGCAGCAGCCATCGCGGAAGCCGTCTGGAGCACGCAAGGAGCGCGTGGCCAATCTTTCCAAGACTCTGGTGCGGTCCGATGTACCTGACCCATCGGTTCTAGCTGAGCCTGCTGCCAGCGAGGAGAGGTCGTCGCCGCCGCCAAACGAAGACAACGATCAGGCGATGGACACACTGACACGGAATCCAAATGACGCGCCAGATATGCCTGACAAACAGCAGTCCGACGACACCGACCTGCCGGCGCCAGTGCCACGGCCACGCAGGCGCGCTAACGGCAGTGAGCCGCAAAAGGAGCGGCTGACAGTATACTCGGAGGCAGCACAGCGTCTGACAAACTACCAGCTCGGCAACTGCATTGGACGTGGACAGTTTGGCGCCGTGTACCGAGCGCTGGACCTGGAGACCGGGCAGATGGTCGCTGTCAAGCAAATATCGATAGAAGGGCAGAATGCGGATGATATGGAGGACGTCATGGGTGAGGTTGACCTGCTAAAGTCGCTGTCGAGCCCGCGCATTGTGCGCTATCATGGCTTTGTCAAGACCGACACGCACTTGAACCTGGTCATGGAGTACGTCGAGAACGGGTCGCTGAGCGCTACGCTCAAGTCATTTGGCTCTTTCCCTGAGAAGCTGGTGCTGGCCTACGTGGTAAAGATTATCCAGGGTCTGTCCTATCTGCACGCGCGCGATGTGGTGCACTGCGACCTGAAGGCGTGCAATATCCTGACTACAAAGAAGGGCAACACCAAACTAACAGATTTCGGTGTGTCGCTGAATCTGAAGCTGCGCAAGCCTGGCGACGAGTCGGTTGTTGCTGGCACACCATACTGGATGGCGCCTGAAATCATCATGCTGGATGGCGCCTGCCGGGCATCGGATATCTGGAGTCTTGGGTGCACAATCATCGAGCTGCTGACTGGCAAGCCTCCCTATGCCGATTTGATGCAGATGCAGGCTATGTACCGCATCGTTGAGGACGAACTCCCGCCGATTCCCGAGGGTATCTCCGAAGAGCTCAAGGACTTTTTGATGCAGTGCTTCAAGAAAGACCCGAAGGAGCGGCCCACTGCCCCGCAGTTGATGGAGCACAAGTGGACTGCGCAGTATCGCTCGAACCGCCGCGAGATGAAGATGCTGCGTCGGACATGCAGCCGCAAAATGACTGCTGTCATGGCCAACAAGCTGGCGGACCTGGACTACCCTACGTTTAATGCGGCAGTGCTAAACAAGCATCCGATGATGAATAGGCATGGCGGTGATATCGACGTCCCGGAGACGATCAAAGAGCTTGATGACGATGATGACGATGACGATGACGACGATGAGGGCGATGAGGAGGAGGGCAGTGACTCGTCGGATGTTGACGAGCAGATGGAGCCCAGGACCCTGCGGCCATCCGATACGCTGGTTGTGGATACAAGCCATCCGCCTTCTCTAGAAGAGGAGCGGTCGCTGTTGCTGGAAACGCCGACTGGTACCATTGGCAAGGAGAGCGACTACTACCCAGACACTCTGCCACGGCCAGGCAGCATCATGGATTTTGAGGACACGCTCAGCGACACAGCATCGATCCAGAGCGGCGATGAGACAGATATGTCGCCGACGACATTCCAAGGGCCCCGTGTCAAGCAGCACCGGCTGCGCACGATCCTCTGTGACGCACAGGCGACCTGCCAGATTTGCCACAAGGCATTGACGGGCGCCTTTATCCAGTGCTCTTCCTGCAAGATCCGGTGCCACGATGCATGCGCGCCCAAGCTACAGCCGTGCTCGTCGATGCGCATGTCGCGCTTCCTGTTCCCAGCGAACCGCAAGTCGTCGAAGCGCTTCGAGAGCCGCTCGCCGAACCTGCGCCTGCGTGCACGTCGTGTCAGCAACGGCTCTGGCAGATCCGCAAAGACTGCGGCGGCCATAAACATGCCCAGTATGCCGGATGTGTTTGGCTCGATCAAGTCGCGTGCCGATAGCGCATTTGGCTCGTCCAGCAGCTCGCTGAATATGGCCAAGATCAGCTCGTCGATTCTGCGCTTGAATGCCGTCACCGATGGGTTTGATGGGGTAATGAGCGTGTATGACATTCCGCACCGGCCAAAAGCCCAGTCGTTTGTCGCTGGAGGCGGAGACTCGGGGTGGGAGACTGACGAGACCCAGGAGGTGGGGCCGCAGCAGCACCGGGCGCCCATGGGCCAGTCCATTGCCCAGCACCCCTTGCCACAGACCCCTGTCAGACCGCGGGCTACTGGACAAATGCAGCCTCGGCCCAACTCAATCGCCGTCGTTGAGCAGCCGCGCGCAGCCTGGCCGCAGCCACAGCAGCCAATGCGCGTCAGCATTCCGGCCAAGCGCACCGATGCAGGACATGGCCCGTTCTCGGCCCCGCTGGGCGCTAACCAGACTTCGCCGGTTCCTGTACCGCGGGCAGGAACGGCAGGGCAGATGCCAAAGTATTTTGCACCGCTGTCGGCTGCGGGAGCTATGCAGCCGCTGTCCGAGTCCCTGCCGCAGCCGCACCCTCTGGGCCGTATGCGTGCGTTCACAGCATCGCTGGAGAACCTCAGCGGCGGTGGCAGTGGCAGCAAGGGCCGCGCGGGTACATCGTTCTTGGAGCGCATCAAGCACCCGCTGCGCAGCACCACGTCATCGGAGCTCAAGGCCGTGGCAGGGTTCAGCCCGGGCGCGGCGCAGCGTGCCAAGCGTCTGCAGTTTGGCAGCAATGCGTCGGTCAGCGACCTGGCATCGGTCACTACCAGCGAGATGTTCTCCAGGAGCGAGGTCGGCCTGCCGCTGGCCGAAAACCAGTGCTTGGCGCTGACTGGGCGCGCTCTGAAGCACACGCGGTTGCGCAGAAAGGACAAGGACTGCATTGTGATGTGAGCAGTGTGACAAATAGCTTTTATGCGGCTCTTGGGGCCTAATTTCGAGGAACACAGATCCAAGTTAACGCACTGTGGCCGGCGAAATGCATGAGAAATCACAGGTGTTGTGACCACAAGAGAGAGAGGGGAGAGAAAGAAGTCGGCTTGTATGTTGACATCGTTTTCGTCTGCAGCCGTTTCTAAAATTTTTGCCCCTCTCTTCTTGGCAATATCGATAATTTTCTTTTATACTAATAATTTTCTCTCTCCCTCTCTATCATTCCACTCACTGCGAATAGAGCTTATTCTGTTCGCGTATCCAGCAGTACTTTTCACTTCTGTAATAGACGCACAAACACATAGAGGAACATGGTTCGGCGCGCTACAGGGCCGGGCTTCCGCCGGCGGTCGAAACGGACACGGTCCAGAGCCAGAACATGGTCGCAGGGCGATATGAGGAGCAGAAGCAGAAGCAGGGCCGACAGCTTGGCCTCCAGCACCAAGAGCCTGGGAGGTAAAGACACAGATGCGTAGCCTGGAGATAGCGGTGGTATCCCTGTGGGGGGAGGCAGGCAGCGCGGGGCTTTGTTTCGAGACATCTGTCAAATTCGGACTGCATTGCGGCATGTGGGGAAGCCTACCTAACTAAACAAACATGCGATTCCATCCCAGACGTAGATATACCAGCTCCGGCGGCAGATGATGGCCAGTCGGTGAAGGCACAGCTGGAGAGCCTGACGTTTTTCACATCGCCGTTCAAAGTGTCCTACTACTCGACGCTGTACCTGCAGCAGCGGCTGCGCAACACTGCCGGGTACATTGTGCAGTACCCACGTACGCTGGCTTACTCGATAGCCCTGGGGAGCATCTACACTGCGCTGCACTTTATAGGCGGTCCGCATGTTGAGGTAAGGGACAATGCTGGGCAAACCATTAGCGTAAACAGCAAACTCAACACTTGGCAGACTTGCAACTCAGCAATCCCCTCGCTTCCCCCAACTCAAGTAGGTGTTTCAGCGGATCGACGGCTGGGTAGCGTGGCATTCGTACTGGGTGATGCTGGGGGTTTTGTCGTCAATCGGACTGGGCGCCGGGCTGCACACCTTTGTGCTGTTCCTCGGGCCACACATTGCGCGAGTGACGCTGACAGCGTACGAGTGCGGGAACACCAGCTTTGCTGTCAATGGACCCGTGGCGTTCCAGTGTTCTCCGCAGGCGGCAGTAGCATCGGTCACCTTTACGCGCATCCTGAGCAAAGTCATCTCAGAGAGCCTTTGCTGGGGAGCAGGCACGGCTATTGGCGAGCTCCCGCCGTACTTCATTGCGCGTGCGGCATCTGCGGCTGGCCAGGGAGACGGCGAGTACGAGCGGCTGAAGCGTCTGGCGGCTACGGGTGCCTCGTTGCCGCTGAAGGACCGGGCACTGCTGAGCATCTACGAGCTGTTGCGGCGGTTCGGGTTCTCGGGCATCCTGCTGTTTGCAGCGATCCCAAACCCGCTGTTTGACCTGGCTGGCATCACATGCGGGCACTTCCAGGTACCGTTCTGGACCTTCTTTGGCGCGACGTTCCTGGGCAAGTCGTTTGTAAAATCCACCATCCAGACCACAGTGGTGATTACCGCGTTCAGCAAAGAGATGATCGCGATGGTGCTGGCGTTCCTACGCAACGTGAGCCCCTGGGCGCATGATCTAGCCGAGCACGTGCTGCACCAGCAGGCAGTGGCATTTGGCAGCGGCCATGGGGCTGGCAAGAGCAATGGTGAGGGCGATGGCGGGGACTCGTCGGTGTCGCTGATCGGGTCGGTGTGGAACACGTGCGTGGCCATCATGCTGATTTACTTTGTGGTCAGCACCCTCGAGACGTTTGCGCAGTCGCACCTGGCCGAGGTCAAGAGCTGGGGCCAGAACCAGCTGGCACGCGTGGGTAGTCGCCAAAAGCATGTCACTGTGGACGACGACAGCGAGTGAAGCCAGGGCTCGGTTAAATGTGCCAGCTGGGCTGGATCTATATAGTGCTCTTTGAATGCCCTGTCCTGGAGTTTAATCAATGGGCATGTCTGGTGCGTATTTGTACTACTCTCGCTGCTATAGACATATGCAGCCCATGGAATTATGTATCAATACCTTGAACGGAATGCAGCAGAGAGGGCTGGGAGAACAGTCGATGTGGGTAGGCGCAGAACAGTAAATGCGAGGGCATATGGCGCTGATATCATAGTATACCTGTCGGCAAGATTTCACTATACAGCCGCTGGAGGCCATTCCCAATTATCGTCTAGGCATGTCGGTTTAAATGGGCCTGTCTGCTACGCCGGCCACTGCTCCGCCTCGTAGAAGACGACAGAGGATGCCGGGGGTGGCCGGAGTCCCAAAAGCGCTGCAGCGCGAACAGGGCTGTATTCACTGGTGGGCGAGTTCTAGTGCACATTCCTCCTCTCTCAATCCCACCGCTTGATGGAAAAAGCTGCCGGGTGTTTTTCGCGGCAGGAAAAGTTTATTTTCGACTGCACTATTTTCTCCTCTGCGTTGACTTTTTTAATGTAAATTTTGCCCTCATTTCTTATTCCCTTCTTTCTTCTATTCTCTCATTTCTCTACTTCAGTCCCAGTTTTCTTGACGGCGAGAGACCTAGGAAAAGGAAAAAGGAAGTACCGGAGGATAAATGTCGAAGCTTCCTCGCAACCACAGCGGAGGCACAATTCGGCCACCCAGCACTGGGATGACGCTGTCGCGCGTGCACGCCGATTTCAATGAGCATTCGTCTGGGCTGCCTACCCTTGCCCAGCGCTCAGGCACAGTTGGTCGGCGCGCAACACTCTCTAGCAGCACATTCATGGTACCGGCCGAGAATTCGTCTCCGACACCCAACCGAGCATCTGGAATTCCAGGCACTCTGTCACGAGCATCACACGGCAGCAGCGGGGCTGGCAGCCCAACCTCAGGGCTGCCCATGGCGCACGGGCTGATGACGCCAGGGCATTCGGCGGGTGTGAAGGAGCCTGTAGCACGCGGCGGGACGATTGCCCGTCCGTTCAGCCAGCAGAATGCACCTGTGCATGCAAAGGACTTGTTTGCGGGTAATAGTGCTGCACCAGCAAAGCCGGCCACGCCGTTGAATCGTGGCCACGCGCTCCGCAAAACCATTGAGGGATCGCCCATAGCTAGCAATGCTGACCGGCCACAGTCGCCACTGGGCGTGCGTGTCGGCGACCCCGTATTCATCCCGTCCATGTCACTCAGCGGCACGCTGCGCTTCCTGGGTGCGATTGACGGGAAGCAGGGGACGTGGGCTGGTGTTGAGCTCGATGAACAAGGGAAGGGGAAGAACGACGGCAGTGCTGGAGGCAAGGCGTACTTTAGCTGCCCTCCTAAAACGGGGCTGTTTCTGGTGCATTCCAAGGTCGAGCCCCAGCCCAGCCCCACTGGCGCCCTTGCCGAGCAGCCCAAGCCGCATGCGCAGGAAGCAGCTGCCTCGCCAAAGACGCCTAGTGTGATGTCTGGTCGTGCAAGCAGGCTGGCTGCCATGTCGACGAACATGAAGCGGGCGGCGATCATCCGCGGTCCTGGGGCCACCAAAAGTCACGCAAAGCCCGCGCAACAGCCTGCCACAATTCGCCGCCCAACACTGACTCGACCTGGAGCCTCAGCTATCGACACGGCTCGCCCGCGCGCACCCTCCACCATTCGTCGCAACACCAGCCAGCGTACAGGCACGCCGTCTCCGTCGCGCCCCACGTCCAGCACGCCAACGTCATCGCTGGGAGACCCAAACCCAAGCTCTCCACGTCCGCGCATTGCGCCCAACCGCGTCACATCGCCCGATAGCAGCACTGGTCTCGGCCGCCGCCGCACTGCACTCAAGCCGCCGCAGCCATTGACCAGCGATGATGGCAGCGCGAAGAATGTGCCTACTGGAAACGAACTTGAGCGGATGCGGCTGCGCATCGATATGCTGGAGGCTGAGAACCGCGTGCTTCGGCTCAAGAACGAGCATGGGAAGGCGCACCTGGCGGCTGGGCAGATGCTGGCTCGCGACCTGGCTCTGGTTTCGCCTGACAGTGCCAGCCCGCCCAATTCCAAGGGTCATGGAATGGGAAAGAATCGCACAGCGCACGATAACTTGACATGGCAGCTGCGCGAGGAGCGAGAGATGCGCGATCGGGAGCGTGAGGCGAGCCAGCTGCAGATCACTGAACTCGAGCGCCAGATCAAGGAGCTCAGCGAATCTCCGCCGCCGAGTGATCTGGCCAATGCTCAGTCCAGCGCCGAGCTGGAACCGCTGAAGGCACAAATCGCTGACCTCGAGGAGAAGCTTGCCAATGCTATGCAGCAGCACACTGCAGCAGCCGATCAGCTGGCGGAATCAGCCTCCTCTCTCGACACGCTGCATGAGCAAGTGTCGGCCAAGGACCATGATATTGCGGTACTGACGAGCAAGTTTGATCGCACGGCGGCAGAGCTAGCACGCACTACGCAAAAGTACACCGAGCTCATGCAGGAGCAGGAGCAGCGCAACGCAACCGATGTCATTGAGGAATCGGAACATGTGGAGAAGCTCACGAAGCAGGTCGATAGCCTGCGCCGCGCACTGTCTGCCGCTGAGGATCAGGCGCATGGCGCAAACTCTGAGCTGCATGACGTTCGCCAGGCGAAGGCAATGACAGATGCTGAGCTGACAAAGCTACAGACAGCATATTCCCAGCTGGAGAGCAGGACGGCTGGGTTCGATGCGCAGGCCAAGCAGCTGGGGGCGTTCCGCGATTGCCTCGAGCACATTACCAAAGCCGTGCCGACGCACCTCCCCGGTTCCGAGCTTGACGAGTCTTCGGACATCAGCGTCCGTGCGCAGCATCTTGTCGACCAGCTTGCGGATTTGGCCGAATCCACCTCAACACGCGTTGGTGAGCTGACCAGCGCAGCTGAGGCCACTGCGGCACGCATTGCCGAGCTTGAGCAAGAGCTGGAGGCTGCCAAGCAGCCCGCTCCTGGTGGTGACGTCGACAGCGATGCTGAGAGCAACGGCTCTTCAGTGAGCCCCGCCGCCCACATCAAGACCCTTCGCGCCCGCGTCGCCGAGCTCGAAACAATGAACGATGAGCTGATCACCGAGCGAGTGCAGTTCCTCGACGAGCAGCGTCTGGTCAACGACTACCTGGAGAAGCTCGAGTCCGAAAGCAACCGCCTCGTCGAGGACATCGAGCAGCTGACTGCCGAGAACCAGCGTCTTGTCGAGGACCTGCGTGCGGTCAGTCTGCAGAACAGCACGGTGTCGCTCGACATGACGCAGGTGGACAAGAAGCTGTCGCACCAGTCGGGCGAGTCCAACGCCGAGGAGGACGGCGGGCAGCAGCAGCAGCAGCAGCCAGTCGATAACAGCAGCGAGTGGAGTGCGCAGCTCGAGTCTCTGCGCGCCTCGCACCGTGCTGAGGTCGCCACGCTGAAGTCACAGCTGGTCGAGCTCGAGAAGCGCAAGAACGCCGAGAGCAAGAAGCTGCACGACGAGATCAGCTCGCTGGAGAATCTCATCGAGGACAAGATCTTTAGCGAAGAAGACTTCACCAACCGGATCAACGAGCTCACTGACGAAGTCGACCGCTTGCAGCGCGAGATCCAGCGGCTCCGCCAGGGCGGCGGCAGCGGCGGCAGCAGCGGCAGCGGCAGCAGCAGTACAAAGGCAAAGAGCCCGTTGCCAGCACAGGACGCAGACACTCTCGCTGCCTCGATCTCTGCCTCAGTCGACCTAAACGACGATCTTGGTGATAGCGAGGAGTACTGCGATGTGTGCGATGAGCACGGCCACAGCATTGCCGACTGTCCACTGATGGCGACTCCGTCCGACCTGTTCAAGCAGGAGGCAAAGACCGACAGCTCCCGCATGTACTGCGACAATTGCGAGGCCTTCACCGACCACTGGACATCAGACTGCCCGCACGACGACGAGACCTTCTAGGCACTGCTCCCCTGTCTCGCGCCCTGTTTATTGTTATCACTAATAGTGTTTCCCACACGCTACATCCACCACCTTGGCGTGCTCTGGCAAGTTGCAGTGCTATGTAGGCGATGTTTATTTAAAAGTCATTTACTGGCTAAGCGCAATAAATGGTGAAAGAGTTTTTAGTTGATGCCCATGCTGGACAGAGCACACCATGGCAGTGGTTTAGGTGTTAATTACCATCCGCTGCCGCCGCTGTACGAGTCGCCGCCGCTGCGACCACCGCCGTAGCCGCCGCTGCCGCCATAGCTGCTGCCGCCACCACCGTAGCCGCCACCGCCATAGCCGCCGTTGCTGCGGCCGCCATAGCCGCCGCCGCCGCCGCCATAGCCTCCACGGCCGCGACCGCCGCGGTATCCGCCACGGAATCCACCGCGGCCGCCAAAGCCTCCGCCACGGCCACCCCAGCGACCGCTGCCTCCGCCGCGCCGGCTGTAGTAGGCCATGTCCTCGAGCTCCTTCGGGATATCCTGCTTGGCCTCAGTCAGAATGTGGTGCAGGTCCTTGGCCGACCGCTTGTTGTCAGTCGTGAAGAACGTGACGGCGGTACCAGTGGCACCAGCACGGCCGGTACGGCCAATCCGGTGCACATAGTCCTCGACGTTGGTCGGGAAGTCGTAGTTGATGACAAACTTGACATCCTTGATATCTACGTGTATGGAAGCGAGACGAGCAATTAGGTTGGATGAGCTGGATCAGCTGCAGACACATCGCGGATACGCCCCAGACAATACACAGAAGGCACAGCACATGCACGCGCAGGCACGCTCCGGCATCTAGCGCCCGAGACATGCCACCCGTCGCACACACCAGAATGCGGTCGCTGCTGACTTACCGAGTCTAATCCAGATCGCAATGCGCAACAAAACAAGTCGCCATCTCCCATTTTTGTAATGTAAACTCGTGCCCCGCCATTCACTGTGCGCGCGCTCTCAGAACGAGAGAATCAGCGCAGAATGAAGAAATAGCGGGCCGCTGGAACCAGCAGCATCGCCCCAAAAATAAAAACACCGTAAAACAAACCACGAGCACAGCATTCCGAGTGTGTGCTCCCAATTAAAGCAATTACGGCATCGATATGTTGTTGGGCGGCGAGGTGGTTGGGTTATTGAGAGCCAGTTCCGTGCAGCTCCCAGGAATCAACCAACCACTGCGCTTAGAGCAATGAAAACAAAATGAGCGTTGAGAGGGCGGCTCGCGCAAAGCATAAAAAGATAGACCACATCAAGCCAGGCCACCAGCAAAAACAAACAGGCAAAACAAACAGCAACAAAACGGCACCAGGCAGACATAGCAAGCACAATGTAATACTTTGCCCTGTGCAGTGACTTACCGAGTCCACGGGACGCGACGTCCGTGGCGACCATGATCGGGCTACGGCCCGAGCGGAACTCGCTGATAACCCAGTCACGCTCGTTCTGCGACTTGTCGCCGTGAATAGCGAGGGCGGGGAAGCCGTCCTGGCGCAGGTTGCGGGTGATCTCGTCGGCGTTGCGCTTGGTCATCGAGAAAATGATGGTCTTGTTCTCGCGCTGGTCCATGATCTTCTCGATGTGGCGCGCCAGGCGGGTGCGCTTGTCGCTCTCGGGAATGACCTCGACGATCTGCTTGATGTTGTGCGAGGCTGCGAGGTCGAGCGACCCGATGGTGACCTGGATGTAGTCCTTGAGGAAGTCGCGCGCCAGCTGCTGCACCTCCTTGGGCCATGTGGCCGACCACATCAGCGTCTGGCGGTCGGGGCGGATCTGGTCGACGATCTTGCGGATCTGGGGCTCGAAACCCATGTCGAGCATGCGGTCAGCCTCGTCGAGGACAAGGTATGTGACGCGGCGCAGGTTGGTGGCTTGGATCTGGAGCATGTCGATGAGACGACCCGGCGTGGCAATGCAGATCTCGACACCACGGCGCAGGTCGCGGATCTGAGGACCGCGCGAGACACCACCGTAGACGCAGGTGTTGCGGATGCGAGACGAGGAGCCGTACTTGTTGCACTCGTTCTGGATCTGCACAGCCAGCTCACGGGTGGGAGCCAGAATGAGCACGACGGGGCCGTCGCCGGGCTGGAGCAGAGGCTGGGCGTTGATGTGCACAATGCCAGGCAGAGTGTACGCCAGGGTCTTGCCCGAACCGGTCTGGGCAATGCCAACCATGTCGCGGCCAGACAGAGCCATGGGCCAGCCCTGCGACTGAATGGGCGTGGGCTTGTCAAAGCCGAGCTTCTTGATCTCGGTCAGGACATAGTCGGGAAGCTGGGCCTCGTCGAATGTGGTGATGGGCTTGGGGATATCGTCGCCCATGATGGTCATCTCGAACTCCTTGCGGTACTGCTCGACATCCTCGCTGGAGCGAGCAGCGACCTGCGGGTCCTCCTTGTAGAAGTTCTTCTCAAAGGTGGGCAGAGACAGGTTGTCCCAGTCGGGCTTGACCAGCTCCTGAGGCTCCATACGCGGGAAGCGTCCCTGGCCGCCATAGCCACCACGGCCGCCGCGGCCGCCGTAACCACCGCCATAGCCGCCGCTGCGACCGCCGCCATAGTCACGGCGACCACCGTCATTGTAGCTGCTGCCGCCACGGCCATAGTCGCTGGAGCCGCCACCGTACTCCTTGCGGTCACGACGGCTGCTGTCGTCGTAGCTGCGGTAGCTGCCGCGGTCGCCACGGCCAGAGCTGCCGCCCCAGCCGTTGCCGCTGCCGCCGCCGCCGTTGGAGTTATCCCAGCCGCTGTTCTCAGGCATTTGCTATTCTTGTATGGGGGTGGAGATTGGGTGGAAACTTTTGCTCGGTACCGCTCTTGCAGACGGGATCTCTTTTCTTTCCTTTGATACTAGTGTGCGAGTGTGATGTGAACAAGTGGTGTACACAAAAGATCGCACGCGCAAGGGGGGAAAGTGGGCGATGAAGTAGAACTCGATAAGACTGTAGAACGACCTTGAGAAAAGAAGTCGTCTGTGGGTGGGAAACCAGGTGTGTAAGAGCAGGAACAGGAGCAAAAAGAGCTTGCAGAGGAGAAAGAGAAGGGGCGGGTTTGAGAACGCACCCAGTGTCAGTTATATCCAAGTCACTGAAAAAAACGCAAATTTTTATTTCAACAAAGCTTTTTCAGAGCATCGGTTTTTTTGGGGGAATAGATGGCTCGATGCATGATTCCGGCTCGCCAGTCCTGCGAGCCGAGCGACCCGACGCCAGCCTTGGCCGCTGCAGTGCGTGGAGGCCATTACGTCTCTTGCCTCAAAACGAAAGTGACAACTAGCAATTATTATTTCTTCGTATTCCTGGTACTTTTAGCAAATCCCCCGACACAGACTATGGCTGACATGGACGTAGACTCGCCTGCCGCCAGCGGCACTGCCACGCCGACCGCCGGCAAGACCGCGCGCCCGCGCATTGAAATCAAGAAGTGGAATGCGGTTGCGCTGTGGGCGTGGGACATGGAGACGGATACGTGTGCGATCTGCCGCAACAACAACATGGAGCTGTGCATTGAGTGCCAGGCGAACCAGGACTCGGCCAACAGCGAGAACTGCACGGTGGCATGGGGAATCTGCAACCACGCGTTCCACTTCCACTGCATCTCGCGCTGGCTCAAGAACCGGCAGGCGTGCCCGCTGGACAACAGAGAGTGGGAGTACCAGAAGTACGGCCGCTAGGCCAGCGGTGTCGCCACTGTGTAGTAGTCAAGTTGTTCATGCTGTTTTTCACTCATTAAAAAAGCTCTCCCAGGCCTATGTCAGGTCCTCCTCGTTTGCGGTGATGGTGTGCTTGATGCGCAGCAGAATGGTGGTCTTCCAGTTGTCAAGCGTCGACATCTGGTCGAACTCGGCAACGTGGTCGGTGAAGCCCTGCATGTCCTCGTTCTCGGCGTCGGCAATCAGATTGTCGAGCAGCTTGCACTCGCGCGTGTTGACAAAGCCCATGTCCAGGTCCTTGTAGTGCTCGAGCGCCTTGCGGGCGCCAATGGTGTCTGCAGTCGCCAGGCGGCACAGGCCGGCCTTGAGGAAGTAGTCCTTGATTGACCACTTGGTGAGCTGGTTGTCGACGCTGGCCTCGGCTATCCGCTCAAAGATGTCGATAGCACGCTCGTACTTCTCGAGCTGCGCGGCAAAGGCGGCGACCTTGAGCAGGCAGCCGTTGGCCAGGGCATTTGAGTCCTCGCTGGCGTACCAGTCGGCGGCCAGCTGGTAGGCCTCCATGGCGTTCTCCAGGTCGGCCAGATCGGACTCGTACAGCTGCGCGACCTCCTTCTGGTGCGATGCGGCAGCGTGGAACCGCCCGTTCTCTGTCAGCAAAGCAATGGCGCGCTTGAGCGCCTGCACCGCCTCCTGGGGGTAGTTTTTCTTGAAGCTCTTGGCGGCGGAAATGAAGCGCTGGGCGGCGTCGTTCCGCTCATTGCACTTTAGCGACATGTCTGCTGCCCGGCTCATGGCCTCGCCGGCCTCGCGCATCTGCTTGGCGAGCTTGAATTGGTTTGCGGCCTGCTCATACAGCTCGCCAGCCTCCTCGTATTTGTGGCCGCCGAACCAGCCCTTGTGCTCGGCCTTCTTGTTGGCCTGCGCCAGCAGGTCCTGTGCTTTCCGGTCCGACATTATGCTCTAGGAAGTGGGGGTAATAGGATAAATTGCAGATGATGGAGGTGGAAACAAAAGAGGTCATGGAATTGTCTGAAAGCACTCCAGGCCTGACGGAGGGCGTGTGACGCACGTTTTCCTTTGTTTGCCTCAAGCCCAGGCTTGTATGCCAGCCGATTTGCCCTGGCCGACCGCAGTGAAGTCGCGTAAAAAAATTCAGCTGGCCGCTGGGGTGTGGGGCGGCTGCTGATGGCACCCCGTCGCCAGCCCTCTTTCTCCTCCACAGCCCACAGATATTATCTACATTTCGCTCTGCTCCATCCAGTGCTATTGGCAAAAACGCAACAAGCTCCCGCGCACGCGCAACAACCACGTCCTCAACCCCCCATTACCCTCTACGCGCCAAAAGTAGAGCGACTCTTGACCAACAGCCTAGCTGCCTACTAAAGAGTACTTCCAATCCCTCCTTCGCTCCCAAAGGAAGTATTCACACTTACCTGAACGCTTCGGGCAGAAAGATATTTTATTTTATTACTTGCACTATTTGAAAGCATGGGCATTCCAAAGTTCTTCCGCTGGCTGGGCGGGCGGTACCCGCTCATTTGCGAGCGCGTCAAGGACGACAACATCCCCGAGTTCGACAACCTGTATCTGGATATGAACGGCATTATCCACAACTGCACGCATCCCAAGGACGGGAATGCACCGGCGCCCAAGACGGACGAGGAGCGGTTCCTGGCGATCTTCAACTACATTGACTTCTTGTTCAGCAAGATCCGGCCGCAGAAGGTGTTCTTCCTGGCGATTGACGGTGTGGCGCCGCGGGCCAAGATGAACGAGCAGCGGGCGCGGCGGTTCCGCACTGCCAGGGACCTGCAGCAGGACTACGAGAAGAAGCAGAAGGAGCAGCACAAGGCGGGCGAGAAGCCGGCTGTGGACCAGGCGGAGTACGATGTGGACGCGTTTGACCCGACGTGCATCACGCCCGGAACCGAGTTCATGAGCAAGCTGACGGAGGCGCTGCGCTACTACGTCAACAAGCGCATCTCGGAGGACGTCGACTGGCGCAAGCCCAAGGTGATCCTCAGCGCACCCAACGTGCCGGGCGAGGGCGAGCACAAGATCATGGACTTCATCCGGTTCTCGCGCGCGCAGCCCGGGTACCGCGCCAACACGCGGCACTGCCTGTACGGATTGGACGCCGACCTGATCATGCTCGGCCTGCTGAGCCACGAGCCGCACGTGTCGCTGCTGCGCGAGGAGGTGCTGTTTGGCCCGGCGTCGCGCACCGCTTCGGCGTCGGCCGACCCGGCTATGCAGCATTTCTACCTGCTGCATCTGTCGCTGCTGCGCGACTACCTGGACCACGAGTTCAGCGGGCTGACCGAGCAGCTGGGCCGCTCGCCGCAGTACGCAGCCCTGGAGCGCGGTACACCCGCGACCGCAGTTGACCGCAGCGCCGACCAGAACGCGTTTGACCTGGAGCGCATCATCGACGACTACATTCTGATGAACATGCTTGTGGGTAACGATTTCCTGCCCAACCTGCCCATGCTGG
Organism: Linderina pennispora; assembly: GCF_002104995.1. NCBI lineage: Eukaryota > Fungi > Kickxellomycota > Kickxellomycetes > Kickxellales > Kickxellaceae > Linderina > Linderina pennispora. The sequence goes on along the minus strand of NW_024468254.1, from coordinate 483,623 downwards.
CCATCAACACCGGCGCGCTCAACTTTATGTTCGCAGTGTATCTGCGCATTCGGCCGCAGCTGGGCGGGTACCTGCACGACAACGGCATCCTGAACCTGGAGCGGCTTGAGGTGTTTCTGAGGGAGGTGGCCAAGGCCGAGGTGGACTCGTTCAAGCTCGAGGTGGCCAACCACGACTGGTTCCGTGTGTACAAGGCCAAGGCCAAGAGGCAGGGCATTGACGTCGAGGCCGGCAGCGTCATCAAGAAGGATGCGCGGAGGAAGAAAGGCAAGGGCGGCAGGAGACACGGCATGGACGAGGAGCTTGGGTTCGTGGAGGAGCACGACGACAGCCTCTTTGGCGAGGTCACACTGCCGATCAAGGACGGCAAGATGGTGCTGTCCAAGAGCCATATGCTGATGATTGACCTGATCCGCAAATTCGCGATCCACGCGCTGCCCAAGGTGGCCAAGAACAGGAGCAAGGTGCAGATCCAGTATCTCCCCGGGCCCGCAACACCGCTGGATAGCGTGCTGGTCGCTGAGCTCGCTGCGGCGCTGAGTCTGCATGTGGGCCACGAGTACGCCTCGGACGGCTCGATGTCGCTGTACGTGGCAGCGGGTGACGAGAAGGCCATTGCCAAGCTCGAGCTCGAGGACACAGAGACCACAGGCACCAGCACGCCGAGCTTCTTTGCGACCCCCAAGGGAGCCGCACCGTTCGCGGCTCTCGAGGCGCTCGGCTCGCTGGAGGACGCCAGCCTGGACGACAGCAGCGAGGACGGCTACGCGAAGCACAAGGATGACGCGTTCTTGGCTGACTTCCTCGAAAACGTGTCCGATCCCACCGACGAGGTGGCTGTTGGCATGTACGTCAACGAGTGCCTGGAGAACTTTTCCGACGTGATTGTTGTCAGCGACAGCGATATCGACATGTATACGCGCAAGGGTGATGAGAGCGAGTTCTGGCAGCGCTTCGAGATGTGGAAGGCCAACTACTACAAGACCAAGCTGGGATTGGACTACGCGATCCCGGGCCCCGCGTGCGACGATGAGTCGCTGGCGTCGTCGTCGAATGGGCAAAAGTTCCGGGCGCCGCCCAGCGTGGTCACGCCAATGTGCCAGGCGTACATCCAGACGCTGCAGTGGGTGCTGCTGTACTACTACCACGGGTGCCAGTCGTGGTCGTGGTACTACCCGTACCACTATGCGCCCAGCATCAGTGACCTGTGTGCCGGGCTGGCCAGCTACCGCAAGGAGAGCTTCCCCAAGGACGAGCCGTACACGCCGTACGAGCAGCTTATGTGCGTGCTGCCGCCCTACAGCCGGCACCTGCTGCCGTCGGCGCTACGCCCGCTGATGGTGGATGTGGACAGCCCCATCCTCGATCTGTTCCCAGAGTCGTTTGAGCTCGACATGAACGGTAAGACCGCGGTGTGGGAGGCCGTGGTGCTGATCGATTTTGCTGATATCGACCGCATCCGTGCTGCCATGGCCACCAAGCTGCCGCTGCTGGTCGAGGAGGAGCAGATCCGCAATGCGCGCGGCAAGAACATGGTGTACTCGTATGCGCCGCTGGAGGGTGACGACGACGCCGACGACGTGCCAGAGTATCCCCCGCCCGCCAAGCTCAAGTTCCCCGCCATCCGCCCGCTGCGCAGCAAAGGTATGATCTTCATCATGCCATCGCTCAAGCCGCGCAACGGCCAGGAGACGCTGGCGTTGATCCACGGGCTGGTCCCCGGCTCCACCACGCGCTCGCGCCTGCGTCCCGGCTTCCCGTCGCTGTTCACGGCGCCGCACGCGGCAAAGCCCGCGTTCAACCAGACCCAAATCTTCGGCTCCCCCTACACCGAAATGTCGATGGTCCTGACGCTGCAGTGCGCCAAGCCGCTGGACTACGAGACCACAGCCAGCGATCTGGCGCAGGAGCTGCTCAACGGCAAGCGCGCCAAGGGCATGTACCGCCCGCGCAGGCTGTTTGTCGACTGGCCGTATCTGCACGACGCGGTCCTGGTCGGCGTGTCTGACGCCAACGGCATGTATACGATCGACGCGCAGGGCACCAACATCATCCACATCAACCGCAGCGACCCGGCCAACCACTCGCTCTGGAGGGGCAAGTACACTGGCATCATGCATGTGTTCAAGTCGCAGGCTGCCGTTGATCTGTCCGAGACTCCGCAGCTGCTGCTGCACGTGCTGCCGCTGCGCGCCATGAAGCTCTACTCCGACGGCTCGCTGATACGCGACTACGGCTTCCCCACAAACACACACCATGCGCGCAGCACCACGCCCTGGGCCGACGTCGCTGTATGGGACGAGCTGGGCGTCGTCAGCCGCCCGGCTGCCATGGCCTCGTTCGACCTCAACGGCAGTTGGGTCAACAACCCGCGCTTCTCCGAGCACGAGCCGCTTCCCATCGACAAGGCGCTGCCGCTCAAGGAGCGCGTGTTCTTCCTGGGCCGCACCTCGCTGTTCGGATCTCCTGGCAAGGTCGTCAGCCATGCCAGCGACAGCAGCGGCAATTCGGTCGGTGTCGATGTGCAGCTGATCGTCAACACAAACGAGCGCGCAATCAAGGGCGAGAACTTCCTGGGCGTCAATGTCCTGGACCACTACCGCCAGGCCGGCTACGAGCGCTACCGCCCGTCGTACGTCGTGGCCCGCGAGCTCGGTATTTCGCCACTGGTGCTCTCGCGCGTGACCTCCAAGATGCTGTTGCTTGACACGACCGGCAAGGACTCGCGCGTCCATGCCGGTCTGGACCTCAAGTTCGAAGCCAAGCGCATTAAAGTTGTCGGCTACACCAAGCGCAGCGCCAACGGCTGGATGTACTCAGACAGCGCTGCCCAGCTTGTGTGGAAGTACAAGCAGGACTTCCCGCAGCTGTTCCGCGAGCTTGAAAACGGCGCCGACATGCCAGATGTGCGCGAAGCTCTGCTGACGCGCGACCAGCGCAGCGGCTCGCCTAAAGAGGTCAGCGCGCTGGTCGCTGCCGAGCTCAAGCGCCTGAAGGCCTGGCTGCGCACCAATGCGGACCGCACTGTGCTTGTGCAGGTGCCGATCGAGTCCGACCTTCTCTCGCGCACTCAGATTGATTCGCTGGCTGCCGAGCGCGACGCCCACCACCCGCAGCAGACGCGTAAGGTCATAGTACGCAACGTCCGCCGCGATGCCGTCCTGCGTCCGGCCGATGTCTTCCACCGCCTCATGCAGCAGACGCTGAAGGTCGGCCACCGCGTTGTCTTCGTAGCCGATCGCGACAGCACTGTACCGCTAGGCGCCAAGGGCTACATTGTTGGTATCCACGCCCGTCGCTCTGAATCGCCCTCGACCGACCGCAACGCAGCGCGCGCGCCCGCCAACCGCAACAGCCGCCACATGGACCACGTCCTCCAGGAGGGCCTGCCAGCCGACCGCATCCACTTGGTCGAGGTCATGTTCGACAAGCCCTTCTTCGACGGGACCACCCTCGAGTACCGCTGCCCGGCCGGCCGCGGCGCTCTGGTCAAGCCCTTCCAGATCCTCAACCTGACCAGCTGGGACCTGGCGCAAGCCATCCAGCCGCCAAGCGCCAAGCCGCGCACCGTCGATGCCATCATGCCCACACCCGACGCTGTGCTCAAGAAGCAGGTCCTCGATAACGCCAACTCCACCATGGCCGCCATCAGCAAGGGCAGGCAGCTGATTCACAACGCTGCGTCGCGCGGCGCGTCCGTCCGCGTCCCCGAGGCCAAGCCCGCGCCCTGGGCTCCGCCTGCGCAGGAACCATCTGCCAACCCGATCATGGCGCAGCTCCTGAAGGCAAAGCAGCAGAAGGCGCCCGTGGCCTTTGGTTCCTTCGAGGCCGACGACAACAAGCGCGCCAAGAATATCATCAACACTCTGCTGACCGGCAGCATGGCCACCATGACCATTGCGGACGGCAAGGTCGAAACCACCAATGCTCCGCCCCCGCCGCCCCAGCGCCAGGTTGTCGTCGAGGAAGAGTATCTCAGCGACAGCATGGATGAGGACGAGCCGAGGTCGCCTACGGCACCCAACCAAAAGCCCAACCCCCAGTCGCACCAGTTCTACTACGACTACTCGAGCGAGAGCCGCGGCAGAGGTCGTGGCGGACGCGGTGGTCGTGGCGGCCGTGGCCGTGGTGGGCGTGGTAGTCGTGGTGGACGCGGTCGCGGTCGTGGCGGCATTGGGCATGCCCCCCAGTAGAAATGCTCCAGCTTCGCTACGGAAATTGTGATAAGCGACATGTCCAGTGTTTTGATACCCGCAGGGCTGTTCGGTCTTTCACATCGCAGCATCGAGCTTGGCTCTCGCACATACTCCATTGAGCTGGTCCCTCTTCTCTTTCACTACGTTGCTAAACATTGGCTGGGTGGCATTCAAACTCGCATGCAATTAGCTGCTAATCCATTTTGCCATCAGATTATCTCTTTGACCCAGCGGGCATGTATCATGACATTCAACTCGAGGCTTATGGCGATCAATCCGCCAACAGATGCGAGTGGGGCAGCAAATAGTGGGCTCTGCAGCGTTTTTGGAGGTTTCCAAGAGAGGCAATATGTGACGTGTATGCATGTGCAACACGCATCTTCCTCGCAAAAGGCCACAATAAAGCACAGCGCATAATATGATTGCACAGTCGATGCACGACAACATTGCATGGATAATTTCATCTTGCAGCGACACGCACAACTCCTGCCATTTCCCCTTGGTATCTCTACCGTGCCATATCCATATTAGATTTAGATGATACATGACCATCACTGCATGGATGTGTTTGGCAGGGAGACTCAGGCGGGGTCGAGCGTTTTTCCCAATAAGGCAAAGAGTTCACAGGGCTTCAGCTGCGAGTTCCCAAAGTGTGATTGCTTCTGGCCAACGAGCAATCTTGTGGTATCTAGGATTTTTTATTACTTTTTTCAGATCACCCTGAGCCAATATATATAGCTCACCTCTCTTCAGCTTGGCCAAGTATAAAGCAAGTTGTATCCTGGCCGCCGCTCTCTTGGATAGATTGTCAGCCTTTCCTCTCCCACTCCCTCGCGCAATTCCATCTAGCGCTCTCATCTCCATTGCCTCGTCATCTTTTATCCTCTGTTTTTCTTTCAACCTACTAATGGCCGGCGTCATCAGCAAGCTCATTGAGGAAATAGACTGGCGCGACCAACTGGCGCAGGTCCTCGCGCTTGCCGAGTCAATTGGATACAGAAAGCTTGCCGCTGGGGCAGTTGCAGGCTATGTGTCGTGGAAAATCATCTACGCCTCGTTCTTCTCGCCGCTACGCAGCATTCCAGGACCGTTCTTGGCACGTCTGACAGGCTTGCGCTCAGAGTACATTGCGGCTGCCGGCAAAACCGGCCACTATGCCGAATCTGAGTACGAGAAATACGGCGACATTTATGTGCACGGGCCCAATGCTGTCAGCATATCCAATCCAAGCGACTGCCGCACCCTCCTGGGCTCACACGCTTTCATAAAATCCGATTTTTACAAGAGCGTCGACATCTTGGGCGTCCACAATATCTTTTCCACGCGCGACCCACTGTTCAACCAAATGCGCCGCCGCCAGGTTGGCCCGTCGTTCACTGCTGGCTACCTTGCTAAGATGGAGGGCAAGATTATCCAGCACGGCACGCTGTCGCTGAAGACCAAGTGGGATGGCGTGATTGCAAAGGCCGAGCAGGATGGCACAGACGCCATCATCAACATCAATAACGACCTGCTGTTCACAACGTTTGACGTTACTGGTGCGCTTGCCTTTGGCCGCAACTTTAATGCACTGAAGAACAACGACCCAACCATCATTGAGTGGGTGGCGGACGCGGTCATGTACTTTGGTCTGATCACCAACGTCCCTGCCCTCCTCTACTTCCCATTCAATCTTTTTGTGCGCCGTCTGAAGCACCATCTTTTGTGCCTGGCTGACTTTAGCCAGGAGTCTGTCGATCACCGAAAAAACCTGCTTGCCCAGGGTGAAGAGAAGCCTGGTGACCTGCTGGCTGCATTCATGGACGCGGTTGATCCTGAATCCAAGATCCGAATGAGCCATACTGAGCTACTGGCCGAAATGGTTATTACCCTTATGGCCGGCTCCGAAACCTCGTCCAACACCATCATGTGGACGATGCACCTCCTCATGCTTTACCCAGAGTGCTACAAGCGCGTCGTTGATGAGGTACGCTCCACCTTTGATAAGGACCACACAATCAGATATAACGAGGGTCGCCAGAATCTTCCCTACTTGGAGGCTGTGCTCTACGAAAGTATGAGAGTGAGGCCGGTGGCCAGCGGGAATTGGCCGCGGGTTGTGCCCAGGGGCGGAGCCACATTCCAGGGGCATTTCCTTCCTGCAGGCACCATCGTCATTGCAAACTTCTCAGGCGTCAGTCGCCACAAGGACACTTGGGAAGATCCATACCGCTTCATCCCTGAGCGCTTCCTGGACAACGAAGCTGTCAAGCGCCGCATCTTCGCCTTCAGCACTGGAGTGCGCATCTGTCCTGGAAGAAACCTGGCATGGATGGAGATGGTCACAATCCTTGCGAACATGCTCAAGGATTACGACTTTAAGCTACCTGACGGTGCGGCATTTGGCCCAGAGATCTGCGATGAGAACGGCTTGCCTAAGCTCATGGCCATGAAGCATTTCATTGTTGCACAGCCGCTGAATGGCGAACATGATGCGCGCCTTATTATCACAAAGGCAAACTAGTCGTGCTTGGTTGATTTGTTCTGTATGGTTATGGATAAAGGAACCTTTACCTCTTTACCTATATATCTTTACCTATATATAAGATTTTATAGTTCAAAAAGTGTCCGACCGTCCGCTAGAACCTTTTAAATTGGTTAAAAGATAAACCCCTTAAGCTTCAACACGAGTTTGGGTGACTTGCTCTGTAAACTCCTTTTGATCTTGTGCGGCATCTGACCTCATCGGTGAAACCAGGGCGACAAGCTGATATTGTAATGGTCACAGGTCTCCACTAGATATCTCCATTGGTTCAGCGCAAGAGCTGCTCTCATTGTCGGTCGGCCTGATAACTTCCATGGCGTCATCATGGTGGTCATCACCGGCTGCGCAACACTTAGGATATTTATTTATGAGCACCTATTGAATAGGGCCATATAGCTCTTCTAGCGGCCATGCAATATTTGTGGGTTTATTTTATAAATTAATTTGTCTTATGAACATGCGTAAGCGGTAGTATTTGGGCCACAATGGACCCAGTCTGTATAGACTGATTCAAGAGACTGTATCAGTGCTAAGGGCCCCAAGAACCATGCAAGCCAGATAATCTTTAATAAAAAGTTCTTAATGCTATGCATACGCAATACAGCAAAGCTGAACAGCATCATTTCTCTTCTTACTTGCCTATTGAACTTCTCAAATGGATATTACCTGCAGTACTACTATCATAAAGACATCACTTGGTGGTATTGGCTTCCGTGATTCTATGTTGCCCCGCTTAGAGCAATTTGTACATAGCGTCAATATCATTAAAGAGCATACATACATGCTTGCACGATGGATATTACTCCATCAACTAGCTGACGATGATACCTTTGACCCTGCAACATTTGTGAAAAAGGGATTCTTTCGTTCCATTTATTTATTCATTTATCACAACCTGAAGGCGAAGGCTGTCATATGTGGTGCCAGGTGCCTTTCTTCTGTCAGCACTCATCATAGCCCACAAAATATACTTCAATAATATGGTGCGTGCCTAAAACGACCTAGGTCAATAGTCAGGGAAGAGGAAACTAGGTAGCGTGTTCTCCTAGTGATGATTGTAAATGTGCTGATAAAACCAAAAGTAAGCGTTCACAAAAATATATTGGAAAAACCAGAAGGAATCCCTGCTGCTAGGAGCCAGCAAGGGGTATTTAAGCAAGCACCGAGTGCGCATACTGAGCCCTCATCTAAGCCGCGTATGGCCCTGGATAAAGCTACGCCACTCTCAGTGAGTAATCCGCCTTGGGTGAGTCGGAACCACCCTAGCGGCATGACACATATCTGCCGAGGATTTCATTAACCAGAAGGACAGGCCAGAACTGTTAAGCGCAGATTTCTGTGATGTAATTAGATACCACATTTATGATTATCTATTGCATAATGGCGATATCGAGCTACATGGCGTGCGCGAAATGAATCAGGTAGCGACATATGTGGATACTGAGCTGATGACAGCATACAAGAACAACATTGTGTTGCAGTATGGCACTGGCTTACAGCGGATTCTGACCAAATTGATTGATACTCGCAGCCGCAAAAACACACTGCACAGTACAATGGGCAATGTGTCCAAGGCTGAGTTCAATAACGCATGTCAAGTGTGTATTTATACACCTGCACAGAAGCCCCGCAAAGCAGTTGCCTCTAGGCACCCTGATCTCAGCATGCTCACTCCACCGATGCTTGCAATCTACAACAAGCTGGCACCAGTCCTTAATGCCTATGATGCCAAGTACAGATTCGCCAAAGACAGCCAATACTATGATGCCAAGGCAAATCCACTTAAGCATCTGCATGCATATATTTGCCTATGCCAGCTTATTGAGAATGAGCAGCTTGGCAAGTCTCCTCCCCAATGCTTGCCTCTGCGGACATCATGGATCCCAGGCCATGTGCGCTTAGACAAGCAAATAATCAAGCAGGTGTTTATTTCGAAAACACGTGAGCAGGTTACCAAGATCAACGCAGCAAAGAGGGCAGCAACAGAGGCAAGGGAAGCAGCAGAAAAGGGCGAAAAATTGGCCAAGAAGGCTGCACGCGAAGCAGCAAAGATGCCATCTGATGAAACAGAGGCCACCACAGCAACTGCAGCAGTAGCGGCTGATTTACTTGCTGCTGCATCGGCGGCAGCAGCAGACACTGTTGCAGCACTTAGCAATGCATATGCACCAGCACCCCCAGTCTGTGTACACGACCTGGTCCAAGGGATTACACAATCTGTGTGGGATGTGTGGGGCCGGGTCGCAGATCTAACATCAAAGCAATTTAAGGCGCATGGTGATAGAAAATACCACGGAATGGTGACAACAGATGGTGTAGCGATATGCATTTTGCTACAAGACAAGATATTCAAGGCTGATGGTGCAGTAGATGTTGATGGTGCAGGAGGCAATGCTGCAGGAGGCAGTTCTGTGGGGGGCGATGCTGCGGGGGCGATGTTGTGGGAGGCAATACCATAACTGACTGTCGCTATATCCACCAGATCCCACAGCCAGAGCTGCAAAATCTGAAAGGCCGATGTGTATTCATCGATCCAGATCGGGGCGATTTACTGTATATGATGCACGAAAATAGCAGCAATGGGAAAGAGGGTGAAAAAAAATGCTCTACCGCTACACACGACAGCAGCGCAATAAGGAGCTCAAGCTGCGCCACTATGACAGGATTCGTCGGGCTACAAAGGATCAAGTCCCAGAAGATGCTGTCCGCAGAGCAGAGGCTGAGCTTTCCAAGCACTGCTGCCGGACCCTTAGCCCAGCAAAATTCCATGCCTACGTTGCTGCCCGTGCATCTGTGCGGTGTATCCTAGCACCGTTTTATGCCAGCACGATGACAGCGTGAAGGTTACCAGAGCAGCAACTCACTAAGTCAAACAAGCAGCACCAGAGGTGCTGGAAGGCCCATCCGGGTGTCGGGACCAGTCCTAAGGTGTACCTGCTTCATCGCAAGCTGCACCTTGATTCATTCATGAGCCAGGCCCGTGCAGACCACAGGCGGGCCTATTCATCTCGGCTCTTGAACTGCGATCTCGCAGCAGTTCTAAACTTCAGACTCGTTTTCCAGTCACTCTGTGATTCAGGTGATATTCCTATATGGCTCCGCCGTTCTACGGCCATTGCTGCCAATGCTTCTGGCACCACTCCGGCTACAAAGAACCCGCGCAAAAGGTGTGCAGCAGCAGCAGGCGATTCTGCTGCCAGCAGCAGCGAGCCAGCGCTGAAGCGCCTACGCTGAGCAGGCCATCAAGATGGGAGATGTCCATGATCGCCATTGAACCAACAACTATCCGACACGTTCAAATGACCGGTTCGCCGTGATGCTCTTATCGACATGTCAACCCATGCTGACTAGCAGCCGAGCTCGCATCGCGAGCAGAGTATTTCTAGTATTAAAATTACAGTGGCGCACTTGTCAGATTCATCTGATATTCTAGGGATGCTGAACTGCGAAAAGCTTCATATATGAGACCGTGGGCAGGGAGATAGAGATATACCTAGTTTAATGGCCTTCCAGGCCTGTTAGATTGCTGCCAGATATAGGAATAGCCATCGCATAGTTGGAGGAAAGGCTTACAAGATGTGCACTGTTCTGGAGAAGTCATGCATCAAGGCACAAGACTGAGTCTGGTTCACAGAATCAATAGCTGTGGATGACTTGTTTGTGGTTTGTCGTGGCTCTGAGGGCAAAATAAAGGAGCAAAGAACATCAGCAACTGCAGAGGAGCAAGAGCTGGTCTACCAGACCACTGGTGTTGTGCCTGTCTTGTCTGACATATCCCTCTTTGTGTCTTTTCTGTTTGCGGTACTTCTTTATGCCAGGGTGCATGCGCTGCTGGCTGTGTATTCCAGGTGCTAGGAGAGCTGACCTTCTTTTAGGCCACAATATAGTGTTTGCATTTGCCTGTTGCGTCAGTTCCGCTACATTGCTGTTGCCCAGAACAAGTACTGAGGCAATATTGCCCAGGGTGGAGACAATGGATTTGCAGTATATGAGGGGGCGGAGCTGGTCACAGGGAGACGCACATTCAAGGGAGGTGCTACTTCCCTGTGTCCCAGCGGACTGAGCAGGGAAAAATCGCTCACCTGCATCATGTGGGTCGTTTGGCGAGAGGCACACGCATTCTGCGCTGAGCAAACCGGCGGCGAAAACCGCTCAGCTTCAGGATCTGCAGGCGCTCGGTGCGAATTCCATGCTTTCTGTTGGTGGGCAATAATGGCTCAATTCCTTCTGGCAGCACAGACTCTAGAAACCAGGGGCATGTGCATACCTGGCTTTGCAACATCACAATGGTGCCATTTAGCAAGCCATTCACACAGCATAATTGCAAACCCGCTATATATACGGACGGGTAGTCCCAGCATCCAACACCATCTCCGCTACACACGCTTTGTATTTCCTCATTCACCAGCCCTTCCTTACACGGTGGCTTCTACTTGTATATTCGCAGCAGCACTACCCAAAAAATCATCGCGGTCGCCGTATATTCCCTACGCACCTGCCCTATTGACCATTCGGCAACACCCACTATTCGTCCGCCTTGCTTCCTGTCTAATCGAAACGGCGCAGCAATTGTACGCACGCCACTCTTCTGTGCCTATCTCTAAAAACTCTGTACCCCAGACTGCGCTCCTCGACGAGAGTATTCGACGCAGCTGTCTATAAATCACCCAAGGCTTCCTTCCATCCAGACTAGGCGAGGTGCAAGGGCTTTGCCTATTTCTGCAGATCTACTGCTTTCAACAGCAACTACACCGACTATTGTACCTTACATACACCCCCGCTACAACCCACTCCACCATGTCACTCAAGTCAGACAAGCAAACTATCGACTTCCGCTACAGCAGCAGCAGCAGCACTGCGGCTCCAGACTCGGTGGACCATCATGCCGAGACACAGCCCGAGACCGAAACAGTACTGAGCGTCACTGGCATGACATGCGCGTCGTGCGTCAACAGCATTGAAGGACACATTGGCAGCTTTGACGGCGCCGTCAGCATCAGCGTCGATCTGATGACAGCACAGGCGACAGTGCGGCACTACACACACGCCTTGCCCGTTGCCGACCTCTGCACAGCCATCGAGGACATGGGTTATGATGCAGCCGTGCTGAGCACCAAGACACTGGCTCCTGTCAGCGATGCCACGAAGGCTGACGCCAAGGCAATCCTCGGCGAGAGCGCAGTCGAGTCGTGGTTCAATGTCGAGGGCATGACGTGCGGGTCGTGCGTAGCGACCATCACATCTCTGCTCAATGACCTGCCGGGCGTGGAGGCTGCCGATGTGCAGCTTCTCACAGCACAGGCAATGGTCAAGCACATTCCGCGTGAGATTGGCGTGCGCGAGATTGCCGATGCCCTGACGGATGCCGGGTATCCAGCGACGCCGCTGGATGGGGCAGACTCGAGCAGCGCAGCTGATCCGTCGACAATGGCCCTGCGGAACCTCGAGAAGCACCGGAGGCAGGCCATGCTGCGCTTCCTGTGGTCGCTGGTGTTTGCCATCCCCATGCTCATCATCTCCATGATCATTGACATGGCGCTGCCGTCGTCGAACCCTGTGGCAAAGGCATTCCACCGCAAGGTGTTCCAGAAGTACTCGGTCTCGGTCATCTGCACCTTCTTCATCGCCACAGCCACGCAGTTCACGCTCGGCCTGTTCTTCTACAAGCACGCATACAAGTCGCTGGTGCGTGCCAAGACTGCCAACATGGATGTGCTGATTGCGCTGGGCACCACCGCCGCCTACGCTGGCTCGATCATCAGCGTGGTCTTGCAGCAGGGTGCTGGCGAGCAGTTCTTTGAAACCGCTGTGTTCCTGATGACGTTTGTGTTCCTCGGCCGCTGGCTCGAGGCAATCGCCAAGGGCCGCACTGTCGGCGCTGTTGAGGCCCTGGTGAAGATGCAGCCCGACGACGCCCTGCTGGTCAAGCCCGGAGCCAAGGACGGTGCCGACGACTTTGCCACGATCAGCTCGCGCCAGATCCAGCTCGGCGACCTGCTGCAAGTCAACAACGGCATGCGCGTGCCGTGCGATGGTGTGATCGTCCGCGGCAACACCGAGATCGACGAGTCGCTGCTGACTGGCGAGTCGCTGCCGGTGGCCAAGGGCGAGGGGTCGGCAGTGACCGGCGGCACGCTGAACCTGTCGCAGTCGGTGCGGATGCGCGCAACAGCCATCAACGAGTCGTCGACGCTGGCGCGGATCGTCAAGCTGGTGCGGGACGCGCAGTCGAGCAAGCCGCAGATCCAGGAGGTTGCCGACCGGGTGGCCAACCGGTTTGTGCCGCTGGTCGTCCTGGCGTCGGTGCTGGTGTTCTTTGTCTGGCTCATCATCGGTGCCACGGGGAATATCAAGGCCGACTGGTTGGCGTCGAAGCTCATGGGCGGACTGGGCGGCAAGCTCTCGCACACCGACAGCATGGGACATATGGACGATGCACCGCCGATGAAGTACCCGATCTTTGCGCTCCTCAATGCCATCAGCGTGCTGGTCATTGCGTGTCCGTGCGCGCTGGGACTGGCAGCGCCGACAGCGATCATGGTTGGCACGGGGCTGGCCGCTCGCATGGGCATTCTGGTCAAGGGCGGCGGTGCTACGATGGAGGCTGCGAGCAAGATCGACATCGTCGCATTCGACAAGACCGGCACCCTGACCATTGGCAAGCCCGCAGTCTCGGACCACTTTATCGAGCAGTCGCGCGCTGAGGTAATTTCGGGCTGGCTCTATGCACACATTGTCGAGATCGAGTCGCTGAGCAGCCATCCGCTGGCCGCCGCCATTTGTGCGTATATCCGCGAGCACACGCAGTCGGACTCGGTGCGTGCGCAGCTGCTTGAGCACCAGGAGCTGCCTGGCCGCGGCATGCAGGCGACTGTCGAGCTCCCAGCAGAGATTGCCCACGCGCTTGGCTGGACTGGAGTTACCACTGCCCATCTGCTTGTTGGCAAGGAGGCGTGGGCCAAGGAGGAGGGCTGCCTGATGGACGTCCCCATGGGCACACGCGCGCAGTGGGCCTCCAGTGGCTACACATCGGTTGCTGTTGCATTGGTGCCAGTTGGCCGCAGCATGCGCGGCAAGGTCGTCGCAGCCTTTGCGCTGTCCGACCAGGTGCGTCCGGAGTCGCGCGAGGTTGTGCGCCAGCTGAAGCGTCGCGGAATCGAGGTCTGGATGATCTCCGGCGACCAGCAGGCGGCGGCCAATGCCATTGCAGCACAGCTAGGCATCGACCATGTCATGGCCGGCGTTCTGCCCGATCAGAAGTCTGAGACCATCCGCACGCTGCAGCGCCGTGGCAAGTCGGCCGATGATGCGAGCGAGAGCGACTTCAAGGAGGGGCAGTCTGTGAAGCCTACGTCGTCAGTTGCTGCTCGCCTGTTTGGTCGCCTGAGGGGACCACAGAAGCGCCCGTTTGCCAAGGTCGCCATGGTCGGCGATGGAATCAACGACGCGCCGGCGCTGGCGCAGGCTGATGTCGGAATTGCTGTGGGGTCAGGCACGGCTGCTGCTATGGAGACGGCGCCGGCGCTGCTGATGCGGCCGACGCTGCTCTCGCTGCTGACACTGCTCGACCTGTCCCGCATTGTGTTCCGCCGCGTCAAGCTCAACTTTGTGTGGGCGTCCATGTACAATATCGTGTGCATTCCGATCGCAGCAGGCATCCTGTACCCAGCCATCAACCGCGGACTGCCACCAGTTATCGCTGGTCTCCTGATGATTGCCAGCAGCCTGACGGTCATGATGAGCAGCCTGTCGCTGAAGCTCTTCCGCGAACCAAAGTACAACTGAAAATATCTTTATTACTTATCCTGTTAGTCAATGTAGTCCATTGCTTTTGCTTTTTGCTTTTTGCTTTGAGCCGGCCTGTGGTTAGAGATGGCCTTTCCAGTGCCCTGGGACTTCTTGTTGCCCCTGCACCCCATGCACTTCTTGTCGTCCACACCCATGCCACCCTGCCAGAAGGCATTGCCGCCACCGGCTCTCTTCACGACCTGACCGCCGCGCCCAGCACACGCCAGGCAAATCGATATTCACGGCTTTTGGCAGCGTTTGGAGCGGAGAAAGTCCGAGTGCTTTGGAGGGTAGGATTTGCATCCCCAACTATTCACCTGAAATGCCTCGCACTGATCCTCCTGTTTCTGCGCAGCCACTGGCCTGGATTTTGGCTATAAAGGTCCGCAGCATCTGGAGTCTCTCTCATTTCCCTCACACCCATCTCCTTTCTCTGTTTTGGAAACATGCCACCTCACTGGAGTATCCGCGCCTACGTCCCGAAGCATGTCAACCGGGACAGCATTGTCAAGTGCTTCGCCGACAAGAGCACCGAGTTCATCGATGTGGCGACCGAGCAGGAGGCTGTTGACATCGAGGCGGCTAACAAGGACCCGTTCTTAGTCTTTGAAGAGGACCACTTTATCTTCCACAACTCACCCGAAGGAACAGTCGAGTGCAGCTACTGGTCCAGGAACTGTATTACTCAGCTGGCTCACCCAAACTACGTTGGCATCTGGAATAGATGCACTCGCGAGCAGGATGGATTGAAGACAGCTACAAACCCGGCAGTTGTCTATTTCGTCCCGACCGGCTCCTCCATTGATCCCCCTAGTGAGCCAGTTGAAATCACCAGCGTTCTGGTTTACTACGACATTATTGATCTCGGGGATTTCGTGCAGACTGTTAAAAGGATGGTCAGCTGTTTCCAAGGACTGTTTGTCGTGGCATATGACAACAAGTTCAAGTGTGTTGAGGCGGAGGATACTGACAACAGCATGGATGTCAGTGTGGATCGTATAGGCAATTTCCTCTTAAAAGCTTGGAATAAGCCAGAGTATATTAGAAAGTGCGCGAAGCAAGCGCATTTTCTGAAGGAGCATGGTCTCAAGCGTCTACCTGACGGACAGTTTAGACTCAAAGACTATCTCGGTAACGAAGTTGTTGATGGCGAGCGGTTTCGGCTGACCAGAGATATCAATAGCTACCATTCGTACTACGCGGACGAAAATCGGCATGATGAGGAACCAAACTATTCAGGAATGGACATGTCAGATGGCTTTCTAATGATGTACCCAGGTGATGACTCGATCTTTACCAGCGAGACAATCGACGACATTGTCTATCTCAAGTTCGATAACGAGTACCTCTACTGCCAGGAAGGTAGTGATTTTGAGATAGAGCTTACACCAGAGCTCCCAGAGAAGGAAGAGCGGCTGCATTTGCAGCACAACGGCACCGCACTGATCCTGGCCCGCTGGGATATGTCTGGATATGCTATTGAGGATTGGCTTGATCACAGAGGATACATAAACTTCGAATATTCGGATTCACGGTGGAAATGGGTCGATCCATTAGATCTCCATCTTGTCAAGTTATAAAGTAGTTGGTTGGGCTGTAGCACCCAAGTAAAAGAGAATATATTGGAAAAGGAGACAGACCAAGGCAGTCTTGAAGAGATTAATAGGGAGTTGGCGAAAAAAAAAAAAAAAGGAAGCAGAGAGAATAGACCGGTGACTGGACCGATTCGAGAATAAAAGGAAGAATAGGAAAAGGGTGAGGAGAAGTAATCTAATTTTCTGATAAGTTCTGGCACCACTATGGCAACGAAGAAGCCGCGCAAGAGAGCTCCTGCAGCTTCACGCGATTCTGCTGGCCAGCAGTGGCGAACCAGCGCGGAAACACCCGCAGTGAGCAAGCCATCAAGATGGGAGATGTCCATGATTGTGATTGCATCAGCAACCATCCGACATGTTCAAATGACCAGTTCGCCATGATGCTCTTATCGACATGTCAATCCATGCTGACTAGCAGCCGAGCTCGCATCGCAAGCAGAGCAATTCTAGTAAAGAAATAAATGGTAATGCCAGGTTTATGTTGCAACAGCATGCAAGCTCATTGAATGATAG
Organism: Linderina pennispora; assembly: GCF_002104995.1. Lineage (NCBI taxonomy): Eukaryota > Fungi > Kickxellomycota > Kickxellomycetes > Kickxellales > Kickxellaceae > Linderina > Linderina pennispora. Next base: position 467,007 of record NW_024468254.1, on the reverse strand, counting down.
TGTCCAATCTCAGTGTGCCAGCATACTCAGACGCTACCTTGAGCCCTATCTTGAATGCATATGCACCTGAGCTCAAGGCTGTCAGTCGGTCCCCTTAGCCATTCCTTCCTATACATCTCTCATTCCAGGGTTTCCCTTATGTTGGCACTGGTGTGTCGAACCATTCCTGCGCCACCATACCAACAACCAAACCACATAGCACAGGGCCAGGATCAGCCGATCCCCTCTCACCTCCTTTTCTTTAGTTTGTTTTCGCCAATATTTCCAGCTAGTCTACACATACGTTCGTAAATACCTACCCCATATCTGAAGGCTACCACCTTAAGCACATGACCTCTTATTCACAGGCTAGCAATAATATTGGATGCAAGTTACAATAAAGCCCGAAAGAATGATCTAGTTAGTCGAAGTCTTCCGAGCAGCATCTCCCAGTATCTTCAAGAGGCATGCCGAGATGCTCTCAACAATATCTTTGTCCCTGGCCCTCTCGAAAAACGGGTCAATATCCTTCTGATCTAGATACGACTCAAAATCACCATCTTCAGGCTCTGGCGGATCCATAGTGCTAGCCCCACAGATATTTGGAATGCTGATATCGCTGTCAATGAGCGCGGAACGGAGCTGCTGTACAAGAGTATGAAGGTACTTGCATCCAGGGATACCTGGGTGGAACTTTTTGGCAATTTGACTTGCAAAGAGCTTTTTCGAGTGGAGATGGCCACGCTTCGCTTCTGTAATTGCCTCAGTACTTCCTGTCCTCCACCTGTTAATCTGCAGCGCATCCTGGAATTCATCGGCTCTCTTATACTCGTCGTTGACCCAGAACGTTCCGATCCAGCAAAGTAGATAGAGCATCGACTCCCAGTCGTCGAGCGCCGTCCGTGGAGCATCGGAAGCCAATAGGTTGTTAACGCTCATGAAAGGGAGCGTGCCAGTGCGATCCTTGTGTGCCGTCTGTCCCTCGATACTCATATCCAGTGCATAATCAAAGTCGATCAGCATCCCGCGTTGCCGGCCATCCTTCTCGACTAGCAGGATGTTGCTGTCAGATATGTCGCGATGCAGGATATTGCAGTGCTTGACTAAGGCTGAGTGAAACTGCATCACATCGGCAGCGACCTGAATGAGCTCATTAGCTGACTCGAGGCCACTCAGGTCGCGGCCGACGGGGGTCATGACGATAACCTTATGGGCGCGGAAGCAGATGTCGGAGAAGCTCTCAGACAGTGGCGCCTTGAGGATATGCTTGGTATTGTCGCTGGTGACAGCACCTTCGCCGTTGACATAGGTAATACGACCACCTATCATGACTTCTGGGTAGATCAAGTCGTCGCTCTCCTTCATGCCGCAGAGCTCCGTGTCAAACTTGCGCATCATCGCCACCTCATCGCGGACGTCGTCCTTCTCTGATTCGGTAGCCCGTGACCACGCGTCCTTGATTGCGACTCTCTCCACATTCTCCTCGTTGGAATCGCTCGTCCAAGGGTCCGTCGGTGATGCAATGAAGCAGCGAGTGTGCCGCCCAAACAGTCGCTCAGCTCGCACCGGTATGTCAGTGACGTAGTACTCCTTGCGATCGTCACCGTCATGGCAGATGATCTTCCATTTGCCACTACCCAGCTCCACGAAATTGGAGTCGTACCCGAGCTGGTGTGTTTCACACAGCGAGAACCTGACCAGCAGCTGGACAAACGAGTGGCGACCAGAAGGGCTGCCCAAATCCATATCTGGCGTCCGGAAAACGTCGTCATTGGTGAACAGATACGCGCAGGCAGTCTTGTTGCATAGGGTCAATCCCCATGCGAAACGACGATTCGGCTGGTTAAAGTAGAGCTGCCGCGTTTGGTAGAATAGCTGCCGCTGCGCTTCCAGCTCGTGCCTCTCGCTGCGCTTGGCCTCAATGATCGCTAGAGCATCGCTATACGACGGCCGCTTAGGCACTTTATCAAGATCGCTGTCGATGAGGCGAGTAATGAACATCATGTCAGGTCTGGTTCTGTCATCCGAGTCGCCTGCCTTCCGATCCGGGCTCTCGACTGGAAGCACTAAGCGGGAGGCAGTAAGAGGATGCGCGGGTAGTTTATGCTTGACACAGTGAGCAACGAACCAAACCAGCGCATTTTTTGGCTTGTACATCAGGGACTCACGGGGAGGTGGGCTAGACTCAGAGAGCCACGCCATAAATGACACTGCTAGGTTCATCAGCGTATCGTGGAACTCCTTGTCTTCCCTGGTACACAAATCTTGCGGCATGGCGTCACCACGTATGTACCGCTCAAGCAACTCGGCTGTGAATATCACCAGCTCATCGGACAGGCTGTCGTTCATCGGGTTCTCCGGTTTCACCACATCGTGCACAGTATCCCTCGCCTCCCGCAGGCGCTCTGCTACATCCGCCTCCGCTTGTCCTTTCCGTTCCTCTTGGATCTCTGATAGATCCCTCGACGTGTTGGACAGTGCGCCAGCGCTCTGCGACGAGTGCTTCGAGGGTGTGAATCCGTATGTCATGCTGTGGCTACTAGCAGTCCCGCCTACTCGACCTATTTGATAGAAATCATCAATATTAAATGCTTGTGGTCGCTAATGCATGTAAAATATTTCTGCTTTAAATACATACTTTTGCTCGACGTCCGTGTGTTTTGCTTTTTAGTTTCGGGTGTTGCTGGTGGCTGGCTGGTCTTTTTGCCAGCGCCTTGTATATTAGTGTTGGTGCGTTTGCGCTTTGAGCCTGACAGGGGGTGTGATGGGCCGATAGTCATTGCAAAAGAGGTGGAGAATGCAGGGGTTGAAAATGCTGAATGAGTGAAGAAAAAAGTGCAAATATCCAGCAGCCCTTTGTTGACTGAATGGCCAGCCCAATCATGTCTGGCTGCGCATAAAATTAAATTCACCCTATGAATACATCGCCAATCACAAGATCAGTCTGGGATCAAATGTTTAGGCTGTTGACATATTCGGCAGTGAGGCAGGTGCCAAGACCGTATAGTATTTCCGAGAATATCAGCGCTTTTTTGTAGTCGGAATTGTATCGGAGGGGATAGAAGTTGCTAGGATTTGTAATCTTGTGTATGCTGAGACATCAAACAAGTAATCCTCTCACTGTCATGGCTTGTGGCCGCAACATAATGGAACCCGCATGCTTTACTGTTCCTTAAAACCTAGGCTCAACCGATGCTCAGAGTATTTCAAAAAGGGTGACAGTTCCGATGCATGTCGGTGGATGAGGGGAATCCTAGTGAGGTCTAGATGATGTGCCTCCACCATGCCAGGGTATAAAACCCCAAGCGCCAGGCCACAGGTGTCTGCCAATCCCAGAAACCAACAAATTCTGAACCTGCCAACTCGCCAATCTCTAGCCATGTCGTCGCCTGCTACTTCAGCCCAGTCGTTCACCCTCAACACGGGTGCCAAGATGCCCGCCATCGGTCTCGGGACCTGGCGTTCTGAGCCTGGACTTGTCGCCAAGGCAGTTGAGGAGGCGATCCGTGCCGGATACCGGCATATTGACGGAGCGTGGATGTACCGCAACGAATCCGAGGTTGGCGAGGGAATCCGCAACAGTGGCGTACCTAGATCCGAGCTGTTTGTCACGACCAAGCTCTGGAACACGTTCCATAAGCCCGAGGATGTTGCCAAGGGTCTCGATGAATCTCTGAGGGACCTTGGCCTGGACTATGTCGACATGTATCTCATGCACTCAACGCTCAGCATCACGCTGCCAGACAAGCCATACGAGGGTATCCCGGAGTGCGACCCCCAGGTAGACTTTGTCGAGACATACAAGGCCATGGAGAAGCTGCTGGAGACGGGCAAGACCAGGGCCATTGGTGTGTCGAACTTTTCGCAGGCCAACCTCGAGCGTCTGCTGGCTAACACCTCGGTCGTGCCGGATACGAACCAAGTCGAATTGCACCCGTATCTGCCGCAGCCCAAGCTCGTCGAGTTCTGCAAGGCCAACAGGATCCTGGTGACGGCTTATTCGCCACTGGGCTCCACTGCTGAGTTCAATCTGCGCGATGACCCAGTAATTACCGAAATTGCCAAGGCGCGCAATGTCACGCCGTCACAGGTACTGCTTGCTTGGGGTGTTAAGCGCGGGACGGTCGTCATCCCCAAGTCGACTAACAAAGAGCGCATTATCGAGAACTTCCATCTGGCAGGCATTACCGATGAGGACTTTGCCAAGATCAACGCCATCACCCACCGGGCGCGGTTTGCCGAACCAGGAAACTTCTATGGCAAAGCGTACCAGGGCATGTTCGGCTTCGAGGAGGCGTAAAAAGCACCTTGCATTATCTGAGTATATCACCAATCATGATGCACCGATCTTGAGGAGATAATGGCCGCATGATATCACGCTACATATGCAGCAATAGTGGGGAGTTGGGTATGGTCCAGAGCACGGTCCAGAGCACGGTCCCTCCCCTTGCCCTTGATGACGTAGACGCATATTTTCCCGCTAGTTTCATTCTGAGACATTTGGTGTATAGTCCTCCGAAGCATGCCTCCCTTGCTTCCCTTTTGCTAATAATGGTAGAGTCTACGTACACCCACGCACATTTTGTTTTGAACACAGGGGCAAGGTTCCCCGCAGTTGGGCTTGGAACCGGCATGGGCGGACCTGAAGAGGCGACACACGCGGTTGAGGAAGCTATCAAAGCTGGATACCGCCAGTTCGATACAGCAATCATATACGGCAGCGAGCCATATGTTGGTGAGGGGATCCGGCGCAGCGGCGTGCCTCGATCCGAGGTATTTGTTACGACCAAGCTCTGGAATACACACCACAGGGCTGAAGATGTTCCCAAGGCACTTGGCGAGTCATTGAAGAGCCTGGGCATGGAGTATGTGGATCTGTATTTGATGCACTGGCCACTGTCGGTGGTGTCTGAGAACGAGCGCAGCTCGAAGGGTGGGTTAATTGATGCCAAAATCGACTACATTGATACCTACAGAGCGATGGAGAAGCTGCTCGACACTGGCAAGGTCAAGGCAATCGGGGTGTCAAATTTCACAATCTCGCATCTGAAGCGCCTAATGACCAATACAGGAATCGTACCGGCCATCAACCAGATCGAGCTGCACCCGTACCTTCCGCAGCCTGAGCTGGTCGAATTCTGCAAGTCCAAAGGCATCGTGCCGACTGCGTACTCACCGCTGGGGTCGACGGACAAGCTCCGTATTTTAGAAGATCCCGTAGTCAACGCCATTGCCAAGGAGCATGGAGCGACGGCAGCGCAGGTTCTCATTGCATGGGGCGTGGGTCGCGGGTATGCGGTCATTCCGCGGTCTCTGCACACAGAGCGCATCATCAATAATTTTACTCCAATTGAGCTGAGCAATGACGATGTTGGCCGAATCAGCGCAATCCAGCAGCGTGGACGGGTCGCAGATCCGGTGGCGGACTGGGGCGAGCAGTTCCAGTGGGTGTTCAATGGGGTGGAGCCCAGCAAGTAGATGCATACAGACATCCCCACGCCATTGTCATTCAATATGCTCTGAGTCATCATCCTCGCTCGTCATATATGCGTGCGTGCGCTAGCTAGAAGTGAATCATTTTTTTTTCTGGTGGTGGGCAAAAGAATTCTTGATCTCGACGTAAAAAATTTTTCTCCTCTCTAAACGACTTTTTTCTTTGTAGAATTTGGAGAAAAAACCCCCACTGAGCATTTATTATTCTAATCCATTTGCAAAAAGAAACAATGGCGCTTGACAACGAACAGACCAGCACGCCGCCGGCGCCCGCTACGCCGAACAACGGCAACGAGGCGTCCAAGGCCAAGAACGAGGCCAAGAACGAGGCCAAACGCAAGGCCAAGATGGAGAAGTTCCTGGCCAAGCAGGCTGCGCTGGCTGCTAAGAAGGTAAGAATCGTTGGTCTCGCACTATGGTCTGTCTACACGCGCAGCAATACAGCTCAAGTGGAGCCCATGTGTAGGACGCAGCAAAGGACAAGGTGGCGGCTCCCAAGAAGGAGAAGGAGCCCAAGGTGGCCAAGGCTAAGCCCGCGTTTGTGAACACGACGCCGGCGGGCGAGAAGAAGGACATGAGCCAGGCGATGGCGGACAGCTACGAGCCAGAGGCTGTGGAGGCCGCGTGGTACTCGTGGTGGGAGAAGGAGGGCTTCTTTACGCCGGAGGAGCTCGACAAGCCGAACCCCAAGGGGCGGTTTGTGATGGCGACGCCGCCGCCCAACGTCACGGGAAAGCTGCACATTGGGCATGCGCTGTTCATTTCGATCCAAGATTCGCTGGTGCGGTGGAACCGGATGCGCGGCGTGACGACGCTGTTCATCCCGGGCGCCGACCACGCTGGCATTGCCACGCAGGCAGTGGTGGAGAAGCAGCTGTGGAAGAACAGCCAGCTGACCAAGTACGATCTGGGCCGTGACAAGTTTGTTGACAAGGTGTGGGACTGGAAGAACGAGTACGGCGACAAGATCATGAATCAGATCCGGCGGCTTGGCAGCTCCTACGACTGGACGCGCGAGCGGTTCACGCTGGACGATATCCTGTCCCGTGCCACGCGCGAGACGTTCTGCCGGCTGTTCAACGACGGGATTATCTACCGGTCCAGCCGCCTGGTCAACTGGTGCCATGTGCTCAACACAGCGCTGTCGAACCTCGAGGTTGAGAACAAGGAGCTGCCAGGCCGCATGCTGATGACCGTGCCTGGATACCCGGCGCAGGAGAAGTTCGAGTTCGGTGTGCTGGTGCACTTTGCGTATCCGGTCGAGGACAGCGACGAGCGCATTGTGGTGGCCACCACGCGTATCGAGACCATGCTGGGTGACTCGGCCATTGCTGTTCACCCCAACGACGAGCGCTACAAGCACCTGCACGGAAAGTTTGTTGTGCACCCGTTCAACGGCCGGCGCATCCCGATCATCACCGATGGCGAGGCGGTCGACATGGAGTTCGGTACTGGAGCCGTCAAGATGACGCCAGCGCACGACCACAACGATTACAAGGTCGGCAAGCGCCACGGGCTGGAGTTCATCAACATCCTCAACGACGACGGCACCATGAACGAGAACGCCGGGCCTTACGCCGGTATGCGGCGGTTCCACGTGCGGCGGCAGATCATCGATGATCTCAAGGCTAAGGGCTTGTACGTCGATACCACCGACAACCCGATGACGGTGCCGATCTGCACGCGGTCGGGCGACATCATTGAGCCGCTAATGAAGCCGCAGTGGTGGGTGCGCTGCAAGGGCCTGGCCGAGCCGGCCATGGAGGCGGTGCGCTCGGGCAAGCTGGACATCACGCCGATGACGTCGGAGAAGGAGTGGTTCCGCTGGCTGGAGAACATCCAGGACTGGTGCATTTCCCGCCAGCTGTGGTGGGGCCACCGCATCCCTGCGTACTTTGTGCGCATCGAGGGCCAGAACAACGACACCAGCAGCTCCGAGTACTGGGTTGTGGGTCACAACGAGGCCGAGGCCCGCCAGCGCGCCGAGGAGAAGTTCCCGGGCACCAAGTTCACGCTGGAGCAGGACCCGGATGTGCTCGACACATGGTTCTCGTCAGGCCTGTGGCCATTTGCGGTGCTGGGATGGCCCGACAAGACATCCGACATGGAGAAGTACTACCCGACGCAGCTGCTGGAGACCGGCTGGGACATTCTGTTCTTCTGGGTTGCGCGCATGGTGATGCTGGGCATCTATGTGACCGGCGAGGTGCCGTTCAGCAAGGTGTTCTGCCACGCCATGGTGCGCGATGCTCAGGGCCGCAAGATGTCCAAGTCTCTGGGCAACGTCATCGACCCGATCGATGTCATCCAGGGCATCTCGCTGGCCGACCTGCACGCCCAGCTCGAGAACGGCAACCTGGACCCGCGCGAGGTCGTCAAGGCCAAGAAGGGACAGACTGCCGACTTCCCCGACGGCATCCCCGAGTGCGGCACCGACGCCCTGCGCTTCACCCTGTGCGCCTACACGTCGGCGGGTCGTGACGTCAACCTCAACGTGCTGCGCGTCGATGGCTACCGCAAGTTCTGCAACAAGCTGTGGAACGCGACGCGCTTTGCGCTGATGAAGCTGGGAGACGACTTCAAGCCGCGCGCCGAGATGGGACTGGGCGGCGCCGAGTCGCTGGCCGAGCGCTGGATTCTGCACAAGCTCAACATTGCTGCGCGCGATGTCAACGCTGGCCTGGCCGAGATGAACTTCATGGCTGCCACTACCGCCGTCTACAGCTTCTGGCTGTACGATCTGTGCGATGTCTACATTGAGTACATCAAGCCCATCACCACGCCCGAGGCCGACGCCGACGCCCGCCGCTCTGCCCAGGAGACCCTGTACACGTGCCTGGAGCAGGGGCTCAAGCTGCTCCACCCCTTCATGCCCTTCGTCACCGAGGAGCTGTGGCAGCGCCTGCCGCATCGCGCCAGCGAGACCAGCCGTACCATTTGCCTGGCCGAGTTCCCCGAGCCGCATGCCGAGTATGAGAGCCCCCAGGCCGAGCGCGACTTTGACCTGGTCATGTCCATCGTCAAGGCTGGGCGCTCGCTGGTGACGGATTACCACGTAACCTCCAAGGCCACCATCTACATTGCCCCGACCACCGCCGCTGCCCACGCACTGGCCACCTCCGAGGCCCCCGGCATCTGCACCCTGATCAAGGGCTGCTCAGAGGTCATTGCGCTGCAGCCCGCCGAGGCCGTGCCTGCAGGCTGTGCCGTGCTGTCGGTCAACGACGAGGTTGCCGTGCACCTGATGGTCCGTGGCCGCGTCGACATTGACCAGGAGATCAAGAAGATTGAGCAGAAGATCGCCAAGGCCGACAAGGCCCGCGAAGCCCTGCTTAGCAAGACCAACATTGCCGACTACATCGACCGTGTCCCCACCGATGTGCGCGAGCAGAACGAAACCAAGCTCAGCAACTACACTGCTGAGATTGAGGCGCTGGGTCTGGCCATCAAGACCTTCCTGTCCCTGAAGGGCAGCGACTAGACTTTTTTCTTTGCCAATTGACTCGCTTTTGACAGTCTAAATGCACACAATGCCGTATTTTGGTGATAGTGCCGTGTGTATTGTTGTCCAGGTGACCAGCGAGAATTGGCCGTTGTGCAAGGAAAAAGGGTATTGTACTGCTTTCTGTTTTCTGTTATTTTTGTCTGATGGGCCGGCTCTGCCTGGAAGAGTTACTGCTCAGTAGACCTAGGACTTGTGCCTGCCCTGAGCGCACCGTCCCTGATACCACCCTTAGTCCCTGCTTCCCAAAAAAAAAAAAGTACTGACACAAGAATATCACTAGCAGTTTTTTGTCCATGTCAGCTGCTACCACGGCCGGCGCTTCTGATCCATGTCGTCCATGGCCGCATCGCCACCAGCATCCGGCGGCACCCTTGACATGTCCTGCTGCGAATGCGGAAAATGCGACTGCTGTGACGGATCCACATTCTGTGGGCTGGTGGGCAGCGACGACGCAATAGACATTGTCAGCTCGCGCATCGACGGCAGCATCTGCGAGCTGCCGCTCGGGTTCGGCGTGTGCGGCCCCGGCATGCCTGCTGGACGGAACGGCGGTGTGCTTGTCGCCCGATACTCGCTGGCAGCTCCTGAATCCACGCGCAGCGGCAGCTTGCGGTCCGCCACATCTGCCTGAGCGGGAGGGCCGGCTGCTGTTTTGTGGAACTGCGATGCATCGCCAGCGCATGTCGGCGATCGCGGCTGCGACAGCGAATGGTGGTGCTGGAACCCCGACCGTGTGAACCCGGCCGAGCTGCTCGCGTACAGCGGCCCCGCAACTGCCTGCTTCGCCTGGTGCTTGGGCTCATTTGGTGACGGCGGCGACCGGTTATGCCGCACATGTGCGCTGTGGTGCGCCAGGTGCTGTGCTGCTGTGTGCCGCCCCGGGTGGTGTGCTGCCGGCCGATTGAATGTCGGCCGCGGGGCTGCTGACGCAAACCCAGTTGATGCCATATGCGGCTGTGGTGAGAATGACTGATGCCCTGCCGCCGCCGCACCCATACTGGAGGCTGCCCCATACGCTCGCGGGTACTCGTACTGATAGCCAGCTGCCTCGGGACGCCCTTGGTACGCGTATGCGTGTCGTGGCGGCGGTGGCCGCACCGGTTCCTGCGAAATCGGCATGTGTGGGCCCACTGGTATCATTGACCCCACATTGGGCGTCAGCGGTCCGCTAGGGGAGAAGGATGTCGGCCGGACCGATGGTGACGGAGACCCTGACGCCAGCCGGCTGCGCAGCCGTGCATTCTCGTGTCGCAGCTCCTGGATCTGCCCCTGCATCTCAAAGTTCGCCTTCTGAAGCTCCATGTACGCTGCCTCAAGCTTGTCGTATCGTCGCGCCTTGTCCTCCAGGCTCGTCACGTACTTTTCGCGCCGCAGCCGGAACGCCCGCTGCGCTGCGCGGTTCTGCGCTGCCCGCTTCGAGCTGTTCACACTGCGTCGTTTGGCTGCTGCTTCCGCCTGCTGTTGATCCGAGCCGCCGTCCTGCGCATTGTCGGAGATGGATTGTGACGCGCTTGGGTTGAGCCCCTCATACATTCCCAGGTGTGTGACGCTGGAAGACGCCGCCGCCGCCGTGCTGCTTGTTGTGGGTATTGTTGGCGACGGCGACTGCGATGTTGCCCGCGCGAGCATCGAGTGCTGTCGGTGCTGTGTTGCTGTTATTGTCAAGTTTTGGTGTGTTGCTGACGAATGCCCCCGGTAGTCCATGTTCTGCCCCGGGCCCGGAATGAAAGTGGTGGTCTTGGATATGCACCCACACCCAGTGCGAGGTAAATATAGAAAAGGAGCCTGATAGAAACCTGCTAGAAACCCGTGTGAAAAGTAGCGGTCCCAGTTCTGTTTAACACGCCTTTTGCATATGTCTAAAGGGGGGATGAGAATGGGTAAAGCTGATTGACCTCCTCCGACGTGCAAGAAAGGAAGGAGAGATGTCTACAAGTAGGATAGGATGAAAAAGGAGAACGAAGAAATCAATTAGGAAATATGGATGACTTGGTCCGTGAATATGCAAAGCAAGAGCATGCAAGAACACAGTAGCAGTGATAGAGATTGTACAGGAGAAGTGAAATAGAAGGAGGAGGAAAGAAAGAGAAATATAAAGTGTCGAGGAATAGTACAGCAAGTAAAAGCAAGCTGTGTAAAGGGAGGCAAGGAGGGAGAGGGTGTGGGTTTTAGGCCAGGTGCGTTTTTTTTTGGGAAAATAGTATTACATCGTCTCTCCCTCACCATCGGGAGGAGGGGGTTGGTTTTGTTTTCGCAATGCTTTTGAGACTCTGAGAATAAACGGACAAGGCTGTGGGTTGTGGCAAGGGGAGGGGATGCTAGCCTAATGACCAAAGAGGGTGGGTCGCATTGCGCTTCAGGAGAAAAGTAGTATGTTGCAATTGGGGCAAGCCTACTACCAAGTAGGACGCGACAATGCTAGAGTGGCCTATATACCATCGATATGGTAACGGCCCATCAATTCCCAGTCCCAAGAAAGCAGCCAAATCTCCTCTCCCGAGGATAGCTCTTCCTGCAACACATGCCCTCTAGCAAAGACTGGTCCCAAACGTAGAACTGGGAGCTAGGCAAGGAGTGGGGCCACCAAGAGTGCGCCGTGTTTTCTAGTCGTCAAACAAACGAGCGATGTGCCATAGGATTGTAGGTGGCGAATTTGGGGATGAAGGCGGGTTCTAACTGTGGAAGCAGGAGCGGGACTATTTGCCTCATTATCGCTCCTCCTGGCTATCCATAGAGCCCGCGCCATTGTTCGCCATGGCTTGTTCGCCGTGCTGCCTGCCGTGGATGCAGATTGGTGGTGCTCGCCATTATCTCGAAATAGGGATGCGTGTAGCTGACAGAAAATGGATATAATGTTTTCTAGGGACATCCACATAGCCACATGTGCCACCAGGGGATATTACATGGGGATCGTGTCGCCAATGGGATACCACTGCCCGGCCTCTCCTTTGCTTACTAGCGCCATGGCTGCTATACCAAAGACACTGTGGATAGGATTTTGGCAGTAGCGTGGGCTGTAATGCGGAAGCGCAAAGTTTGTATGGGCGGGGGAGTGAAAACCCAAGGCATGGCTAGGCAAAGAGCGGACAAACGCTCTGAGTAGGCCGCGAGTCTAGACAGCCACTGCTACCAGAGCGGGAATTGAAAATGCAACCATACGCTTCTACAACCAATTACTTGGAAAGTGGCCCAGGGGAAGCAAGTGCCTTTGGGGAGGTGAACCAGAACAACAATCGCGCATGGTGGATGGTGGACAAGAGGCAAGGATGACAAGGATGGCGGCGATAATATGAAGGCACCAACATCATGCCACTGCAACAAGAAGCAAAAAGGCATGGCGGGTATTTACACTGCTGCAATGTGGCAAGTAGCACGCCTGGGCTGTATGCAAACACCAGGGAAAGACCGAGGAGAGGCGGATGGCGGATGGCTGAAATGGCGCAGCACTATTTGCCTGGGTGCGTATTGCGAGGCGCAGCGCCAATGGCGAAAGAGTTTCAGAAAAGGGCAGGCCAGTGCTAGCACCGAAATCCGGATCAGACACTGGGGGAGGAGAGCGATATTATGTCCGCCCGCACTGCGCTGCAGCCATCTACAGCGGCGTCCTCGCCCACTTGCTGGCTGGCTGCAATAGCTGCCGATTGTGCGAAGCTGCACGCCTCTCTGATTGGCATTTGGAATGGGTGTTTGTCACTGTGCATTTAAACGGCAGAGGAGAATGGGCCAGGTGGCCACTGCGAATACAACACAAATCGTACATGCAAATGTACAGCAAGCCTGGTGGCAACATCATAGAGGACAAACTGTTTGCTATCAATTGCTTCTCCTTTCTGGAATGGAAGGGAGCCAATCCCGCATTCCGTGATGTGCGTGCGTTTGTGTTTGCGCAGCTAGAGCGAGGCTGGCCATAATAAATAACCTTTTTGTTTGCCAGAGAGGGACTGGTCATAGGTTATGGTAACGGTGGCAGTCGTGGTGGTGGCAGCTGTGGTGGTGGTAGTGGTTGTGGCAAGTATATATAGTCGGGTGGACGTGAAAACAAACACCCACATGTCAACAAATCCGCCCAGGCGTGGCGGAACACCGCTTATTGTTGCAGTGGCCAAGATCGGAAAGTACGATGGTTACCTTTTGGATGTTTTGCTGTTGTTGTTTTGGCCTGTGGACCAAGGTTGCTGCACGCGAGTTCCTTTTGAGCGAGTCGTATCTGAGCGTTACAGGTGACTACCCTTTTGTCAAGAAAAACGGGTATGGTCAATGTGAGCAAATCTGTCTACGCGTGCAAAAAGGGAACGGCTGTATGCGCGGTGTTTCCGACAAATGCGTTTGCTGTGACTGCGTGGAGTAGACTGCAAGTGTGCGAAAGAAAAACCTTGCCAGCTAGGATATTCTGTATGCGTGCCGTCTGAGGGCTTTTTTCCGCACTGTCGCTTTTTGTCGCTCTCTCTGCAGATAGGCAGGCTAGCGCAGAGGCGATGCTGCTTTACTGCGTGTTGCCAAGGATATCTGCCAAGTCTTTTAGTCGCGAGACCCTTGCAACGTACTCTGAGGATATCGCGGGCTATTATATGTGTCTGTGCGCCGGCCAGGTGTCAGAAAAGGGAAAAGGAGCGAGTGGTGTAGAAATATGCGAAGAATTGAGATAAACAGAGAAGGGAAGGGAGGGAAAAAGATAATGAGCGTATGTGCACCCGTTGTTTCCTTTTTGAAGGTCTCCCCAGAGCTGTAGTGACCTAGCTTGCGGCGCTGAGAGGGGGTGGTAACGTTGGGTATAAAAAAAGCCGAACCGGCGAGCAAAGAAGCAATTAAAAAAGATGAAAAGTGGAAAAGGAACACCGATGTGATATTTAGGTCCGAAAACAAAAAAATTAAAGCTATGCGAAGGAAAAATCAGAGATGCAACTCCCCTTGGTGTCTGGGGGTTTAATTAGCTCCATGCACGCATCGGCTCAGCGGCTATTCTCCACGGCTGTCACCGGAGCGCTGGTGTCTGGGTCCGGAGCCTGAGCCGCTTTGTGGTTCCACAGCTGGTGCAACGCGCACCTGGAGGACCCGCCTGGCATTACTAAGCTACCAACACGGCCGTCGCCTCGAATTACAAACTTCTTGAGGCTGCGATTGCCCCCTTCTGACAACCTCTGAGTATTAGCGCTGCTGCTTTTCGGGGAGCACAGGGATATGCGGGCTTGCTGCCTTTTGCGGATTTAGTTTTGCCCTTGCCCTGAAATCGACATCCATTGGATGCTCCAGCAGCGCGCTGCTGTGCGATCTAACCATTCCGTGCGAGATTTGCCCGAATGCCAAGATATTCCAGCCATTTATTCTAGAGCAAACGAATGCTCCTTGCGCTGATTTCTTCTCAGACCAAGTATGCACGTGCAAATCCAGGCATCTGAACGCGGACCGCCGTCTATCGTTCAATCGTGACCAAGGGTGTGGGGACGGGGCTTGCAGCGGACAACCCAGACATGTGGTCTCGGAGTCGCCTGCACCTCGCACAGAGGACTCTAGCCAAACCGACCTCTCGCCCTGGCGCTTGGGACCACCAGATACCCACGGCCGGCGTTTTAGCCAACCCTACTGTCTATCGATCGGACACTGATCATGGCATGCAGAATGCAGACACTCCGCCGCAGCGCTCCTGCTGGTGTCTATCGCCTTGGGGCTTGTCAACGCCGACACCAATGACTCAGCGCGCTAGACCAATGGAGAATCGAGGCTCGAGATCACTCTGATCCCTCGGACCATCTGTGCCACATACAATGTTCGCCCGATGGCTACCCCGTGGTTACGTCTGCCTCACGTGAAACTTGGCTGATTTGTCAGCAATGGTGCGCGGAGGTAGCTTGCAGCAGTGATCAACGAGATCAGCAATCAATCCCAACCGGCCAGCAGTTGCTAGCGGGCCGTGCTCGGCCAGTTACCGGGAAGCTGTTGCACACTTGGCACCGGTTTACAAAGATGAAGTAGGCCGGGGCTCAACCCCCGCTTCATTGCCGTTCAGCCTATTCATACGCACGTCATTGTCGTGTCCGGTTTCCCCTTTCCTTTACACACAGCCGTGCTGGGCAGACAGCTAGAAAGAGCGCCTATAAAAACAGCACCTTTCTGTGTGACAGCAGTGAACCGCATGGACCGCATGGACCACATTGCGAGCCGCATTGCGAACTGCAGCTACAGCCCATGCTGGTGCGCTGGTCCCTCGGAGATACCTGCCAAAAGCCAGAGCTGGAGCAGCGGTATTTTTAACACCGCAGCTCTCTTTCTCTGGTATCAAACACAGACGCGCTTCTATAAATAGCCCAGCTGATCGCCGCCTTTGTTCACTACTAGCCGCGCCTGCCAGGATGCATGCTTAAGCAATCATTCGCCTTCCAGGGACGGTCGTTGATATAATCCATGCACTTGTTTGCTATTGCTGCTCCCTCTCCCTTCTGACAACCCGTCAGACAACCGGAAATCAACTAACCCAGCATGCATGAGCTGAAGTTTTTTTCTCTCGGGGAGGATGTGTGTATCTTGTTGTCAAGTGCTCTGATTTCTCCCTCCTTCTTTCCCACATCCTAACACCCCCCATTATTGCACTCACATCATTTCTACGTCTCTGTATTAGTAGTAGGCAGTCATAGCAACGCATAGCATACAGCCGCGCAATGGTTTTCAAACTGAAAAGCAAGCACGCCAGCACCCCCACAGCGCTGCCATCGTTCAAGCCATTCGCCTCGCTAAAGACCTCGCCAGTGAGCACAGCTCCTGCCGCAGTAAACGAGCAATCACCCGAGGAGTTTGAAACAACATGGTTTGGCGCACCGGTCTTCGACATTGGTTTCTGGTACGACAAAGGCGGCATGGACAAGGTGCGCGAGAAGCGCGAGGAGCTCATGGACGGCATTGAGGTTCTCGTCCTCACATACAGCACCGCGAGCAGCACCGATTGGGACTGGCACTCGCTCGCGCTTGGATGGCCCAACGTGCACACCATCGACATTGAGTGTGACGTGTGCAATGTGGAGACCGACCAGCACACCACGCGCTGGCTGCGTATCATCCAGGACCAGACGCTGTTCCCGTGCGCCCACACATACAGGCTGACTGCACGTTGGGCCGGCTTCAGCGAGGTCTTTGAGCACCCAATTGGCGGCGGGCAGATGGGCAGCGAGCGCCAAGCGCGCTTGGCGCTACTCAGGCACCTGCCCCCGCATATCACGCACCACGAGTCCGAGCTCCTGTTTCTCAAATACCGGCTTTTGTTTCTGACCGCCGTCTCGTTCGACATGGGGGAGATTGAAAAGACACCGCAAGGCTCGCGCTGCATGTATACGTACCTGAACATACTGCTGAAAACGGACGTCTTGGGACCAAAGACCCTCAAACTCAACAGTGCCAAGGCACAAGGCATTCGGACACTTCTTGAGACAATCAACCGCAATGAGCAGAGGCTAAACTACCCGCTGTTGCGCTCGGTGACAGACTCTACTGCGCTGCAGTTTTCGTTGCGCCAGCTTACCCTCGACATGCGCAAACTGACCGATGGTAAAACAGGCATCCAGTTCTGCGCTGCGCACTTTCCCAAGCTCGAATCGCTCATTATCCGCCACAGCCCCGACCTCACCGGCTCCCAGGACCAGTACATGGAGCTGGGCGTGCTGTTCAGCCTGCCGTGGAAGTCGCTGGTTGAGCTGCAGCTGCCGTTCATCACCGACTCCCTGTCCAGGAGGCTGCGTGACAAATGCCCGGCGTTGCAATTTCTGGTTGTCAGGCCAGAGCCACGGTACGAGCGCTGGCCAGAATACTCTAAGCTGTTCACGCCGACAGGGTTGCGACAGCTGGCCCGCCAATGGCTCGGACTAAAGCAGCTGATCGTCAACTACGCATTCCGCAACTACGCAGTGGATACAAACACCGACATGTCGCTTGCTGTCCGCCGCGGAACGATATCCAAGGGCCCCACCAGCGGCACATTCTCGCGCGCGAGTCTCTCAGCAGCTACTGGAACCCGGTCCATTGTGTCAGCGGCATCGGAATTGGCCTCTCTTGCAAACTCGATGATTCCAGGGCCAGCGTCTGCTGAATCATTTACTGTGCAGCATGCCAGCAACAACATCCGCGTCCTGAGCCTCCCATACCTGCAGCTAACCTTTGCCACGGCGTTCAAGCTGCTTGAGGACCTGCCGCATCTGCGCATATTCGAATTCATGTCGATGTCCGAGAAGAGCGAGTCGCCGCCAGCGTCCATCTCGGCAGGCACATTCCGCCGGCTCACGTCGCTTCAGGATGCGATGGCGCCAAAGAAGCTGTTTGACGTCGATGCACTGACCAAGAACCGCATCAAGGCCCGGAAGCCCCCACTGGAGAACCTGATCTTGCACGACGCCTGCAACGAGGACTACCTGCATCGCGGGTGGATCGACCTGCTCAACTTGTTGGCCCAGCTGGCGACGGTCACATTCGTCACCATCAACAGCGACGATATCGGGATTGCCAATCGCATTACGCAAAACTGCCGTCGCTATGACGCAAATTTCGTCGCAGAGTGCGAGGACCGAACCCAGAGCTACAGGACATGCGAGGCATTCGCCAAATCCTGGTCAAAGGTCGGGGGCATGTACTGGGGCGGAAGCTAAACTGTAATTTAATGCTGAAATGAAAGCGCGTGCATGTACAGAACGTGTGCCAGAGTGAACAGCACTGGAAGAGTTGCAGATGCTTGTACTAAAGCGCTGTCCTGATGGTACAGTGCGCCCATTGACGCTGCGTAGTTTGCAGATGCATTCTCTGCAGGTAGCGCCCAGTATGGCTCCAGCTACCTTGAGGCCATCGGATTGCGTTTATAACGCGTCCATGCACGGGTGCCCTGGGGATTGCCAGGCTGTGGCGGCTGCATGTGACGGGGCGCACCATGCGGCAGGCACCGCCGTCAGCCGGAGACGGTTGGGCTAGGCGCCACCGGAGTGCCTGCTACACACAAATGGGGCCATGGCGCGGATCCCAGCATTGTCCGTCCCGGGCATTGTTCACCCACGGCGTTGCGCGGGCAAGCGATGTGAAACACTTGTGGAACTATCGACATGTCCATTTCAGCTTTCCACATCCACTGCCACATCACATTGTCTGCTCCGAGCTGAATGTACATTCATCTGCAAACGGCGGGGAGTGCAGCGAAAAAAACGTGCCTGCTGCCTATGCGTGCCAGATGAAGCTGCTTGTCTCAACCAGAACGATGGCAAGGCGATGAATGCCATATAATATCTCGTTCAGGTGGACGGTTTCACTTTTTGGTCTTTCGATATCTTGCTCCGCTTTTTTCTTTCTTCCATCACCCCACACCTATTGGCATAACCTACACACCTTGTATCCCACACCACTGGGCTATACACTAGTCGCACTCTTTTTCTCTTCCTTGCTCATTTTCATTTGTAATTTTTTTTGCCAGCAATATGCGCCAAATAGCACTCGTAATATGCTTTGTGCTGCTACACTCTGTGTTTGCTGCCAGAGTTGTTCTCAACTGGGATATCACAGAAGTACACATGGACAGAGTCGGGTCTGGCGTCAGGCGCTCGATCGGTGTCAACAACTCCGCAGTGATTCCGCCTATCCTGGCGACCTTAAATGACATGCTTGTTATCAATGTCAAAAACTCGCTGGACGAGGGGACATCTCTGCACATACATGGGTACATATACAATGGCACCAGCTATTTCGACGGCGCGCAGATGGTTTGCGGCTGCAGCATCGCACCAAAGAGCACATTTACCTACGAAATCCCAATGGAGCAGGCAGGCACGTTCTGGATTCACGGCCACTCAAACCACCACAATGTCGAGGGGCTGCGGGCACCGCTGGTAGTGCAGAGCCCGGTCGATCCGTATTCTGGCCGAAAAGAGCTACTGGTTGCCTTTGAGGACTGGTTTGCAGCGCCCGTGGCCATGCGTGCTAACGCGACATTCGCCAAGCTGAACCCAAAAGCCACAGACTTCCCAGACGGAATCATCAACGGCGCCGACGCGCGGCAAGCAGGCAAGCTCCGGCTCGCACCGGGCCAGGAGTACCGCCTCCGCCTCGTCAACATGGCATCAGCCATGTGGTTTGATTTTGCCATTGACGGACACGACATGCTGGTGATCGAGGTTGATGGGGTATTGACAGAAGCCGCCCCTGTGCGCTCCGTGCAGCTGGCTCCGGCGCAGCGTGTATCAGTGCTGATCCGGGCCAAGCCCACGGCTGCATGGAACTACAGATACAGGGTCAAGATGTACTCGCTGCCAGAGTGCGCCAACACGCGCTACTACAGCGGCCGTGTGGAATACGCTGCTATCGCCCCAGTGTTTACTGGACCTTCCGCCAATGCACCGGAATTCAGCGATATTCATTTGGTGCCGCTTATCCGCGAGCCGCTTATTGTGCCCGAGCGCTCTGTACGACTGGAGGTCGGGGCTGGCATGTTCTCCAATGGGCTCACGATGCATTTTATAAACAATGTTACCTATGCATTGCCCAAGGTTCCCTCGCTGTACACCGCGCTAACCACCGGCACCCTAGCGCGGGACCCGCGCGTCTACGGCCCGCAATCAAACGCCCTGGTGCTGCGTAGCTTTGAGAGGATTGAGCTCTACATGGTGAACTACGGGCCGCTGGCGCATCCGATGCATCTCCATGGGCACGCGTTCCAGGTCGTCGAGTACGGCTTCACCAATGGCACAAGGGCTGTTGAGCGGCCAAGGTCGCCGTGGCCGATGCGGCGAGACACGGTCACGCTGGGACCATTCCAGTATGTGGCGATCCGGTTCCAGGCTGACAACCCGGGCATGTGGGTCCTGCATTGCCACAACGACCGCGACCACTACGGCGGCATGAGCATGCTGATAGCCGAGGCACCTGAAGTATTGCAGCTGACCCCGGACATGCCGCCATCGATTAGCAACCAGTGCACAAGCCAGGGGATCAAGATCGCTGGCAATGCGGCCGGTAACGATGGCCTTGATATGCGTGGTTTGCCCCCCGCTCCTGTTCTCATACACCCTGTATCACATTGACATAAACAGCCCCAGGCGCCCAATATATTTCTAAGCGACTTGCACTCATGCGTTCAGATGCAGGCGAACATGAGAGCTGCCCTTGAGCAATACAGCCGTAGCGCAGTCCCAAGCCTCTTCGTTAAACGTGGAGGTTTGGGACCTTGAATTCTGAGTGGCCAGGGCCCGATCGAACCACTTTTTTCCCATTCGACTGAGCGCAGCTTCATCTGCGCCGATAGCTGAAGTATGCTGTCCGAACAGCCAGCACGCATCAGGGGAAGATCCGGAATGGGCCGGAATGGCGGACAGTGCAACTGGAGCTTTCCAGCGCTGGACATGGTAGGCTAATAGGATAGTGAATCATCCTGGCTCGCCACTAAAGCCAGCTATGCTGCTCGGAGAAGTGATCAGAGTGGTATATCCCCACCGCCGCGCGTGGTATAGACACAGGCAGGGCACAACCACAGTCCACAGCGCAGCCGTCGCCAAGGGAGTAGACAAGCCGAGACTATAAATGCAGTGCGATGGTACCAGCCGGCAATCCAGAGTCGAAGCCGTCTCCTACCTCATTTTCTTTCCTGCTTGCCCTTGCGCGTTATCTTTCTTCCACAATGCTGGCATCTGCCATTGAACGCCCTACCTACAAGCGCGGCAAGGTGCCGCCTGAAACCCGGCCGCTGCTGCAGAGAATCCACTGGGTGCACGTCACTCTTCTCTTGTCTACACCGCTGTTGGCGCTGTATGGCGCTATGACCACAGATCTCCAGACCAAGACGCTGGTGCTGATGGTGGTTGTGTATCTGATCTCCGGCCTTGGCATCACCGCCGGCTACCATCGCCTGTGGTCGCATGTGTCGTACGAAGCCTCATATCCGCTCCAGGTATTCCTTGCTCTAGCAGGCTCTGCTGCTGTCCAAGGGTCGATTTTCTGGTGGTCGCGGGACCACCGCGTTCACCACCGGTACACCGACACAACGCGCGACCCGTACAATGCGCTCGAGGGCTTCTGGCACTCGCACATGGGCTGGATGCTGGTCAAGAAGGACCGTCGTCGTCTTGGATATGCTGACACGTCGGACCTGAAGTCAAACCCGCTCGTCCGCTGGCAGCACAAGTACTACCCGCTCTTGGTTCTGACCCTGGGCGTGGCCATCCCAACCGCCATTGCTGGCCTTGGCTGGGGAGACTGGCGCGGCGGGTTCTTCTACGCGACTGTCCTGCGCATGGTTGTCCTTCACCATGCTACCTTCTGCATCAACTCGCTGGCACATACCATCGGTCGCCAGACGTACGACGATGCCCAGACTGCTCGCGACTCGTGGATCACTGCTCTGGTGACCATGGGCGAGGGCTACCACAACTTCCACCACCAGTTCCCGAACGATTACCGCAACGCCATCCGCTTCTACCAGTACGATCCGACCAAGTGGTTCATCCGCGCCATGTCGACACTTGGCCTCGCTTACGATCTCAAAACATTCCCGTCCAACGAGATCGAGAAGGGGTTCATTGCCATGCGTATGAAGGAGCTGAGGCAGCGTGAGGCGCGCGTCAACTACGGCGTGCCCGCAGAGAAGCTTCCACTCATGACCGAATCAGAGTTCCTGGGCAAGGTCAGGGATAGCAAGAAGCAGTGGATGGTCATTGAGGGCTACGTCTACGACGTCGCCTCGTTCATCCACGACCATCCGGGTGGCAAGGGCCTGATCAAGAGCGGCGTTGGCAAGGACATGACCGAGGCCTTCAACGGCGGTGTCTACCAGCACCACAATGCTGCGCGCAACCTGATGAACACATCGCTGCGCATCGCCCGCCTTGCTCCCCGGGTCAACTAGACATCTGTGCGTTCCACCATCTGAAAATGCATATATCCTGCCTTCAGTTGCATGGAGTCGTGAGTTCCTGGGGCGTCGATCATCGCCATCCCAGAGGAAATGTAAAATCGTTTATTTTTTACCATTTTACGAAATGCCGGCGGGTTGGGAGCGGGGTACTTATCATCCACTTGGAAAACTTCCACGTTTTTGTGCTGGAGATATGCCATGACAAACCTGGCATAAAAAGCGGAGAAGGGGCAAGCAGCGCAGTAGGCTGGCCTTTCTTCCACTGGCAGTAGCGGCTGAGACTGCTATTGTGCTTTTGCGTGCGTCTGCGGGCCAATCGCAGCCAGCATTGCTGGAATGTTGGCAAATAGACGGCATGCGCCCCACAGTGCAATTGTCCAGTGCAAGCGCATCTGGCTTTCTGCGGGAACACAGGATACTCGGCGATAAGGAACATGCGAGTGCATTGCTGAAAATATTTGCCTGTTGTTTCATAATAGTCTCAATCGATAGCCCTCTGAATGGGGGCGGTGTTGCATCTTGCCAACACCGGCTTTCACAGGCGCAGTGCGCTGGAATGGCCTTGTGGACATGTTCTGCACGCATCTGTGAAATAAGCAACCGCCTCCTTCCCCGATGGTATCAGCCCAAACTGCCCACCCAAAAGCAGTGGAATAGGCAGAAAAACGGGCGCTCACGGGGCAAACTAAAGAGCGAGGATCTTCATTTTCGCAATCGGCTGGAAATATCGAGTCCAATCGATTCGCTTTTGGGGGAGCAGAGCGAGGCTGGTGTGGGTAAAACAAATTGCTTGGAGGCTGGCTGGGAAGCTGGCTGAGAGGCTGGCTGGGAAACTGGCGGGCTGGCTCTGCCCAGCCAATTGTACTGCACACCAGCTCTGGCGGCCGTTATCAACGGTGCAAAGGGCTGCTTGTTCCCGCAACCCGAGTATAAAAGCCCAGCCCCAGCCGGCTGCGACTGCTTTTCCTCCTCTTGGCTCGCTATTCTTGCTGCTGTTTCTATTGCTCCTCCTTTGCGCTCTTTTTTGAATTCGCCTGCAACCTTTTGCTTTCTGAAGAAGCGCGCCTGCGAATTGCTTACAAAGCCTCGATATTTACCGCTGTTTGCTGACTGGTCCCGCCGTGCTGTTACCACTCGCTTGCACACTCTTGTGACTGTTGAGTAGCTAGCACTTTGAGACCATCTGGCAGCGCCGACGGCATCCGCTTCAGAATCGCATCCGAACGAGATTTTAGACACAAGAATAAGCACGACGCAGACTCGAAGATGACCGGCGGCAAGTACATTGAGCGGCCGACCTACAAGCGGGAGAAGATGCCGCCAGAGACCCGGCCTTTGCTTGAGCGCCTCCACTGGGTTCACATCATTCTTCTCTCGACCACGCCCCTGATTGCACTTTACGGCATTCTCACGACTCCGCTGATTCTGAAGACTCTGGCCTGGGGTATCGCCTATTACATGTTTGCCGGTTTCGGTATTACCGCTGGCTACCATCGTCTGTGGGCCCACACCGCCTACTCGGCCTCGTATCCGCTCCAGGTGTTCCTGGCCTTTGCCGGCTCTGCCGCTGTCCAGGGATCGATTTTCTGGTGGGCTCGCGACCACCGCGTTCACCACAGGTACACCGACACTCCCCAGGACCCGTATGACGCGCTTCAGGGCTTCTGGCACTCGCACATGGGCTGGATGCTGGTCAAGAAGGACCGCCGCCGCCTGGGCTATGCTGACACATCGGACCTGAAGACCGACCCTCTTATCCGCTGGCAGCACAAGTACTATCCGCTCCTGGTCCTGCTGTTTGGTGTTCTGATCCCGATGTCGGTTGCTGGCTTTGGCTGGGGAGACTGGCGCGGCGGGTTCTTCTACGCGACTGTCCTGCGCATGGTTGTCCTTCACCATGCTACCTTCTGTGTCAACTCGCTGGCTCACACTCTTGGCCGCCACACCTACGACGATGTCCAGACTGCTCGCGACTCGTGGATCACTGCTCTGGTGACCATGGGCGAGGGCTACCACAACTTCCACCACCAGTTCCCGAACGACTACCGCAACGCCATCCGCTTCTACCAGTACGATCCGACCAAGTGGTTCATCCGTGCTATGTCGCTCTTTGGCCTGTCCTACGACCTCAAGACGTTCCCGTCCAACGAGATTGAGAAGGGCTTTATCCAGATGCGCATGCAGGAGCTTGAGCGCAAGCGCGTCAAGCTGTCGTTTGGTACTCCGGTCTCCAAGCTCCCGGTCTTCACCGAGGCTGAGTTCCTGGAGGGCGTCAAGAAGAACCACAAGCAGTGGATGGTTGTTGAGGGCTACGTCTACGACGTCGCCTCGTTCATCAACGACCACCCCGGAGGCAAGGCCCTGATCAAGGGCGGTATTGGCAAGGACATGACCGAGGCCTTCAACGGCGGTGTCTACCAGCACCACAACTCGGCCCGCAACCTGATGAACACCTCCCTCCGCATTGGTGTCCTGCAGCGTCTCTGAGCCGTATTAACGACCATTCATTTTTTATAGATGCGTACATGTTTGCCCTCTTGTTTTTAACGGCCAACAATATAGCAGCAAAGCATCGTGTAAATTGTTCATATATCGATACATAACATGAATCTCAAACAGCACATTCCAATTTAGTAGAGATATTGATCGAATGAAAGCATTAGCGAAGGAAGGAAACTACCATGAAGTATAAGGCTAATGGGGACTGGCACTGGTGCTTGGCCACTACTGAGCGCAAGACAGCTAATCAAGCTCGATTGCGCGGCGCTCGTCCTCTGGCATGTCGTCGAGCTTGGTTCTCTTGGATACAATGAAGAACTCGTAGAGAAGCGCGCCGATAGGACCACCAGCTAGCGGCGCGGCAACAGGCACCCATGTGTACGACCCGTGCGCTGTGAATACACGGGCTCCGTACCAGATCGCAGCTGCACAGCGTGGACCAAGGTCGCGTGCTGGGTTGAACGAGTAGCCCGTCGGGTACCCGATACCAATGGCCAGACCGGTCAGCAGCAGGCCAATTGCAATTGGGGTGCACGACCTGGCAGGGAAGTTGTTGGCGTCTGTGATGGCAAACACGCCCAAGACTAGCAGCCCAGTACCGACCGACTCACTAAGAAACGCGGCTCCATTGCCAATAAATGGCCTGGCAAAATTTCCAAAGGCGCCGGCAGTGCCGAACGGGCCAGAGATCTGGCGGTTGTAGCCATCAAATGGGTCAAGCGAGTGTGCAAAGCACGCATATGCCAAAAGGGCACCGACGAAGGCACCAGCGAACTCGGCTAAAAAGTAGAATGGGACCTGGATCCATGGAAGACCACGGAAGGCGGCGAAGGCTAGTGCCACAGCAGGATTCAGCATGGCACCGGAGACACCACCTGCAACAAAGACCCCGAGCATGAGGCCGATGCCCCAGCCAAGGGCTGCCGAGAGCCATGCCGATTCGCTGTTACTAGTCATGACCGCGTACGTGAGGTTGGAGCCGCATCCGACAAGCACGAATACAGCGGTTCCAAAGAACTCTGCAAAGTACGGGGACACGAACATACGCAGCCGGTTGATGAACGTGTCCTTCATGGCCCGCTGATCGGCATACTCGATCTCCTCTCCGGCCTTACTCGGCGTCGACCTGCTCAGCAAGCTGCTGCGGCTTGTTTTGCCCTCCGATATTGCGCGGGATGGCGAGGCATATGACGACATTTTTGTGGAGAAGTGGGGGGTGGAGAGCCGCGGACTTCACTAAAGGATAGGATAATGGCTAATTGCAGAGTGTGGGGTTGCAGCAAGTACCTGCAGACAATAATGTGCCAGGTGTAATATATGAAATGGATAAATAATAAAACGTGATGAATGCCGAGCAAATAGATAAATGAATAAGGTTGAAGGAGACTAGGGTAGAGAGCTAGGGATAGTACTTTTGGTGCTGCAGCCTGTGTGCAGGCGTGTGCCCATTTAAGCAGGCTATGGCTCGCCCAGTAAACTCGGTTCCTTACCAGGTTCTAGGCTCTGCCGTCTGTTACAGAGCAACTCTGGCCACTAACGCAAGCACATGAGCATGATCGGATAGCCACTCATATCCGCACTCTCCTAAACTCAGATCCCTTACCATGTACCAGAATGTTTGAGCGGCGTAAGAAGGAGCAGGCCGTACACCTGTTTTAGCCGTGTGTTGTGTGGGGGAGAATTTGTGTTTGAGTCACCGGCGAGTCTATTAATGGACGCATTTTAATGATGCAATTCACCAAAATTCTGGTCTAGATCTCCATACAAGATGAAAAAAGGACCACCGCTTGAAGTATTGTCGCGATTCCCAGTACAGCTAGGCAGTTCAGATAGTTCAGACAGTTCAGACAGAGGGCCTCTGGTCTGAGCCATTTTCGGGCTGCTGACCAACCACCGCTCCGAACTACTACCTGGGTACACATGCATATATTCAGAAAGCCCGGGAAACAGTATGGCGGTTAACGCTCAAACCAAAATGTCTGGGGGTTTACTCGCTATTGCTGTGGACAAGACCCTTGGGTTTGGGTTTGGCGTCATCGCATGGCAGTGGGATGGGTGATTTCGGATCAATTGGCTGCAGCTTGACAGTGCCAACCTTGACGTACCGCTGATGGTTGTCAAAGAAACTATGCCAGCCCTCGATTCCTGCCAGTTCGCGCTCGCTCAGCCCACGAGTATCATGCGTGAGATGATCTTCCCTCGACAGGCAGTTGGTGCCAAACGCACGCGACGAGTCGCGGCCCGCAAAGATATGGTAGGTGCTGCCAGGCCCGTAGAACCCCCAGCCATCAGTAACATCGTAGACGTCACCCTTGACCGCAAGAAGCAGCGGCAGGTCGGGGTTTGAGCCGTTGTACATGGCAAGCTCGCTCTGCGTGTATACGTGTTGGGTGCGCGGGATGTAGTTGCGGTAGTTTGTCCATTTGCTCTGGTACCCCCACAGGAACGTCTCGGTGATCAGGTAGGAGAGGCAGAAGTTGAGCCCCGCCAGGGTCAGCACGATGCGCCCAACGATCTTCCAGTAGGCTACATGCTCAGCGCGCCTTGATGCGCTCTTGGGTACAGTGCGTTGGCGCTTGAGCTCGGGCTGGATGTCCGAGTCCACAGGCGTGTTGGTTCCGTGCTTGCGCTGCTTGAGCTCGTTGTCGGCCATGGCAATTGCAGGGGTTGTGAAATGCGAAGAGAGAAAGAGCAAAGGTGCGATCATCTCACAATATCAGCGCCAAGGGGCTTGTGTTCCGCTGTTGTCGTCAATGGCATCCCAACTCGGCTAGATCCATTGAGCGCCCGGATCACGCAATTGGCACAGCCGGCCTTTTGCGTCAACCTCTTTTTCACAAAAAATTTGACGCAGTCTTTGGCCCCACTACGTTTCCATATACTTGTTGAATTTCTCCCCCTTACTTTCAGACTGCTCTTGTGCACATTCAAACAGCGACCATGCAAATCGAAGAAGTGAAAAGCACTGGCAAGGAACAGCGCGTCGCGACACACTCCCACATTCGCGGACTTGGCCTCAAGCCCGAGGGCACGGCAGAGGCAGTTGCTGCCGGGTTTGTCGGCCAGGAGACCGCCCGCGAGGCTGCTGGAATCGTTGTTGACCTGATCAAGGCCAAGCGGTTTGCTGGTCGCGCTGTACTGATCGCTGGAGCTCCGGGCAGCGGCAAGAGCGCTATTGCGTATGCCATCTCACAGGAGCTGGGCCCGCGCGTGCCGTTCTGCCCGATGACCGGCAGCGAGGTGTACTCGAGCGAGGTGAAGAAGACAGAGGTTCTAATGGAGAATTTCCGGCGGGCAATCAGCCTGCGCGTCAAGGAGACGAAGGAGGTATACGAGGGCGAGGTCACCGAGATTACGCCCGAGGAGACGGAGAACCCACTGGGTGGATATGGCAAGACAATCTCGCATGTGGTGGTGGGCCTGAAGACGGCCAAGGGCACGAAGCAGCTGCGGCTGGACCCGAGCATCTACGAGAGCCTGCTCAAGGAGAAGGTGTCTGTGGGCGACGTCATCTACATTGAAGCCAACACGGGCTCGGTGAAGCGCGTGGGCAGATCCGACGCGTTTGCAACCGAATACGACCTGGAGGCCGATGAATACGTGCCGCTACCCAAGGGCGATGTGCACAAGAAGCGCGAGGTCATCCAGGACGTGACGCTGCACGATCTCGACGTGGCCAACGCCAAGCCGCAGGGTGGCCAGGATATTGTGTCGATGATGAGCCAGCTTATGAAGCCGCGCAAGACCGAGATCACCGACAAGATGCGCCAGGAAATCAACAAGGCCGTCAACAAGTACATTGAGCAGGGCACAGCCGAGCTTGTCCCCGGTGTCCTCTTCATCGACGAGGTGCACATGCTTGATATTGAGTGCTTCACGTACCTGAACCGCGCGCTCGAGTCCAACATCTCGCCCATCGTCGTGCTGGCATCGAACCGCGGCATCTGCACTATCCGCGGCACCGAGGACCTGCGCGCGCCGCACGGAATCCCACGCGACCTGCTGGACCGCATGCTGATTGTGCGCACCGCACCGTACACGCAGAGCGAGACCCAGATCATCCTCGATATCAGAGCCAAGACCGAGGGGCTCAAGGTTGCCCAGGATGCGCTCGAGTACGCCGCTGAGGTTGGTGTCAAGTCATCGCTGCGTTACGCCATCCAGCTGCTGACGCCGGCCAACGTCATGGCCCAGATCCACGGCCGGGATGAGATTCACAAGGAGGACATGCTCGAGACAGGCGACCTGTTCTTTGACGCAAAAAAGTCGGTGGCGATTGTGCAGGCTACCGAGTCGCTGTTCCTCTAAAGTCACTGTAGCGCTGACAAGAAACCATATATTCTTTTTGCAAAGTGTGAGAAAGAGTTGCTTATTCGCCAAACAGCAGCTGCACGCGCTTCAGTACCGAGTCCTTGGACGGATCGTACGGGTGGTCTTTGGATGGGATCTCGAGCACTGTCGGGAACGCTGCACTGTATTCGTCCAGGATACCGCGGATGTACTCGGCGATCTACAACAGAGCCGGACTTTAGTATATGTATCAAACAAGATGAAGAGAGCATACACTCAACATGACTACGTACGTGCTGGTTGATAAGGATGATGGCGATATCTTTGCGCTGCGTGAATGATGTGAATGTCTCCTCGATCTGCTCCTGCGTGGTCTCTACACACCCAAACTGGCCCGTCAGTTAGTGATGCCGGAGCCGCAACTGGGGGCTGCGATGATGCGGTGCTGCTACTTACTCGAGGTAACGACCATGAAGTTTGCCCGCTGGTGCGCGTCAATATCGCCAATGCCCGCCAGCAGCAAGCCGGTAATCGTGTCCTACATAAGAGTGCACTGGTCTTAGCTGCCTGAGCGCAATGAAGCAAGACCGCTGAGCCAGCGAATTTCAGCACAGCTCCTAATCTCGCTGCCCAAGAACCCACCTCATCGCCAATGGCGGCAATCAGAGTCCTGCCCTTGCCCGTGTTCTGCGACATGGTGTTCGAATTGGAAAGAAATTAATAGCGGGAGCGAATACTACGAGGATAACCTGGAAATAGTGAGGTTCCAGTTGACGGGAGTGGGCAACACGCACACTGCATGCAGCCTGCCGACAGTCGGCTCACTATAGCCATCTGGGCAGTTGGCTCCCTTCGGCTCGTGCAGCGCGGACCAGTAAAATAGCATGGCTTCTAATGTGTGTCGTGGACCATTTGCTCCTCTGCTTTGTATTATCAAAAGCCGTCTACTTCCAAGCACTTGCTCTTTTCTGTACACTGCAACCATGTCTGCCCAGCCCTCAATCAAGGCGTGCATCTTCGATATGGACGGGCTTCTGCTCGACACCGAGTCGATCTACTCGGAGGTCACCAACAGAATCCTCGCGCCGTATGGCAAGACCTTCCCGCTTGCGACCAAGCTCAAGATGATGGGCCGTGACGTCCGCACCGCCACCAACATTCTCCTCGAGGACCTGCAGCTGCCGCTGACCTTTGACGAGTACAACTCGCAGGCCCTGGCCCTCAAGCAGCAGCTGTTTGGCGAGGCTGAGCTCATGCCCGGCGTCGAGAAGCTGCTTAGGCACCTGAGCAAGCACAAGATCCCAATCGCCGTCGCCACCAGTTCTGCCCGCCCCATGTTCGATCTCAAGACTGGGAAGCACCAGGACCTGTTTGCCTTGTTCCAGGGGAACATCACCTGCGGAGACGATCCGGCCATTGAGCATGCGAAGCCTGCGCCCGATCTGTTCCTGACCGCCATGAAGCGCTTGGGCAAGGGTCTTACATCTGCTGATTGCCTGGTATTTGAAGACGCCTCGAATGGTATCGCGGCCGCAACCAATGCCAAGATGAGCTCGATCTGGGTCCATGACATGCGGTTCTCGCCAGACGGATCCGTGCCCGAGGGCATCCACGGTGCCACCGAGCGTGTTACGACGCTGGTCGACTTTGACCCAGCAAAGTATGGCCTGCCACGGTATGACAGCTAGAGTGCCTCTCGACGTTTAGAACCGAATGCAGACATTTAAAAAGTTTAACTGGCCAGTGGTGCCAGCGACGCCAGGCTGCTGTTGAAATCTGGCCGCTTGCGATAGCTTGCATATACATCGGTGCACAGCAAAAATAGGACTTCGTCCTTGGCCCGATCGAGAATCGACAGCAAGACGTTGTTTTTTTGGAGCGCCGTGTGTACGTCATCGACGATGTACGCTGGCACATTGATTGCCGTGTGGGAAGACTTGCTAAAGTATTTGGACACAAGGCTGGAGAACGCAATTTTGACCGCCTCAGGGAACTGCGATGTTCGGTCGACAACCCCAGGCGGCAGCAGCATCATTGCAGAGTCAAAAATCCCGACCGTCACAGGCGTCTGACACGGCCCATGCAAGGTGCTGTTGCTACTACCGCGACTCGCTGGCGGCAGCAGTACTGAGGCAGGCGCCAGCAGCAGCGACTTTTCAAACCTGCTCTTTGGGGGTGCTGTGACACTAGGCACCTGCTCTGCCGACACTGCTATTTCTGCCTCAAGCGACCTGGGCTGCTCCTTATCCCGCTGCTGGCAACGGCTTGCTGACCCATGCAGCAGATGTGGCGTTCGTGCATGCCTTAGGGCATCGATTGTTTGGAACTTTAGCGCCTGGTAGTCGTCGAGGAATGCAGTAAGTGCCGAGCAATAGTAGCGTGCAGAAAACGACAAGAACCGCATTCGCTGATCGCTGTCCTCTAAAACCATGTGGAATTCACGATATAGTGCTGTGTATACACTGCGGCGGACCCGGGCTCCACGGAAGTTGTTCGATATGCCTTTGGATGACGGTCGGTTCTTCATCTTCTCGTGGTATTCCTTGGCGCAAACCAATGGCCAGATCACCGACGAAATGTGCGCTATCAGCATCCATATCCAGATGAAAAACAGCTCCGACAGCATTGTGCGGAGCCGCTGGAACACTGTCTGCCACAGAATATACACCGCCGACCCCAGAATCGCCGTTCCTATACACAGCAGCAAATCGCTACGCGCGCCGTACGGATCGTTGATTTGCCACATGGCCACTGCCAATGCTGGAAGCACGCCACCAACCAGTGCGATAGCGATAGCGTAAGCGGGCCACAGCTCCCAGCCAGCACGATCGCAGACGCTGGTGTTTATCGAGAACCGATTCGACTGTGTATTGGTGATCATCGCATATATCACCAATACACAGCCAAATGCACACAAGTACAATCCCAGCACCCTGTCGGTGACAAATCGGTTGTATCGGCTCTGATGCAATATCGCATTGCATGCCTCATGGTTGTACGGCAGACTCGACACAGAATTGCGGCTGGGGCACTCAAACTCGGACCACGCATCCACTGTCATGCCCGTGTCAGGCCGCTGCCCCTCGTCATCAAAGCGGCTCCCCGTGCCTGGCCTCCTTATTGCTGTCGGCGGTCTGCAGCCTGCCTTCTTGCAGCACGTGGAGGTGTCGCGTGCCGATCTGTACAGCACAAGGCGCTGCACAGATCGCGCAACCAGCGCTCCAATCCACGGCAGAACACCAATATACACAGCCCACAGCTTGGCCGCACATGGGTAGTTCTGTAGCGCGGATGCCGCTAGACAGACCACGCCTGCCAGTAGGCCAGCAGTAGCCTGGCAGGTTATTAGAACTGCAGACCGCTTGGCTATAAACATGTCGTGGCGCTTCAGATACCGGTGCAGGAGCATCACCATAGACACCAGGCATACTATCACATATATACCGAGCACTAGTAGCAGGATCACCTCGCGTACCTTGGCGCCATGGGAGCTGATGGCCGGCTGGTGAGCTGCCTGTGTGGTGGATTCCATAATAGCAAATAGAGGACTGTGGATGTGGGAGAGAATGCGTATTTGTAGTGTTTGCAAGAACAGGAATGGGATAGAGGACTGGTGCTGTAAAGGGCAGGAGGCAGAGAGGGAGGAAAAAGAAGGACAGGATGAAAACATGTCTGCAGAATCGGAGAGCTATGCACATCGCCTTTCCCTGGCTCATTTAGCCAGCATGGTCACGGCAGTTCATCTCACAACAATTGCTGAAAGAAACCTGCAACTTTGTCATCCCGGGAGCTGCTCTGCATTGCCCGTTTTACATCGGAATGGCAAGTGCGCCACATGAACAATTGCGGGAGACCTGCAACACGGAATTTCCTGTGTTTCCAAGACATTGGCAGATCTTGCTGCTCTGGGGGCAGGAAGAGCAGGTGAGAAAGTATCAATTGCACCATTCCAAAACCGAGTTCCAAATATTAGGCCCGCCATATTGGGAACTCATAAAAAGACAAAACATGGTTCAAGACATTGTCATGGATTTAGGTTTTCAGTTTTCTGTACATTCTGACATCTAGGGCTCCAGTTCATCGGCCAAGTACGCGTTGGAGCACACGTCAAACGACTTGGGGTCTCGCTTGACAGCCGACAGCACATGAAGCGGATTCATCATCAACAGCCGGCTATCGCCACCGCCATCCTCGGGTGGGGTTTCCGAAGACTTGCTCTGCTGCTGCCCAACCACAGCCGCTCGGTTCTGGCGCATCGCTCGGTCCGACGCACCAATCAAGTCCCGCATGAACAGCTTTGCGACATCAAGCAGCAGGCGGCCCACCACCAGACGCTGGTCCAGCGCCTCGCCAAACGCCTCGTCGCTCGAGTTTGGCAGCTGCACCCATGAGCCCGAGGCAGCTGCGCTCTCAGAGCCCGCTTTTCCACCTGCCCGTGGCTTGGCCAGATCTGCCTCCAGAAATCGCGATGCAGGCGCACATCGCAATTTCAGGGGCCGCAGAGTCGACCAGATCCAGTCGATCTCCATATCGTTGACTGCATTAGCATCAGCGGTATCCATGTCGCGCTCGTCATCGGTGTCTTCATTGCCGTCATCGTTGTCATAGGATGGGGCAGTGGCCTTCTGGTCCTCGTCCTTGTGCTCTGGCTTGGCTGCCTGGTCCTCGCTCTGTCGCTCGCTCTGGTTGTCCGAGTTAAACTGGCGCAATAGCCCAGCAATCTTTGCAATGTTCTCATCCACAAAGCCAGCATGGCCGTGCGGCGACGACGGACGCGACGGCAGCGGTGTGGCAGCGTTGGAATACGCGGCAGCATCGTCGTCGATCATCAGCATTGCGTCTTCATCCTCCTCCTCAGTCGCATCCCACCCTTGTGGCAGCTTCGCCAGTGCATTTGCCGCCGCCGATATCGTCGAGACAGAGGTTGCTGCAAGATTCTCGCATTGGTCGCTGCAGTATGAGATTGGCGGCAGAGTGCTACCAGCATCCATGACCAGCTCGCCGTTGCGCACAATGAACCGTGGGTCGTCGCGCGACTCCAGTGCCCCGCATCCATGGCAGAAGAACCGGTACCTAGGGACCGTCGCTGGTCGGGACTGTATATCGCCCCCATGGTTTCTGTGTTTAGCCAGCTGCTCAAGCCGCTCGGCCTCTTTTGCACCAGCAGTCGCCATGTACGCGTAGGCAGAGTCCGCCAGATACACCTTCTCCTCGGTACTGCTCAGTGCTGGCATCGGGACAAACCCATTGCTGCGCAACCACCGTTTCAGCGACCACGCATACTCTGCCTTGTGTGGTCCACGCTCCTTGTCAGCCCGAAGCGGCTTTGTAATATTACTCTTCAGCCACAGGCTCAGCATATCGGCGCTCTGCTGGTGCTGCTTGGTGGCTGCCGCTCGAACTGATTTAAGAACATCCTCGGTAGCTTTGGAATCGACTCCGGCCGCAGTTAGAATCGCTTGGAACGACCTTACGACCCGCTCAGATAAGCCGGTGGCAGCGACAGAGGCAGAGGACTCAGCCGGTGTATTTACAGAGCCTCCACTAGCGCCCAGGACCTCAGCAATCCCTGCCGACCTCAGTGTAGCCATCAGGGCGCGGTTCCGATGGGCTTCGGCAGCTAGACGCCTGCCTAACGGCCACGACTCTCTCCAGATCTCGCTCGTGACGGCAACTCCCCACGTCCACCTTTCGATAATCTTAGGTGACACCAGCTCGAGGATCTGCTCTGGAACCTCGGGCTGTTTTGCATCATGTGGCAGTGCATCGGCCAGCACCAGTGGGAACACCCGACACAGTTCAGCAAACAGCTGCTGTAGCAACGGGTTCGATGGTGGTGGCGGCAGTGGTTCTGGCTCATTGCTGAGCACTGCCGAATCGCCAGTAGCTAGTCCGCGTCGATCGATCTCGAAATCAATAGGCTTCTCGGCGCCCAGCACCGTGTTGCCAGACCAGTCGTTGTCCAGCTTGAGCAAGTGGATCAGGTCGACTGGCTTGTTGCGCTTGTCGACAAAAAAGATCTGGACACGCACCGGAAACTCGCCCCAGCCCCACCGCGTAAGCTCGAACTTTGGTTGTGACAGATCAACAATGTCGTCTGGCCGGTACGACGGGTGCAGAAACACCCGCACGCGCTTCACATACTGCTCGATCGGCTGCTCGCCGGGCTTGTTGCGCAGGTAGATTGTCCACTTGTGTGTGCTGTTTTCCTTGCCCGCTGGCCGGGCTTCTGGCTCAAAATACCGGGACGTGTTGCCCAGCATGACTCTACGAATGACGTGGAACCGGGTGTCGCCCAGGGGTGCTGGTGCATTCTCTGCAGATGCAGCAACAGCAACAGCAGTGGCTCTGGACTTTGCTGATCCGGCCTTGGATCTCTGCTGCTTGTTGCTGTGTCTATCAGCTTGACTGTCCGAGTCACTGTCGTCATCGCTACTCTCGACGTCGGGTACACGCGGCTTGTTGATGAACTCAAGTGCATCGGTGATGCTGTTCTTCTGCTCGGCATTCAGATTAGCCGAGAGCACCGAGAGCTGTGACTCCTTGAGTGGCGCCTGGGACCCAGTGGCTCGGCTCACCTTGGGATGCTCGTCACTGTCCTCGTCAGAGCCCAAGTCGTCCACAACGCCACACACAGAAATCGCCTCTTCAGAGTTAGGAAATTCCAGTCCGTGCTGCAGCCTTGAATGGTTCAGGAAGCTCTGCATGCTGGCAAACTCGTCACGTCGGCAGTCCAGACAGACCATGCGCACAGTCTGCCCGTCGTTTCGCCGTGCATACAAGGTGCCGCTCGGATCCATCATGTACTGTGCTGCCTGTGCTGCGGCTCGCCGCGGCCGTTGCCGGTACGAATAGCCGCTGCTTGGCGGCAATGCATTCCGCACGGGGTACTGGCCGCGATTACCCGACGACTCCATCATCTCATGGAAGTAGCTGTAGTATCCATCGGCCGTATTTGTCGATGCGATCTGGCCCTGCTGCTCCTCGAACTGTTGTGATCGGATTGCGCTCTCGATGACGCTTAGCATGGCCTCGCTCTGCTGCAGACGCTCGGTGATGGTGTTGATCTCCTTCTGCTTCAAGTAGAGCTCCAAATCCAGCTGCTCGCGCAGAATGCACTCCACTCGTGTCCTTGCCTTATCGTCCCAGTC
Source organism: Linderina pennispora (assembly GCF_002104995.1). Lineage (NCBI taxonomy): Eukaryota > Fungi > Kickxellomycota > Kickxellomycetes > Kickxellales > Kickxellaceae > Linderina > Linderina pennispora. The sequence goes on along the minus strand of NW_024468254.1, from coordinate 431,228 downwards.
GGTAGGACACACTCGCTTGGCACGAGATGGCTCTGGTGCAGGCTCCGCAGGACGCTTCTTCGACGGTGGTCCTGGTCGAGACTCAGGCTGTTGCGAATGCTGACTAATCTGGCCAGCTACCCTTATTATCGGCTGCTTTTTCTCGGTTGGCTCTGGCCGACTTTTCGGTGTTGGTGCAGGATGCCCAGGCTGGCCACTCGTTTGCTTGGCCGTGATCACTACTGGCTGCTGCTCCGATCCCGATTTCTGCTTGCCGCCCAGCTGTCTTGGAGGAGGCTGAGACTTGCTATTTGCTTGCTCGGCGGCTTTTGCTACCGGCTGTCGAAGCGGCTCGTTATCAGGCTTTGGTGCTGTAGCTGCCTCTTTTGGCGCTGTCAGCTTAATGGGAGCCTGGTCTCGAGAGTTTGGGGACAGAGGATTCAGAGCCGATGTCTGTACTGGCCTCAAAGGCTGCTGTTGTGTTGGCCGCGCAGAAACCTGTCCCGGTGTCTTTGGTGGCGGCGACAGTGGTCGTACTGGCTTCGGGGCCTGTTGTTGTGATATCCTCTGTGGTGACAACGGCGAATGCCGCTGGGTTGGCTTCGGTGGCGGTTGAACCGGTGCTTGGGCAGGGGATCGCGGGACCGGCCGATATACTGGTGGGTTAAGTTCCTGCTTCATTATGACTTTGGTCGGATCATTCTGGGGCCTCAGGGTTGGATTCGCTGGCCGCTGTGTTGTTGGCTGACTCCTTGGCCGTGAGATCGGTCGCTGGCTGGGACTCAGTACCGGCCTTTGCGAGTGATTCGGTGATGGCCGCGGCGGCGACTGAGCATCCGATCTCTGGATTGGCTGCTGCGGTGAGGACTCAGCTGGCCACGACCCCTGCTTCTGTGGTGGCTGTGCTACACGTTGGGTCGCCGGTGAGGCTGGTCGCAGTGCGTGTGCCTGAATCGGCCGTGGCGAGGAACTCTGCACAGGTCTCTGTGTTGGCGGCCGCCCACCACGCGCTACATTCTGTTGCTGAGGCGGGCTCTGTATTGTCCGTGCTGCTGGCGGTCGAATTGGACTATGCATTGGCAGTCCCAAAGGCTTTGCTGGCCGTGAGCTGGTCTGTGGTGGCAATGGCCGTGGCCTGGTTTGCTGGCTGGGCTGCTGAGGCAGGTGCTGTGGTGGCCGGAAAGGTCTTGGCGGTGTATGCTGCGTTACTGGTGGACGTTGACCAATCTGCTGCTGGTGTGGTGGCTGTGGTTTCTGTACTGGCTGTGGCTGTTGCAATCCTGGCAGCGCTGGTCCGTGAAGAGCCGGCCGCGGCACTGGCCTCTGCTGTGGTGGCCGCGGCGGACTGCCAGCCGGTGGAGCTCCACTATTCATCTAGTTTCCACCGCCCTAGGCTGTGTAGTATAAGTGAATTAGCAAAAGTAAACTAGAGAGCACTCTAAATGCGACGCCAAGGTGGAAAAGTCGAGCAAAAGAGCAAAAGAAGGACCACGCCGGACACGCCGACAACGCACTTCAAATTTTCGTGTTTCATTGATGGGATCCTGATAATCAAATCAGCATTGTATTTTTAGGCTGGCAGCTTGGACGTCGCTTTGTTTTTTCTTGGATCTCACAAAAAGTAGCGGTTGTACGCCTGGATCAGCACACGCTCGCCACTACCGCGGCCAACACGCACACCACTCAGCTTCTCCCGCTCCAGCGAGAACAGACAGTCCCGCACAGTGACCGTCAGCGGCGTCGATAGAGACGTCGGGCGATGCGACAGCAAAGGAGGCGGAAGCCGCTGGCTCCGGAATCCAGACGGCGAATCGACATGCGCTGTGCTGTCTGGCGTCGCGGCCTCCTGACCACCAGGGGTATCCACGCCCGAGAACGTGCGCTTGTGGCCAGCAATGGAGATTTCCAGCGGCATTGGCTTTCCTGAGCTGCTGCCCGTCGGCAGGGCAGTGGTGCTTTGCGCACGATGCAGGTCCGACGCCTTGACGCCGTCCAAATCGTCCTTGGCTGACAGCTGCGGTGAGCGGGTGCTCATTCGCGACGGCGTGGCCTTGGCAGACGACGCGTTGGCCAGCCATGCCGGCGTTGCCGCGTTCATCCACGATTTGCGCACGCCGCCAGCGGCCCGCAGCGCTGTCAGGTTGCTAATTTTGTTGCGCAGGTCGTCAGGCATGTTCTTGCTCGTGTATGACGGTGTCTCGGCTCCATCGTCCTTCTTCTTCTGCCGCTTGATCGCCGAAGCAGGCCGCGGCGGCTCGCCATTCTCGCTCGGTCCAGACTGGGGCACAGCCTCGGCTGCATTGCCACCACTGACATTACCGCCTTCAGCACCGCCGTCGGCTGCGTCAGAGTCCTTCTGGGCGTCACCCTCAGGCTGTTGGTGCTCAATCAGATTGCGCTGCTCGCGATCATGCAGCTCCTGCTCACGCCGCTCCTCGCGGATCCTGTCGACGCGCTCCAGCACACTCAGCTGCTTCTTCACGTCCAGGTTCGGCGTGATCTTGTACAGCGGAAGGCGCGTCAGTGGATCTAATGGCGGCGGCGGCAGCGTCTGTGTGCGCGTGCGATGGTATGCTGCTGCTGACACGAGCTCCATGAAAGTCCGCAGCCGATCATGCAGCGCACATGATAGATACGGGGCCACATCCGAGGACACCGCGCTGATATGCGCGTTCTTGCACGCCTTGGCAATCAGCTTCTCAAGCACATTGCGGTCGGCAAAATCGACGGGCTTTGAGCGCTCACGCGTAATATCCACCCCATCAATGCTGTAGGTAAGCACAGCCGGGGTGTCGTCGTCAATGTGCATTGGCGCGTCGCTGTAGCTGTGTGGCATTTGGCCATGGAGGAATACGTCAGATTCTTCGCGCAGATCGACGCCAGCGTAGCCAATGACGTCGTCTATCGAGAACATATCTCCGCCAGACCCGCCGCCGGTACCCGAGCGCTCCTTTTCGCGCTTCTCCCTGGGCCTGCGTGCCTGCTGCGGCTTGGGCGATGACCGCTCCCTTGTCTTGTTGCGGTCGTCGTCACTGTCCGAAGCATCATCGTTGGTTGCCATTGTGCTGGTGCGGCTAGCAGGCACCCGTGAGGCGACGCGGGAGGATGAGGTTGCAGCCATGTCCACATAGACATCGGGTAGATCGTCGCCCATCTGGTTCGCCGACCATCCGGCCGTCAGATCGGTGTTGGCTCCTCCGCGCGACCCGCTGATTGATGAAACCGTGTCGAGTGATAGCAGCGGTCCAGCCAGCGCAAGCTGCGTTGCCAGCGTGTCGATGTTGGGCTCGGGTCCCGGCGCGTCGCCTGTCTTTGCCCGCTTCCCACTACCGCGCGGCGCTGGCGAATCAGATCTACGCGAGTCAGCAGCCCGCTTTTTCCCCTTGCTCCCCTCGCCATCAGCCTTGGCCTTGCCGGCGCTGCCCTTTTTCTTGCGCTCAGGCTTGGGGCTGGCCGCACGCGAGCCAGGTTCTGAAGCCAGCGGTGTGGAGCCATGCTCCTGCTTCACCTGAGGCTGCTGCTGACCCTGCTGCCGACGCACGATCAGGCTCTGAAGGCTACTAATCTGCATCAATTTCTTTGAGCGCTCCTCGTCTGGGATGTTGGCATTGGGTCCGGTTCTGTCATTCAGCGCAGCAGTGTAGGCATTCAGCTGGTTGCTCAGCAGGGTAAGCTGCTGGTGAGGAATGGATGGAAAAGTGATGATGGTGCGGAACCGGGAAATCAGATCGTCAAAATTGTGTGCCTGCGCTGGGACTCCAGGATTCAGCCCAATGGGCATCTGGGGCATCGGGTGCTGCGTGGGCGCTATGCCGCTCTGCATCGCCAACGGCATCATATTTGGCATGCCGGGCTGGCCAGCGTTTCCTTGCTGTTGCTGCCGGTTTAGAAGCAACTGCTGCATCATCTGAAGGTTCTGACCACCATCGGGGCTGTGCATCGAGAGCACCGGTGAAATTGCTGTCCCAGACATAGCCTGCTGCATCGGAGCCGGCGACGACGACGACATGGGACCGCTCATTTGCATTCCAGGTCGGCTGATCGAGACCCCAAGCGGGTTCTGCGGCCCAACGCCCATCTGCGCCTGGGGGCGAACCAGCCCAACTGGCCGCATCTGGCTCTGCGCCTGCTGAGTCATCTGGGAAGGAGCCTGAGGCCGTGGCTGCGTCCGATTCTGCGTCACAGCCACCAAATCACTGAACCGTGCACCCAGCATCTCCTGCGCCTGCTGCAAAAACACCTGTGGCGGAATCGCGCCGGTCTGGAACCCGCGCAGAAGCTCTGCAAGTCGCTCCTGTCGGTCTGCTGGCAGACTCCGCATAACATCAGTAAGCCATGAGGTCATATCCGACGCACCGCCAGCATTCGGCGGCCGGTTAGGTGGTCTACCCACAGGGCGCGCCAGTGGATGCTGCTGCTGTTGAGGGTGCGGCGGGCGACCTTGCTGCTGGTGCGGCGTCTGCATTCGACGTTGCTGTTGCTGTTGCTGCTGCGGATGTGGTCTCTGTTGCTGGGGCCTGTTCTGGTTGACTGGAGAACCAGAGCGAGGACTGCCAGCCGGGGATGCCGAATCACGCGGTCCACGGTTGGCTCCTGCAGGTCCATGATGCGGACGTGGTCTCATAGTCGGCCGGTTTCCAGGAACTGCCATTTGCGGGCGCTGCTGGGAACGCTGCCCTTGGCTGGTAGCCGACAGTGCCGGTGAGCTGCTCGGTGAGCTGTTAAAGGACATATTCGGCCGTACTCCACCCTGCATCGCCTGTTGCTGCTGCTGCATCTGTTGTTGATACTGCTGTGCGCCTGGTGGAGGTCTGCGGGCTGTGTTTGGTGCGGTGGGCCGTTGAGGACGAGCAGGACTCGGTCTGAATTGCGGCTGCTGTGCCGGACGCTGGCTTTGAACAGCAACTGAGGCAGAGGACGATGTCTGGTGAGTTCTCTGAGCTGCCTGTCCACCACTTACCGACGGCGTCGACGGGGTAGACGACGGGTTAAGATGAGGAGTCCGCATTGGCGTTGTACTCGCAGTGTTCAGCGCTGCTGCCCTCGGCACACCAGCTCCACCAAGCCCCATCAATGCCGGAGAGGTCGGCATCGATATCGGGCCGCTACGCACCGGCTGGTTAACATTTACCGTGACTGACGGATGCGGCGATGGCGTGGCCGGCGAGGCACTAACATTCGGCTGCACCTGAGGACGCACGCCCCCGATGTTAGGCATGGGTGTCGAGTGTGGCGGCGGCGGCGACATCAGAGATGCCGTTGAGGGGCCCAGGTCGATTCCCAGATCCCGGCTGAGCGCCAGCAGCGAGTCAGTCCCGGCGACGGGCGACGCAGCTGACATGGGAACGCTCTTTGACAGATCCACCCCAATGCTGTCAAGCAGCTTGTTGATCTCGTCATTTGTCACTTTTGGTGTATCTGTCGCCGTTGTTCCCAGCGATTTCATGAGCTGGTCGAGGTCCGCGTCCAGTGGCAGCGCTGTCGTGGAGCTTGCTGTGGCGTCGCTGGTCGATGGCAGAAGCGAGCTGCTGGAGGGTAGCAGCGATGACAGATCAAGCGGCGCCTGCGATGTTCCTGTAGCCAGAAGTGAACTGCTGCTGGCACTGCCCGCTCCATCCAGTCTGCTCAAGATCGAGAGTAGCGGCGACTCGGCCGCCGATGTGCTGCTCGTAAAATTGCTACCGTTTACACCTTGCTTGTCGCCTGACATTCTGACTATATATGCACGTCCATATGTCGTTAGCGGCAGGCTGCCAACACGCAATAATGACCATACCCTGTATCGCCTATGCCAGCGCTGGTAATTTGTTCATTTTGATAGTTACCTAAATAATATTCGGTTGTGTTCTATGGTATTCTGGCGTGTGTGCTGTATGCGAGATTGGGCAGGATGCACTCCTTCGGTATTTGGTATACACAGCAATGTATTTGTGCCAGGTATGCCAACAATATAAAGGAAACAATGACACCAGCTAGTACAAAAATTTTTACTGGCGCCCACAATCCAGCGCTGGCAATATGTACACGCTAGGACTGTACAGTTTATTGGGGGTTGGTGTGGTCACGTGCATTTCGCAGCGCACGCGCATGTGATTCAAGAACCTTGTGCCAGCGATGGTCAACGAGCTGCTGCTGCCGGTCCTGCAGCGTCAGGTTCGTCTCGGCAGATTCGCGCGCAGCTACAGTCTCACAATGCAGGTCCTTGAGGTTCCTGATCTGCTTCTCGCGTTCGGCAGCGTTGGACGACAGCTCATAATGGCCGGCCACATGGCTCCTGCTCGTCGACAGCAGCAGATGTTCCTCGTCCGAAGCGTCTGAGGAAGAGATGTCGTCGCTGCTGCTTCCAGCTTGATACTGCCCCGCCTGGCTGCGTGGGACCATGCGTGTGCGGCCAAACTCGTCAATGATCTCAACCAGCTCATCGCCGCGCTCCTCCGCCCTCCGGCGCTTCCGCTCCAGTAAGTGGCTGTACTGCTTGCTCAAAAAATCGACCGAGCTCTCCTCCATGATCCGCGCAGCCGTGTCCTCGTCCAGGCCGTCTGCGGTCCGCCCAGTGCTGAGCATGTCGTAGATCCGTGCCTTCTTCTCCATGTTGGCTCGGATCCGCGCGCTTACCTCGCCTGGGCTCTGCTCCTGCAGCTCTAGCATGTCTTTCAAGGCGCGCTGCTGAACGCCCTCGTTCTGTGCATCCCAAGCGGAACTGCGCTTTTCGGAAGCCCTGGCGCGGCTGCCGGCAGCCCCTTTGCTCTCATCGACCGCTCGCTCGAGCTCTGCGCGCAAATTCAGCGCGGCCGTGGCTCCAACCGCTAGCTTTTCGGTCTTCTTTGGCATTGGAGGGTGGGTGTGCAGACTCACGTCCGCTCCAAAAATTGAGCAAAAAAATCCAAGGTTTTTACAGCAAACGACAAGCTCAGTAGAGACTTCACTGCAATGCCACTTGCTCCCTGGACACGAACAGAGAAATCCACACCCCACTGGCCGGCCCGCAGGCTTTTGCCTAGGGCGGCACGGGTTGCAGGCAGAATTATGGCCGCTGCTGAATCTGTGGAATCACAATCAAGCGATCCGAATCAAGCAGGAAAAAAATGGTCAACTTTTTTATTTTTCAGTCACGCTACTGTAGCTGGCCCTCTCGTCCTCTAGCCAGTATTTTCTTCATTTAACTTCACATTCAACCTCCATGCCGCAGAACGAGTATATTGAGGAGTCGATCAAGCGCCACGGACGGCGGCTTGACCACGCCGAGCGCAAGCGCAAGCGTGAGGCCCGCCAGGTCCACAAGGACGCGGCGTTTGCGCAAAAGGTGCACGGCCTGAAGGCCAAGCTGTACAACAAGAAGCGGCACTCGGAGAAGATCCAGATGAAGAAGACGCTAAAGATGCACGACGAGAAGAACGCCAAACAAAAGACGGACGACGCTGTGCCCGATGGCGCCGTGCCTGCATACCTGCTCGATCGCGAGGGCCAGCAGCGCGCCAAGGTGCTCAGCAATATGCTGAAGCAGAAGCGGAAGGAGAAGGCCGGCAAGTGGAATGTGCCGCTGCCCAAGGTCCGCGGCATTGCCGAGGACGAGATGTTCAAGGTTGTCAAGACAGGAAAGTCGAAGAGCAAGTCGTGGAAGCGCATGGTGACGAAGCCGACGTTTGTGGGAGACGGCTTCACGCGGAAGCCGCCAAAGTACGAGCGCTTTATTCGCCCTATGGCGCTGCGCTACAAGAAGGCCAATGTCACACATCCCGAGCTCAAGGCCACCTTCCAGCTGCCGATCATTGGCGTCAAGAAGAACCCGCAGAGCCCGATGTACACGCAGCTGGGCGTGCTGACCAAGGGTACGATTATCGAGGTCAATGTCGCCGAGCTGGGCTTGGTCACCACCGGCGGAAAGGTGCTGTGGGGCAAGTACGCTCAGATCACAAACAACCCGGAGAACGACGGCTGCATCAACGCTCTTCTCTTGGTCTAAGACCGACCTGTTTTCTAAATATACTGCCATTCGTTGTCAATCGTGAAGGCATCAGCTGCGAGGTGGTGAGGGAGGATCATTTTCGATACCAAAGATGCTAGCTAAATTTTGCCGACGATCGCTGCTGGGCGCATTTTCTTTGGCACAAAGCCAATATCGAACGGTTTATATATGATGGTGAACCTTGGGTGCAAACATGCCGCGATACATGGCGCTGGGCTCGGCAAAAGCCGACAGGTTGCGTTCGAAAAGTCATGACGCAAGTATTTTCCTTTCCGGTGGTGCCGTGGGTCCGTCAACAGCCGACGACCAGCACGTACAAATAGAGCCTAGTAAATAGAGCCTAGTAAACAGAACCGTATGGCGGTAGTGCTTGCATTGGAGGCGCCCAGCACGGGAACATAGCCATAGAGCGGAGCCAGCCAAGCGCTGCGATTCGCCAGGTTCTTTGGGCTCGCAGCTATTCTTCCGCCACTAGGCGCGCTTACGTCCAGTCAGCATCTTCAGGAACCCGACCACCTGAGCACGCTTTCACGCAAGAGTGAGTACCTGCCAGTATTGACCGAGATTTGCGTGAAAGCGCCAATGGACGACAGGATAACACCGCCACACTTGCAAATACACCAGACGCATGGGCTGCTGAAACGGCCATTCTGTCAAACATTTCGAACGTCAAGGAGACGTAGGGTTCAGAGGGCGAGGGGGGGCGGGGAAGGGATTCACACTGGGTGGCAACCAGTTCATGTTGGCCTGCAAAGGAGATTCTGAATTTTTTTAGTTTGATGCTGCAGCCATGTCTTGGGAAAAAGATATAAATACTCAGATACCCGCGTTTCGTCGCTTTTTGCTTGGCTCGCGAACCCCTTCCTTCTCTTGTTTTTCCTTTGGCATCGCAGCTAGGTCCTTTTTCTACTCTGTCGGCCTCGTCTAGCATCTATTCGCATCTCGGCCATAGCTCCATCCCGCAGTGATCGCTTGCATCCACTCTACATACTCTATTTTTCCCTTGGCAACGCAAAATGGTGCTTTTGTTTAGCAAGACAAAGCATGGTGTCCAAAAGAACGCGGCTGCTGTGCAGTCCACATCACAGCTGCCTTTGCAGCAGCATCCCATCGATGTAGTCATCGGTATGTCACATCAGGTCGGCGGCGGGGGCCGTTCCAGCTCCGAAGGCAGTGCCACGGAGCGCCGCATGTCTATTGCCGTGCAGTGCGACAGCCTCCCCCCATCCATCGACGACACTCAGCCACCGCGCCAGATGCAGCCAATCTCGCTCGCTGCCAAACCGGAAACAGGAGAGACAACCATGCATGCAAGCAGCATGTGGTTGAGCAGGACTACACAGACACCCAAAGCTGATAGTGTAGGAGGCGCAACACAGGGTAGCAAATCCGGATGTGGATTAGCAGACACCAGCAGACAGTCGGGATCGGCAACAGGCCCAGCCTCTAGCAGACATCAGGCAGTACACATCTCGAGACTCGAGCTCATAGACGGCGTCGTGGATCTCTCGCAGCGGAATCTCTCCAGCCTACTACCGCGCATCGCAATGTACTCGCTCAATATCACTGTGCTGGACTTGTCGGGGAACCAGCTCACGATATTGCCTGAGGAAATCGGGCATCTGAAGCAGCTGCGGGAGCTGAATGTGGCGAGCAATAGGCTGACCTCTGTGCCGGCCACCATCACACACTGCCAGGAGCTGCGCACATTCAATGCAAGCGGTAACCAGCTTGACACACTGCCGAGCTCAATGCGCCATATGCACTCGCTGCGCACAGTCGATGCATCACGGAACGCACTGTCCACTGTGCCGATGTGCCTGTGGCAGCTTCCTAATATCGACAGCATGAATCTCTCAGGAAACCCGATCACAGCACTGCCGGCCCGCATGTTCTTGCCAGACGGCACAATGGCGCCAAACACAAGCAGGCAGATAGCCCTGACTCTGGATGGCTGCCCGCTGGGCCAGGGGCTCTTGGACCATATTGAGCGGCCCTCTCAGGTGCTCAAGTCGCGGTACAAGTACGGGGTCATCAGTGAGGAGGGTATTTCAGAGACCGAGCACTGCACCAGGTGTGACAAGACTGGCAGCTGCCCAATGCAGACACACCATCTGTCTGCACAGGCCACCAGGAAGGTACCGTCGCTGGTCGACACCATCATCTGCCGACTGGCCAACAGCGATGCCGGATACATCGGCAACCTGCCCGAGCACCTGCAGCACAGACTGGACAGCCTGATGGTGTGCGACTTTTGCCACAAGCTGTACCCAGAAGGCGCTGGTGTCCGGCGCTGGCACCTGTTGTACCGGAACAAGACTGTGTGGCCCGTCGAGTACAACTTTTGCCAGCCGCACTGGAGCACAGAGAAGCAGCGCGTTGCCTCGCTCTTTGGCCCTCGCAAATTCAGCTGCAAGCAGCCGTACTACCAGGCGAAGAGCGCTGCCATTGCCCGCACCACCGCAAAGTTGGAGGTTTCCCGTCCACTAGCATCACAAAACTCGTCGACATCATCGCTTTCGCTGTACAAGAGCCCGATGTTCTCTGTGCCCAGCGCATCTCAGGCGCAGCTCTCGTCCTCATATGGCAGTATGTCTACCGCAGTGGAGGGGCGGAAACGGCCGTCACTGCGCCAAGGGATCCGCAGGCTGATAGGCAGCCTCAAGGGCAAGACACAGGCAGCAGACCAGCTTGAGTCTGTGCAGCAGATTGGCGTTCCGAAAGCGACTCTCGCCGAATGCCATGGCGCGGGCTCAGGCCATATCCGCTCAGGGTCAACAGCAGACACAATCACCGAGGGCAGCATGCTCGACGCCCCAGAGTCGGTGTGGATGCACTTTGAGGACGACGTCCCAGCGCTCCCAGTACTTGAGGCCCAGTAAGATAACTCGTGTTCTCGAACCAAATGCAAAGAATCTGTACACATCTCAATTTTTTTTGTGGTTCATTTTGCGGATCTTGCCCAGCAAGTCGGTGATCTGGTTCGCCAGCACTGGCTGGCCCTTGGACGTCCGCGCATTGTGCTTCTTGCGCAGCACCTTGCGGTCATGCTCGTACTTGTTGCGCCGCTTGGTTGCCTGCTTGATCTCCTTCTCGCGCTGCTCGCGCTCCTCCTGCTTCCGCGCCATCTCTTTCTCGCGTGCGTCCAGGATCTTTTGGTACGGGTTCGTCCGCGGCTTGCGCTTCTCAGCCGACGGTGCTTTGCCAGCCGCCTTGCCAGCCGACTTGTCCGTCTTCTTGTCTACAATTTTGGCGCTGACGCTTTTGCCGGTAAACAGGCTGAATCCTGCCTCCTCCTCCTTGCTGTCGCTCTCCTGGGCGGGCATTTTTTCTTTGTCGTCCTCCTTGCCGTCCTCGCTGTCCTTCAGCAGGCCCTTATAGTATTCGCTCTGCTCAGTGACGTCGTCCTTGACCGTCTTGTAAAACTTGCGCTTGACGTGCGCCTTCTGGTTGCGCTCAATCCGCTGCTTGATAATCTTGCCCTTGTATGCGTGCTGTGTGCGGCTCTCGAAGCCCATCGATCGGGGCATCGGCCGCCGTTCTGCGTTTGTGTTGCTGTCTTTGCCCATTGCGAGTATATGTGTATGGAATGCAGGTTCAAGAAGGAGCAGAGGAGCAAAACGCGCCGCTGTGCTGGGATGGGCGTTTTAAAATTTTTGGGTGATTACGGATCGACTAAACACGCGTGGGATCAAGGATGCCCATGCCACCAGGTCCCAGAGGCGGACAGCACCCCGTGTCTTCCCAAAGACCGACATAGCGGTGCTGGTAGAGGTGAATTCTCCGTGTTGCTGTTTTAAAATATGAAGAGATTAAGAGTGTGTTTGAAGAGGGAGAAGGGGGAGGTGGGTGGTTTGGGGAACTGTGCAAGACACCGAGGGGAGTGCAATGCGAGAGATGCGGCGGCTCGCGTCAAATACGAAATCTACTTGCGGAAGAACTTGGTGTTGGGCGACCCAGAGTTCTGGATGGCCTCGATCTCGCTCTCGAGCTGCTTGACCAGGTTGTGCTCCTGCTCGAGGTCCTTGTTCAAGCGGTCGCGCTCGGCAATCAGCTTCTGCTCCCACTGCCTGAAGCGGTTCTCCTCCAGCTTGACCTTCTCGGTGAAGCGCTTGCGCAGCGCCTCCTCCTCGTCGCGGAACTTCTTGTTGTCGGCCTTCCTGGGCTTGGGCTCACCAAACTTGCGTGTCTTCATCTGCGTCGTGCGGTACTTGTCGTAGTGGATCTCCTCGGTCGTCGAGATCAGGTCCAGCATGTGCGTGCGGATCAGCAGGCTGCGCAGCTTCTTGAAGTCGCAGTGCTGGTCGTTCTCGACCTCGGCCACACCCCACGGGTACTGGCGGCCCTTGACGCGGCGGCCGTCCTCGGTCTTGACCTCCTGGTCGCTGCCGATGATCGCAAACGGCATCGCAGCCACAATCTCCTTGTTGCGCTGGGTCGAATGCTCGTCCTCGCTGTCCACGGGCGGCTGGTACACGCGGATGTTCTGAGCGTCAATCACGTCCATCACCCGCTTCTTGAACTGCCGCAGCGCGGCCGGCGACAGTGTGTCGGCCTTGGCAATGACCGGGATCAGGTTGACGCGAGCACCGATCGCCTTCATCGCGCGCACATCCAGTGGCTTGAGACTACACCACAACAAGCGTCATTCAAAACAAAGGCCGCGGTCAGTACAACAAAAACATCCACAAAGCGTTGAGGAAGCCTGGGCCAGAGGCCGTGTGGCGTCAAAATAAAGCACAATACGCGCCAATTTCCAAACTTACGTGTGGCCGTTCGGGCGGATAAAGTACAGGCAGGCGTGGACGCGCATGTCGACGATGCCCTTGCGCACCGGCTGCTGCTCCTGGCGCAGATACTGCTCGTACTGGTTCTCGATGAAATCAACCACCGGCAGCCAGCAGTCGTTGTTGTCCACATAGTCGCCGAACCCCGGCGTGTCGACGACGTTCAGCTTGACGCTGAACATCTTCTCCTCAAGCTCCGCCTTGTGGATGTTGATGTCGACCGTCTTATCGAGCTGCTTCTTGCGGCGCGTCGCGTCGTCGATCGGCTCGATGAGCTCGGTCGTTAGGAGCGTGTTGATGAACGTCGTCTTGCCCGTGCCGGACTCGCCAACGGCCATCAGCGAAAAGTTTGTGCCCTTCTTGGTCACAATCTTGTGCAGCTGGTTCGGCAGATTGGCAATTCCAATGCCTCCGTTGGCGGGTTGCGGCTTGGGTGCTCCGAGGGCGTCAGCGTTAGACATTTTTTAAAGGGGGAGTGGAAGAGATTGCAGGTCGGGAATGAGAGAAAAGTGATGTGGAATAGAGGAGAAAAATAAGGTGCAGGAATGAGAAACAAAAAAGAGCTACAAAACGGAGAGGCAAGCAGTGTGCTGGTGTGTGTTAGTTTCGGAAACAGCCAGGCAGGCCAAACAACGGTTTCATTGGGCAGCAAGCCAGTCCAAACAGCTTTTTTGCCAAAGTAAAGTCGGCGATCACAGGCGGGCCAGCGTTTCCTTTTTCTTTTTCAAAACAGAAACGGGCATTCTCGCCGTGGCTCTTGTGCCGCTGCTGCCGGTTGCACCGGCGCTGGAGTGGCGGAGGCGAAGCCAGGGCGGGAATATTGGGCGATGAAAAAGCCTCGCACAGCACAACCATCGACCCCTTCGTATTGTCACCCGAGATGTGTCCCTGCTAGGGCCAAAACGTCACGACAGATCCCCTCGGGCATCGCAAGCCGCTTGTTGTGGAAAGGGGCAGCGAGACGCGAATGTCGATTGTAGAAACGAACTGTAAACAATACTTACGTGCGTATACCGTTTATTCCTGTGTGTTGACGAACAGCTGCTGTACTGTAGCAAGACAGCGGTGTATTAGAGATGCAAAGTGGGGAAATATTATAGAAATGCTAGCGGAGACAAAAGGAGTGAAACAGAAACGAGCGCTGCTTGGGCAGATGGCAATGCTGCCTGCTGCCCGAGCGCGGGCTACTGTGAACACACAGATGCAAAATAAGCCCTTGGTCTCCACCTCCAGAAAACGTTGTTGCGCGCTTGCTCTGCATTCTCGCCAAGCACAGCGCATAGTTCACTACTGCACACATCCATTCCGGCCTGCTCTCCATACACAATAAGCGAGGGGCGGGGAGGGTGCGGTCCTCAAACTTGGCAACACGCCTGTTTATATCGGCAGTTTCAGAATTGCTCGTCCTTTTTTAGCCAGCCGCATCTATGCGGAGAATGTCTATCTCCACACATCTCTGACACGACGGTGTACTCCTCCCTCTCCTCCGTTTCCATATTGAAATGGGTTTATTTCAAAAGGAGTCGTGTACCGATTATGCTAATTACATGTGTTTAAGCACCACATTGCCACCCTGGTCGCTGACAAACCGGATGCGCTCCTCCTGCGGGTTGCGGTTGGTCAGGCTGGTTGCGCTTGACACGCGTGAAACAACGTCGTCGGGCATATGCGATGTGCTGTTGACCTCTCCCGGAACAAACCGGTACTGCGCCATTACCCCGCCCTCTCGGCAGTAGGGCGACGGCTCAGCAAACACCAGCACCTCATTGACAGCCGCCTTCTTCTGCTTGTACTTTAGCATCGTGTCCAGCGACCCATCGATCAGCCACGCCATGAGGATCTGGATCAACCGCGAGTGCACAACCACACACACGTGCCGCCGTCCCTTCGCCACTGCGTCATCCACAATCTGCTGCAGCCGTGGCAGTGCGCGCTGTGCACAGGTCTTCGGTGACTCACCGCGCTCACCAGGCGCCTTGACCTCGGCCAGGTGCTGGCGGTCCCATTGTTTGATCAGGTCGTTGTAGCCGGCTGTGACATGCATGCCCTCGAGATCGCCAAACTCGAGCTCGTTGAGCTCGTCAAAGTGCTCAAACGGCACCCCGGTGTGGTACTGGGCTACGGCTGCGCCGGTCTCAATTGCGCGCTTGGACGTCGATGTCACTATCCAGTCCACCGGAGCCTTCTGAAACCGCAAACCCACGTGCACTGCCTGTTGCCGCCCGCGCTCGTTGAGCGGCGGGTCGATGCGCTTACCTTGCACGCAGTTGCGCCGGTTGACCTCGGTCTCGCCGTGTCGGATAAAGTAGATGGTGGTCTGCGGGTGCGCGGGTCCTGTATCTGACATGGCCGTGCTGCTGAAAATATGGAAAGCTGGAAAGCTGAAGTGGCTGGGAGGAAAAAATGAAATCATTCAGAAGCTGCTTGTCCGCCCGAAAAATCTCTGTGATGTAATCTGGCCACCACGCCCCCAAAAAATACAAGCCAGTGACCCCGATCACCAGATGTGATTCCGGGATCAATTCTTGAGTCACTACCCGAAATTTTTTTTCGCACGTTAGCTGAAAATTCAAGCTGCGGTGGACCACAGGATCAAAGAAATCGGGTATATCGCTGGCGGCAAAAGGGCGTGTCGACTCACCAACTCTTTGCCTTTCCTACAACTCATTTCCCTGTGCCATACACGCAATTCACTTAAAACTGGCATTCCTTGGTCGGATATTCAGAGCAGTACCCCCCACATTCCGCTATTTCAGTACAACACCAGCCGTTCTACGAGGGTACCAAGTCAACACACGAGAAACAAAAATGCTTGACGAATTCAAAGCTTCCATTGCTAAGCAGCTCGCTGAGCTGTCCGGCGTCTCGACAGACGTGATTCTGCCCGCCATTGACGTGCCCAAGGCCACCACCCACGGCGATCTTGCCATTGCCGTGCCGCGCCTGCGCCTGAAGGGCAACCCGGCGCAGTTCGCCAACGAGTGGGCCGAGAAGTACCAGCCTGACGAGTTTGTCACGGGCGCCGTGGCCACCGGCCCGTACCTGAACTTCCGCATCGAGCGCAACATGTTCACGCGCAAGGTCCTGAGCGCCGTGTACAAGGAGGGCACCAAGTATGGCTTCAACGAGTCGGGCGAGGGCAAGCACGTCGTGGTCGAGTTCAGCTCGCCCAACATTGCCAAGCCGTTCCACGCTGGCCATCTGCGCAGCACCATTATTGGTAACTTCATCGTCAACCTGTACCGTGCCAACGGCTGGAAGGCCACATCGATGAACTATCTCGGTGACTGGGGTAAGCAGTACGGTCTGCTTGCCGTTGGCTTTGGCAAGTACGGCTCGGAGGAGAAGCTGGTTGCCGATCCCATCCAGCACCTGTACGAGGTGTACGTCGCCGTCAACGCCGATGCCAAGGAGAACCCTGCCATCGACGATGAAGCCCGCGCCTACTTCAAGAAGATGGAGGATGGCGACCAGGAGACCCTCTCCCTGTGGCAGCGCTTCCGCGACCTCAGCATTGCCAAGTACAAGGATACGTATGCGCGCCTTGGCCTGCAGTTTGACGTGTACTCGGGCGAGTCGCAGGTCACTGAGGGCATGCACCGCGCCATGAAGATGCTCGAGGACTTTGGTCTGCTTGAGGAGTCTGAGGGCGCCAAGATC
Organism: Linderina pennispora; assembly: GCF_002104995.1. Lineage (NCBI taxonomy): Eukaryota > Fungi > Kickxellomycota > Kickxellomycetes > Kickxellales > Kickxellaceae > Linderina > Linderina pennispora. The sequence goes on along the minus strand of NW_024468254.1, from coordinate 414,836 downwards.
ATCGATCTGGAGAAGCACAAGAAGCACCTGGGCAAGGCTGTCGTGCAGAAGAAGGACGGCACCACGCTGTATCTGACCCGTGATATCGGCGCTGCCCTCGAGCGCATCGATACCTACAACTTTGACAAGATCGTCTATGTCGTCTCGTCGCAGCAGGATTTGCATCTCAAGCAGCTGTTCAAGACGCTGGAGCTGCTCAAGGTGCCGTACGCCGACCGCTTCCAGCACATCAACTACGGTCTGGTCAAGGGCATGAGCACCCGCAAGGGCACTGTTGTGTTCCTCGACGACATGCTGCGCGAGAGCGCTGATAACATGCACGCCGTGATGAAGGAGAACGAGGCCAAGTATGCCCAGGTCCCCGAGCCCGAGCAGACTGCCGCCACGCTCGGTCTGTCGGCCATTGTGGTCCAGGACATGTCTGCGCGCCGCATCAAGGACTACGACTTCAACTGGGACCGCATCCTGTCCTTTGAGGGCACCACCGGCCCGTACCTGCAGTACGCCCATGCCCGTCTGTGCTCGATGGAGCGCCGTGCCGCCGTCAAGGTCAACCCCGACGCCGACATCACGCTGCTGACCGAGCCCGCCGCCCAGGAGCTCGTCGACCTCGTCTCGCGCTACCCGGACCTGCTTGCCACGACCCTCCAGCAGCTCGAGCCGTGCTCCATTGTGCAGTACCTGTTCAAGCTTAGCCATGCCGTGTCGGTCGCCTGGGAGTCGCTGTGGGTCCACAACCAGCCCACCGAGATCGCCGAGGCCCGTCTGCTCATGTACTGGAGCGCCCGTACTGTTCTGGGCAACGGCCTCACTCTGATCGGCCTCACTCCCGTCGAGCGCATGTAAAAATCGTTTGGTTTTATGTTTATCAGTCGTTCAACCTAAAACAAGTACACTCACAGCCCTGTTTTTGTCGACTGCGTGGGTATGCTCTTCCTCCTGCTGGTGCTGGCATATGCGCTGAACAAAATCTTTACCTTTTTCTAAGATTTTATAGTCCAGAGGTGTCTGACCATCTGCTATAATGTCTTTTTTTTTTTTTTAGCTGGCTGAGAGTTCACGCTCTCTTGAGCCCCACAGCGAGTATGCGTGACTCGCTCTCTGGACTCCTAACAACAGTACTCTCTCTTTTAGCCGACAGATTCAGGTCCCAAAGCGCCAAGTAGACATCTTAAAAGCACTAGTAAATTGAACTCAGAATCTTATATCAAAGCGCTATTCGACTTGGCTCCTTCACATTTTGTAGGTCCAGCAGTCCAATAAACAAATGACTCAACGTCTGCATCCTCGGCGCTCAGACTTGGAGCCATTGGCTTGCCGCGAAACTCCGGAGCAAGTTCGGTCCAGATCCGGTGCTGAGCATGGGCAATTGGAGTGCGCCAATGGCCCGGCACCATGCGCCGATTCGTGGCAAGGGATGGCGCGACAAGTTCAAGCACCATGGCTTTGAAGTCTATCTGATCGGCGAATTCCGGACATCATCGATGTGCCCGTTCTGCTGCGAAAAGTCGCTGCAGACATTCCGGCATGTTCCCAACCTGCGGCCCTACCAGAGATCGAAGAACCCAACTGTGAAGTGCCATGGCCTTCTCCGCTGTACAAGCGAGTCATGTAAGCGGGCCATGGCACAATACAGGCGAGCCTATTCGTCTCGGCTCTTGAACCGCGATCTCGCAGCAGTTCTAAACTTCAGACTCGTTTTCCAGTCACTCTGTGATTCAGGCAGTATTCCTGAACGGTTCCGTCGCTTTACGGCCATTGCTGCCGATGCTTCTGGCACCACACTGGCAACAAAGAGGCCGCGCAAGAGGCGTACAGCAGCAGGCGATTCTGTTGCCAGCAGCAGCGAGCCAGCGCTGAAGCGCCTGCGCTGAGCAGGCCATCAAGATGGGAGATGTCCAAGATCACCATTGCACCAACAACCATCCGACACGTTCAAATGACCGGTTCGCCGTGATGCTCTTATCGACATGTCAACCCATGTTGACTACCAGCCGAGCTCGCATCGCGAGCAGAGTATTTCTAGTACTGAGTATGATACTTGATATTGATGTGATGTTTCGACAACAAAGCCGAACCAGTGTTTAAGAAAAAAAAAATGTGCGCTTTTTGCTGCGGAATTCACAGAGACCCGCCAATCTGCTCCATCATGGCGTCGATCGAGTCGCCGTCCTCAAGGTCCAGCTCTTCAGGCGTGTTGTCGCCAGTAATGCGCTGGCCATCCACCAGGAAGCGCACCGAGCCGAGCGTCTGCCCCGAGCGGCTGCAGTATGCTTGCATCAGCTTCGACAGCTTTGTCTTGCGCTTAATCTTGAACATGACCTCCGAGCCATCCTACGCAGAGCACAGCAGAACTTAGCTATACAGTCGAGAGAAATCACTGTGGAATGCTGTAGAACACAGCAGCCACTCGGAATTGTGGCCAAACAGCCTGTAGCAGCTGAACAAAAAGGCTTTGGGACTTACCGGTCCAACAACCTTCAGGTTGACGTGGTCCTCGCTGGTGGCATCGGGCTTCAGGTCGGGCTTGGCCTCGGAGGCAGCAGGAGGGTTGGAAGCGTCGTCGGGCATTGCGGTTGATTCTGCAAATAAAGAGCAAATAAAACTGAAATTTGTAGCAGAGACCAGAAAGAAAAGGCGACTTGCCCAAGCCAACTTTTTCGCCCAGAGTGTTCGCAGACGCTTCCCCAGCCCGCATAAGACTTTTGGGACAGTACCTGCGTCATGTCCTTGGCGGATCTGCCACGATCAGATCAATTCTACTTCCCACACGAGCCAGTGAGCGATGTCTGCTCAACAGCGGCATGGCTGGCTGCCAAGTGGATGTATTACATTACTAGCGGTCTCTCCGAAATGAGACAAGCAGCGGTGGACTCGTGTAGAGGCGAGTCTGCATCGTGAGCGCGGGACTTTCACCTCCTAGCTTCAAAAACAACTATTTTTCTGTCAAAGATAGAGGGAGGCACCAAAAAAGTTCTATTTCACTGTGAGGGCGGGTGGAGGAATGCTGCGCATGCAGCTCTTATGATGAGCCATTGGTGGCTGCCACTGCGCTGGCAGATGGCTCAGCATCATCTGCCTTGGGGTCACGAGCCTCGGGCGCCGCAGCTGCCTCCAAGTTTGAAGTCTTCTCCGCCGTCTTTCTGGGCTCTTCTCCTGCCCCGCCCAGCTCCGACACTGGCGCCGATGTTTTCCTCACAGGCGATGGCGACTCTGGAGCGCTCGGCTCCAGCGAGCCCTCGCGCCGCTTGACTATCAGCTGCCGCCACTTCTCTGCTAGCCGCCGCGCGCGGCCCTTGAAATCGTACTTGTCCTCTGGCGCGTCGGGCAGCCGGTCGGACCCGCCGATAATGCGCATCACCTTGCCCATCTTCGTCTCCTGGATCAGCTCCAGCGTCATGTCAAAGTCCTCTAGCTTCTTAAACACCTCGTTCACCTGCGACAGATCGTCCGGGACCGACCCCTTGATGATTGTCTTTTGCAGCCGGTGTCGCAGCTGCATCAGCAGGTGGTACGCCTTGCCACGCTCCTTTGCCCGCGGATGGCCCTTACCGCTCCGGTCCGATCTGCCATCTTCCTTCGACGCCGAGTGGCTGCCCGACCGATTCCGGGAGCCGCCATGGGGCTCGGGCGTCTGGCGCGAGCTCGGCGAGTGCTTTGTGTCGTCGTGGTCGCTGCTGCCGTTGCCGTTGCTGGTGTCCATGGGCGACTCGCTTCCAATCTTTGACGTGGCCCGTGATGACGTGCGCGGCCGCTTTGGTGTTGACATGGCTGCGGCAGCGTCGTCTTCGGCGTCAGACACGGCCTCCATATTGCCACCAGCAGCGGCGCTGGTGGCTGCGCTGGACCGCTTGGTCCCTGACGCTGCCCGCTTCGACGTCGAGTTTCGCCGGGCTCGGCTGGTGGTGGATTGCTTGCGCTTCGCGGACCGCCGCAACTCGGTCTCGTCGGCCGAGGCCATCTCCGCGTCTTCGTCTTCGTCCTCGTCGCTATCAGTGGCGTTGATGGCCGCGCTGCGCCGCATGATTTCCTCTGCGAGCGACGGGTCCTGCGCCTGCTTCAGCGCATCGGCAAACGAGGGGTCTTTCCGGTTCTTCGCCTTGCTGCCATACTTTGCCAGGTTCTGGTCGTAGGGTTCTAGGTTCTCTGGGGTAATCCAGGCGCTACAGGTGAAACGGAAAGAGGGCATATGTCGTCAGTGGGATTGTGGCTGCTCCGCATGTCGGCTGCGTTCTTGAAAAGGGAAAATAAGCCGTCTCTCCACAGCAAGAGTGCATCTTCTAGAGGCTGGCTTTCGCGCTGACATCAACAATAGCAGCAGACGCCGGTTACTTACTAGTCCAAGGAGCCGTAAAAGAGGACCGGGTAGAAGCGCCCGCTCCGTGGTTTGCTGTCGATCACCTCGTCGGACAGATCGGCCTCCCGCTCTATCTACATTTGTCAAGCAAGGGGGAACAGCTCTCATTAGTGCCCAGAAGTACGCTTGCCTCATCCAGCCAGCGTGCGTTGCTGGCACACTGCTCCACAGCGCAACTTACCCGTGAGGGCCACCAAGGGTAGCCTTTCAGTTTTGCCCAGCACAGAGTTCCTGGCTCGTAGCTACTCAGCACCATTTATAGTCGAATAAAGCAGACCTCCTCGGGGAGCGTTATAGTAATACAGTCGCGCGCCTGTTCCCGGCGTGTGCGCTCGCGTGTGTATGTGCGTGTATGTGTGGTTTTTGACGGTAGTTCGTAGCGTTGCGCCCACCGCAGTCCCCAGAAAGACAAACCACAGGGCTGGCGAAGTAGAGAGAGAAGCGAAATTGAGACCGTGCTCAAAATAAATAAAAGCGTTTGGACAGAAAAAGAAGAAAAAAAAGAATATTTTGAAAAGGTGGGGAAAAAGGCTGAGTCTCACAGCACGCGAAATTCTTCCAGAGGCGATAAACTTTTTTGTTGTCACTTACAGCTTTGCTTGTGTGCTGCAGGACGCTGCTGGATTGCCTGCACCCCCGACCCGCGAATCTCGCCCTCGACTTTTCTGTGGCCGAGAATCGCTGATCACGCACAGAATTACGGGATTCTGGCCAGAGAGGGCAGGCCAATGGCACCCAGCACACGCGATTTCCCCAGTGGGCACGTGAGTAAAGTTTTCCGTGGCTGGGGACCGCGCACCCCGGCGAGCTGATCCCGCGAGCCGAGCCACCGGGGGGGCGAAAAATTCACAGCCTGTGCAGCCCGGCACTTATTTTTTGCGAGTGGGGCAAAATTTTTCAAAGGCCTTGCCCGGCGCGGCTTGGGCGCAAGAACTAAGTAGCGTCTTGTGAGGGGGCAAAAACGAGGCACCTCCTTTTTCCCTCTGTCTGCACTCTGCCGAGAAGAGAATTTCAACACATTAATAGTTGCAATGGCCCCCACGAAGAAGTCCGTAAGTGTCTCCATGTATATAGCCAGGTGCTATGCTGCTTCGAATCGGGGCGAAATCGGGCGTGGTGCCGCTGCTGGATTGGAAGAAAAAAGCTACTAGCGGGAGGCCTCTTGGGCGATAATGGCGGGACGGGCCGTTGGCAGCGAGTACACCTGGGGTGCTGCCTCCCTTTCTCCCGTACTTTGGTCGTGGAAGCAGGCTGTCTATTTTGCTGCTGCTTCAAGCGGGAAAAGTCTGCGTTTTGGCGCTGGTGCTTAGTAGCCCTGGGTTTGTTCCTCTCTTCCAAACTGAAATGGGAGGGGCGGTGCCACGGCGGTCCATTGCTGGGTCGCTCGCTACCGCCAACATGGCGGCAACCGGAGGCCGGCCATGCAAATTCGCAAAGTTTTTCCCGCTGCTTCCAATCAGCAAATCGGCGGCCCGCGCCTTGAGATAAAGCGCGAACGATCCTGCCCCCACCGTCCCATCGCCGGCGGACTGGCGCCTGTGGGCTTTGGATCTACTAACTCTGTATTCTTCATATGTGCTAATGCTGCTGTCTGGTTTGCGTGTGCTGTAGAAGTCCTCCAGCGAGTCGATCAACTCCCGCCTGGCTCTCGTCATGAAGAGCGGCAAGTCGTCGCTTGGCTACAAGTCGACCCTCAAGAGCCTGCGCTCTGGCAAGTGTAAGTATCCCAGAAGAAGCGGTGCGGTGGAGCGATCTGCCTGGCAGACTGATTTTTTGTTTGCGCTGACGGACAGCAACGGAAGGTGTGGATGCTAATGGGTTGCTGATGTGAATTCTGTCCTGTAGCGAAGCTGGTCATCATCTCGGGCAACACTCCCCCTCTGCGCAAGTCGGAGATCGAGTACTACGCCATGCTCGCCAAGACCAACGTCCACCACTTCAACGGCAACAACATCGACCTGGGCACTGCCTGCGGTAAGTACTTCCGCGTCGGCACCCTGTCGATTACCGATGCTGGTGACTCGGATATCCTCAAGACCGAGGCCTAAACGGACGTGAAAAACACAGGATCAAGGCGCGTCCGGTTTCTTTAATGGCACTTTTCAGCCCTGTCATCGCCCTCTTTCGCTCTCCTCCCGGCGCTCTGTGCCGGGGTAGGGGGGAGGGGGAGGAAGCGGGCCGCCTTCGTTTTAAATTTTTCATATCTTTACTGTAGTTTGTCTTTCTCTTTGTTTCTTGATCCCAAGGACACTAAATGAAAAGGAAGCGCAGGCTATGGCTCAGCACAACATCTATTTCAGTGTTGAAATGGAGGAAGGACATGTCTTGGGTGGAATGGCGGGTGCTACTTGCTTTTGCTCCGTAACGGGCAGTTACTAGCACGATTTTGTGGAAGTGCTGGTGTGGTCTCAGACGGCATACTGCGCTTTTTGGGTGCTGCACGCCTGCGGCGTCGTGTCCGACCACTGCCCCTGCGGGTAACAAAAAGGAGCAGCAGCCGGCTGGAGTGACTCCTGCGGGGCGTTCAGACAGAGCAGGGTTTCATCTGGGCTATGTCTTGGGCAGGCCAGTAGAGGCTCTGGCGACAGAGGGAGAGCATAGTAGGAAGGCTAGTGCAAGCACTGCAGGAATAGTTCCTGCGGCAGCAGTTGCAGAGCAGCTTGGTGTGGCGAGGCTGTGCAGAAGAGGTAGCAGGTTCCAAATGCGCGTCACTATTTTTGAAGTTTTGCGTTGTCCTGGGTGTCGAAAGGGGAGACCGGGGAGGGGGATTTTCAGGCAACGACGCAGCCCATTGCCTCGCGTCAGTCTCTTTCTTTTTTTCTCCTCTCCGGCCCTCTCTGTCTTTTAGTTTTTTTGGACACGCCTTGTATTCATGACTTCACTGCGCTCGAGCATTATACACCCTGCCTACCATACGCCTGCGTTGGAATCGTGCTGCTTCAAGTAAAGCAGCCATTTTTATCATCACCACTTTGCGTCGTTTCTATTTTGCCTGTCTGCCTCCCCAAAAAGCGGTCTTTGGACGGCTGTTTACATCTTACATCATATATCGGCAGAGCGGTGGGGACTGCTTCCCTTAACTTCTCCTTCCATTCCGTTCTCCGCCTCCCTTGCGTTCTCTTCTTATACATAGACAACGCAATACGCAAGCTTTTGTACTCTTTTGCGACATAAAGCAGCTCTGTTCATTCAGACCGATCTCGTGCTCAGAGGCGCTGCTATTCTAAAAAAAGATGGCGACATATAGTAGCTCAGAGAACAATCAGACCGTGGATCGCATGCTTCGGCAGCGGTCCAAGATTGCAGCAGAGATTCTGGAGACGGAGCGCACCTATGTTGAGGGACTGGGGCTGATAGAGAAGGTAAGTCTTGCAGAGGACTGAGATTGTTTACATTTTTCCGTGGATATTTTTGTTGCACAAAATGGCGGTCCCTAGGATGCGTGGATGCAGAGCGTGGGGGGATCTGTGCTGGCTTCGTTCTGGGAAATCAAGGGCAGCACAGACATTGGGAATAATGAAGCGTGGTAATCAACAATGCGGGCTGGAATGTGTAGATATACATCAACCCGCTGCTGGCATCGGCGCAGACAGCGGCACCGATTCTGACACGCAAGGAGATGCGGCAGCTGTTTGCAAACTTTGCAGATATCATAGCGCTGAGCAGAGAGCTGCTGCTGCAGCTGGAGGCGCGGCTGGGGGACGGGCAGTGGGATGGGGCAACGGGCCAGGTGGGCGACATATTTGTGCGGATGGCGCCGTTCCTGAAAATGTACTCGCTGTACCTGCGCAACTTCCGCAGCGGCCTCGCGTCAATCAGCCAATGGCTCAGCTCGAACCGCGCGTTTGCCGAGTTCCTGCAGCGCGGCAACGCAGCGCCCGAGAGCCGCGGGCTGAGCTTCCAGAGCTACCTGCTTTTGCCCGTGCAGCGGATCCCGCGGTACCGGCTTTTGCTGGACGATCTGCTGCGCAACACACCGGCAGAGCACGTGGACTATGCGAGCATCACCGATGCGCTGCAGACAGTCGAGTCGGTGGCGGCGTTTGTCGATGCGACAATCCAGGAACATGAGATGACGCTGGAGATGCTGGAGATCCAGCGCGCGCTGGGGCTCAAGGAGCCACTGCTGGCACCGGGACGGCGGCTGGTGCGGGCGGGCAGACTGACGAAGATCTGCCGCAGGAGCCACCAGCAGCGGCAGTTTTATCTGTTCAGCGACATGCTGCTGTACGCGGGCGGCAGCGACTCGTCGGGGCACCGGCGCGTGCCGCTGGAGGACTGCAAGGTCATGGATGTGCCGGATACCAGCACATGCGCCCACCAGTTCACCATCATCAGCCGCGCCAAGTCGTTTGTGGTCTATGCGGCCACAGGCGCCGATAAGGCCGCATGGCTGGAGGCGCTGGCGGGCGCCATCACTGAGCGGCGGGCGGCACGTGACACGCTGCAGATGGATCGGTCGCTGCGTCGGCGGCTGCTGCGGGCCCGGCGCGCAACGATGCTGCAGTTCCCGCGCGTGGCTGAGAGCTTCAGTGCGCCGGTCTGGGCGCCCGATTCCAGCGCCGCGCACTGCTACATCTGCTTCCGCGCGTTTGCGCTGCTGGTGCGGCGTCACCACTGCCGCGCCTGCGGCCAGCTGGTGTGCCACGCGTGCTCGCGCAAGAGCATCGTCTTCGTGGCCGACGACATGCAGCCCAGCGAGGCCCGCGCCTGCGACCAGTGCATTGCACGTATGTTCGGCCGCGGTGCTCTCGAGTCACCACCTGGGTCGGTTCGCAACCGCCACAGCCTCGATCCCTCGGCCTTGCTCAGCACCCTGGCTGCGCTTGCTGGCAGTGCCAGTCCGCCACGTCTGGAGCCACGACTCGAGATTACTGAGCCGCCACGCCTGGAGCCGCGGCCGATCGGCCCGCCTGCGGCCCTGGCTGCGGCCTTTGCGGAGTCGCCGGTAGCGTGTCCGCGCAACGCTTCAATGTGCTCTGACGGCTGCGCGTGCATAGCCGGCTCGTTGCCTGCGCACCACCGCACCTCGGCCGACAGCAGCGCTGGTTGGGACCTGTTTGGCGCATCCGTGCGCACGACTTTGTTTTGCGGCGGCTCGCCGCCCTCGACACTGTCGCGGAACCGCATCTCGATCATCTCGTCGTCATGCTCGACTGTCGTGTCGGAGCCCATGGGGCGCTATCGGAAGCCGCGTCGTCCCGTGGTGCTCAGCGAGGAGCCGCCTGATTTCCAGCCACGAGCGACCCTGGTCAGCCCGCTGGCGCCACCCGAGCTGACACTGGCCATGGCCGAGACCAGCGCTGTGCGTGCGCGCGCTGACACTAATGCCACATTGTGCGCGCTGTGCCATGGCGGCTTTGCGGCGCTCGAATCGCAGCACCAGTGCCATGTGTGCCGTGCTCTGGTGTGCCCGCGGTGCATTAACCGCCAGCTGCCTGTGCCCGGCGACACCCATACCGATGCGCTGGTGTGCGATTCGTGCGTGAGCTGCCGGGACGACTGCATTAAGCTGTTCCCGCTCATGTCGCCGCAAGCCGCTTCTGACTCTGCCAAATGGGTCTGAAATTCCTGTGCACCTTTACTCATTCATCCATTTCCTCTTTATATGCTGTTACTCAATTCCATCGATTCAGATATAAGCCATGACACCACCATACGAACCGACAGCCAATGTCGCCTGGCCATATGCCCGCTGCTGTTTGTGTTCATATCGTGATCTACCTTAAAACGTGATGTTGCTATTACGTACCTCTGTGGTACTGCTAAATTGGTGTGGATGGGAATTAATTGCAGTATTTTCAAGGGACTATGCTTTATACAGGAGAGGAAAGATTAAGGATGCACTGCGCAGCCTGCTGTGAGGCCCTTGCTGGCGCCTGATTCACCATCTATAGAGCCAGCTAATATGTGAGAGTCAACTGCGACCAACTCTGCATGGCATTTCCAACTGTATACTGCACTAAACCTTCCAAGGCCGCAACTACGCAAATGATATATTTGGTGTTCAGACAGATCAAAAATCGGGATGACGTTTATTTATATCTTGACAAGCCGAGTTCGCAGCAGGCGAGCATAACGGTTATCTTTCCAGTCGCTGTCAATCATAATAGTTGCAGAGGAGCCGTCATCCCATTCGAAGGTAGCGAATTCCGATGTATCCCACCTGGAGAAAAGGATATCCGTGCCATCATAGCTTATCTGAAGGCGGTCTGACCGTTCAGGTAGCTCTGGGGATAGGTTTATATGGTTATTATTATCATCAGAGCAATGTAGGTACTGGTCACTGCACTTCAGATAGAGAATACCATCGATCATCTCGCAAGTGAACGGGTCACAGTCATTTTTAGAATAGACCATGAGTTCATCCTCAAGAAATGAAAGACAGTAATCATCGAACTCTTGGATGTACTTGTCTTCTTCACATATGACATCCAATGAAAACGCTTCGCCGTCGCGAACCTCGATTCCGTCTGCATCCCTCAGTCTGAATTCTCCGTTTGGTAGGCGTTTGGACCACTGCTCCTCTTCAACCAGCCAGTCTTCTTCCTCGAACCGCTTAATAGCGCCAGCATCTCTCCTCACTGCTGGTAAAAATATGAATTTGAGGAAGCTTGAGAGCGTGTAGCTGTTTTCCGGGTTGTTGGAATCGAAGCACTGCTCGATTCCATCTTCATACACGACAAAAAAGTGGTTGCAGCACCCATCTGCGCCCCTGGCTGCCTCTGCAAACCTTCTTGTGTCTTTCTCGCTATAACGAATCAAAGCCGTGTTGCAGCTCGACCAACCTTCAATAATGTCATCTTTACACTTTTCGTGGATAAAGTAGACGGCTGGTGGTTCAGGATATAGCTTGAGGCCATCTTGCTCCTGAAGACTAGACCACACGTCTGGGTTATTGGAGTGATGCCTCGCCATAAAGGTAATGTAGTTCCGGGAGATATAGTCGCACTTTAACGGACCGCCAGGAACATTGTAGACCGTGAAGTGACCTTTCTCCAGCACAATGAAAGGCGTCCCGTATTCGCTCTGCTGCTCGATAGCCTGCTGCTCGCTTTCAACATCAGTGAACGGCCTTAGCATATCAATGATGCAAGGACGGATAGTATCGCGGTCAACGTGGACCGGAAGGTAGGTTGAAGCCATATCAGGGATATAGAGGAATGTAGGTGCAGAGTAGAGAATGGGCAAGTATGCAGAAGCAAGCGGGAATCCCAGGTCTTTTACAGCTAACCTTGGCAGCTGAATGGCTGCGGAGTGTTTGTTTTTGGTGGATTCAAAGAACTGAGATTTTCATGCAAGCCCCCTTATCATAAGCACTGCAAAGTGGGTTGTTTCATTGGCCTGTGGTTTTCTAGCTGAACCTGTATTGGAAAGACCGCATCTGGTCCTTTATCATATATCAAGCAGGACGCATGTATGGAACATGTTGGTGCAGCATTTTGCACCGGGGCATCCGGCATACAAACATTCTCTTTGCGAGTCAGGGCAACCTCATGCCTGGGGACTCCACACTGGCTTCGACGACGCAGCCAGAGTCGGTAGGCATGGATGCAAGTTCAGGCGTGGGCGCTCTGGCATGCTGCCGTTCATGAATATCAACAGGTTCGAAGGCGTGATGGTTCACTCACACTCACAACTCGGCAACTGGGAGTCGCTGCTGTATTTGGTGTGCTGGCTCGGGACGTTTGGAATCAACTCGGATTGAGCTACGAAGGATGCCGCCTGCGAGTAGCCCATCAGCAAATGGCAGCAAAATAAGGCGAGGTAGTATGTTGGTTTCAGAGTATGGTGTTGCGAGTATGTCGAAATGGCTTTGATATAGCCGATTGCTTGCTGCATTGCTCCACTTTGCTAATATCCATTGCATACGCAGACGGGTGGCTCTCGTTGGCGCCTGACCCGATGCTCTCAAAGCTAGTCTCTGTGGCGATGTCGGAGACCACGGCCTCAGGCGCACAACACGACAGCAGGTATATTGGCCACACATTAGTTGCTGAATGGGGGAGAAATTGTTATCAGCTACCCCCATGACCCACAGAGCCACATGTGGCATTTGCGGTACGAAGCTGTTGTTTAATAGGTCACCCGCACAGAATTTGGATGTTGCCAGTTGCTGGTTTCACTACACCAATCACGCATTGTGTTTGGGCAGTTAGATGAGTGGCGCCCATTGCTTGGGCACAGTAAGTGGCATGGGTGACGAAATGTAGGAAGGCAAATGGTACATATCAGAATGGCGAAGGAGGGACGAGGCGTGGGTCGATGATATTCGGTTTGTGGCCAGTGTCCATTTGGCACTGGTGGCATTTTGCGCTGTGACGGACGAGGGTTGGTAGGCAAATACTGCAACCATAGACAGGCGGGCGGTGATGCTAGTAGGGAAAGCCAGTGCTCCATCAGAGGCAATCGGACCTTGGCATTCTGGGCTATCCCAGGGGGCGGGTCAACCCCAGGGCCCGCTGCGGACCAGATCGGCGCACACAGACACAGGCACGCCTTGCTGCTGTAAAAAAAATCAAAATCAAAAGCAAAAGCAAAACAAAAATGCAATTCCAGCAGCTAAGCCTGGGGCAGGAAAATGGTCGGCCGAGAGTGCGCATCACAGACTTTTTCTTTTATTTTTCAGCGCCTATAAAGGAGTGGCATCGCTTGCGCCTTCACAGCCTCGCCAGGCCCTTTTTCTTTACTTCTACCTTTTTCATTTCCAAATTCGCTGTTTCCGCACACCTTATATTCGTGACCAATCTCTCCAGCTCTTGCAGAGAATGAAGTTTGGCAAATATCTAGAGGCCGAGCAGGTTCCCGAGTGGGAGAAGATGTACGTCGACTACAAGCATCTGAAGCGGCGTATAAAGGAGATTGCGGCGGCACAGGAGCGCAACCGCAAGTCGCAGAGGGGTGACGAACACGTCTCGCTGCTCAAACGCGCATCGACATACCTGGGCTACGACAGCTTCAATCTGGACCACCATGCCAGCCACACCCACGACGAGTCGTCGGGGGTAGACTACCGCAGGACGCCGGCTCAGGGCCCCGGGTACGGCAGCTGCACAACCAAAGACTGTACCCGGTGCCAGCATTTCAGCCGCGTCGTGTCGGCAACACCACAAATAGCAATTGGCATGTCGGCTGGCAACTCGGGCAATGTGTCGAGCACGCCGGTGGAGCTGGCGCACGGAGCCAATATCAAGATCCCGCTGTCGGCACAGGACTCGTTTACCGAGACGATTCGGCGGCGGCGCGGGTCGGTATCTCCTCGTGGAAGCGGGTCTATGTCGACAGGTAAGCTTAACTCCGAATATAGTGCGGTGGGGGTGGGGGATAGGCGCCATAGCGCTGGGGTGGGTCACAACAATGGGTCAGCCTGCATGACAATCTGCAATCCCGAGTCCAAAACAGAAGCGATGGTGACTCGGAGTCCGATGCTGCCTCGACGTCATTTCCTGCATCGCGGCTGCCACGGCCAAGTATCTGCCGGGCCAGGGCTCCTCCCGTTTGCCTCAATATGCATGCTGCACTTTGCAAGCGCAGGAGCCGCATATACGCCCAATTGATTTGCACCTGTATGGCGGTCGTATATCCGTGCAGGCTCAGTGGCAGGTATGCGGGGGACGGTAGTATCGAGCCAGCACCTCTCCACAGCTACACGTGGGCTCCATTTCCCAGAGTGCTTCCCCATCCATTGCGTGCTTCATAGTGTGGCGGTGGGGTCATTCTACTCAAATAAACCCGATACGTGTATATTAATAGCCTCATTTGCCTGTAGAAGCCTTCAAGAAGGAGTTGGGTGTGCGGATCGAGGAAGAGCAGGAGTTCTTTGCCGAGATGGAGCACGAGCTGGCCAAGGTGAACGACTTTTTCCGGCAAAAGCAAGACCTGTTCCACTCGCGCTTTGACAATATCATTGAGCAGCAGCGGATGCTCGATGAGATGGTCGGCGAGGAAGCCGAGGCAGCGACCCTGCATTCGCCGCCTAAGGGCCATGAGCAGGTATCGGGATCGGGCAGCAAACTGCGCAGACTGACAGCGCTCAGCAGCGCGTCAGACGGTAACCCGCCTGGCCCTAGCGCTCCACTGCGCGCTGCCAAAAGCAAAATCAAACGCGCAATGCTGGAGCTGTACCGTGGCATTGAGATGCTCAAGAACTACCGCATCCTGTGCTACACGGCGTTCATCAAGGCGCTGAAAAAGTACCAAAAGACAGCAAAGTGGTGCGATGGGACAGACTACTTTTTGGACAGGGTCGATGGCTGCTACATGGCGACATCGCCCGACCTCAACATGCTGGCGCGCGAGCTCGAGGGCATGTACATCGAGCGGCACGCCGGCGGGTCGCGCTCCAAGGGCATGGACACACTGCGCATCAACACGTCAGGCACCTCCAGAGACAACCAGGGGTCGACGTTCCGCAGCGGCCTACTGCTGGGCACCTCGTTCCCTCTGATTATTCGTGCAATCTACGAGTCCAATCTGATCTCGAACGAGGACCGGGTACCGTACCATCGCGAGCTGCTGCAGATATACGGCGGGATCTTCTTGGTGCTGCTGTTCTTGCTGCTGTTCTCGCTCAACATGACCGCGTGGGTGCGTGCACACATCAACTACCGGTTTATCTTTGAGGTCGATCCGCGCGACAACCTGGACGCCTGGCAGTTCCTCGAGATGTCGTCATGGTTCTTCTTTATTGCCAGCTGTGTGATCTGGACAAACTTTGCCCTTCACATCGACAACAATTCGTATATCTGCCTCTACGTCCTGCTGGGCCTGCTTATTGGCATGTTCGTTATGCCGGTGCGCGTCTTCTACTGGTCGTCGCGGCGCTGGATGCTGAAGTCTTTGAGCCGCATATTCCTGTCAGGGGCATACAGCGTAGAGTTCCGCGATTTCTTCCTTGGAGATGAGATGTGCAGTCTGACGTACACGTTCTCGATGGTGCTGCTGTTCAGCTGTGCCAGCGCCAACAAGTGGACGGACCTGGGCGAAAGGTGCAACACGACGCAGTGGTGGTCGAACGCGGCCTTTCTGATGATCCCCAACCTGCTTCGCCTGCTGCAGTGTATCCGCCGGTATGTCGATTCAGGTGATGCATTCCCACATCTGGCCAATGGAGCCAAGTACTCGTCAACTATTCTGACGGTCTGGCTGGCGTCGGCGCACCGTATCCATGGCGGCACGGCGTGGGACTCTATGTGGGTGGTCAGCGCAATCGCCAACTCGTGCTTCACGTCTCTGTGGGATCTGCTCATGGATTGGGGCCTGTTTGAGTCCGGCAGCAAGCACCGGTTCCTGCGGTCGGAGCTAAAGTTCGACCACGTCTGGATATACTATGTGGCGATAGTGATGGATGTGATTCTGCGGTTCGCGTGGATCACGCAGATCTCGCCGACGTTCTTCTCGTTTGGACATGCAGTGCACACGTCGACGGTGGCCTATGTGGCCGCGGTGCTCGAGGTAGTGCGTCGTATCTCGTGGAACTTTTTGCGGGTGGAGAACGAGCACATCAGCAACTGTGGACAGTTCAGAGCCACTACCGACATCCCACTGCCGTTCTCGAGACCGCGTGGGCAGACCACAGGGTCGGATGCTGACCAGATGCGCAACGAGTTCGAGTCGTACTCAGTGGTCAAGGTTCCGCCTGCCACCAGCACACTGCACAAAAAGACCGACGACGATGACGACGACGACGAGTAGAGCATAGACGACTCTTTAATTTCATTCTCTTGAATACACCATATAGAAACTGCCCTACTTTGACGACATGAAGGCGCTGACCGCCTGGCCCCATGCAAACGTCTCGCAGCACTTACAGCAGCGGCCAGTCCCAGGCACCAAGTGATCGTCACTGCTGGTGACGTCGTTTCGGGCCACGCATACCAGGTGCCACGCGGCTCCGCACGCCCTGCACGCGCCCCACGGCCGGGATTCGGTCAGCCTGTGATTGCAGGCTGCGCACAGTTCGCCTGGAGCAGGGGCGCCCAGGTACGTGCCAGGCTGCTGGCACTGCTCGAACGTCAGCGGGATATCCGCAAAGTCAACGGAAATGTGTCCTGGCAGGGTGCTCGGCATTCGACTCAGGAGATCTGTGTGGAGGTCGGCGCTCGGACAGACAACTTTCAGTGGCCAGAACCTGAACGGTGCGATAGCCAGCAGCGCGCACAGCGTCGTGAGCTTTGTGTCCAGTGTATTCTGGGCCCTGCCGTATACCACACGACGCAGCGTGTCTGGGATTGCATCCATGGTGGCGTGGCGCGATCTGTCGGGGTGCTGCCACGCCCACTCGAGCTGCAGCGCTGCTGACTTGCTGGCGAACCCGTGTACGATCAGAACCATCTCCCTAGCTGATGGGACTGCTTAAGTGACTGTTAAAGGCGCTGTTGGGAATAGCCCGATAGGGAAGGTCTGCGAGTTGCCAAATCCAGGAAAATAATCTGGTGGACTTCCACCACTGTTTGGTCTTACCAGGGACGCCGGTTCCGGGTTGACATGGCACCAGCAGTAACCTCGCCGTTGTGCTGGCGCAGGCGGCGCACCGGGTCGGGCGTCGAGCCAACGTATGCGTAGTTGCGGGATCCGGGCTTCAGCGAGCGCAGCAGGTAGCAGCAATAGAAGGTGCAGTGCGTGTCGATATCTTGCATCTCGAGAGGGGGCAGAGCGCATGTGCTGCTCGCACGCCATCGTCGTCTGCAGCAGAGCAAGGTGTCTGTATAGTGGCACGCGGTGGGTTTTGGGGGAGCAAGGCGCGGTAAAGGCTATTGCCGGAATCGCTTAGCGTTATCATAATGAGAAAAAAGTTTTTCCAGATACGCACGAGCCGCCCCCATGCCACCTCACGCTTAGGAAGCGCCTGATGGCTGGGGCTAAGGAGGATCTGCGCTAAAAGGCTGGCGGAGAAAAAGCGAGGACTCGCATTGTGTGAGCGCCAGCCAGGAGCAGAATCCTCCGAAAGGAAGGACGCACCGTTTATCGCCCCTGCCTTATAAGCGGGCTGCCAGCCCTCTAGACATCAGCCCGCCAAACTTGCTCTCCCTTATCTCTATCCTTTTTTCCACCTCTATTCAGTTTTTTCTTATTCTCCTAACGGACAAGATACTCATAATGGCCAGCTTACTCAGGGCTGCTCGTAACCAAGCCGTCCGCCAGCGCGCGGCCGCCGGTCTGCTGTCTCGCAGCGCCGCTACTCTGTCGGTGCGTGCCCCAGCCGCGCTGTCAGCTCACATCGCCAGCGTGCGGTACAAGTCGACGGCCAGCGGCCCGCCGCACCCGAGCGAGTCGTTCCTGTCGGGCAACGTGGCACCGTATATTGACGAAATGTACGAGGCATACGTACGGGATCCGAATTCAGTGCACGCGAGCTGGCGTGCGTATTTCAAGAACGTCGACAGCGGACTCAAGCCCGGGCAGGCGTTCCAGACCCCTCCCGACCTGATCGCCTCGACTGCGATTAACCCCGCCAGCGACACTGCTTCGAATCTGTCGAGTCTGCGTGGCAGTCCCGAAATTGTCGACCATCTCAAGGTGCAGCTGATGGCACGTGCCTACCAGGTGCGCGGCCATCACCTGGCCAAGCTGGACCCGCTGGGGATCCAGACGCCCGAGCGGTTGAACGTGTCGGCGAACGAGCTGCACCCGAGCTACTACGGCTTCACCGAGAAGGACATGGACCGCAAGTTCACGCTGGGTCCCGGCGTGCTGCAGAACTTTGCCAAGGCCGGGTACAAGGAGATGACGCTGCGCGATATTGTGGCCAAGCTCGAGCAGGTGTACTGCGGGTCGCTGGGCGTCGAGTACACGCACATTGCGGACCGCGGCGAGTGCGACTGGATCCGCGAGCGCTTCGAGGTGCCGAACCGCTTCAACTTTGCCAAGGAGCAGAAGGCGCGCATCGTGGACCGTCTGATCTGGGGCAGCAGCTTCGAGAAGTTTGCGTCCACCAAGTGGCCCAGCCAGAAGCGCTTCGGCCTCGAGGGCTGCGAGTCCATGATTCCGGGTCTGAAGGAGCTCATCGATACGTCGGTCGACCTTGGCGTCGAGTCCATCGTCATGGGCATGGCTCACCGTGGCCGTCTCAACGTGCTCAGCAACGTCGTGCGCAAGCCGAACGAGTCGATCTTCTGCGAGTTCTCGGGTGAGCTCGAGCCCAGCAAGGAGGGCTCCGGCGACGCCAAGTACCACATGGGCATGAACTTTGACCGCCCGACTCCCAACGGCAAGCGCGTGCACCTGTCGCTGCTGGCCAACCCGTCGCACCTGGAGACCACCGACCCGGTGGTGCTGGGCAAGACGCGCGCGCTGCAGCTGTACACCAACGACACTGAGCGCCACCGCACCATGCCGCTGCTCATCCACGGCGATGCTGCGTTCGCTGCCCAGGGCGTGGTCTACGAGACCATGGGCTTCGCCGACCTCCCCGGTTACGCCACTGGTGGTACTGTCCACGTGATTGTCAACAACCAGATCGGCTTCACCACCGACCCGCGGTTCGCGCGCTCGACCCAGCACCCGTCCGAGGTGGCCAAGTCGGTCGGTGCTCCGATCGTGCACGTCAACGCCGACGACACCGAGTCCGTAGTGTTTGCGTTTATGTTCGCGGCCGAGTGGCGCCAGACCTTCCACAAGGACATCGTCATTGATCTTGTGGGCTACCGCCGCCACGGCCACAACGAGGCCGATCAGCCGTCGTTCACGCAGCCGCTGATGTACAAGAAGATCAAGCAGCAGCGCCCGGTGCTGGATCAGTACGTGGACCAGCTGATTGCCGAGGGCACCTTCACCAAGGCCGAGATCGACGACATGAAGGCGCGTGTGTGGAGCATCCTCGACGAGTCGTACAAGAACAGCAAGGACTACAAGCCGTCCAGCACCGAGTGGCTGTCGTCGGCCTGGCCTGGATTCAAGTCGCTGGCGGAGCTGGCGACCGAGGTCACGCCGTCGTACCCGACCGGCGCGCCCGAGAACGTGGTCGAGCATGTGGCCAAGTTCATTTCGACCGTGCCGTCCGACTTCAACCTGCACCCGCTGCTGAAGAAGATCTTCAAGGCGCGCGCGGATGCGCTCGAGAGCGGCAAGGGCATCGACTGGGCCGCCGCCGAAGCGCTGGCCTTTGGCACGCTGCTGCTGGAGGGCAAGCACGTGCGTCTCAGTGGCCAGGATGTCGAGCGCGGCACGTTCTCGCACCGCCACGCAGTGCTGCATGACCAGGCCAACGAGCGCCAGTACGTGCAGCTCAACAACCTGAGCCCGACGCAGGCGCCGTTCTCGGTCAGCAACTCGTCGCTGTCAGAGTACGGTGTGCTGGGCTACGAGCTCGGCTACTCGCTGGCGAACCCGAACGCGCTGGTGATGTGGGAGGCGCAGTTTGGTGACTTTGCCAACACGGCCCAGGTGATCATCGACCAGTACCTGGCTGCGGGCGAGAAGAAGTGGCTGCAGCGCACGGGCCTGACCATGCTCCTGCCGCACGGCTTCGACGGCCAGGGCTCTGAGCACTCGTCTGCGCGCCTCGAGCGCTACCTGCAGCTGTGCGACGAGCACCCGTACATCTTCCCGTCGGCCGAGAAGCTGTCGCGCCAGCACCAGGACTGCAACATGCAGGTCGTGTATCCGACCACCCCGGCCAACTACTTCCATGTGCTGCGTCGCCAGGTGTACCGCGACTACCGCAAGCCGCTGGTGGTGATGACGTCGAAGAAGCAGCTGCGGTTCCCGCTGTGCAAGTCGTCGCTGGACGAGATGTTGGGCAACACGTTCTTCCAGCGGTACATCCCCGAGCCGCACCCGACCGAGGGCGAGTTCACGCTGGTCGAGCCCGAGAAGATCCGCACGCACATTCTGTGCACAGGCCAGGTGTACTACACGCTCCTGCAGGCGCGCGAGCTGAACAACGTGCGCGACGTGGCGATCTCGCGTGTCGAGCAGCTGCACCCGTTCCCGTGGGACCTGGTGCGCGACCACATCGAGAAGTACCCCAACTGCGAGTTTGTGTGGGCGCAGGAGGAGCCGCTGAACATGGGCTCGTGGGCGCACATTGAGCCGCGTCTGCGCACCATCTTCAACAACACCGAGAACCACGCCGGCAAGGCCATCCGCTATGCGGGCCGCGACCCGTCGGGACCGGTCGCTACTGGTAACCACAAGCAGCACGTGTTTGAGGAGTGGGCGTTCACGTCGCAGGCGCTGTTCGGCGAGGCACGGAAACCGGTCGATGTTGTGTCGGGTGTGCCCAAGTGGGAGTAGATTCCAGTTCAAAATGTCTCTTTTTCAGACGAGTCCTTTGTTTCTTGGCTGCTCTTGTAGAAGCTGTGCTAGCCTTTTTTCCTATCCATTCATTTTCCCCCTTTACAAAATGCAAACCATTCAACAATTTATTTGCTTGGTTACAGATATCTGTTCCAGTCCTGGTTGGGTGGCAGGTCGATATCGGGATCTGGATCGCCGCTACATATGGTCATCCGTGATGGCTGAGATGGCATAGTTGTATATAAACATGGTGATGATGATGCTTGAACGAGATGGCATTGCTCTGCTTTACCTGAAGGCACCCCCGCTGCTCCCGCCGCTGCCGAACCCATCACCGAACCCACCGCCAAACCCACCTCTGGCACCGCCTCCAAATCTCCCGCCAGGTCTCGCCGGCCCAGAAGCACCGCCAAATGGCCCAATCGGGTCGAAGCGTGCCCCTGCCGGAACGGCACCAGGGGGAAGGAAACTTGGCCCCGCGGGAATCCTCTCCTCCCGCGACTGCTCGCCTCTGAACATCGAGTGTCCAGGTCCAACAACCATGCCACCGCTCGCCGGATCGCCCAAGCGACCGCCTAGCGGTTCCAGGTCATTGCGCCCAATCTCCAGCGGGTTCCCTGGGCCCCTTCCCGGCGTAGCCGCAGACCCGAACGCACCAGAGGGCTGCTCCTGGCGGCTGGGGCCCGAACGAGATTCGGCTTGGAAGGCTAGGGCGTGGTGCTTGATGTCGACAGGCTCTTCTTCGGTGGGGATGATCTTGCGGACGATATCATCGACCACCGTGCTTGTGAGCTGCGCGAGTGCATCACCCGATACCACGGCCTCCACCTGCTTTTGAAACTCACCCTGGCTGTTGCAGTTGAGCTTGAGCGGGAACGCCGTGCCCTCGGTGATGTATCGGGCTGTGTTGAGCTGTGCCATGTGGACAACAGGCTCGCCCCTTTCCTCGGCAGGCACGACTGCGGCAAACACCATCAGCTTGCCCGCAATGTCAGTCCACTTGACCTCGACCTGTCGTCCGTCTTTAACTTTGAACTTGGCTACATGTGTGTTGTTTGGGAGACCCGGCGAGAGCCAGTGGTCAGATTTGGTGGGCGAAAAGTCGTGTGCGTGCAGGACAGCCTCGCTCAGGGCGGCGACGAGGTCTGGCGCAGTTGCGACAGTGTTGTTGCCAATAAGTGTTCTAGCCTTGTCGATAATAAACATTCTGTCAAATAAAGGATGGTGAAAAAACTGTGCAGAGGAGAAAAGCGCACCAGAGCAGCGAGCACGCGCCTTGGCAGCACTCATCAACACTTGCTCACTTTTGCCAGCAGCTTGATGCGAGCCGAACGACGTCATCACACACATGCTTGGCAAGGCACACAAAAAATAGCGAGCCGGCATGAGCAGCTTTCGAATTTCACACTGGCACTGCATTCACCTTTCCCAGCTTTCATCCCCCCTACAATTTGTAATTTTCCACTGCTGTAAACTCCACTCCTATTCACAATGGCAGAGTTCACCGACCCATCTCGGGCATTCGGACTGCCCGAGGGCTATTTTACACAGGAGGAGTTTTCGGCAACCGACTTTATCGAGCAGCTTTCGCGTGTGGACCTCGAGTTTGCCAAAAAGAACTCCTCGCTCGAGCCCAAGCCGTTTATCCGCACCTTCGAGCGCGCCCTCGAAAAGCTCCTGGGCTCGCAGGCAGAGCTGTCCTCGACGATATCGCAGCTGGAGCGGTCGACCAAGGCGTACTCTGACGACCACCGCAAGAAGATGGCGCGGCTGAAGCAGACATTTGTCACTGTGGGCAGCAGCTTCGAGCGGCTGGAAACGCAGATCAGTGAGGTCGGCAGCAACACAATCCGCATTGGCGAGGAGCTGGATACGGTGGCCAAGGAGAAGGACCGTGCAGAGGCCATCAAGGAGCTGGTCGGGTTCTATGCGGAGCTGAATGAGGGGAACACAGCGCGGCTCGATGCCCTGCTGGACGGCGGGTCAGAGGGGCTGATGAATGTTGCGCACACGCTGCGTCGGCTGAATACGGTGGTCATTGACAACGAGTATAGCGCGCCGAGCGAGTCGACGGCAAAGCGGCAGATTGAGATCTACTCGGAGAACTTTGAGAAGATGATGCTGGAGAACTTTGAGCATGCGTACAAAGATAACGACGTGCACAATATGAAGACTGCGGCGCGCACACTGGATGCGTTCAATGGCGGAGTGTCGGTGGTCAAGGCTTACATTAACCAGCACCCGTTCTTTGTGGCCAGTATGGTCAGCCAGGCGCAGGACTCGATCGCCGATGCCAGCTATGCGTCGATGCAGGGCATTTCGGACATCAATGCGCCGCCACCACCGCCCGACCGCTGGCTTGAGCAGCTTTATGACGACACACGCAAGATGATGTTCAAGGACTGGACAGTCATCTCTGAGGTGTTCCCGAGGCCCGTTGAGGTCATGCAGCAGCTCCTGAAGCGCGTGTTTGAGCAGACTATTCAGAGCTACCTGGAAACGCTGCTGGGCCGTGCTGAGCGCCAGTCGAAGCTAGCATTCCTGCGCGTTTTGTCATCGGCACATCTGGCTACGCGCAAACTGATCGAGGACCTGCAGACGTTCGATGCTGAGACCATTACACCAGCGGTGACTGTCCTTGAGTCTGCACGCCAGTCTGGCAACGGCATGCAGGGGCTGCTTGATATGCCGGCAACCTCACAGACTGCTGCCACAGAGTTTTCACGCCGCAAGACACGTAAGCAGCCGAGCAAGGGGCGAAATGGTGCGGCCAACAATATGGAGTATGATGACGAGTACGAGGACGAGGACGAGCAGGATGCTGGAGCCAGGGCGCGCCTTGGAGCCGCAAAGTCTGGGCTTAGCTCGGCAATGGCCATTGCAGCACTGATTGGTCGCGGGGAGAGCGAGAGCGCGGCCTCTGGGCTGCTCCACGAGTTCCTGAACCGGTGCTGCGACGACCTGTTCGAGTCATACATTGCTGGCGACAACTACATCAACGCAGAGCGTATTCACTTCCGTGATGCCGTGCGCCAGGCGCTACAGCCGTTTGTCAGGGCTCGCGAGGAGCGCCAGACAGCCGCGCGTGGCAATGCGTTCTTGGGTATATTCACCAGCGTGCCGCTGGGATCCGCCAACACGGACAAGCAGCAGGCCGAGTCCCACGGAACCGTTACAATCGGCACTGCGAGCTTCTTGCTGCAGATCCATGCTGAGACTGTGGCGCGTGCCATCGAGCTCGAGAGCGGCAGTGCAGTGTCTGATGCAGTCGCTGAGCTGTTCAGCGTGCTCATCTCGCTGATCGGCGACAGCTACGTGTTCCCAGCGCTCGACGACGTAGCCGAGAGCCTGCAAGACCTGCGCCAGGAGCCCGACCTGCGCACATTCGGCGTGATCCACGTCTCCAACGTCGTGACGCGCCTCCTGCAGGTGCACTTTGAGCGCATCGTGCTTCCCTACGTGGGCACCAACTCTCACCTGTACCGCGACCTAGTTGGCGACAAGAACCACCTGATGTCGCGTGTCGAGACCAGCCTCAACTTCATCGCCAACAAACTGGTTAGCGCGTGTGTGCAGTGGATCGCCAGCATTTTGAACCGGCAGCGGCGGTCGGATTTCAAGCCAGCCGAAGACGATGCTGCCAGCTTCCACATGGGCACACAGTCATGCAACCAGTGCACCGACTTTTTGGCGCATGTCGCCGATGCCTGCCGCGCCAACATGGACCGGGAGAACCGCGAGCGCGTGCTCGGCGATATTGGCTCGGCGCTGTACCGCATGCTGATGGAGCACTTCAAGAAGTTCATCATCAGTGTGTCCGGTGGGCTGGTACTGCTGCGCGATGTGGCGCGGTACCGCGAAACAATCGATCGGTTCGAGATCCCAGCGCTGTCGGACCGCTTCATTGTGCTGCAGGAGATTAGCAATATTTTCGTCGTCAGCTCCAACTCGCTAAAGTCGCTGCTCGAGGATGGCACGCTGGCGCACGTTGACCGACAGACGTTCCAGGCCTTTGTCCAGAGGCGCGAGGACTACCGCTTGTCGCCAGATGTCAAGCGCCATGTGGCGACGCTGTGAGCTTGCTGCTGCCTTTTTGCCCGGCGAGCCGCGGTCCGAGCATGCAGCTCGAGCCACAGGCAGCCAATCGCAGCCTGTGTTTACGATTTTCGTCCAAAGCTGCGATCACTGGAGCGGTGCCGCCTATTTGTTTTATCAGAGCCTCATACAATGCGCTGGCGCGCAGAACCACCCACCGCCGCTGGGACTGGCCGCGCGTGTGCGGCAGCGAGTGGCCCTCTCGCCTCCCCTCCCTGTGCTAGCACACAAGAAGCTTGTTGTTTATTATTTGCTCGTTGCACACATATTTTTCTTGTCCTTTCTCGGTGAGAATAGCTAAAAGTACCTTTCCCCTCGCCTATTCTGTACCTGTTTTAACCATCTAGCCAAAATGCGCGAAATCATTCACATCCAGACCGGCCAGTGCGGTAACCAGATTGGTTCTGCGTTCTGGGAGACGCTGACGGCCGAGCACTCGATTCAGGGAGACGGCACGTGGAACGGCAGCCCCGAGAACAAGCAGACGCAGCTTGAGCGCATTGACGTGTACTTCAACGAGGCCGCCGGCGGTCGCTACGTGCCGCGCGCGGTGCTGGTGGACCTGGAGCCCGGAACCCTGGTTGATATCCGCGAGCAGCGTCTCGGCGGGCTGTTCCGCCCGGACAACTTTGTCAACGGGCAGAGCGGCGCTGGCAACGTGTGGGCCAAGGGCCACTACACGGAGGGAGCAGAGCTTGTCGACCAGGTGCTGGATGTTGTGCGCAAGGAGGCAGAGAACTCGGACTCGCTGCAGGGCTTCCAGTTCACCCACTCGCTGGGCGGCGGTACCGGCTCCGGTATGGGCACGCTGCTGCTGTCCAAGATCCGCGAGGAGTACCCGGACCGCATGATGACCACTTTCTCGGTTGTTCCGTCCCCCAAGGTACCGTATACAGTTCAATGTGGTTTTGTTTGTTTCTGTTGCTATGGTCTGGGTGGCGCATAGCGTTTATGAGGCGCTTTTTGTTCATGTGCTGGCACATTATTGAAGTCTGGAACAGCCAGAGCATGCCATGAGCGCGTGCGTATGTGCAAGCTGCAGGCGTAGCTACTCTGGCGTCGAAGAAAAATAAGCAAGGCAATCGCTGTGAGGGGGCTCTTCCGTAGGCCCGAAAACCGGCTCGCGAATGTTTACATTTTCCTGCCGTCGTTGCCTTGGTGGCCCAATCACCGCTTACCGTGACCAAACCCAGAAGCTGACACTCGAGCTGCAATCTTCATTTTCACTTTAGGTCTCCGATGCTGTCGTCGAGCCGTACAACGCTACGCTCTCGGTGCACCAGCTGGTGGAGAACTCGGACATGGCCTTCTGCATTGACAACGAGGCCCTGTACGATATCTGCCAGGGCACGCTCAAGCTGCCGAGCCCGGCGTACGAGGACCTGAACAACCTGGTGTCGATGGTGATGTCGGGAGTCACGACCTCGCTGCGCTTCCCTGGACAGCTGAACGCTGACCTGCGCAAGATGGCGGTCAACCTGGTGCCTTTCCCGCGCCTGCACTTCTTCATGGTCGGGTTTGCTCCTCTGGGCAACGCCAAGAGCGCGGCGTTCCGGCGCACCACGGTGCAGGATCTCACCCAGCAGCTGTTCTCATCGAAGAACATGATGGCGGCGTCCGACCCTCGTCAGGGCCGGTACCTGGCAGCGGCAGCGATCTACCGCGGCAAGGTGTCGACGAACGACGTCGAGGAGCAGGTTCTGTCGATGCAGGAGAAGAACCCGGGATACTTTGTCGAGTGGATTCCGAACAACGTCAAGGTTGCGGTGTGCGACATCCCGCCCAAGGGCCTGGACATGTCGGCCACGTTCATTGGCAACAACACGTGCATCCAGCAGCTGTTCCGCCGTGTCAACGAGCAGTTCTCGGTGATGTTCAGGCGCAAGGCCTTCCTGCACTGGTACACTGACGAGGGCATGGACGAGATGGAGTTCACTGAGGCCGAGAGCAACATGAACGACCTGATCAACGAGTACCAGCAGTACCAGGAGGCCGGCGTCGAGGAGGAGGATTACGACGGCTACGAGGACGACGCTGCCATGGACGGCGGTGCGTACGACCAGCCCATGGAGGGCGAGTACGAGCAGTAAGCGCTAGGTCCTTTTCCCTTTTATTGACACTTTTGGCCCCGACTAATTCAAGCAAGAAATGTTTCTGTTCAGCAGCTGTTTGTGTGATGATGGGACGGGTTCCGATTTGCCTGGCTTTATGCGGTGGAAGCGTGTGGCCGAAATCTTTCGCGTTTTGTATTGGCAAAAAGAAAAAATTGCATTTTTGCTTGTTTGCGCAAAGCTTGGAGAAACTTTCAAACCGCATATTTTTTGCTGGAGCCCTCAAGGACGAACGTGAACCATGAGCGACTGGGACAACTCGTCGGGTAAGTGTCTGCAGTGGTGTGGCTCGCTTGCTTCTCTTTTTGCCGTGTGTATTCCTGTGCATTGAAATGAGCGGTTTGTGTTCTTAGATTTCAGACAGCGGCGCGCAATCGACGACTACGAGTCAGGGTCGGACGGGCTTGATACGCCCTCAACGGTTGCGCAGCCGTCCAAGATCCGGCTCTCGCTGAAGCTCGGCTCGCTACGGCAGACGGCAGACTACGAGCAGGTGCGCTCAGCACCGGCAGCGCCGACAGCGCCAGCAGACTACGACCCATACGGATACTACGACGACTACGACGAGGACGTGGATATCGGCGAGCCGTCGCGCGCGGTGGAGACAGCCACGCCCAAAATCAAGCTGAAGCTGTCGTTCAAGAAGCCGGCGTGGTCGCAGGGCGTGCGGGGTGCAGGCAGCACGGTACCGACCAGCCCAACTGACAGCATCGGCTCGTATACATCGCGGCCGCGGTACTCGCCGTCGGTGCAGAGTGGGCCGCCCAGCGATAATGAGAGTTTCGAGAACCGGACGGTGAGTGAGGCTCCGGTGCCGAAGCGCCGTGGGCGGCCGCCGAAGAACGGGCGGAAGAAACAGCGGACTGCGTATATGGTGCGCCGGCCGCCGGGCAATGCGCCGACCACGACGGTGTCTCTGCGGAGCTCGCTGGAGCGGCTAATCACGCGGATCAAGAAGCGCGACTCGTACGGGTTCTTCCTGGACCCGGTGGACACGACTGTGATCACAGACTACCTGTCGGTGATCGACGAGCCGATGGATCTGGGCACAATGCAGAGCAAGGTGGAGCGCAATGCATACTATAGCATCGACGAATTCCGGCGCGACCTGCTGCTGGTGTGCGACAATGCACGCAAATATAACGGTGCTGGGTCTATCTACGCGACTTCTGCCGATCGCGTACAGGACTATGCCGTGCAGGCCATTGAGCGCGAGACCGTCAAGCTGGAGCGCGTCGGCATGGCGTCGATGCCCGCCGGTGCAGCATGCGAAGAGCCGGTGCGCGCGCGTTCGGCGACGCCCGGCTGGGACGCTCACGAGGAGCGCGGCGAGCACCGCCGCAGCTCACGGCTCCGGTGGCGATCGTCGGCTGATGCCACAGCTCCAGCCGCCATGCAGTTGACTCCGGCCGCTATTACTGACAACTTCCGGTGGACGCACGCGGCACGACGCCGGGCAAAGCGGCAGTCGGATGTGCCACGACATGTGATCCTCGAATCGCAGGTCAAGGTCTCGGTGCTGCCCGACGGCAGCGTCGACCCTGCAGGCTTCGAGGAGGACACAGCCCACGTGCCGTTCTTGCTGGGGCCGGTCGAGCCGCCGCGGCTGGCAGCAGTCAAGCGGCCAAGCGGTGCGCACCAGCCGCCGGCGCCGTACAGCCACGGGTTCTACCACCCGCAAGCAACCTTCCTGGACTTTGGCCATATAAGCAGCCTGCATGGGGCAATCAGGCACGACAGAATAGACGGTATGCTACCGGCACTCCACGCCGATGCGACCGGGCTGGCATACTGGAACAGCATTAGCGAGTTCGTCGATGGTGCAGGCGACGAGGCTGTCGAGTATGCAGCCAAGGTAATCGACCATTTGACACATGGTGCTCACGCAGTAGCGCGCAGCACAGTCAACCATATCATGCAGCGGGAGCCAGCCGCTGCGCTGAGCGAGTCCGAGCTCGGGCCGGTGGATGTGCCACGTCTGGTCAGCTGGCTGGACGCGCAGGAGGAGCGCGACCATTTATATGCCGGCCGCGTGCAGGCGCTGACGCAGCCGATCCGGCTCCGGGATCTGCCATCGACATCAGCCGAGGTGTCGTCGCGGCTGTCGGACGCTGAGCGCCGGGACATTTCGACCAAGGTGACGCAGAACCTACAGGCAGCAGCCAAGTCTGAGGACCAGCGGACAGCCCTTCATGACTCGCTGCGGAACGACATTCATTTGCTGGCTGAGCAGCTGTGTCTGGAGAAGCTGGGCTCGACTGCGCCTGATACGCTGGTGCCGGCGCTGCTGCCAATGCAGCAGGGCGTGGCAGGTCGGCCGCGCCAAATGTCGAATGCACCGCCGATGCTCCCGCGCGTATCGTCGGCGTCGGCAGTTGCTGGGGTGAATGGCAGCGCAAGGCGGAGCGAGCGGTCGATGTCAATGGTCAATGTGCACTCGGCGTCGCTGGCATCTGCCGTGCAGTCTGACATCATGCGTGGCCTCAGTGAAGACGATTAATCCAATATATGCAACCAGGATCCAGTGTGATCAATACCCCTCGCATGTGCGCAACATGTATTGATGTCAGCGCGTAATCATGCTCTGATATCATTATGAGCTTTCCATCACATAAAAGCAAGGCTCGTATCGCCATGCTGCCCTCCTTTTTTTCCTTCAGCCTTCTTTTACTATTTTTAAACATCTTAAAACAAGCTAGTTATTGGCAGAATGAACTCGACCACTCTGCCGAGCTCTTCCTCCTTGAATTAGCTGATGTTCCCCACACGTACTCTGCACACCGTACTGCCAAAGACGAACATCGCACCAACCAAGAGTTTGTTGAATATTGTAATAGGCATCATAACACGCGAGATCTGCGGTATGCTATTTGCATGACTTTATCAGCGAGCTGTTCCAAGAACTTCAGATTGGTGGGAGTCAGAACATTTTTGGTCTTAAACTCGACAACAAATGCCATATTCCCCTATGTGTACCTGGGACATACCCTGTTACCCTCTTGGTAGCCAAGGAGTTCGGTGGAATGTACTCCCTAATCGGGCTTCAACCCCAACCTGTCCGGAACCGTAACACTCTGGTAGCCTTTCCTTGCTAATTCTGAATGCTAAATGGTTTCCAGCTACTGCAGGAAATCGTCGTAAAACGCGTCTACAAACTCCACCAGCTGGCTTTCGCTTCCTGCATAAGCTCCCGGATGTGCCAAGGTATTGTCCGGCGTTTCCAGTGTGGTAAATGTCCGATCCAGCAGATCATCAATGTCCCGAGCATGTTGCTCACTAAACTCAGTAAAAAGAAACAGAGGGGAAGAAAAGTGATGGCATGGCGCTATGAACCTTGCTTACACGTATCTTGTAGGACTCTCTTGGTATCAGCACACCATCTAGTGCTGATATCAACAATAGCTCCTTACCAGCTCAATATACACAATATTGGGTGGTCAGGTCTATTATCTACTCTACACTCGAAAGCCATACGTTCAGACATTATTGCTATAATGGCTACGCAGTGAGCATATATGTCGGATGATAAGACAGCAGCCAACACTGGCTAACAACACAGGTACTGTTGACATTGGAATTATTGACATTCGGGGTCCGGAGTCCCCCTGCGCCACCATAGACAAGGCCGAAACGCATATGTACAAAGGCCCAGACAGACGACCAGCGTTCCTTCTTCCCCTCAGTCAATTTGAAAAGTTATTTTTCCATATATTCTATAACCACTCATTCCCCAAGTTAACACAGGCAATATCAAGTCATGCAGGCACAGCACCAGTAGCCGAACTTCCTCATCCTTCAGCTCGATTTGCGGGATATACAGCAGGTTCAGTAGCTTCACTTTGCTCTGGAAAAACACCGGCCACACATACGGCAGCATCCAGAAAATCGGCAGCGGTACCATGTGGTAACATTGAGACAGGAAGGTGCTTACTAGTTTTGTAAAAATAGAACGACAAACGCTTGCTGAAAAGAAAGACGGAGGGGACTAGCTGACCTTCTGTAACCTAAATGTACATGTACTCGGTCTAGGACTATGATGGCGTCAGAGTGCGTCTGTACTTTGGTGGCCAACGCCCTGTTCTTGTCTGTGGTCGATTCAGCAGGAACGAGCCATCTCCTGGCCCCACCGCTGCAGTGTGCATGTACAGCACAGCCTAACGCGGTGTTCGGGCAGTGCGGGACAACATATTATCCGGGCTCAGGAGCAAGCCGGGCCGAGAAGGACTCTACCTCAGGATTCTGAGACCAGCGGGAGCGATCGGCCGACCCAGGAAGGAAAGAGATGGTGATTACTGCAGCAGCTGGCCAATCGCCTGTGGTCTGGACCCAACGGAGCGCCTGTTCAGTCTTTTGATTGTCACGTGGAGTCCTTTAAGTACCCGGTCGGTGTGAGCATCGTGCTCCTGGCAAGAATACGAGTCATCTTGAGCCTTTTGCACCGACGGCACTTCAAAATGTAAGAAAAGCCTAGTGGATCTTGACAGTGACTCATTGTCCCAGCGGTGGACCCCGGTCCGCGTTCGGTGGAATAGTTTTGCCAACAATCTATAAAAGATGGCCACTTCGCTAAGCCCTCAAGCAGGCACTGTCTTTGCTGATATAAAACCACTCATCTTATCTCATTCTTTACTACGGCTTTTCTTCTCCGTCATCTGTATTTAAAGTAAACTTGCAATCATTTTGCTTCTCTTTCCAAAACACTGCCCCTTCTAACACACCAAGACTCTTCAAACAAAAAACATGTCAAAGACATTCAAGGTTGTTGTCCTGGCCGGTGACGGCGTTGGACCCGAGGTCACTGCTGAGGCCGTCAAGGTGCTCAAGGCTGTCACTTCCATCCGCTCGCGCACCGGCGGAGCCAAGATCGAGTTCTCCGAACACAGGTTTGGCGGGAGCGCCATCGATGCAACAGGGTCACCGTTCCCCGACGAGACACGTGTTGCGTGCGAGAACGCCGACGCGATTCTGCTGGGTGCGGTTGGCGGGCCCCAGTGGCCGACTCCTGGCGGCCCGCGGCCCGAGCAGGGCCTGCTCGATCTGCGGAAATCGCTGGATCTGTTCGCCAACATCCGGCCGATGAGCTTCCCGGCTGACACGCTGATGAGCGCATCGCCGCTCAAGGAGGATCTGGTGCGCGGAGCCGAGTTCACTCTGCTTCGCGAGCTGGTGGGCGGAATCTACTTTGGCAAGCGTGGCGAGGAGGACAGCGAGGGCAAGGCATACGACACCATGGAGTACTCTGTGCCCGAGGTTGAGCGCATTGCGCGCCTGGCTGGTGTGCTGGCATCCAAATCGCGGCCGGCGCAGACAATTCACTCGATTGACAAGGCCAACGTGCTGGCAACGTCGCGTCTGTGGCGCCGCGTGGTGACCGACGTCATCACCCGCGAGTTCCCCAAGGTCAAGCTGGTGCACCACCTTGTGGATTCGGCATCGATGCTGATGGTCAAGAGCCCACGCGCGCTGAACGGCGTTGTGCTGACCGAGAACATGTTTGGCGACATCCTGTCGGATGAGGCATCGGTGATCCCCGGTTCGCTGGGCCTGCTGCCCTCGGCGTCGCTCAACTCTGTGCCCGTGGCCGGCAAGCCGTGCCGCGGACTGTACGAGCCGATCCACGGCTCTGCTCCCGACATCGCTGGACAGGGTATCGCCAACCCAGTGGGCACCATCCTCAGTGCAGCCATGATGCTGCGCTACTCGTTCGGACTGGAGCGCGAGGCCAACATCATTGAGCTTGCTGTGCGGCGCGTGCTCGACGACGACCAGCTCAACGGCTGGAACATCCGGTCCAAGGACCTGGGCGGCAGCGCATCGACTGCCGAGATCGGTGACGCCGTCGTGCGTGCGGTGACGCCGTACGCTGAGGGTCTCAACGTCGAGGACCGCGCGGTGCAGCGCCCGCTGCTGCTGGAGCGTCCCGTAGGTCGTCGAGGCATGACCCTGTGCGAGAAGATCATCGCGCACCATGCGATCGGTCTGGCAGCGCCTGGTGACGTCAAGCCTGGCGACATGGTGTGCGTGGGCGTTGACTGGACGATCGCGTCTGAGATCACGTGGAAGGGCATGGACAAGACGTACAACTCGATGGGCAGGCCGGGCATCAACCGTAACGACCGGTTCTGGCTGGCAGTGGACCACACTGTGGATCCGCGCATCATGAACCAGCCCAAGCCGAAGGACCTGTTCTCGACGTCGGCTGCGTTCGCTGAAGAGGCGCACCTGGTCGATTTCTACCGCCCCAACTACACCATCCTGCACACCGAGTTCTACCGCGAGCGTGCCCAGCCCAGCCAGCTGGTGATTGGTGCCGACTCGCACACATGCTCGGGCGGTGCTGTCGGCGCACTCTCGATCGGTATGGGTGCCGCTGATGTTGTCATGCCGCTGGTGACAGGTGAGACCTGGCTGCAGGTGCCTGAGACGGTGGAGATCCGCTTCGTCAATGCCCCGCCGTTCGGTATTGGCGGCAAGGACATCATCCTCGACGTGCTGCGTCAGCTGAAGCGCAACACCGTCGCGTTCGAGCGCGCTGTCGAGTACACTGGCCCGGGTCTGAAGTACATGAGCTGTGATGCGCGGTTCGCGTGCGCCAACATGGCCACCGAGTTTGGCGGCATTGCCGGTGTCTTTGAGGCTGACGAGATCACTGCCGCGTACATCGCCAAGCGCAAGAGTCCCGAGTACAAGAAGCAGTCGCTGTTCTTCCGTGCCGACGAGGACGCGCAGTACGCCGAGTCGCATATCATTGATCTGTCGCAGGTCGACTCGCTGGTGGCTCTGCACCCGAGCCCCGACAATGTAGTGCACGTTGACCAGGTCAAGATGGACCTGGACGGCTGCTTCATCGGCGCCTGTACCACGGCCGAGGAGGACCTGATTCTCGGTGCGCTGGTGCTGGAGGCTGGTCTCAAGAAGGGCCTGGTGCCTGTGTCCGGCGCCAACCGCCGTGTCACCCCCGGCTCAGTCCCGATTCTGGCGAAGCTGCGCCGTCTGGGTCTCGTCGACGTGTACGAGCGCGCCGGCTTCATTGTTGGTGCCCCTGGCTGCTCGTACTGCCTCGGCATTGCGGCCGACGTGGCCGGCGACGGCGAGGTGTGGCTCAGCTCGCAGAACCGTAACTTCAAGAACCGCATGGGCGCTGGCTCGATTGCTAACCTTGCGTCGGCGGCCACGGTTGCTGCGTCATCATTCGCCATGAAGGTGACCAACCCGCGCGAGCTGCTGGACATGATCGACCGCGAGCGCTACGCGAAGATGCTGGACCTGTGGATGGACAAGGGCGAGGAGATTGTTGTGTCCGAGCCGAACCCGGTGCTGGAGGAGGCGCGTGGCGAGACCATCCAGTCGCGCAACACCGAGGGCACTGGGGCGAACGCCGCCGTGGAGGGCGAGTCGGAGCCGATCGACAAGTCGAGCATGATCACCGGCAAGGTGCAGCGCTTCGGCGACAACATCGACACTGACGCGATCATCCCCGCGCCGTTCATGCCGGGTGTGTCGGATGAGGACCTCGGTACGCACTGCTTCCAGTACTTCCGCCCCGAGTTCCGCGAGAAGGTCGCCCAGGGCTTCGACATCATTGTTGCTGGCATTGGCTTTGGTTCCGGCTCGTCGCGCGAGGAGGCTCCGCGTGCCATCAAGGGCGCCAACGTCAAGGCTGTCATTGCCAAGTCGTACGCCTTCATCTACCAGCGCAACCAGCCGAACATGGCTCTTCTGGGCATTGTCCTCAAGGACGAGAAGTTCTACGAGCTTGCGCAGGAGGGCGCCGAGGTGTCCATTGACCTGCCGAACCGCAAGATCTACTGCGGCGGCAAGGCCTTCAGCTTCGTGCTGTCGACCATGGAGGAGCGTCTGATTCTGGGCGGCGGTGTCACCGAGATGTACAAGAAGTACGGCAACCTGCTCTTCCGCGCTGCCATTGCCGCTGACCCTGAGTCAGTGCTCAAGAACGCCGGCGCCTGCGGTAAGCCCACGTCGTGCGGCGATGCCGAGGCCAAGGACCAGCTTGCCTGGTAACCTGTTTTTTCTCTCTCGACTTCCGACTTCCAAATATATGCAGTATCCAATCAGCACGTGCTCCCGTGCCCGTGGGTGAGGTGACAGTACATCCTTCAGCAGTCCGGGTTCTAGGAGCTTCTTGCTTTTGCATCCTCAGTAATTTTACGAGCTAAACACAATTTTCTTTAAAATGGACGCCGAATTGAAGCGCAAGCGCCTGGCCACAAGCATCGTTGACTACTTGGACAAGGCTATCAGCGAGAGCCTCGTGTCGTCCGATGGCGCCGAGAGCCTGGAGGTGGCCAAGCAGTGCATCGTGGATGCCTTTGAGCTCGAAGACGCCTCCCCGGAGCTCTCCATCAAGCCCATCACGCTCGACAAGGTCTTTGATGTGTACTTGAACACGCAGGCGAAGCTGTCCAGCACCGAGAAGCCTGCTGCGCCTGCTGCTGCTGCGCCGGCTGGTCCGTCCGAGGACGACAAGAAGCGCGCCGAGGCGCTGAAGGCCGAGGGCAACGCGCTGGTAGTGCAGAAGAACTTTGCCGAGGCCATCACCAAGTACACCGAGGCCATCGCGATAGTGGACAACAACGCTGTGTACTACGGGAACCGCGCGGCGGCACACAGCCAGGCGGGCGACCACGCGAGCGCCGTCAGCGACGCCAAGAAGGCACTGGAGGTCGACCCCAAGTACAGCAAGGGGTATTCGCGGCTGGGGCTGGCGCACTACGGCCTGGGCGAGTACAAGGAGGCGGTCGATGCATACACGAAGGGCCTGGAGCTGGATCCGGAGAACAAGGTTATGCAGAGCGCGCTGGCGACGGCCAAGGGAAAGATCACCGAGGAGAGCGCTGTTGAGCAGCCTGCAGAGCGGTCGGCCGGCGGCGCTGGCAGTGGCCCGGGCGGGTTTGATTTGGGGTCGCTGATGAGCAACCCGGCGCTGATGGGCATGGCGCAGAACATGATGGCGAACGGCGGGCTGGAGCGGCTGATGAGCAACCCGGCGATTTCGCGCATGGCCGAGAACTACCGCAGCAACGGGCAGATGCCGAGTATGTCGGAGATGATGAGCAACCCAGATATCATGAACATGGCGCGTGAGTTTGGCGGCCCGGGTGGTGCTGGAGGAGCCGGAGGAGCCGGTGCTGGGGGCGCCGGGGGATCCAACCCGCTTGCTGGCCTCATGAACAACCCCGATCTGATGAACATGGCTCAGCAGTTCATGGGTGGTGCCAACCGGAACAACAGCAGCGGCGGCGGCAACACGCAGTAGGCTGGCGCATCGGACCGAGGAGTAATTCTTAATCACCTGTGATCCAAAGTAAATCTATATGAACACCGATTTTTTGAATGATAATGATGCGATGCAAAGAGCAAAAAATTATGCGGCGACTCGTACCTTAGCTTTCGCATTTCTACATACCGCTGCTCATTTACCAACACAGTTTCTTTTTGCCAGACCCGGAAGCGTTTTGCGCGAAACGATACCCATACCGTATCTGTATTTGGCTGCCTCTTGCATATTTGTCGGCGGTTTAAAATAGCTGCAAACGAGGGAGCGCCCACTGCGCGGTAGTGAATTCGAACTGAATTAGCGTCTTTGCACAGACAGCACTGTGCGATAAAGTCTGCATAGACCAGAGGAACGCAAAGAAGGTAAGCACGGTCTCCAGCCAAAAGCCCGATCCTGTGATCCTCGTGAAACTCTGGAGCCGCGATCTGCGCAAGCAATCTTGGTCTGACGCTAAGCCTGCATCTTTCTCGGACACAAGTTGATATTTGTAGAGTACTCTCATCCGGCCGGTATATGCTGCGGTACACACAAAAGGCAGCCGTGGCCCTCAGGCGAAGGGCACAACAGCGGTGGCCACTTCAGTGCATATTCCAGCAGCCCGCGTATGCATGTCGGATCAGATCGGCTCCACGGCACAGCTTTTCGACATGTTCGCGAGTAGATCAGCATAAGGATGCACGAGAGAGCAGAAGGAGCGGGGAATTGGAGAAGCTGCTTTTGCGTGGCGACAGCCCGTTTCTGACAAAGTTCTACCAGCTCCTGCCGCCCACCCAGCAGCACGCATTGCGGCGGTTCAGCGACGTGCTTCAACGCCAGACATCAACTGGCCAGCACATATACTCCCTGTATCAGACATTGCGCAGCCAGAACCTGCATCGGTATCTGACAGTCCGCGCCATGCAGCGGGTGCTGTCTAGTGTTGTTAATGACCGATCGATTAGAAGCGTGCGGTCGGAGGACCTGGTATCAGCGATTGTACTAGAGCTGCTTGGCAACTATTCAGACCTTGGTTTCACACCCAGCATCGACGACTATGCGTGTTTGGTTCGGGCGCTGGCGCAGGAGGCTGGAAGAGAGAAGGATGCATTGAAGCTGCTGGACGATCTGGTCGATACTTCAGACATTGCACCGTTCTTGGCGTCGGTGCGAAAACGGCGCGGAAAATATCTGCTGTCCACCGACGTTATTCCGTCAGAGGCCGAGATTGAGCGCATCGAGCAATCGCTTTTGAACGAACAGCAGAAACGCGAGACGAACGCCAGAGACGCGAGTGGAGAGAAAAGTATCGAGAGCGACATCCTCAAGGCAGAGCAGGCGAATATCGAGAATCTGAAGAGCGGCGGCGAACTTGACCGCGTGCAGCTGCTGGTCATTGAGGAGCGGCAGAAGCGGCGACAGCGGCAGGAAGCTGGCAAGGAGCGGAAGCCACTTCCTGTCTCCCGGACACTGTATCATATGGCGATGCTAGGGTTTGCGCAGATATACCACGTTCGTGGAGTAATGGAGGTACTGAGCCGGATGCTCGAGACGTCGACGCAGGTGCCGTACCGGGTTGCCCGCCACCTGATGCCCAACAAGCAGACCTGGGAAATCGTCAGCGAAGTGCTGACACGGCAGCGCGACAGGCCGTACTTTGTCAAAACATGGATCGAGTTTCTGAGTCGCGGCGCACGGCCGCCGACCACACTGACACGCGACCTTGTGCGATTGCTAGTGCGCCAGGCGTGTGTTGAGCAGGCGGTCTGGGTGATGCGCATTAGCCGGTGCTTGCCGGACCGCGGCGAGGACATGCCAAAAGCGCCATATTCGGCCGATCATATTCCCTGGGAACTAAAGGTGCAGATCATGTATGTAGCATCCGCCCTGGAGGCTGCCACCTCTTTCGACACCATGTCTCTGTCGCGTGAAGATGCGATGCGGCAAGGAATGGCTGCAGCGCAGCTCCCACTACGGGCAAAGCCCGATCCGGTCGTCTACGCACATCTGATCGGCGGTGCTGTGCGGCTCAAGAACGAGAAGCTCTCCGAGCACCTGTTCAAGGAGATGGTCGATGAGGGCGTGGTGCCTGAGGATACCACATACGGGCAGCTGGCGAAGCTCTATGCCGAAAACGGGCAGATCCAGCGCGTGTTTTTGATTGCCCGTGACCTGCTTGTTCGCCGCCATGCAATGGTGCTCAGTCAGAACCAGGACCATGGGGTGCACATGTCGTCATCAGCAAAGGTCAGATACCGGGAGAATATCCGCAAGCAGACAAACGGGCTGCAGGCTGATATCGAGTGCATTGCACCGCTGTTGCAGTACTACATACGTGGGGGCCGGGAGTCTGAGGCACTGATGTTGCTCCGCAGCTGGGATCGTTCATATGGCGACAGGGTCCCAGTGGAGAAGCTGGCAAGGGCGCTGCTGCAGGTGTACTCGGAGCCAAGTGATTCGGCAACAATTGATGCAATGGTGAAGCGGCTAATGGATAGGCTTACAGGCCACAAGGAGGCCGGAGAAGCAGAATCGGAGGCACACATTCCGAGCAGCGAGACAGTTGGTGAAACGCA
Organism: Linderina pennispora; assembly: GCF_002104995.1. NCBI lineage: Eukaryota > Fungi > Kickxellomycota > Kickxellomycetes > Kickxellales > Kickxellaceae > Linderina > Linderina pennispora. The sequence goes on along the minus strand of NW_024468254.1, from coordinate 376,184 downwards.
GGTGGCCTACGGACAGGACTTCCCTGGAACACTGGAGACATATGCGCTGATGCTCAAGACACACATCAAGGCGAAGAATCTGCCAGGTGTGATACGGGTGATGAGGGAGATGGCGAGCAAGGGCATTGTGCCGCAATACCCGATGCTTGAGCAGATAATGCAGGCGACACTGCGCGAGCAAGCTCTTGATCTGTTCGACACCATTCACGCGTACGTGCGAGAGACCTTGCAGCAGCCGCTGTCATTGCCTCTGTACGCCCAGTGGATGCGCACGCTGGTCAATCACGGCGACGTAGTAGGTGTGCAAGCTGCATTTGACGAGCTGCTGGAGATGGGCCAGTTCCCAACGCAGAAGCATTACACCCTGCTGGTGCAGGCGTACGCGTACAATGGCTGGGTGGACCGCGCAGTGTCAATCATCGACAACCTGCGCAAGCCGCATAGCATGGTGCGGCCCGGGCTCAACCTCAACATTGCCATTATCGAGGCACATGTCGCTGGCGGCAATCTGGAGCAGGCGCAGGCTGAGCTGCGCTATCTGCTCGACAACACGCTTCTGCCAACGAGCAAGATCCCAGCACGGCCGTTCAACTACTTGATCATCGGCCACCTGCACCATGGCGACGGGCGCAGGGCAATGCACATGTACGAGTCGATGCTGCGTCTGGGTGTCAAGCCTGATGTTTATACATTTGCGATCCTGATGCACTCGTATGCGCTGTCCAAGGACGTTGACAACTGCACGCGCGTGTTCAACGAGATGATACGTGTTGGAATCGCACCCGATCTCGTAATCTACACCATCCTGATCTGCGCCTTTGGGGTGGCTAGACGTGTGGGCAGCGCCGAGCTTGTGTTCAACCAAGTCGCGCAGGAGCAGGAATGGGCGCAGAAGCAGCGTGAGTCGCTGGCTGGGCGCACAGCCAATGGCGAGGACCCGCTGGAAATTTACACTGAGGACCCAGGCCGGTCCGACTGGCCCGAGCTGCTCGATATGGCGGAGACAGGGGCAGACCAGCGCATGGAGGAGATGCGCTCGCGCAGCTTCTACAACCTGGACCCCATCATCTACATTGCGATGCTGAAAGTGTACTGTCGCGGACACCGGCCGCTGCGCGCGCTGGCGACCTGGGACCGGTTCATCCAGAACTTCCCCATCGCACGGTGGAACCCGCGTCGCGGTGGCATTCTGTCAAAGTCTTTGAGCTACACAGCACAGTTCCATCAGCCCGCCTGGACGTTGCTGCTGCGCACAGCGGGCAAATCGATTGGCGCCCAGCGCGCTTTGAAGAAGAGGCAGACGCTAGTGCAGTATTTCTTCGAGCCCCTGTACCCGGAGCAGATGAAGGCTGTGCTTGACGAGCGCCACCGGATGAAGCTGTATCAGCCAGGCGTCTACGATGTGGATACTGGACCGGCTAATGTGCGCAAGTATATGGCGAACATGGCTTATCGGGCGCAGATTGTCAGTAGCATCGAGAACGAGCTGGACCAGCTCATCAGCCACGCATACAAGTTCTTCGTGAAGCACCGGTATACCGTCCCCCATGTTGCATTCAATCCAGTAGAGGCATTCACGGATTTTGGCTATTGGCTGCCCGAGGGAGTCGACAAGACCGAGGTTGTAGAGGCAGCGGTAGCCCTGGATAGCAAGTCTGAGGCTGAACGGCCGGTAGGTGAGGCCGAGAAACAGCCAGAAAATAAGCCAGAATCCGCAATTGACCATGATAGCAGTACGCAGGAGACGGCGCAGAGCATTGCAGACATTATCATGCGGCAATGGAACCATCTCGAGACGGCTGGCTTCAACTTCAACAACATCCATATGTGCGAGTATCTTTCGTGCATGCTGCTTGGTCGCAAGTACGCTGAGCTCACTCGCATCCTGTCTCTGGTAGAGCCTGCCGGTCCTCCTGCCGGTCCCTCGACAGCATATCGGTACCGGAGCCTCGAGCTTCCCTGGTACATGACCAACCTGCTTCTGCGGCAAATCGACGTTGTGCGCAAGCTCCTAATGGCCGAGCGCGACCGCCGCATCGCCCTTGACTGCCTGCTAAACATCGACAGCGAATTAGGCGCCGAGCTCTGCACTTTTTCTGCGTATCCTCTGGCCGAGCAAGCGCGGACTGACGACGAGCTTCAGGTGATGCGTGAGCGCCGCCAGGTACATAAGGAGCGCGAGATTGCATGGGCTGCGGAGCTCCGGAGTCTGGATGACGTAGCCAAGAAATGGCTGCCGCTGGTAGTTGAAGGTGTGCTTCAGGAGAGGCTGCAGAAGGCGAGTTTGAGGATCGCGTTTGCCCACGAAGGAGTGCAAGGAACTGTCAATAGCCACAAGATAGAATAAAGATCTGCTGCTATGTTTACCACTGATCATGACAGTTATTATATGGCTCGTTGAAACACTTGCCTTAGGCGTAATATACTACATCCAACATTGCAGCACTTTCGCACTCGTGGTATAGGTCACACGTCTTCGTTGCCCTTAATAGATTGGGGTATTGGCCAAGCTTCACGTTCGTGCGATATCACCGCCACCTTGACCATAACTCACGATGTAGATAATAAAGTAGTGCATCGGAAAAGTAGCCACAAAATAGCGGCAATTGTTTCGGTTGCTGCTCTAGGATTCCCCTCTGGTTCAAACTCTCGCCACACTTTCTTGCAACCATGGTGGACAGCTCAAAGAAGCGCACACGCGACTCGACAGACAGTTCCAATGACGGATCGGGCTCTCGTAACTCGCCCCCGCCTGCGTCAAAGCGGCGCGTGGCACCCCGACCCCAGGATGCTGAACTACTGCGCCATCTGCCGAACTCCGAGATGTACGAACGGTCATACATGCATCGCGACGCACTGGACCATGTTGTCGTGACTGCAACGGACTTTGTCATAACAACATCCGTCGACGGGCATGTGAAGTTTTGGAAGAAGAGCTCTGACAAGGGGATCGAATTTGTCAAGCACTTCCGCGCGCACATGGAGGCGGCAGTGGCAGTTTCGGCTTCGGTGGACGGCAAGATGTTTGCCACGGCATCGACCGATCGGCAAGTCAAGGTGTTCGATGTGGTGAATTTTGACATGATCGGGATTATTTCTGTGGACTGCATGCCACTGGCGCTGTGCTGGATCAGGGACCCGCTGGACCAGTCGACGTGCATTGCTGTATCGGACAGCGACAGCCCGAACATTTACATATATGATCCGTATGCGGGGCCGGAGCCTAAGCGAATTGTGAAGGGCGTGCACCGCAAGCCAGTCAGCCTGATGGCGTACAACCCGGTGGCCGAGTGTGTGGTGTCTGTGGATACAGGCGGTATGGTAGAGTACTGGACGGTCGAGGAGCCGCACACGTTGCCGGCGCTCGTTGAGTTCGAGCTCAAGTCGCAAACCAATCTATATGAGTTCAAGAAACGCAAGTGTACGCCCAACAGCCTGACGTTCTCGCCCGATTTTGAGCTTTTCGCCTGCACAAGCACTGACGATGCAATCGTGCGTGTATTCCGATTCAGTACTGGCAAGCTGTACCGAACATATGACGAGTCAATAGCAGCAGCCAGCAAGGTGCAGAGCGAAGGCGGTGGTGATGACAGATTCAAATTGGACGGAATGGAGTTTGGCCGGCGCATGGCTGTCGAGAACGAGGTGCTCAAGTCTGAAGCCGGACGGCACATGAATGCAGTGTTTGACGAGAGCAGCCGCTTCATAATCTATGGCTCCTTGCTGGGGATAAAGATCGTGGATCTGGCAACTAACCGGGTGGCAGCAGTTCTGGGGAAATCGGAGCCGCACCGGTTTGTCAACATGGCACTGATCCAAGGAACACACGAGCCATTAGCATCACGAGTCGACCTGGTGGCGGCATCCAACCCAGGCGGCAGCAAAAGGGATACCATTGGAGACCCGACGCTGTTCTGCACAGCGTTCAAGCGCAATCGGTTTTTTATGTTCACTCGCGGCGAGCCTGACTATGACTCGCGCGATGTGTTCAATGAGCGGCCAACACGCGAAGAAGCCTCGCTGGCGATCGAATCGGCGGCACGCAACAAGCAGCAGAAGGCTGCAAAGTCTGCAGTCATCCGGACAACCCTCGGCGACATCCACATGCGTCTTTTCCCCGAGTACGCGCCCAAGGCCGTGGAGAACTTTGCGACGCACGCCAAAGACGGATACTACAACAGTGTCATTTTCCACCGTGTGATCAAGCGGTTCATGGTCCAGACCGGCGACCCGCTTGGAGACGGCACCGGCGGTGAGTCGATCTGGGGCAGCAGCTTCGAGGATGAGTTCACGCCGATGCTAAGACACGACAAGCCGTTCACGGTCAGCATGGCAAACTCGGGCCCCAGCACCAATGGGTCCCAGTTCTTTATAACCACAGTCGAGGAAGCGCCGTGGCTCGATGACAAGCACACGGTGTTTGGGAGGGTCACCAAGGGCACCGACGTCGTGCACCAAATTGAAGAGGCCAAGACCGACAAGAACGACAAACCGTTCGACGACATCAGCATCATGAACATCCAGATCAACTATGACTGAGTCTTTTTATGTTACAAATTAAGATCGTATTCCAAAAGAAAGCTACGCGGATATCTTGTCTGCCAGCTCCATGGACGCCTCCAGCTTCTTTTGCTCCTGCGCCAGCACCCTGCGCTGCTGCTCCAAGTGCTCAATCGCTGCCCTGTTCTCTGTCTCCATTCCTGCCAGCTTTGCCTTCAAACGCTCCAGCTCCCGCTTCTTGATCGCCTTTGCCCTCGACCTGTTGACAGCCTCTGGCGACAAGTCCGCGACAGGCTCCACTCCCGCGTCCCACCGCTTCGCCGCATCAGCGACCAGGCTGTCGAGGTCTGCCAGCTTGCTCGCCATCGCGTACTGCATCAGAATCGCCTGGAAGTCCCCATTGGCGGAGTTGCGCAGGTACGAGCTGATCTGTTCGTGGCTGTCGGCGAGCTTGGTTGGAATTTCTTTGGCCAGCTGCGGGAAGATTTCTTGCAGGTCCTCAAGCCGGAATGTGTCGACCACTGAGGAGAGCGAGCGGTCGAGGACCGAGAGCAGCTTGCGGTAGCGTACGCTGTCGGGTACCTGCGGCTTGGTGTCGGTCATTTCGATGTCTTTGTCGGCCATTTTGCATGCAATTGAAGAGGTGCGATTGAGAATCAGCGTGGAGCTAGGCAAAGGAAAAGGAAAAGGAAAAGGAAAAAAAGCGCTTCGAGCTTTCAGCTACCATTGGTGAAAGTGAGAAGAGTAAACACTGCCCTGTGATTGGATGCATGCGGCCCTGCCATACTGCTGGCGCTGGCCTGCTCAGGAATACACCCAGGAGCAGCGGCTGGCAGTGATGCCCAGGGACCACGTATTCTCCACACAGTATCCTGCACCATTTCACCGTCACTCTATCTGAAACCATGTCATCGAAGGATACTGGAGGAGCTGTGCCAAAGTTTCCGAAGCGCGCAGACTTTGGCGCCGATGCGCGGGTGCGGCAGGTGGCCGAGACTGAAAAATACATTTTCACCGACCCTTCCGACGGCATGGAGTACGAGTACAGCGAGGACAACAGCGCGTGGTTCCCAGTATGGAACGCGCAGCTTGTCGAACAGCAGCAGTCGGCATACGGGAAAGCCGAAGAAGCTGAGCCGGCAGCGGACAGGGGCAAAAAGCGGAAAACTGAGAGGCCAGCCCGAGCGAGACGTGAGAACACTACAGTGTACGTGTCGGGTCTGCCAAAGGACACGACTGAGAAAGAGGTGGCCGAGTTCTTTGCGCAGTGCGGAGCGATCCTGCCGGATTTGCTGACAAGTAAGTTGCTGTTCTTTTACGTTAATGTGTGTGCTTGGCAACGCTAGGTCATCGGCGATATACCGATATGGAAACAAGATAGATCCGTGTGCATGGCGATTCCATCCATATAGTCCATTGCCAGTGCAGCTATGTTAAAGTAAGCACAATTAGACGAGCCTCGTGTGAAGCTGTATCGGACCAAGGGGGGCGAGCTGAAGGGAGACGGCTTGGTCACGTACTTCAAGGCGGCATCGGTGGAGTTGGCGGTGGAGATTCTGGACGATTCGCCTTTCCGGCTTACAGACACTGAGCGGATCCACATCGAACCAGCACAGTTCAAGGAGCGCGATGCTGAGGACGATGGTGCGAAGGAGGCGCCAAAGCGGCCACGACTGGATCCAAAGCTGGTGCAGAAGAAGCTAAGCAAGCTCGAAAGGTACAGTGGCGGCAGTGCTCGGCAAATGTGCTGCAGATGCAAATCATCCCATGATCCCCTGTGTGGCACTTACGACCATCCAGTTTTTTTTTTTTTGGCTGCAACTCTCTTTCGTGCTAGAAAACTCGATTGGTACGAGGGCGGCGAAGAGATCGCAGAGCGGTACAAGCGCACGGTGATTCTCAAGCACATGTTCACGGTACAGGAGTTGGAGGTAAGCCCATTCGTGGATGGCCTTTGTGCACAAAGCCCAACGGCTGCCACAGCCAGCGGAGTTTCTGTGGCTGCGTGCGCTGGGCAATATATTTGCTGCGGCTAAATTTCCACTCACATGGGTAGGAGGACGTGACGCTACTGCTGGACTTGGCGGAAGATGTCCGCGAGGAGTGTGAGAAGCTGGGCACGGTGTCGAGTGTCAAGGTCTACGATGTAAGTAATGGAGTCCGAGCACAATTGGGTATATATACCCAACATGGCACACATGCATTAATTGAGTTTTAACCCCCCCCATTTTGGCCCGGGGCTACTCCTTGTGCGCTTTAGAAATCCGAAGAGGGCGTGATCTCGGTTAAGTTCAAGGATGAGCTGTCGGCCAAGGCCTGTGTCAAAGTAAGTATATTGCCGGCTTCTATTTATATCCTGATTCACCCCGCCTGCACCACCGTTGCATAATAGCCCAGCAAAAACAGGTGCTGCCAGACTGCAATTGCGCAGATTGGAGCCCTGTGTAGTAAAAGCCAGAGTAGGGACGGGTTGCCACCTGGTGGCGATATCTTGGGAAATGGGAACTGTCTTTGGGGGAGGCATCCGAATCGCACATCAGTAGATACCAAGCGATAACCTGGCTTGGGGAAAGGGACGTGTGTTTGATGGTTGGCGGGTTAAAAAGCAAACAGCAGTTTGGGTTACTGCTGCTAAGCCTACTGCTGTGCATTACCACGAACGTTTGGAGGGCCAGGCGGGTTTATTTTCTTTCCAGCGCAGTATCTGACAAATACCTTCTCCCCCTTTTGCTTTGCAATCCCGACTGACCTAGACGATGAACGGCCGGTTCTTTGCGGGCCGTCAGGTCGAAGCAGCGATCTACGACGGGCACACGCGCTACAAAAGCTCGGCAAAGAGGGCGGCAGCAGACGATGACGGGCACGATGACCACGACAATGGCAATGGCAGCAACGAGGATCAAGAGCGGATGGACAAGTACGCTGAATGGCTGGAGTCGCAAGAGGCTCCGTAATTTTTTGCTCGGGGTAGCAATGCGATAATCGACACCAATGTACATATGTGATGCATATGGGGGCATGACGCATCTGCGAATAGCCCACCACTGCCCGGAGACACAGTGGCAATGGGTCTGTTTGTCCTTTGGCCATAGTGGCAAAGTCAATCGCGAACGCGGAGTAAGCAGCATATATGCTGCTTCCCCACCTGTTTTTTCTCAACAAGGTGCGGTCATTGTCCCCTGGTACACAATCACATCAATATATGCGTGTTGCAAAAGAAAAAGGAACTGCCGCTTGGCCACGCATTGCGCGGTGCAGCCAGGGGACGGCGTAGAGTGGATTGCAGGGCATAGAGCAGGATCATCAGCCATAGGCCGACTCTAGCATGTGCGGGTGCGTACTTGCCGCCGTCAGCGGGCAGCGTCGGGGGCTTTCCTCTGCACTGGATATAAAAGGCAGGGGCAGGGGGATTCCGCTCTTGGATTCCGCTTGTTCTTCGACTTTAGCCACGCTCCCTTTCCTCGCTCCGCGCTCCCCCGTCTCCTCGCCCGCCGGCCTGAGCATTCAGTAACTCGACCTTTTCTGATCGGCAAAACAGCCTTCTCGCATTTTTTGGCCGAGCATCCAAATCTCCCCGAAACTACATCACGCATTGTCCTCACAAAGAAACCGTCGTGCGCCAGACAGGCGCACCTGCCAATCTCTTCCTCGTTCTCTTGCTCGCTCACGGCTTGCTTCTTCAAGTTTTCCTTTTAATAACTCTTTTATTATTTCTGAGACATTGCTTGCTTTTTACTCCCCTCCATCATTGATATTACTACGTATTTGTACTTTTCTCACACCCTCCCACTCACGCTGAAACTCGTCGAGCGCAGTTTTCTGTCCGCCCAGACCTATTCCTGCACACCTTGTTTATCCCTTGACCTTCCAAATTAGGCATTTAGCCTGCCATTCAAGCGGCACCAGCGCGTCCCTTTTTCTTCTGTTCCTTACCCACCCTACCTTAATATTCATCTACCTTTTCACGCACCAGCACCAGCACCGGCATCAGCATTCATCCATTCCGCAGGACGATTCGATAATGACCACAACCGCTGGCATCCGACCAAAGAGTAGCGTAAGTAGCGTTTCGCATTCGTGCATTGCAAGCGATCAAGTATAGTACACGGAACCAGCGGCATCCATTCTTGGCCCGCATTCACTGGAACGCGCTCTCCACTATATCCCCGTCTATTTGGCTGACTTGTTACTTCATGGAACTGGGACTTCTATTTATATGCCAGACTGGATTATTTGGGCCAAAAAGCCCAACTGATTCGCACCCGAGCTGGCGCTTTTATTTTTCATCGCCTTTGTTGGCCTGACCCATGTTGTCCCCAAAAACCGAGCGGGTAGCACCCGACCACATGGTGCCTTCATGGTGAGGAGCATTCAGAACCAGGCAGCCTCGTTCGCTCTTCCTCCTTCTCCTTAGCTGACCCTTCTCTGCCCTGCAATTATTTTCTGCTCTCCACTTATCTGGGCGAAGGCGCCATTGCATTCACCGCTGTAAGCTACACCCTGCTGTTGCTGTTGTTGCTAGATGCCCCGCTCTTGCTGCCTGCTGTTGGCAGGCCGGCCCCCTCGTGGTTTATGGCGCTCTCGGTCCTGGCTGTCGATATAATTGCCGATTAATATGCCCACCATTCTAGCCCGCAACCAGGCACGTCACTCTGCTGCCCGGACTTGCGGGGCGCATCGTGCCGCTCTATTCTACACACCCACTTTCCACAGCTGTATGCGCACCCCCAGGCCCAAACTGCTGTGCTTCATTTGCTTTACCTAGCCTGGGGTTTTGTGTAAGCCAACCGAGCGATTTTTATTCCCAACCGGTCGGCCTTCTTAATACCCAGTGCTCCATGCTTCTTTTCTCCGATTGCTGCATTTCCAGCACCAGCGCAATTCATAGCACCAATTTGTTTTTGCTCCTTTCTACACACGCACACAACAACACACCTTCCCCATTTGCTCCAAACGAAGCGATTGACCGCCATTATCTCATACACGTCGTCGCCTTTTCGGTGCCAACGGAAACCCAATCCTCATCCTATTTTCAGTGCCGCTGCTTTCTCCCCTCTGCTAATTTTCATCCCCCATTGTTTTTGCATATTCTAGTATCAGCACTCCGAGCCGCCCGAGATTGCCGCTGCGAATCATATGCAGAAGCGTCGCTCCTTGGCTCCCGTACAGTTAAACAGATTCATTCCAGACCACGCCGGCGCCAACGCAGCCGATCCATACCACCTCGCGCGCAACGCGAGCAACGGCCAGCGACGTGAGACAATAGGCGCCACCAACGCCCGGCCATTGACAGCCCACGGACAACTACAGACCCCCACTACGGCAGCAGCAAACCAGAATACCAACATGCCCGCGTCGAACCAGCTACGGCCCGGTGGTGCCCCCCCCAAAAGCAGCTCATCGCGCCGCGACCTGGGCCGGCACCTGGGCAGCCGCAGCGGCCCAAAGGAGCAGCGCATTGGTGACTTCATCATCAAACAGACCCTCGGCAAGGGAACGTTCAGCAAGGTCTGCATGGCTGAGCACCGCACGACCAAGCAAAAATTCGCGCTCAAATTCATCAAGCCCAAGTCGCCGCAGGGTGGCAGCCCCGACAAGCACAACATCCGCGTCGAGCGCGAGATCAAGCTACTGTCGCTGCTTTACCACCCGCACATTGTGCGCCTCTACGACGTTGTGCAGACGGCAAAGTTCACCATGATCGTGATGGAGCACAACAGCGGCGGCGAGCTGCTGCAGTACATCCGCAAGCGCGGGCGACTGCACGAGAATGAAGCCCGCGTGTTCTTCCGTCAGATTGTCAGCGCCATGGACTACACGCACCGCAACTGCATCATCCACCGCGACCTGAAGCTGGAGAACGTGATGCTGGATAGCGAGAACCGGATACGCATTATCGACTACGGCTTTGCCAACACATTCAATTGGGACAAACAGCTCGAAACATTCTGCGGGTCACCATTCTACGCTGCGCCCGAGATGGTCAACGGCATCAAATACACTGGACCCGAGGTCGATATCTGGAGTATGGGCGTGATTCTGTTCTTTATGCTCTGCGGCCGCACCCCGTTCGAGGGCGAGAACCTGAAGGAGATCTACGACAAAATTTCGCGCGGCCGCTTCACCACACCGCCATTCCTGAGCAAGGACGCCCAGGACCTGCTCCAGCAGATGCTGACCGTGCGCCCGGCCCAGCGGATCTCGATGAAGGGCATTGTCGAGCACCCCTGGACGAACAAGGATGCAGAGGGCACTGTCAACAATCACCTGCCTCAGCGGCCCAGCGTTGTGCTGCAGCCCAACGAGCTCTCGCTAAAGAAGATGACTGTGTACAACTACAAGACCGAGGACGTGGTCCGGGCGCTGGCCCACAGCGACACAGCGCTGACACCCATGGTGTGCATCTACCATCTGATTGAGGAGTCTCGTCGGCGCAAGATCACAAAGCAGTCGCGCAAGAGCAACGCCACGGCGCCCACCACCGCGACACCCGCAGGAGTTAGCAACGACTCGGCGTACGGGAGCGGCAGCCCCGGCACATCGACAGCGCCAGGTATTGCTGTCGACACATCTCGGCCCACATCGCGCAGCCGCCACAGCTATGTTCCTGGGTACTCTGGTGGGGACTCATCGAGCCCAACAGGGCGCACACCAAATGGGCCCTCGTTTAGTGGTGACGCGCAGCAGCAGCCACAGCACGGCAGCGGAAATCCGGGCAAATCATTACCGCAGCCAGGCGCATACCAGGCGCAGCAACAGCAGCAGCAGCAGCAGCAACCGCAGACCAACCCGTTCCTGGCACCCAAAGAATCGGCAAACGCCATGCAGGCTGCTGCCCTCGAATCGCCATCATTCGGTGCCACTAGCCAGTACGGACCACCCAGAATGCGCAAGAGCAGCATTGGCAGTGCGCAGATCTCGGTGGGCAGCTCACTCAATCTGGAGTCGTCGTCGCCGTTCCTGCAGGATGACAAGCGCACAAGCTGGTCGTCTAGGCTGTTTGCCAAAGTGCGCAAATCAATGCCGTTCTTAAAAAATCGCCGGTCGCAGATCCTCAACGATATACCGCCAATGCAGCAGTCCCAGATGCCTGACCAGAACCGCAAGCGCATGAGCTTCTTCCAGCAGCCGCTTAAGCGCTTCAGCGTGGCGCCCTCGCAGACATCGCTCAATGGGCAGGCGCCGCAGAAGGGCCGCATTGCCAGCTATTACCCGTCAGACCAGCACCCGGTTCCCAAGCTGCCGCAGGGCTCGCCGCAGCGGCCCATGACGGGCCAGTCGCATATAGCATCGCATGGCCAGACCCACCAGCTGCTTGGCAGCCGCCCTGCCACAGCGCACCCCGACCTGCACGTTACGCCGTCGTCTGATTCTCTGTCGCCGCCACCGCAGCAGCAAAATAGGCAGCAGCAGCGTCGCCAGACGGACTTTGGTCCGCAGATCAAAACGCAGCAGTCAACTCCAGCACGGCTCCTGTCGGCTGATGGGTACTCGAACAGCCGCAAGTCCGAGCCGCTGCGCGAGCCGCCGCTGGCCGAGAGCTCCAGCAACAACACCGGCGCTGACAATAGTAATGGGCAGAAAAAGCGGGCACAGCGGCCGCTGTCGGTGATGTCGTCGCGCCAGCTGACGCCCCTGCGGCTACACCCGACACAGAGTTTCCAGAGCTCGACTGGCGTGCCATCGCCATACTCGCCCAGCAACAACCACAGCAACAACAACGGCGGACCGCAGCTGCCGCCAGCGCTTACCACACGTGTGAGTACGTCGCATTCCATGTCGAGCAACGGCAGCGCGCCAGCCAAGTCGAACGTCAAGGGCCTGTTCAACCTGCGATTCACGATGCTGGGGCCGCTGGATGAGATCCGGCATCGGCTGGAGACTGTCATGAAGAACAAGCTGATACTATACCGCCAGACTGGCCCGTGCATATACGTGTGCGAGTACTCGCCGGTGCAGCAGGGCAAGAGCAAGGACAAGATGCGTTTTGATGTCCTCATCGAAGCCGTCCAGGGCCAGCTGCACACAGTCAAAATGAAGCGCTACTCGGGCAACTGGTTCGACTACAAGAAGCTTGTTGTGGCCCTGAACACAGAGGCCCTCAATGTCCAGCTGTGACTGCCTTAAAACTTTTACTTCCACAAACTTTTACACGAGTGTAGCATCCTATTACAGCCTAATGACCATACAACACCCGCACTAAAGCAAGGCAAGAGCTGCTGCTGGCGCATGCGATGGCGCAGGTGGCAAGCGCTGTGCATGGATCTGGCAGTGTTTACGAGTTCTCGACACATGCGTAGTGATACGCCTTGCTGGGCTCATCGGTCTTGATGTCGACCCCGCGCCAGATCGGCGGCAGGTACTGTGACGTCCGTGGGTCCATCTGCAGATGGCGGCTGCACACACAGCAGGTAGCGGAGAACAGATCCTTGAACAGGCTGAACCACAGCACGAGTCTGGCAAGTCTGAGCTCGATCGAGAACGCAGCGATCGAGAACCAGATGATATTGGCGTCGTGCGCGATCCGCAAGAACACATTGAACTTGGACCCTGGACCCAGCTCATCGCATCCGCACACCTGGATCGAAATGACCTGCAGCTCGCACGCCGACCCGTCAATCAGCTTCATCGATAGCGTCATCTGTGCAACTGTCGGAATGCTGACCACTAGCGAGCTCATCCGATCGACAACCGGTGTCACCCTGAACGTCAGTCCCGGGTGTGCCTCCTGCAGCTGCTCGATCTGCTCCTTTAGCTGATCGGCAGTCACACCGTCTCCAAACTCGCCCTCCTGCAGCCGCATCGCCGATGTCGCTAGCTCGCGCACGGGAGATGAAATCCGGTCGCTTAGCGCCCGGACATTCTGTGCCTCGGTCATTAGCCGCACGTACGGCGCATACTCGTCCAGGACCTTCTGGAGCTCTGGCGACAGTGTGCGCTCCCGCGGCTTACGCTCCAGACGTGTGAGCGCGTCGGCGTGCTGCGAGATCGTTGTCAGCATAGTGCGAAGTGCTGCCAGAGTGCCCTTGATGTCTGTAGTGGCCGCCTCGCTAACGGAACCATCCTTGCGGATCGATTTGACACCGGCCAGGTCTCCAAAGGCCTTGTAGACAGAGGCATGTGCGTCGTAGGCGTTCTCAACAAGCTGATCGATGCTGTTGAAAAGCTCATAAGCGGAACTGAGCTTTTGCTCGCAGATTGCCGAGGGTGTGTCGGCAGGCTGTGCTGTGGCCGCTGGCTTTGACATTGGTGCGGTGTGACAAGAGGTAACAATTGAACATAAAGCGCCGCAAACAGTTGTGGGGGCCGATCGCCTTTAAATGTATGTGTGTGTGGTGCATAGTTACACTTGTGGGCTAAATCACTGATGAATATCTTGATGGATTCTAGCGTTACAGAGCCTGGTGCAGTTTTATATATTTCTAGGTAAAATACTCTATCTGCATTGTTGTTGAGGGCCTTTTCAACAAGCACCACCAATCGAGCAGTCCAGCAGATGTTGAAATAGCGGGAAACCTGCATCCTGAGTGGCATAATCTAGGCTAGCTGGCAATATCGCTGGCGCCCTACATTTTCCCCTGGCGCTCAAGCAGGAAGCGCGAGCGGATGTACGGATCGAGCTCAATCACCGCTGAGTAAAGCCTGGCTGCCAATTTGTCACGGGCGGGGATATCACCATTGCTGCACCATGCCCGAGTTCCTGCCTCAAAGGCATCCACCGCATCCACAAACGCTTTCTCTGCAGCGACCCGTCCCTGGGTATCGAACATCTTCGCATTTTCCTCGCGAGTAGGATACTTGTATACCAAATCGACCTCGTTTCTGCCACCCATGTCGGACGAGATATGGTCATCGTCGATAAAGACGCGCAACTCGTCGAGGTTCCTGGTCATCTGGACTCGGCTAGTAGTCACCGGGTCGAGCAATTTCGATACAACCTTCCACACACCCGAGAACAGGCGTGAGTTGACATGCAGGATCAGCAGCTGGTACAGATCTGGGTAGTGAGTGCTGTGCTTGTCCAGTGAATCCTTCGAAGCATTGTAGTCGATGTTTGACATCCCAAACCCTGTCAGGTCGTTGATTATTAGCGTCTTCTTGCCACTAGCACGTGCAATTAGTGTGGTGCGTTCCAACAAGAAAATACTCCTCTTTTCCCAGACCTCATTGCATATTTCCTTTGGCGTGTATTTACGACTGCGCACCACGATTACTGGGCACCCTAGCTTGTCTTTTCCCGCTGTATAGTCCAAAGCACGCTCAAGGAAACGCAGGTTCTGGGTAGATTCCCCCTCCCACATCAGCCTGTCGATAGCATGGGTCGCGCGCCACTTGACAGTTGCAGCAACTGCGTCGAATGCCTTCTGCACATCCCAATCGTTAACAACCAGGTATCCAAGCAGGAGCGAGTCAGGGTGCCGGTGGGTCATCGCTGCCTGCCAGAATGCATTGCGAAACGACCGCTCGCTGGGCTTGTCTCCAAATAAGGGCTTGAAGCCCTTAGGAACTATAGCCTCGCGCTTGCCACTCAAATACAGATCATCGCTCACTGTCCTGTACCTGGCATCCTCGACGCGTCTCGTGTTGGCTGCATACCACGCAGTAAGTTCCTCGGGGGTGTCGTCAAGACATGCTTGCTTGCCGACTCCAAACGGGTCGTCCAACACAGGTATGGCTTTGCCCGAAGTGGTCTCAAAGTGGGCAAAGAGCTTAGACCACAGCTGCTTGAGTTTTTGCTCCTGCTCTTGGGTTAGATGACCGACTCTACCATCAACAATCGGAGTCCTTGTCTTGTAGCTATCTACGAGTGAATTTTTGGCCGACATCTGCAAACAACAATGTGAGATGCTGAATAGATGAGAAAGAGAGTTTGGGATGGTGAGCTTGTATTGCCTTCACAGGACTTTATAGTAATTGCCAGTTGACAGTTCACCAACGCAGCCATGCAGGGCGAATCCAGCCACATTCACTGCGGTGTTTCAGCCACAACAGCACATCAAGTGCTCAGAAGCAGGAGCCAAATAGGAAAGTCGAACTATCCGCCTATTCCAACATGAGCACCACCGCTGAGGAGCTACCCACCGCATACCGATGGCTTCACTGGAAAATACAGACACAGGATTGCACTGCATATGCACCTGGAATAAATCCTTTGCCGAGCATAGACATTGAAGTTTTAATATATTACAAAAGTAGCAAGTGCAGATGTCACCGTTGGTCGTAGCCTTGTGTATGGTATGTGGGGCCATCAATCGCCTCATGCAGATCGTACCTACCAACTGAATCCGGGCTGTACCTCTGGTCATACTGCAATGCGGTGGGTGGGAGTACAGGCAGATTATCATCCGAATATATGCTGACACCATCCTCTTCGCCTTCTATATCAGACCGGCCCTGCTGTTGAGCGTTGGGTTCTAGCTCAATAGGACTAGGATGCTCAAAGAATACTCGCGGCGAGGCAGCGAAGGGTTTGAATGCCGTCGAGACCTGTGGCGAGATTATCGGTGGCGTGCTCATCGTAGCTACCGTTCTAACACTGCTGCTAGCACTTGACCCCCTTAGCGGGCTTAGTATTGACCTTGTCAACGACGAGTAGCCTGACAGCCTATTGTAGCTGTGAGGACCAGTAAAAGTCAGCCGTGGTGTCATGTAGCCCCGGTAGAGACCCGTATTCATATTCACCGGCGACATGACGCGTGGCGACTCCATGAGCTGGTGTTGCCAGGCGATATTATCCAATACTGCACCCTCGTCCTCGTCCTCGTCCAATTCATCATCTTCATATTCTTCTTCATACTCCTCCTCATAGTCTACCTCCTCCTCATACGACTCCTCTTCCTCGTATTCGGCCAGATCCAGCTCGATATCCTCCTTTTCCAGCTCCTCCAAGAGTCTTGGTTCCTCTCCTTCAGCCTTTTGAATCCCAGCCCATGATCGCCGAAGAATCCTCATGTACTGCTCAATCCCAGTCGCAATGCGCTCTTCGCTGCCCGAATCTTCTGTGACAGCAGAGTCCGGAGAGTCATACTTTGGCACCATCGATCTCTTCCAAGGCCGCTGTGGGATCGTATATGTACCAGCTGACTTGTCGTAGACTGAATCGTGCTTGCGTTTTGGTGGTCTTGTTGCCTGTTGCGCCCGTTGAAAGAGAGTCTCAGTTGACAAGGGGCGCTGTTCATCGCTGTCCAAGATACTGACGGGTTCGACAGGTAGCCCTCCAGTCGGGTCGCCAAAGTCGCCAATGTGGACGGTATTGAGGCTGCGCAGTCTTCCGTTGTCTTCGATAATTTCGCCGGTCATGATATCGACAATGTCATCGTCGCAGTCGTGCTTGCTGTATTTTGCGTAAATTGCCTCAAATGTGTTGAGTAAGCGTCTATGGTTTGCCTGCCGCACATTGTCAAGGTCCTCATTGGACTGCTGAAGCGACATTGATGCGTTCGAAGAAAACAAATGGAGAAAAAGTCGAATTGTAAGGTACAGAGAAACGGTGGGCGAGAATAAATAAATAAATAAATAATAATCTGGAGCAGACAAGCGATGGGACACGCTGGCACCATCCAATTCCTTGTGATCGGCTGATTGACGATGCATATCACCAGCGAATCTTGACCGGCGCGTTCTTGCCCATGGCTGTGACATTGAACCGGGCGTTTCCGACCTGGATCTGGATGTTGGTGAACACGTCGACGTCGAGAGTACCGCCAATTGCCTTGCGGATGACATTCCACCCAATCGACGTCTCATTAGCAGTAATCAGCATCCGTGGTGTCGTCACATCTAAATCAAAGGGCAGCAAGAACCCATGCGACACCGATTCCGAGCCACCGCTCACTTGGCCCTCTGCCAAAAAGTCGTGCTCGAGTGTGCCCAGCGGAATGTCACCCTTGTAGTATCCAATAGCCTCGATGCTCTGGAGCCAGATGCTCGCCCCCGATACCGGGCTGTGTATCGTAGCCTCGGCAGTCATGCCAAACATGTGGAAGATGACTTCGCGCAGGGTCTCGCTGAGCTTGCTCTTGCCCAGGCCTCCTCCGTTTTTGAGCTTGGAAAGATCCACGCTAAATGTCTGTGTGAACTCGCGCAGCGAGGCCTCGAGCGGAGCGATTGTACTGCAGTTTGGGAATCCCTGAACAGTCAGTGAGATAGGCTTGCGCGCAGCGGTAACGTCCAAGAAGAACATCTGCTGCCGCGGATCATCGGGGTGGTTGATGAAGTCAGCAAACACAGTAATGCTGTTTGCTCCCCTGCTCACCTTTAGCTCCTTGAACCCCACGGTCGCAATGTGAAGCTCTGCATATTTGACCTTCAGGGCTAGGTCGGTGATATAAGCGCCATAGTTGAATGGGTTGGTTACTGCAAGGTCAATCTGGGCTCTGACCAGGTCTGTGCGTGTTTCGGTGATTTCAATTCGCGTCACATCGACCTCTGGTATCCGATGCCGCATGGAAGTGTCGACCTCAGGCTCCTCTGGCAGTTCAAATGTGTGGTTGACCATGGCATGGAAGGGCATTGCGTCAATGCGCAACCTGCCCAGCGACGTTTTCAGCATTATGTCTATCGTGCCGTTGACACCCCCGAGGATCTGCCTGTTGGCAATGGCGCGTTGGATAGCCTTTGTATACTGCTTCTCGTGGCCCTCAATGACATTTAGTCCGATCCGATCAAAGTCGCACAGCAGCATAAACGACATGGGCGACACCTGCTTAACACGGAACGGCTTCTGTGGCTGACCAAGCGTTGCAAACGCCTGCCGATTCTCGTCCACCAACTCGAGACTCGGTACAAGCGACTCGATCTCAATGCTGACGTTGGCGTTAGTTGGGTTCGGCAGCTCAACAACAGTTTGTCCAGAGATGCCGACCCACGGATTGAAGCTCTCCTGTGCACTCCAGTATGCATAGACCTTGCTCGCAATCACATCCCTGATCGCGGCGTCAAGCGATGGCAGTCGGACTGATCCGGGCACCATTCCAGTGCTTACCAGCTGTGGCGAATTGTGAAGAGCGCTACGCAGCCAGAGGGGCAAAGAATCGTAGGTGCCTGGGCTGGCACCCGATATCTGGATGTCGAAGTCTCGACCTGCGCCGATCAGTCGCGCCATGTTGGCCAGAGCTAACTCATGCTCGTCACCAGCGATCGGCCGGATATTGATGGCCACTGGGACAATTCCATAGCCTCCACGACCGACCGTGGTCGGTCCAGCCGTCACTCTGGCCACATCCACGTCGCTATACCTAGCTACCAATTCAACTGTGCCGATATCCGCTGCCACATCCATAGGTAGTTGAACATGTAGAACCGTGCGAGCTGTGATTCCCCCTTGCCTTGTGTCAGCCATGGGTCCATTGATATCGCTGACAGTAACGTTTACAGACATTTCTGGCAGCGCAAGATCCAGGCTACTGCGCGCATAAACTGTGGGCAGATATTTGCCAAATCCGCTTGTGTCTATTCGCACGCGCGCATCGACAGCGGCTCGACGGGTCGATAATGTACTGGCCACCAGGCGCGTCATCGCCGCTTGGTCAGTGACATGGAACACCTCGGAGAGAGACAGCGGCTTCATGCCAGACACGAGGATGTTCTCGGCTAGCACCCACCCGACATCTTGCTCCCCGTGTCTAACAGTGATGTTGGCCATGGGGACCACAAATTCTTGCTGGTTGATACCAGAAAAATGCAGCGTTGCGGCAAACCTCACTGTGTCGTCTGTTATGTCGATAAGCGTGGCGTCAACAAGCTCAGGCTCGATATTGCGCAGCATCAGATACATGCGCGGAATGTGGGCAATGATGTAGAGAATGTACATGCCAAATATAGCGCTGGCGACACCCAGCAATATACCGAGGAGATGTTTGACGTGGCGTGTAGCTGAATGCAGCATTTGCCGCCGAGTCAGCAGCGGCTCATCCTCGGCCTCGTTGCTGCCATCGTCGACTACATGGGCTTCTGCTTGTTCCTGCTCCTGCTCCTGCTCCAACAGCAGCTCCTGCTCCTCTGTCTCATGCTGCCTTCGTGTGTCTATAGTGTCAGCCATCAATAATGAGGGGGTGGCAATAATAAGTGTGTGCTATTATTTGTGGAGAAGAGGTGCAGCCCACCGCCGCTGCACGAGTGGCAGCAAAGTCACGTTTTCTGTGCACTGACTACTCTGAATCCAAACCGGTTAAAGCAGCTCGTGGCTCGAGTCAGCCATTCTGCTACTGTCGATGTCATGCTCTCGTTTCCAAGAGATGCTGCTTGCTTTTCTATTGCCAGCTCTGTTCAATTCAGCCGTCTGCACACTCCTTTCTTGCCCTCCCCCGAATCCCTTGCACTCTCAAGCACTGCACGAACGACCTCGCAGGGAAAGCCCAGCATGATCACCGACAACCAGCTCATGACTCTGACGAATTCGCTTGGATGCGCCGTCTTTGTGCTCATTGCCCTATTTTGCTTTATCTCGGTGTCGTCGGCAGAGTCAGCCAAGAAGCTCAAGAGCGAGTAGCCTCCCACTGTTGTACTATTCCCACCGCATTTTCCAGAGTTAATAAATTGAACCGCTGCCGAAATGCGTCTTTTGCCAAGTTTACAGGCCTGGCTGGCTTTTTGTACTGGCACGGCTTGATTGGCTGGCGTTTCCTTTGAGTGTGCTGGTGCCTCCTGGAAATCGGGTTTTTAGTCCACGCAGTTAACAAAACGTAGCACAGGCTGTGGAGGCGTTTCGGGTTCCTCATCTCTCCTCCACATTCTGCCTGCATTCAAAGCTTCCTTCTTCCGTTACTTCTCTCTTCCACTAAACCTACTTGTCTGGGTGTCAGAGTTGTACCAGCCGCCTTTATCTCTATTGCGTGTGATTTGTTAAGGACAGCCTCAAAAATTCAAAATGACAGACGCCAAGGTCAAGCGTGCATTGCTCGATCTGCAGCGCAAGGAGGGCAACAAGGTGAGTTAATACCATTGGACCCCGAAGACGTGTGGAGCGTAGCTGTGGTTTAGACGAAGCATGGCCCTGTACTGACGCAGCTCCTCCTAACACATATAGTCCTGTATGGACTGCGGTTCGCCGAACCCGCAGTGGGCGTCGGTATCGCTGGGAACGTTTTTCTGTCTCAACTGCTCAGGCCAGCACCGTGGCTTGGGCGTACACCTGAGCTTTGTGCGGTCGATCTCGATGGACAAATGGACAGCAGACCAGCTGAAGCGGATGGAGCTTGGCGGCAACGTTAAAGCACTGGCGTTCTTCAAAACGCAGCCTGATTACAAGGACGGTATGGCAATCAAGGACAAGTACAACAGCCGGTTTGCCGAGCTGTGGCGGCAAAAGCTGACTGCCGAATGCGAGGGCAAGGTATGGACTGCGCCGCCGCCTGGTGCTGTGCCCAGCCCGCAGATCCGCTCCAACACGTCATCGCCGATGCCCCGCAGCAACAGTGCAATGGGTGCACGCCGCAACTTGTCGGGTGTTAGCCCGAACCCGAACCTCAACAGTGCATTCGGCAACTCTCCGGCCAGCAGTGGCCAACAGACGCCTGATCTCGGAGGCACAATGGGCCAGAAGAAGCGCAACGAGGACTATTTTGCCTCTCTGGGTGCTACCAACGAGTCGCGTCGCGAGGATCTGCCACCGAGCCAGGGCGGAAAGTACAGTGGTTTCGGATCGTCGTCGTTCACGCCTAGCTCGGCGCGTTCGACCAGCCAGTCGGCGGGGATTGGCTCTTTCAACCCGCAGGATATCGTCAATGACCCGTCGGCTGCGCTCAACAAGGGGTGGTCGCTGTTGTCGATGGGTGCACAGACAGCTCTTAGCACACTCGGCACAGTGGCTGGTGCTATCAACGAGAACTATGTGAAGCCAGCGGCAGAGAGGATCCAGGACCCAAGCTTCCGTAACGATATGACTTCGTATGTGAGCACCATCGGCCTGAAGGTTGAGGAGACAGCAAACCGTGGGTTCACGTCGCTTTCCGAGTACATGCGTAATGGCCAGCAGAGTCAAGGCGGGTACTCGCAGGTGCCAACCTCGGGAGGTGCTGGGGTGCAGAGTAGCAACTACGGTGGTGATGACGACGCCGATTTCTTCGAGAAGGAGATGAGCCAAGGCAGCGGAACTCTGACACCAGCGGCCTCCACGAATAACCCGATTGCGCGCACTGCCAATGTCGTCAAGCGCTCGAACTCGCGGAACACACAGCTTTCTGGATCTGGCAACAACTCGACGACCAACCTGAAGAAGAAGTCGTCTGGATGGGACGACGAGTGGGATAACTTTTAGGGCGATGCTCTCGCTTCCTCCCATATGCTTTTATGCTTATATCATTCATATTCCAAATCTAGAGATGGCCCAACTCCACCAGAGCAGGACAAAAGTTGCTGCTGGCCGCGCAACAGTGGAAGCAACAGTAAGCAAAAGTGCCTTTCTTGCACAATCTCGCTTAGAACACAGTCGTTGCGGGGCTGCACACAATATTGTGCCACCTGAGCAGCAGACAAAATGCGCTAGTGCGTAGCTGGCAGCGTCAAATCACCAAGCCAGTGCCCCCGATACCCTTGGTAGCACTGCCTGGGAAGCATCCTCGTGAGGGATGTTTCTTGAGATTTCCGCTGGCTGCCCAGAAACCAGCAAGCAGACAGAGTGTGAGGCATTGGCAAGCAAGCCCAGGGTAGCGCAAACTTTTTTGGATTGAAAAAACATCTGGCGCATATCGGCTGGCAATCCCCAGACCACAAAGCCCTTTCATTCGGGACCACACCATGCGCACAGGGTCCAGTACTTTGTGTGGCCTGCCCACCTGCATACACCTGTCACTGGTCTATACTGCGCGCTATTCTGCCCCATGAGGGGTTTCTATTTCATTAATGGCTGATGCCGGCAATCGAGAAATGTAGCCTCTTGCTACATGTGTGCTCCTGGTGCCGCCTTGTTTGCTCTATATTCGTACTTGCATTTGGCTTTCCTTTTGGGGTACTGTATATTTTATACACCGCCAGACCCAGCGCAAAGGTACCACTATGGCCCAACAAATCTAACAGTCAAGCCACGCGTCGATACAGGCAACGGGACTCACAGGGAGAGCCCTGAGAACATGTCGGCGGCATTCGCTATCTCCTCAATCTGCATGACCCTGAGCAGCTGCTCCATGCCCTTGACGCCCCACATGAAGCCAAGATCCTGCAGCATGGTCCAGTAGCGCCTCAGCAGACGGCCGCAGTTGGAAACCTCAGCGAGCAGTGCGCGCTCATTGGGCGCGCCGTCACTGATCTTGCGCCTGCACATGCGTATCTGCCTCAGCAATACTGTGATGACCGTAAACAGGCAGAGTGGCATGACCTGGTCGCACCGGTCCATTGGGATATCGCTGTTGCGATCCAGATGCCTCTCCAGGTCATATGCCTCACGCACGCACACATTCCACGAGTCCTCGTTGACGTCGTACGCGCGCAGCCCGTCATTCCAGTTGTCCGCAAACGCCATGCCAAGCATCTCGCGGATCACCGTGTCCTCGATGCAGTCGCTCTTGGCTGGCGACGCACGGTCAGGCGCACCCGGGGTGCCGCGCGAGCTCATGCTCTCGGGGTCAAGGAAGAACGACGGGCGGTTACACTGGTGGAAGCCGATGATCATGGGCGTGAAGTAGCAGCGCAGGCAGAAGAAGCGCACACGCGTCAGGAATCGGCGGTGTGATAGGCTGCCAAACTCGGAGATGTCCCGCATGGGTGCGGCACCGGAGCGCAGCTTCTCGGCCGGCACCAGTCTGTCTCGCCATGCAAACAATGTATCACTGAGCCGGACAAACTCGGCATAGTCTGTCAATGTGCCGTTGCGCGCCAGTCGGGGCATATCCACTGGGTCGGGGCAATCCAGAAACTGGTACTGCGCCGTGTATGCGGGGTTTGACAGCTGCACCATGTTGTTGATCTTGACGTCCCACAGGAACCTGTTGAAGCGAGTGATGATTCGGGTTAGCTCCGTCATTTCAACAAACGCATATGACATGCAGCCAGTCTCGCTCAGATATTCCTCCGAGACTGCGGGGCTGTGCTGTGTCGGCCACTCTGTGATCTGCGGCACCGAGACGTCCTCCCACACAGGATCGCACCCGGGTGGCCAAATGTACAGACGAGACACGGGCAATGTCATCTGGCGGTCGGCAAGGTATCCCTGGTAGCTGTCGATCTGGTACGTTACCCAGTACGTGCGCCGCTTGATCTCCTGCTCGCACCACTCGTCCCACGGCATGCCCTCTGCACGCTTGTTGAGATCCATCATGTGCCAGCCCAGGCGAGTGATAAGACTGGTTGCCAGACATGTCAGCGAGTTGTACGAGATAAACTGCCCCTCGCCGCCGGCCAGGGATGCCATTATGACGACGGCCCGCACATAGTCGACAGTCGGCCTGTCCAGACCCAGTAGTAACCGCTCCTTGACGTCGGTCATCAGCTGCTCGACGTCAATGTGCTGGCCCGTGTGCTTGGACATGATGCGCGCCGTAGTCGCGCGCATCGAGTCGATCAGAATGGGGTCTATTTCGCCGTCGATGAGTCGCCGGATGAACGTGGCGGGGTGGAAGATGGGGCAGACGCCGTAAAAATAGTCAAAGTAGAAGGTGACGGCGTCGCGCGACTCCTTCGGAACTTTGTCTGAATGGAACTGGCGCATCAGCTCGTCAAACGGCATGGGCTCCCTTGACCGCCTGACGCTGATGGCCGGTAGTGAGGCTGTTACTGGGGGTGTCGACACCGCAGACCGTATAGCAGCAGCTCCACTATTGAGCGTTCCAGAGCTCTTGCTTTCATTCTCGCCAACGGCTGAGGTCGAGACGGTCAGCGCTGGCGACATGGTGTCTTGCTCGGACGAGGTCACTGCCGGGCTGTTTATGCCGATGCTGGTTGGGCTGGATATGGTGCTTGACTGCAGGAGGGGCTGGTTCGCAGCGTCCTTGGCATCTTCGGCGTCCTTCTGCCGCGGGGGTGTGCCGGTGGTCTTGGCTTTGGGCTTCGGCCCGCGCTTCTTCGTCTGCACCCACTGGCAGTCGATTCCATTGCGCAGGCAATTCATGCATGCGGGCCCGTCACCCTCACACTTTATTTTCTTCATGTGGCAGTGCAAGCACGCTTTAGATCGGCGCTGTCGTCGCCACGGGACCTGCTTCTGGTCACTATTCGAATCGCTGCTGGCAGTAGCTGACATAGATGCGTAGTAAGCGCTGGGTGTAGAGTACATGTGTGGGGGCAATGGTGGCGGCGGATGGTGGGGCATCGGCCCTGGGAACCCGTGCTGTGGGTACGGCCAGTAGCGATAGTCATACACTGAGTAGCCAGGCTGCACGCGAATAAGCCCTGGTGGATATACGACAGCACCGTGGTGCTGTGGCGCAGAGGGCAGGGTATTGTGTGGTGGTGGTACTGAGTATTGTGCGCCAAACGGCGGCGGCGGGGGAGGTATTTGTTGATGCTGCTGCTGCTGAAACGTGACCTGCTGTTGGCGATGATGCGGCGGGGGAGAAACAAGCATCGTCTGCCCTAATTGTTGCTGTTGCTGCTGCTGCAGTTGCTGCTGCTGCTGCTTTTGGTGCTGCTGTAGTGACTGCGGGGGCGACAGATGCTGTTGGCTCTCTGTATCCGTGACGGTAGGCACTGGTGTTTCTGCTGCTGCTGCTACTGAATGCAGGAGCGGCGTGTGCTGCTGGTTCTGCTGAGGTGCCATGTGTGCCTCGGGCTTCGTGCCGTGCGCCAGACCGCTGTCCGTCGAGTTTGTGCGTGGCGGATACGGCTTGTTTCCCGGGCGCTGCTGTGAATCATCGGCGTCGCCGGCGTCACCAGCGTCGGCCGAGGCACTGGTGTTGAGCAGCGAGCTAATACTCAGGTACTTCGTCATAGCCGATAATCAATGATAAAATAATAATGCTGAAAAGTGGTGCGGGCACGGGGGTGTAAAAATAGGGTGCAGAGCCAAAGTGGGTAAATAACAGAAAAATTGGAGGAAATGAGATTAAACAGCAAGCGCCAGTGCCCGGGGGTTAGAGCGTCAGACGCCCTCTGTCTTATAGCGAGATGCAAATATCGGCGATATGGCTCCTTACGGAAAAAATGGCAAGTGGTCCAACAGAAAGATTGTGAATGGTTACAGTGTTCTAGGTGAGAGAAAAATAAGCGCACAAACTGGTCGGGGGAGAGCCAAGGGAGTGCGAGAGGAAAAAGACAGGCCGATCACAACCCCTTATTCAGAGGCAGGATCGAGAAGAAGGAGCTGCAACCGGGAGCGAGGTGACAGCTTTTTGCTTTTACCCAGAGACAGAGGCAGCGCATGTGAAGGGGGATGGGGGAGTGTTCGTGACGCGCACACGCTAGACAATAAGAACTCATTCCGCCTGATATACATTTTTCCAGGCTGCCGCGGACGGCCATTGCTGAGCGCCGCGCCTTTATTCCCTCCCCAGCCTACCAGGCCCGCATTTACCAAGCCTTTTGCCGACAGCCGACGCGGTGGGAAATTGCGGGTGTCAAGGGTTTCTAGGCCGGAAGCACAAAGGCTGAATGCAGCGGATTATCAACGTGTTGCTCTGGGTTCATTATTTTCTTGCTGCTCGCAGGCAACAATGGCCTGCGCATGCCTGGCTTCCCAAATGGGGCAGAGTGAACACACCCTAGACAGATGGGTGAATGGGCGCCCCCTTGGCCGTTACTGAGGAGCGCCACCTGCCTGTGAGCCCCATTGCACCCACTATCCGCTGCCGCTCCAGATAGCAGTGGCCGGGCTGGCGAGGTTATCACGGATGCAGAATGAAGTATGTGCGTATACACGCATGGTTCTGCGGCATACCGCAAGGAGAAAGGGGAGGCTGAAATCCCCATAGGCACCTTTCACAGCGCCACCGTCTATTTCTCAAAGAGCCAGAAAAATTATGCGCGACTCGGCAGTGCATCGTTTATTTGTTTTCGTGCGCTTTTGCCGCCGTTTTCCATCTGCACACCGAGTCATTCGCATCCAGCTGCTTTCATTTGCTAATGGGCAAACACGAAGCACTTACGCCCAAAGCCATCGCCAACAGGATCAAGGCCAAGGGCCTGCAGAGGCTGCGGTGGTACTGCCAGATGTGCGAGAAACAATGCCGCGACCAAAACGGGTTCAAGTGCCATTGCCTGTCCGAATCGCACCAGCGGCAGATGGCCATATTCGCCGAGAACCCGAAGCGCTTCCTGGAGCAGTTCTCGCAGGAATTCGAGACCACATTTATCGCCACGCTGTCGCGGCGCTACGGCACCAAGCAGGTGCACGCCAACCAGGTGTACCAGGAGATTGTGGCCGACCGCCAGCACTTGCATATGAACGCGACAAAGTGGGCGACGCTGTCCGAGTTTGTCATGTACCTGGGCCGCGAGGGCAAGTGCAAGGTCGAGGAGACCGAGCGCGGGTGGTTTGTTCAGTGGATCGACAATAGTCCCGAGGCGCTGGCGCGCAAGGAGGCGATCCTGAAGAAAGAGCGGCAGGAGATGGACGACGAGCAGCTGGAGCACAGGCTGCTCAAGGAGCAGATTCGCCGGGCGCGCAAGGCGGAGGCCCCGGCCAGCACGGCCGAGGCGACGGGGCTGAAGCGCGACACCCAGCAGCCCATCAGGCTCTCGCTGAAACCCAAACTCGGAGCTGCAAAGCCAAGCGTGTTCAAAAAGCCGAGCGTGTCGCCGTTTGCCGCACTGCAGAACGCTAGCAAAGCCAACAGTGCGATGCAAACAAAGTCCGCTGGTGCTTCTACAAGGAAGTCCGCCAGCGCTGTTGAGTCGATTATGCGCCAGGAGCAGCGCAAAAAGGATGCAGCAGAGCAGCAGCAACACAATGGTAGGGCTCGGCTCCGTCCGCAAGCCAGATCACGCTCCCCCGACCCTGCCAGCCACCGAGACGCCCCGGTAATACGCGGGCGGAGCAGATCCCCGCAACGCCGGCGCCGGTAATTCTTCACTAATTTCCAATATAGCGGTAAGAGCGGAGAAGCATTTGCGAAGCCGGACAAGTATTAAGAAGCTAATAACAGTGGCTATTTGAGCTGGCTGGCCTGCCGCCGCGCCGTCGCGAGCTTGTTTCCGGTCCGATCTAGGTCCTGGTCCAGCTCTGACAGCAGCTGGTTCTGCAGATCAAGCTCGCTGCCGATCGCTATGCCCATCTCGCGCTGGCGCTGCAGCAGACGGCTAAAGTCCGTAACCACCAGATCCTGCTCCTTCATCCTGTCGGCCTGCAGCTGCAGGAGCCCCTGGTTGTCCAGCCCCCGCGTCTCGTTCGTCTCCTTCGGCGCGTTGCTGTTGCCAAAGATGCGTCTGGAGCGCGGTTGCGCGCGGCCATTGGCCTGGCCATTCGCCGAGCCGACACGCACCGGCATTGCGCCAGGCATGCTGTAGGATGTGCTGTTGAGCCCCGACCCAGCTCTGCCCAGTACCCGGGTCCCGCCATTGGCGTCGGCCGAGGCTCCGTCCAGCAGAGCCGCCTTGTCGCTGCTGCTGACAACGACGCCAGGCCCCAGCACCATGCGTGTCAGGTTGACCTTCTCCTCGCTCAGCCCGGCCAGCATGTCCTGGCGCCGCAGTAGCTCGCCCGCAGTCAGGCTCGGGCCAATCGCATCCAGCCCGCGCTCCAGATCCTTCAGTGCCTTCGCCAGATCGCCGAGCTTGCGCTTCGCCTGCAGCGTGCACTGGTGCGAAATCGACACCTCGTTGCGGGTCAGCGCGTTCTCGCGCTTCAGGATGCACTGCCGCACATCCCGCACCATCTGCTCGGCCCCACGCATGTCGTCCAGCCACGACGCTGCTGTGACCCAGCCGCTGTCGGCCTCCACGTCGCCCGAGCCCTTGCTCTTCACGTACCGTGCGCTCTTGCCGGCCGGCGCCAAGAACTTCTGCAGGCTCTGCGACATCCGCCACCGGGTATCCTCGCACGTGATCATGCTCTGCACAAACCGCTCCAGTCCGTGTCGCCGCTCCTCAATGAAGTCCAGCTGGCTCGATGCGCCCTTGCCTGGCGCTGGCGCTGTCAGCTTGCTGAACCACGAGGTCAGGGTCTTAGGTGGCAGGGCGACAGGCGGCGAGACGCCGGGGAATTCGCGGCTCAGGTCGTAGGCAAAGGCAACAAAGTCGTTGTAGCGGTGCCAGACTGTCCACGAGCGCACCGGGCCTTGCACCTGCAATGCGTACTCGACATGCGTGTCAGGCTCGGTGCGTGTCTCTACTGTCGGTATCTTTACGTAGCGGATTTGCTCCATATCGCGAAAGACTGTGCTGAAATTGTGCTGAAGCAGGAATGAACACTGTTGGTGCCAAAGTCAAGGTGTGTTTCAAATAGAAAGAAAAAACATCAACACGCTTCGCTTGCTCAGGTCAGCCAGCCACGGCATCAAACACCTGCACTCAAATTTCACCGTTTATTGATACTCTCTTCTACGCCTCCTGCTCCTGCTGCCCCTGCTCCCAGCGCGAGACCTGCATGTCTGTAAGCTTTGCTAGGTACACATCGCGACCGGCTGGCTCATTGATGGCGTCCATCTTGCTCAGCACATCCAGATCCAGCTGCTCGAGGATCTGTCTGAGCTGGTCAACCTTCTCGCGCACCGCAGCCACGCTCTCTGGACCCTCGCCCTTCAGCTCTCGGTTCGCAATCTCGCCAATATGGATCTGCTCGTTAAGCGATCTCAGCTTGACCACCCGCTTCTCGACCAGCGCCGTATCGCGCGCCAGCCTTGCCCGCATCATATTGTTGGCCACAATCTGTCGCCGCACGTCCCCCAGCTCCTTGTCCAGCAGCGCTTCGTCTGTGTACTCGTCGGGCGTATCCTGTGTGTGGTGCGGTAGCACAACGTGGTGCTCAAGGCCGGCTGGGATATTGAACAGGTTGCGCAGCGCGTAGAGCTCGAACTTGTCAAAGTTCTTGTCGACCGCGTGCTCCAGCATCGTCTCGGCTTTGTTGATCGCCTGGCTGGTTGCCTCGCCGCTGCCCTGCTCGGTCTCCACAAACTTGCACAGCGCATCGGTTGCCCGGTATATCGTCTCGTTCGCTGCGTTGATTATCTCGTCGATGAACGAGACTGGTAGGAATCCAAAGTGCTCAACTATCAGGCTCTGCGTCTTCTCGCTGGGCGGGTACACGCATTTGAACCGCGGCGACACGTGTCGGTCGGGCGCCGCTCCGCGTGGTGCACTGGGTGTTTCAGCCTGCAATGGCGCTGCGGCTGCTGAGCTGCTAGCTGTGCTGTCTACCTCCATAGTGCCTTCTGCTGCTGGCAGTGGCTGGGCTGTGCTCTGTGCAGTGGCTGCGGCAACTACTAGCTCGACATTGGACACGTCCACAGCAGACATTTCAAGAGAATTTAAAAAGGGCGAAAAAGAACTGGTGCAAAATGAAGAGACAACAGACGCGCTCAGCGCCTGAACAGCAGGCTCCACGAATTATATCTTGCGATCAACAGCACCAAGAACTCGGCCATTTTTCGCTTGGCTCTGGCAGTGGTATTCACGACATGAAGGCTTCAATAGAACTGTTATTACAGGGTCGCTTCGACCTTTTGGAACTCGGCTGGGCTGATAGCCTGCTGCGCGACCGCCGCAGAGCTCGCCACAATTGCCTGCGGGTTCTGCCCAGGCTTGATCACGCCGACGTAGTTGGCTGGGAACAGTCCCTCGCGCCCGTCCTGCGTCGACCCGCGCCACCACTCGCTGGGCTTGCCCCAGATATCCACCTTGCTCTGCACCGCAACCACGTCCCCGCGCTTGAAGCTCAGCTCCGCCTTGGACTCGCCATTAAAGTCGTACTGCGCCTGCGCAAACTCCATGCCTACCGCCCGCATATTCGGCGCCATCCCCGGCTGGGCACCGACATTCACTTGCTCTGCAGTCAGCCGCCGCTGCCGCGCAGCAATCGACCGAATCGCCTTTGTCATCAGGTAGGGCAGCCCAATAATGACAGCGAAGAACATGAGCAGCTTGCGCTTGCTGATGCGCGAGCGCTTCTCGTACTCGGCGAAATTGCCCGCATCCAGATCGCTCTTGTTGACGCTCATCGGCCTGCCTGTGGCCTTGGAGATCAGCTTGCGGAACCCGTCGTACGCAAATGTCGAGCCAACCGCACGCGTCAGCGAGTTGCGCAGCATGCCGAACTGGTCCATCACGCCCAGGACCGCCATGAAGGACGAGTGCGTAGCAAAGTATGTCGACTCAAGCATCCGCGCAAACCCGCCAAACGCGCCCACGAGAGACTCCACCAGCTGGAATGTGCTGCGTGTCGAGGCATCCAGCTTTTGCGTCAGCGACATTGGCCCCTGCTGGCCCATCTGGTTCATGCCGTACCCGTTCATGCCATACCCACCCATGCCATAGCCGCCCATGCCGTAACCGCCCATTCCGTAACCGCCCATCCCATAGCCGCCCATGCCGCCGTAGCCACCATAGCCGCCCATGCCATAGCTACCCATTCCGCCGTAGCCGCCGTAGCTGCCCATCCCGCCGTAGCTGCCCATACCCATGCTGTTATAGCCGCTGGCCATGGCTGGCTGTGGATTCGCCGTACCGCCACCCATCA
Organism: Linderina pennispora; assembly: GCF_002104995.1. Classification (NCBI taxonomy): domain Eukaryota; kingdom Fungi; phylum Kickxellomycota; class Kickxellomycetes; order Kickxellales; family Kickxellaceae; genus Linderina; species Linderina pennispora. Next base: position 345,145 of record NW_024468254.1, on the reverse strand, counting down.
CACCTGTACACACAAAATGAGTTTAGCACCTGTTGGCTTCAGATCAGCGCCTCTGGCACACTGTGGTCTGGTCGCTTACCCGCATCTGTCGCTGATGTTGCAGGGAGCGCCGGCGCTGCTCCTTCTGCCGGCCCCACTGCTGTGCTGTCTGCCGAGGTAGCCAGTGCAGCCCCTCCCTGCTCCCAAGGCTTTGGTGGTGAGCTCATTGTATCGGTATGTAAAATAGTACAGAAAGATAGCGTCTAGACAAGAGTATTAAAATTAGAGCAGGTATTAGATGCGAAAGAGACGGTGAGACGTCCATGTGAAAACAGTGCGGCATGCTTGGGCTCCGGCGGCAAGATAAATGTAAAAATCGCGGCGCAATAAATGGCCCGCACTTTGCCAGCATAGTCACCAACCTCCGTGGTGGCTCGCCCGACTCGGCTCGAGATCATCAGGGAGTTGCCGTTGCTGGCAATATGTTCCTGGCAAAGCCGGTCGCGAGCCGTGAGCCACCTGTTCGCTGCGCAGCCACCGCAAGCGAAAGAGCAGGTCGGCGACATATAAAAGACAGTTTGCTGAAGAAAAAAAGGAGGGGGTTTGTCTTCCTTATCCTCTTCTCTACTAGCGATGTCTGCTGCAGATATATATTTCTCTATACTTAGCGCTACTGGCTGTGAGCTGGAAGATGGCGAATCCCAAGTCGTCCATTTCTCTCCTGTCGAGCACACTGGGCGCATTGTCGTTGCTGGGTCTGCAGTCACCGGTGCTAATGGCAACTACACGGACGGCGCCAACTTTTATATCAGCATTGAGGACAGCATTGCACACATCAAGACTGTAGACACGAATGAGTACTTGATATTCGGCAAGGGCAGCGAAAGTGTTGTGCTGTCTGACACCGCGCCCTGCAAAGAGAGCCGCATTCGCTTCCATTCGGACAGAGAGTTCTACTCTGTTATGACACTTTCGCGCTGGCACGATCCAGAGAGCAAAGTACGGGTCCAGAAGCACCCTGATGGACTCGGGTGCTTGAGCTTTAACAAGGAGGACCCAGAGTTCGTGTTCCAGTTCGCACCTGTGGAGGAATAGGTGCCCTGTCCTTGGATTAGTTGCACTATTCAGCCCACCTTGCATGCTGAGATTGACGACTTACACTTCAGACTTGTTTTCTATTAGTCCCTGCCTAGTCTCTCTTGCCTCTACTCTTTCCCCTTACTCACCCTATTTGTCATAATACATCTATCTAGACATGTCAGCAGCACTTCCCAATACTGCTTTCCCTTCAATTGTTGAAACAGCAGCAGGACTAAGCCCTGCTGCAGTTGTCGGTGCTGCAGCTGTCGGTGCTACAGTTGCTGCATTATCGACCGGGTCAGATGTAGGCAGCGACGGAGCATCTAGCAAAGACGCAAAGTCTGGTCCGGACATCACCCAGATGGACTTGCTAAGCGGTGTGCCCACTGTCATTGCTTTCATTTTCACCATTGCCCAAGCGACAACAACACCGCTGGATATAGCACGCCCAGCGCTGGACAGGTTTCTGAGATGGCTTGAGGACAGCATCAAGCAGGACTTTGACGTGTTTCTCTATTCATGCACCAAGGAGTGCCATACCTGCCGCTACGAACTCACGAAAGAGGCACTGCTCAAGCGGCTGAAGAAAAACACTGGCGTCAAAGGCATGCCCGGTTGCGTCGGGACCGATCTAGTTACTGTAGAAGATATAATGGGGATCATTCAGGACGGCAGCGGCGACACATTGCTTGAGCTGGCGCATATTGGCGGCTACACTGACATGGATAGCCTGCGTGGTGCTGTGTGCTTCAACAAGTATGTGCCCAAGCGGCTTCAGGTTATTGTGCTCTGGCAATGGATACATGTGCTTACCAGGCTGTTCATCTTTGACCTCTTGCCTGCAATCGGACGGTATACCTGGAGCACCATGAGATGGTTCGGCCGGTTGATTCGGAGCACAGAACGGAAGTTGAAGGACAAAAAGATCACTCCACGCAACGACAACCCCCGAGTCATCGACTACGAGATGCTGACGCTGGCAAAGCACCGGATTCGTGTCCAGCACCAGCCATGGGTCCGCTTCGGAACGTACTATCTACTGGCAGAGCTGTCGAAGAAGCCCGTTAGTTTTCGGTCTTGGGGCAAGGACGACCGCACCTCTAACCAGCGCTGTACCCAGCACCCAGCACTGTTTGAGCGAAGGCTGGTTTCCTTGATCACCACCGATGAATGCTCGGCGGCCCGGATGCTGTACGTGGTGTCACTGCTCAGCATCCGCACGATGCTTCTCTGTGGCGGCATCGCGTTTGTTCCTGCATACCTGATTATCGGCGCATTCACCAGGCTGTCCACACACCTTAGTGGCCCGATGCTCGAGGTGAACAACAGTGCCATCGATGACGTCTTCCATACTATGTATCAGCTCGAAACAAGAAGCAAAGAGAGTGAGGAGCGCCAGGCCCAGGGACGCGTTCAGGCGGCATACAGCTCAGTCTTGAAGAAGCTTCAGTCAGAGCTAGGCGATAAACTCCAGCGGTCCAGCGAGACAATCGTCTTGCTGAACCTGGCGCTCGCAGATATCAGCGATGAAGATGTAAAGCGTGCGTGGGGAATTATAAAAGGCAAGGATGCTGTAGGCACAGGGCAGGGCATCGGTGAGTCGCCTGCTGAAGCTCAGAGCACCGATGATGGCTTCAAAATCGCCGGAATTGGAACCGATGCCAAGTCATTCTGGTCGGTGTGCCAGCGCCAGGCCACGATTGGCAACGACATCCACGAGCTTCTCGAGAGCCTTCAGTCGTACGACATACAATGGGGCACGACAATATGGCTTCTCCAGCTGTTTCTTACAGCATACAAAGAGGTTACTAGTATGGTGGTAACAGACGATGGCGGCAGCCCCTGTAATTTGTCCCACGAATCTCCTAGCAAAATCCGTGGAATTGCCACTGCACTCTGCTATTCACCATTCCAGCCACTAATCCCTCAACTCTCTACGAATCCACAAACTTCACGTCACCAGCAGCAGCACCAGCAGCAGCAGCAGCAGAGCGAACACCAGCCCAGACCCCAGCGAAGAGGCCACCTGCATCTTTGGCATCGCCCAAATCAGAATAGGCAACAGGAACAACCGCAGCATGATGTAGCCCAGCAGAATACCCAAGCTGGGCAACCAAAGCCTACGCTAGGTGAACAAAAGGTGGCCAAAAGACAGATCCAGATGCCAAAGAAGCCTTCTAGCAAGGCTGGGTTTGAGCATGCCTTCTCCACAGGATGGTCACCACTGGATTCGGGCAACAAATCGCAACTCTTTCGCGCCCCACCTGCCTGGTGTACATGTACTGGGCACTGCACTGGACTCTGCACGCTGGTTGTCGAGGCATGCAAGATGTATATTTCGCCATCGCTATATCCATGGACCCCGTACGTGTTCACACAGCAGTTTGCCAGCTACACATCCGCAGGACCCAAAGGGAGTTCTGAGTTCTGGTCTGTTCCAGATTCGGTTCGCTTGCTATGCTCGACCAACATCGATGCCGTCAAGGGGCTCATAGGCAGGAATGACGGCTGGGGAAAGATATTGGACATTGCTCCAGATGACAGCATCAGAGTGAACCTTGGCGAACAGCCCCCACTTCTCAGAGCCGGTACGGTTGGCTCGACAATGGTGCGCGCCCTGTCGTTTTTGAAAACAGAACACACAAAACCTCCGCCAAACCCATTTGGGAGACTTCTCTACAGCAATGTCCCCAAGATACTTATCGCTTCGCGGGGTCGCATCTACGAATGGAGGTTTGGCAACGGCAGTGAAGGTACCAGCCATGACGCTGTCAACAAGATTCTGGGCGAAGTCAAGGGGTACTTCCTCAGTTCCAATTCCATTGCCATTGGCCATGTTGCGCCCCCTACAGACAGCAAGGAGACACCGCTCAAAGCGACATCCAGCCATAGCAGCCACCTTATGCTACGACACATCAACTACCATCGGCAGCTAAAGCGCTTCAGTGTTCCCTCAAAACCGCGCATGCCCCCGGCGGCTTGGCGCAGATTCGACCCACCAGGCACATAGGCGCCGGGTCATGCCAGCGACCAATCATTACACAACGATTGGCGTCTCCATTATTGTAGTTGTCAATTCATGCATGCTGGCCAGTCTGCATCCCTTTTGAGAACGTCCAAGGTCGCTACGCTATATGCAAGGCATGCCTTTCTCTTCTTTACCACTCGAGCTTCTTTATTATAACCTGAACCCCCAACACCCCTTGTGGCAGTACCTATTATATTCCACTTTCGACATGAACCAGCCTGAGGAGCCCAGCAGCAGGCAGATATCCGGATTCATTCAAGGGCTGGCGGCAAGCCTTGGGAGGACTGAGGTTCGGACCCAAACAGAAGCTCGCTTGCGCAGTGATAGCATTGTCCGCACAATCGACAAACTTAGTAGTACAAACATAGAGACTCCGAGCTACATTGCTGACCTGCCCGATATTAGACATCCTATTCCGGCTGGTGCCGCGGCGCCGACACTTTGTATGGTGACTCGGCTCGCAAGCATGAATGTGCTCAGAGCTGAAATTGATCACCACGTTTCCAGGGACCCAGGCCAACAGCAGTCTCGTAAGACTGACAATAGGCCGCTTTCTCGAGTTCGCGCAGGGATGCAAAGCACCCAGTTGACGCACAACCAAAAGATTTTTTCTGGTTGTAGCGGCAATGGGAAGAGCTACCTGATGCTCCAGATTGCAGCGCATATTATCCGGCAGTACAGCAACGCACGCGTGGTCTTTGTCAGGAACTGCAACGAATGGGCCAACTACAGAGGGTTTCTGGTCGACGGCCAGCCAGCAGCCGACTGGGGAGCCAAAATTGCGTACCTGGTGCAAGCAATGTTTGTCGGGTTCTACGGTGATGAGGGATTCAGCGAGATCTTCCAGAACATCGATGAGGTTTCGACAACCAATGTTCGCACATTTGCTGCAAAGCTTGCGAATGGATTGTTCAACTTCTGTATTGCCAGAAAGGCAGATGTCAGCAGTAACGGGAAAACGGCCAGTCTGCCACTCTGCCCTTTCTTTTTCTTTGACAACATCGATGCTGTGTTTGGACCTGCTGAAATCTCCAACCGTGATGTCCAGATCATCATTCACGAGCTCAAGAGCCAGGGGTTCTTTATCATTGGTGCGCCGCAGAACAACGCCTACATGGAACAGATGTCTGGCAGTACCCCGCTGTTTGTCCCAACCTTTATCCCGCGTGTACTGAAACAGGAGGAGGCATATGAGTATCTCAAACAGAGATATGACCTGGACCACTTGGACGATGATGACATGGAGAGAATCCAGACAGTGAAGCGGCACACTGATTTCTTCCCCGCAGAAATCGATGCTTTCTTGGAGATATTGGACAACAGCCCTGATGGTAGAGCGATCGGCAGATGGGCAGCCCCGGGTCCCAACGAACTGGATGTAATCACCCAACCGAACACAGGCAGCCCGGTATTCGACACCAACTATTTGAACCACCGATGTGCCGTATTCCGGGTCTATCATGCAATCCATGTGACGAGTGTGCCAGTAATTAAAGGAGGCGGAATCCCATTTGCTAACCATCCGCATGTTCAGCCTGCTAGTGATAGCACCGGCTACACCTTTTCATCGCCCCGGCGTGGATATTTTTCGTTCCACGAAGTGTTCCCTCGCGGCCAGGATCCGTTTAGCGATGTGGCAACCCTTTTTGGTGGGGATGAAGACGATAACGGGCGAGTTGCCTTTGCAGGCATTGTTTTCATGATCCGCAATGGTGCTAGGCTGGTTGGTCCTGCTCTTCGAGGGAACATACAGAATGCACCTGATCCGAACTTTGAGCGTATTCTACCCCAGCGCCTGGAGTCCAAGGCACCACAGACACACGACGAGATCCTCGATGCTAGAGATAGCTGGACCGGAGACGCGCGTGTACTCGCATTCTACGATACCTCGCTTAAGGCGAACGGCGTTAATGCAATGCGCGGCTTGGACTTTGTCCTATACACCGTAGGCGACCCCGCAGTCAGAATCGGGTTCTTCATCACAGCTATGGTCCCTTCAGCTATTGAGCTCCAGGATATCATCATCCATTGCACTGGGAAACTGATCAACTGGGATGAGCTACACACGAGGGATGTGAACGACTATAAATTCGCATCCAGGGACCGTATTGCGCTGGGCATCGCTGAGGCAGCCGAGACATACTATCGACTTTATAATGGAAGCAGCGTGTGCAATGTGTACTTGGTTACGAGCCATGAAGCAGCCCAGATTGATCCAAGCTACAAAACGAGGATGCTGTCACTCGCTCTCAGAAATTCGGATGTGACCGTCAATATCCAGCTGCGTGTCATCGATATCAGGGCTCTTGATGGAGGAAGGACCCGGTTCGACTTTCGTAGGTCCGCTGCCACAGGCCTATCGGCTGCTCAGGAGGCGGTGCCTGCCGCTGATTAGCTATCATCATAGTATGCTCCGCTGGTAATAAACAATTCAACCACCAATCCATATCCCTTTGAACTGCAAAACAAGCCGGCCTCCAGGGCGCAAATGCTCCTGCGTAGAACTAATTACCAAAACCTAGTGGAATGTGCCATGATTTTCTTCCACTGTTGTCTCAGTCTGCTCGCTCTGACTGCTACTCGGGCAGGGCAAAAGCAGCCAGCAGAGGCCTGTTGTAAAACAAAAAGCATGCGTGCGAGATGATCGTACAGTCTAACTACGCACAGTCTTGTCTGCACGTCACAGCCTTCCAGTTCCGTAATGGCGCCGACCTTGGTTTGCCAATGATGGCGCTGATTGCGCAACCAGCTGGTCTGTGGCAATGGGCTGTTATTTTGTTTCCAGACGCTCCAGTAAATGTGAGTGGGGCTAGTGCACAGTCTCGCCTGACTGAATGCTTTGGGCACTCGCGGCTAAACTAGCAGCAACCCCGCTTTACTTTTCCTGTTCTGTCGCACACATGCACAGCAGCTGCTGCTCCATACGGCTATGATCCCTTCGCTTGGTCACAAATGACGAGACAAGAAAGCAAATATGGCCCGCCACGTACGACCCTCTGCAGAACTCGCTTGTCTGGCATCTTATTTTTAAGGGCGCGGGGGCGGACATGATTGCCGATTTCGTTTTGTTTGCCTATGACGTTGGGATCTGCCTGGCCTCCGGCTAATGTATAGCCGCGCCTGGGGTGCCCGGCTACGCCAAGAGGCGATCTGCGGTCCGCTAATGCTCATGCACCCTTGCTGCCGTGCCCCTCGTTTATCGTTCCACGTTTTGCACGCTCTGGCTGCCATACCCCAGCCCATCAAGCTGCTTCGATCGCTTGCAGGAATCGTCGGCCAGAGATCGTCTTCGGCTGTCGAGAACAGCAGAAGCTTGTGCTACAGTCCCTCCCATTAGCCCACAGGCCCGCGGTATGTTGCAGTGCTTCTATATGCCGAAAATTAGCGCGGGTTCAGTGGGTGGACATGCATACATGCACTTAGCCATTCAGTAGATCGGCTGCATGCCTCCTACCCCGGCGTGTTGGGTGTGGCCCGGCAACCGCCGCTTGCAGCCTGGTCGATTGGTTGTGGCTAGTTCGGCATACATGGCCGAGCGACGAATGTGAAGGCAATGCTGCACGCACATCCAGGAGCAGTGCGGTCTTCAGCCATGCCAAACATCCAGTAGTGAGCGGTTTGCGCTGGCCCAAGGGTGAAAAGGAAAGGGGCTATATAGATCCAGCAAACGAGTCAGTGTGTGGACATGCTGCTCCGGTGGAGCTCGCTGATTCTGGTGCCGATGGAGGGAGTATGAAACATGCTCATAGTACCGGTTCAACCAGTTCGCGCTGACTGGGCGCTAGTATTGCTAGTGATGTACTGGCCAGTCACCAAATACAGGCTCTCTACACTGCTTATGTTCCACTGAGGTGTTAATTGCCAGCAAGCAGAAGACATCTCTCGCCTGGAGCGGTGAGTGGTCAGACGAATTCTTCTGGCATTCTGGGCGGCGTTCGTACCCGAAGGAAAGCGGCGATGACAGCGCGCCATGGCAGTCAAGTCGCACTCGGAAGAGAGGCCCTGGCAAGCATTGCAACACGTGCTGGTACCGCGGAGCAATGCCAGATGGAATTCGGACATTTCTTGGCGGCCCCGCGTAAACACGAGCAAACACCTTGGATATATTGAAGCAGCAAGGTATTAGGTTTGCAGGCAGACGTCGGATGAAACGACCCGAACAAGGCGGTACGTCCAGACGGGACGGTGATATGGCGAAGAACCACGCGAGACGCTTGAGCAATAAACAAGCTACGGGTGGGCCGCCGGTTTTCGCCCAGTCGGCAGAGGAGGCGATGCTGAATGGCACGCTTCCCTGTTTTGTCGATAGGGGGATATTTGCCTAGCTGAGCGATCAACAGAATTATTCGTGTAAGCGATCGCGGGTGCCAGTGTTGTCAGGCCACTCGTATCACGGTATTTTTAAAAATAAATGCGAATCGAATGTCGGACGGTTGGACGGGTTGATATTCCCCTTAGCAATTCCACCCAGTCAGGGGCGCGCGCACAGAACGCCTGCTGTTGGCAGAAAACCGCACGATAATTGCTTGACTGTGTAACCCGCCAAGGGCGTCTGCAACCCGCCTCTGCGACCCACCCCCCGGCGTTTGCGGCGTTGGAAGCGATATTTCGGGAGCATTTTTTCACCACTTTCAGAAAATCTCCCCACTTTTTTTCTCTCTAGATGGCAGGTAGGCAGTGCTAGGAGGCAAACCGGGCCACTTTTTCGCTGACCCTCCCCCTTTCCCGCTATTTTTCATGCTGAGGGATCGAAGAGAGGATAGGCATGCGCCCATGCACTGCGGGAGAATCAGGAAAAAGGGTGGACCAGAGAGATGTTTATAAGAAGCACACCATCCCAGGAATGAAGGTGTGGGCCGCAAAGCACTCCCAGCCAGTACACCCACACCAATACCACTTTTCTCCCTTGTATCTCTACCAGTTTTCGCTTTCTATGAAGCACCCCCAGTAAAAAGATAACATTATTATTCTACCTTCGCCTCCAGCCTCTCAAATATTAAGAGCACATCACCTTTACACTAGACATATCATAGTGCACTCTGTATTCCTCCCACACCCACCCCGTATATCACCCTGAATTCTTCTAAATGCAAGAAGTGGATCAGATGAGCACACTACCCAACATCGGCTTCATGCAGCAGTTCGCTGCATCGCGGGATCCTGCAGGCGGCGCTATTCCACAGCAGCCCATGGGTGGCAGTCCGATGCCGCCACCACAGCATTCGTCCATGCCGTCGACATACTCGCTCATGGGTGCTGAGCAGCACCACCACCAGCAGCAGTACCAACAACAGCAGAGCAACATCATGCTGCCGCCAATCCCACAGGCACAGCAGGGCATCCCCTCATTCAGCCTCAGCGCCGTCTCAGTGTCTCCGGCAATGAACCCAGCATCTGCGGGCACCGAGCTCAATGACCTCCAGTTCTCGCGCTCGCTGGTGTCCCCGACTATGCCGGCAGATCCCGCATCGGCTGGGATCTGCTCTGGACAGTCGCCCGGCAACCCGTATGCATTCGGCGGTACATCTCCCGCACACACACAGCAGCTGGATATCCAGGATCAGCAGCAGGTGCGTCTGGTCAACGTGTCTGCCGCCCAGTCGTACTCGCACCAGCCGACGACGCAAAGCTCCAGCATGGTGCTCAGCGGTCATTCAATCACATCTATGACAGCAGCGTCGCACCAGGTGGGCGGATCGGCGGGCACGCATGCAGCGCAGGGGCGTCCGCCGCGCAACAAGAACAAGTTCAAGCGCTTCCGCAACGCCTTCATCTACTTTGTCAACGACCAACGGTAAGTGACGAGGCCAATTAGCCCGTGATTCGCGCTGTGACACATTGCACGATCTTTTCTGCCTTTTGCCTTGCCTCGCCCTGCCTTGCTTTGCTTGTTGGTGTTTTTCTGCGTAGATCACGTAAAGGGTCTGTTTTAGATGCATAAATGTTGGGCAAAAGGGGGGGGGACAGCGGCGGGATACAAAATCAAGCGAGATGTCGCATATTCCATGTCCCCATCATATTTGTTTGTTTGTTACTAACTTTTTGTATTTTGCACCACCACCCTGCCACGTATACTTCCGCGATATAGAAATAAGGTTGATGACGAGACAAAAAAGCTCAAGAACCGCGAGTTCCTGCAGCTGATGAGCGCCCGGTGGAAGGCCATGCCCGAGGAGGAGCGGCGGCCGTATGTGCGCCTGGCCGAGGAGGACAAAAAGCGGTTCAACAACGACGTCAAGAAGTTTGGCAAGTACGAGTCGCGCCAGCGCCGCTACAACAAGTCGCGTTCTTTTGACAGCGGTGTGGCCAATCACCCGTGCAACTTTACCAACACTGGCCTCGCCAACACGTCTGCTGCCAACTACCTCTACAACGGCTATAATCGTTTGGCATCCAACCAGGCTGCTGCAGCTGCTGCCGCCGCCGCTGCTGCAGCTGCTGCCAACGGCCCGATGCCGCCCTTCTACGCTGGGCTCACTGCCAGCCCGGCTGCTGCTGCTGCCGCTGCCGCCGCCGCTGCAGCCAACTGGTCGGCTGGCGGCCGCCGTGCGTCACTGATCAGCCCAACTGGGGCTCCTACCGCGGCCACAAGCTACCAGCAGGCAGAAGCGCAAGCAGCCGCGAGCCAGCCGCTGCTCAGCCCTCCCGACACCCTCGGCCATCGCAACTCATTCTCGAGCAATGCTTCCAGCAATGACCTGAATGACATGAATTCGCCGTTCGGAGCCAATACGTACACGTGGCCAGCGGCATCGCAGGCGCAGATGGCACAGCAGGGTGGCTACTATGCGACTGGGTACCAGCAGCCGTCGCCCGGCCATGTGCAGGTGCCAACAGGCGCGCCGATCTCGCACGCACTGACAGAGCCCATGTTCTACGACACTGCTCGCCCGTACTCGGGGCCCAGCGATGCACAGCCACCGCAGCAGCTCCAGCAGCTTGACCCGCAGAGCCAGGAGCAGGTTATCCGGAACATGTGAGCACCCAATATCTTGTATCCAACCCCAGCACTATCCTCTTATCTTTACAGTCCTTCATTACATTACACTCTAATATAAATCAAACATACGCACTAAGCCATGAAGAGGCCGTGCACCCCTCTTTTATCCCCACTCCTCAGCTGCCTAGTGCAGCCCATGCAGTGGCGACGCCCGGTGTGTGCCAGGTGTAGAGGAGTGCAAGTGTATGTAGGTCATAGCCTTCATCAGTCAGTTGGAGTGCAGTGGGTGGTGGCACTGGCCATCCCCGGTGCCCAAAATTGCACACTGTCCATTTTAACCGAAATATGCTGAGCCATTTACTGCGGCAAAATGGATTCTATGTCCACTCTCGTACCCCTTGCTTTTCTATACAACAAATAACCAATGGAGCAGCCGCCGTCGCAGGCGCCACGCCGCACCATGCCTTCGCGCGCCATGTTTGCCGTCGAATACCCAGCTTACGTCAAAGACACCGAAAAGGCGATCTCGATGGTGGGCGGCCGCGAGAAGCTTGCAATGGACGTTACCGATGATTCCAAAACGGTCGAGCTACGCTTGCGTCCGCATGACCCAGCCTCACATCCACTCATGGGCGATGTGGTGACCACCCGCAACATCCTGTTCAAGGTCACCAAGCGCACCAAGAAATCGCAGCTAGGCAAGGCCAAATCAGAGCCGACCGTGACGGCCGATGCAGTCGCTGTTATTGACAAGACTGTGCGGTTCCGCCGTCTGGCAAACTTTCAGTTTCTTCCAGCCAAGGACGACCCGCTACTCAACTTCATGCAGAACATCGCATCGGTTGACTTGGAGGCAATCAAGCAGGTGTCCAGCGACGAGCATATGATGGCGGGGTCTGAGCTTGCCAGATGGCCAGTGCCAGCACCGCCGATCGATGTTGTTGGCTGGCCCATGCCTTTCGGCTACAAAGAGGAGTCGACAAGGCCTCCCAGGAGCGCGGGCTATGAGAACTACCTCTACTATGGCCTTGCAATCCAGTTCTCAGACAAGGCGGTGCCGGCAGGACCGACAGCAAAGATCATGGAGAAAATGAAGTCGGTGCCCCAGAAGCTGCAGGACTTTGCTCGCAGCGTGATGGACAAGTACCCGGTGATCAGCCGCAACGCCGTCGATGTCATGATGAGAGCTGAGCAGAACACCTCTATGCGTGCCAACATGGTCATGCCGCTGCGCGCTTACGTGATGCGCACCGGCCCCTGGCGCTCGTGCTGGATCCGCTACGGCTACGACCCGCGCACAGACCCTGAGTCCTACAAGTACCAGGTCCTGGATATGCGAACCATGGATCCCAAGAATTCGCAGGCAAACACCCGCAAAGCAAAGCAGGACGAGGATGTGGAGAAAAGGTCTGATACACCACGCAACGCGGTCAAAGCCAAAAGCTTCCTGTTCGACGAGGAGGCGGCACGCCATGGCTGCTCCGGTATCTACCAGGTCATGCATGTGACGGTGCCGCAGATCCAGCACCTGATCGAGTACCCGAACGGCAGGCGCAGGACGATATGCCAGGAGTCTGGCTGGTTCCATTACCCGCTCGTGCGCGCAATTCGCCTTGTGACAAACAACCTGAGGAAAATGCTGCTTGAAGACAAAGAGAGCCCGGTTGATATGATCAAGCTCAAGAAGGCGCTGCTGGCGGCCATCAAAAAGGAGGATGAGGAGATTACGCAGAAGGAGCTGCTGACCGAAAAGATGGAGAGCATCCGCACTGGCGTGGAATCAGAGAAGCTCAAAACCATGCGCAACACGCGTGTCGAGGAGCTGATGGGCGACCTGGCCATGGCGCAAAACGAGGAGGAGCAGGGTGGGGATGCCGGGTCCGATGCCGACGAGGTCAACTTCTACAATGACGACACATTCGACGACTTTGAGATCTACGGCGAGGAAAGCGACTAGCTTGCCGCCAGATGGCACATCACTGAATCAGCTTCAGCGCTTCAAGCACAGTCTGGAGCGATGTCGCTATAGCCGACTCACTGCTGCCACTGCTACCGCCCGGACCACCAGGTGCATTCGCAGCGGATCGCGTAACACTCAGCGATGGCGGTGACTCGGTGCTGCGCTGTCCGAGCAGGTGCGTCCGTCGACCACTGCCCGGTTCTGGCAGCCCAAAGGCAGCAGTTCCCAGACCACCGAGCAACTTCCCAAAGCGTTCGCTAATGGAGTCGGTCAACCGAATAAATCCTTCAATCCGTGAAACCACTGCAGCTGCCGATTGACCAGGCAAGTGCTGTAGGATGGCGCGGTGACTGCCAGGGCTGTCACGCATGAGGAATCCAAGCAGCACAGCCAAGTAGCCTGCTGCAACAAGGGCGTCTGACTGGCTCGAATCCGCCGGCGCCGCCATGGCGTGACACACTGCAAATGCTCGTGCCAACAGGCCGACCAGTGAGGTGCGGCTTGCGCACGCACATTCGGGATAGCATCGCGAGTCGAGCGGACAATGCGGGTTCTGAAACACGTAGCTGAAGTGCGTAGCCGTGGACGAGTCCGCGTCGACGATGTTGGTGAGCAGCGCGGCAGCAATTAGCAGAGTGTCGTAGCACAGATCGCCGAGATCCTTGGCAGTGGTTGAGCTGGAGTTGGCGGCTCCGGTTGATGCTGGATTGCTGCTGCTGGATTCCGTTTGGAGCATCCCATCTGCCATCGTACGCGATACAAACATGATGCTTTTGGACACCGCCTCGAGGCCATTCTGCCTGATAAACTGCGAGCAAAACTCGGTGCTGCTGTTGGACAGATTCACCAGAAGCTGCAGCACCAGAACCGCTGTTTCCAGCGCCTTGACAAGCGACTGGCCGCGGAGTCTGACAGACGATTGCTGGCATGCAGCCAGCAGTGACAGCATAGCCGGGACCACAGCCTTCTCGCCCAAGATCTCGTCCTGGTTTTCTCGGGATGCCGTTGCACTAAACTTGAGCAGTTCAAGTTCCAGAGAGACAGCTAGGCGCGACGGTAGCTGCGGATCGAGCTCGCGCCGAAAAGTGCACTTGTCGGCCTGCTGCCGATGGTTCGGCAATCCACGCAGGCTAGCTGGATGCTGTGACTCGTCGGGCAAGTCAAAGTCCATCCACATATCATCTCCATTTCGAAAATCTGCTGCTGCTGCTGCTGCAGCATTTCGGGCCGACACCTTGCTGACAAAAGAGTCGTCGAAGGGGGAGCCGTCAAGCGATCTGGCTGGCTGGCTGTTGATTTGTTTGACGAATGCCGGAATGCTCCGCGCAAATGTCCGCTCAACTATCAGTGCCAGGCACCCGGATTCATGCAGCTCCCCTCTCAGCAATTCCGCCATTGCTAGGTACGCAACATCATCGTCGCGCATGAAGCTACGCAGCGCAGCCAATACCAGATTGTATGTAGAAACAGCCAATATATCGTCAACCAAACCAAGCGCCCTTACAGTTTGGCAAATGGCTGTCACACACCGACACTGGCTGTCGCAGTCAAAGTCCGAGGGGTCTCGCTGCACCAGAATGTCGGCCTGGGCTGTTGCTTTCAGCACCTCGGCCACGATCTCAAGGATATGGTGGTCAAATACCAGCGACTGCATAACCTCGGGGTTCACGAATGCTGCTCGCACAAGCACCATCATCGACGCGGAGACAAGCGGACACTCGCGCACCCGCTGCATCGAACGGAGTAGCGTCGTGAGCCAGTGTATCGAGCCCAGCAACTCATCTCGGAACTCCTGCTGCCCCAGCCGCGCAGCCAGATCACCACATGCCGAAACCCGCATTGAGTCTGTCGATCCAATCCTCTGTAGAATGTCCCCGATCAGCCTGCGGAACGACTCGCTGCTCGCCGTCCGAGTACCCTCACCACTGTATGGGCTACTGTTGTGCCTTACAAGTGGATCCTGTGGAGACTTGTAGGCGCCAATTGCACCACCAGCCAACGCGCTGCTATCCTGATCGAGCAAAAGCAGGGGCCGCATGTTGAGAGATCGGCTACTACCACTGGGCCGCCGGAATTTGGATAGCTCGCTGCCATCATAATCGTCGTCGTCGCCGCTATCGTCGCTGCGAGGACGCCCGTATGTAAAAACGACATTATGGCTAAATGCCCGCGACTGCAGCCGCTTCAGTGACGCACTCGATGGCCCCTGTGCTTTCTCCAATATGTGCTGGTTACCGGTTTGTGCCTTTGGTGTGCTTCCGCCTGCATTCTCTTGTTTTCGGCTCCAGACATGTTTTTCTGAATCGCCAGTGTCGCTATCGCTGAGTCCGAGCACTATCTCTTTCTGGCTGACATCAGTCTGGCTTGCAGCAGATAGTGGCAGTGGCAGCAGCGGCGGCGATGACGTCGAGGACAGTGAATGGAAGTTGTCAAATTTGCGCCCACACACACTCCTACTGCGTTTGCTAGCGAAGCTGGGCAATACCGGGCTGCTGCCACGTACTTCACCCAAGCCCCATGGGTCATCGGGGATTCCAATGGGTTGCGAAGCCGATTGCGAGACAGAATTTTTCTCGGGCTGCCTGCCCCGTGTCCTTGCTCTTATTCGCGTCGGAGTAGCCTTTGCTACTGGGCCAGCAATCCCCATCTCAAGCCCAAGCTTCGTCTGTACACGGCGCCGTGGATTCTTGCTGCTATCAGCGGATCCCGCGACTGATACTGACTGTGGTAATTCAGGTTGGGTATGGCTCCGTACACGCTTTAGCTTTGCCGGAACTGCCTTCACAGCCTTGCTTATTGATGGGGACTTGGCCTGCTGCCGAGGTATTGCTGCCGACCGATTTCTCGTCCGAGATCCCACCTTAGCCTTGGCTTTGACCTTTGCCGCCTCCTCTGCGCTGACAAACATATCCGTGTTATCCAGCACGATCCTCTGCTGCTGATCAGTCTCCTTGCTATCTGTCACTGCCCTTTCAGGCTTTCCTCCAAGCACATCGCCAAGGTCCCATCTGTTTTTTGTCTGATCCAGGATTGACCGCGACGATGCAGACCCGCCAGGCGCATCGGTTGAATTTCCAGACGGAGTACTGCCCTGTGACCTTGTACTTTCGTAGAGCTGCTCCAGCCTAGACAGAGCGGAGTGTGCTGTTCTCCGGGCCCAAGTGCCTGTGCTTGTGCCTGCTGCCAGAGGCTCTCCGTCACTCTCTTCCACTGATGAATCTGACAAGTCAAGAGGCTGCGGCGTATCGCTGGACGGAGGCTTGCTGCTGCCCGACCCAAACGCGCTTCCAGGAGCCGATACACGACGCGCTGCCTGCGCTCTTCGCCCGTAGGTCATCCCCGACGTTCGCCGGCGTATATTTGAAAAGGGGTCTACCATGTCTAGAGGTTCATTGAAGGACCAGAATTTAGGTGAATTTTGGAGAGCTATCACTGAGGATATGAAAAACACAGCAAAGCACCAGAGCAGAGTTCATTTTCGTCCAGTGGTTGCGAATCGGGCGCGTGGAGCCAAGCCCACGCGTGCCCTTAAAAATCGAGCCACCGAGCCGCTTTGAGCCGATAGCCCAAATTGAATCCAGATCACAGCCCCAGCTGGTTCGGCTCATGGTCTGGGCCGAGTTTCAAGGGAGAGATCAGGCCTCGGGAACAGTCGGGCGTTTGCGACCATGGCCATGCTACAGTCAGTGAACCAGTGTGGCTACGATAGCTGCCATGTGGTGATACGTTCAGTAGGATTGCCTTATGCCGAATAAGCCAGAATGGCCAAACACTCGGCGGATTGTTCGCTCCCACCCGCACTCTAGAACAACGCTTCCTGAACATTCGGCTCTGGAAAAGTCAGGCATTGCCAGCACTGAGGCACGGACCAGTACATCCCGAGCCCCCGCCAAATTCTGCGGACATATCCTCACTGCTGTCCCCTCTGCTTCCATTCTCGGTCCGTGCGGAGGGCTTACCAATCTGGCAGGCAGCTGAAAAACAACAGCTGCCTGCCAGATTGGTATCTCATTCGGAAAGACAAGACCAGTCTCGAAGAGCCTTGATTTGGGTGTGGCCAGAGATCCACGCTATGTGATTAGCATTGTCACACCAAGTGGTGACCAGAAATAGAATGTACCCGCAGCGAAGCTGCAAACAGCTGCGTCAACACACAGTAAAGCAATCCTTTGGCAGGCTAAATGGTATCCCTTGCTCCCTCTTCTGACGGCAGCTGCTGGATCCACAGCGGTATAGTAGAAGGACATAAACACGGCCACTCACCTACAGCACCTTTATCACTGGATCCAGGCTAGAGACAGCGTTTGACGTGGATCTGCTTACGGTATGTCTGTATCGTGGGGCCAGTAGCAGCAGTGCGAGATGGATTCGCTCCGCGATCGTCGTGGAGAGCTTTTCCTCACCAGGGACACCTAAATCCTTTTATCATATGCAGAGCTGTGTATAAAACCACCCTAGGGGAATCGCCGACTAGACGCCAAATCGACAAAGCAATACCCGATATCGTCTTATTCCTCTTGAGCACGCCTTGCTGGATTTATTCCCATCTGTATTCTACACAGCCATGAAGATTACTGCTTCTGCTATCGGCCTCCTCGCCGCTATCCCGTCCGTCCTCGGCGTCTGGCCTCTTCCACGCACCCTCCAGGAGGGCAGCAACAACAGCCAAGTGTGGTGGGCCAGCATCTATGCCAACGGAACCGTCGGGCCAATCGTCAACAGCGCCATTGTGCGTTACCAGGATATCATCAACAAGGAAAGCTTCACAGCCCCGGAAAACTACAAGCAGGGCGTAGTTGAGACCAAGGGCACGTTCATGGGTCTCCAGGTGTCAGTTGAGGACACTGACGACACTCTCAGCCTCGAAACTGACGAATCATACACGCTCGATATCCCGACCGATGGTATGGCCAGCCTGAAGGCCAAGACGCCGTTCGGCGCCCTGCGCGGTCTTGAGACGTTCTCGCAGCTTGTCGTGGCTAACGGCCAATCTCGGGCGATCCAGAAGACGCCGCTGCATATCGAAGATAGGCCTTTCTTCCCGCACCGCGGTATCCTATTCGATACGTCGCGCAACTTTTACTCAGTCGAGTCGATTCTGCGCACTCTCGATGCCATGTCGTACAACAAGATGAATGTCTTCCACTGGCACATCGTCGATGCTCAGTCGTGGCCTGTTGAGTCCAAGACCTTCCCTGAGCTGCAAAAGAAGGGTGCCTACGCTGCGGATATGACTTACTCTTACGCTGACGTAAAGCGCATCATTCAGTATGCCAAGGAGCGTGGTATTCGTGTCATTCCTGAGTTTGATGTGCCAGGCCACACCTACATTGTTGGTGAGGTATTCCCTGAGCTGATGTCGTGCATGAACATGCAGCCAAACTGGGATCAGTATGCTGCTGAGCCTCCTAGTGGCCAGCTCAACATCGCCAAGCCTGAGACTGTCGAGTTCACCAACAAGCTGTTCAAGGAGTACACCGAGCTTTTCACTGACAATGTCTTCCACCTTGGCGGTGACGAGGTAAACCGCAAGTGCTGGAACGAGGATCCCGATGTCCAGAAGTACCTGGCTGCACACCCTGGTGAGGACGTCGAATCACTGCTTGTCAAATGGTATGCACAGGTCCACGACTACCTTGGATCGCTGAACCGCACTGCCTTCACTTGGGAGGAGACACTGTTCCATTCCAACTACACGCCCCCCATGGACACGATTGTGCAGACCTGGATCGACGAGCAGTCGATTCCCAAGACGGTTGCCAAGGGCTACCGCTCGATTGCGTCGCCTGCTAACTACTACTACCTCGACTGCGGACACGGTGCCTGGCTGTCGAACTGGGCTGCAGGTAACTCGTGGTGTGACCCGTTCAAGACCTGGATGAAGATCTACAGCTTCGACCCGTTGGCTAACATCACTGACCCGGCACAGCAAAAACTTGTCACTGGTGCTGAGGTCGCAATGTGGTCGGAGCAGAGCGATGAGATCACGATCGACAAGTACCTGTGGCCGCGTGCCGCTGCCATGGCCGAAACTGCTTGGTCTGGCAAGAAGGATGCCACTGGCCGTGTGCGCACCACCGAGGAGGTCGCGTCGCGCCTGCATGAGCAGCGCTTCCGCATGGTTGGCCGCGGTATTGGCGCTGAGCCCATGCAGCCCCTGTGGTGCGCTCGCAACCCAGGTCACTGCAACTTCCCCGATGCTGACAAGGCAGCGGTTCCCGCTTAAATGGCTTCTCACGTCCTTTCGTTTTAATTATCTAATTTTCTTCTAAACTCAGTACCAAGCAGCTATACCATCCGTTCACAGCATAAAAATCCCGGATGTAAAACAAGTTGAACAAAGATGGGTCGCTTTACTGGATACCCCCTCTGACACTAGAGCGTGTGGCAAGCAGCAAGCACTAGTGAAAGCTTGGTCTCTGGGCACCTCTCCGCATTCCAGTCCAGATATGACATCTCGGCTAGCTGGGGCATGCGCAAGGAGCAATGGCAATATAGGAACATCAAGTAGGCTGTCATTAGAAGCCGCCCCCCGTGCCCTTCTCAGGACGACGAATACCAGAAGGGGTGCCTGGCAGCCTTGTTCCTTAGACTGCATTCATACATATAGAAATGGCTGGCACTTGGATATAATATCACAACCATGTCATGTCGCCTTGGCTTGCAACAACGGCCAAATGCGAGGGAGCAATACAGACTGGAGCCCACCCATTTGCTGCTTATTGTTTAGATTGCCCCGCGCAAAATGGCCGACCTCCACCGACCTACCCCAAACAGCACGGGTCTTCCTGCGTTCATGGCCACTGTGATGGATGACCTGCTCCATGCGCTTTTTCTGTGCCGCGATATAGCGACAGCGCAGTTTGGTGACAAACAGACGAGCTGCAGCACGTGACAGCAGCTGGTGGGGAAGAGTGGGGATTGTCACTCAGCTGGCAATCTCTTCCTTTTCAGCCTTTTCTTGGATAAAGCTGCTACATCGTCTACTCGGACCAGATGGAAACCGCAAGGCATGCCAGGCAGGAAGAGAAGCCTGGTTTTCCACAACATCACAAGGTGGAAATCCCCCAGGTAGCGATGCTGGCAGGAACCTACCACACGTGTAGTCCAGCACTAGTGTTTGCAGCAATTCTGAAAAAGAAAAAATAAGCATGCCAACCAACAGTGCTGGGATTAGAGTTGTTGTCGATGAACTGGCACTAAATAAAGCATACTCGACCTCTATTTGGCTGAGCATTTTCGCTGGCGTCGAATTAACCAGGGGTAAAGCATGGATAAGAAATGGCCTGTCAAGCCATTTGCCCTGGCAGCTTGCAAGAATGGCATGAAAGCTGGGTGTGATCGACACACCACACGCCATTGCAGGCGTCTGTAGAATGGACACTGGGTGCCAAGAGCCAGTGGCTGCAAGCAAGGTGCAGGCTCTGGAGTGTCCCGGCATGTGCCCTCCGTGTTTGTGTTTGTCCGGTGAGGACATTATGAATGCATCTGCCGAAGAATACAGGTTTCGCAGCATTGCTAAAGGGGATTCGCCCCATCTCTGACTGGCAAGAAGTGAGAACTGGCGAGAAAACTGCTTTCCGCTGTTGCTTCCGAAAAACACTCTCTTACTGCTGGGTAGCATGAACCGAGTGCCTACGAACCCTGGCTCACAGCAGGAATAATGTGGCAGAAAAGGGGCCGATCGCACTGCCGTGGTGTGAATACCAGGCCGCGCAGGCTACATGGGAATGGAATTTGGATTATTGTTTTTGCTGCATGGCCCACCGGCACACATTTGTCGACGGAAGCAGCAAGCAAACATGGTGCTTCGCTGGTGAGGCCCTCTGCTGCCAGCCACCGAGTCCGTCTGCATTCCACACGCAATTGCCTTCTCATTATTCCACTATATAAAGCATCTGGCCGTCCCCATGGAGCGACATTGCTTTCCTCAGCACCACACCTGCCCTTTAATTCCCCTACCTCAGCTTTTCAACACTATCCAGCTTGTCTGACGCTACGTCTTTTGTTTCATACTTGCACTGCTATATCGGCTGAACCACTGCCTTCTTAATATTTATTCCGCAAAGAACAATCTCCACTTAGCCATGAAGATCACTGCATCTGTCATCAGCCTTCTTGCCGCCATTCCCGCTGCGCTTGCTGTCTGGCCTATCCCCCGCACGTTCAAGGAGGGCACTTCCAACAGCCAAGTCACCTATATGTCCATCTCTGTCCAGGGCAACGTTGGCGGCGTTGTGCGTGACGCTGTTAACCGCTACTCTGACCTCATCAACAAGGAGAGCTTCACGGCTCCTGAAGACTGGAACAAGGGTAGTGTCAAGACCAGCGGCAGTTTTGGCGGTCTGGTGGTCTCTGTTGAGAACAGCAGCGAGACCCTAGATCTTGGCACCGATGAGTCGTACACTCTCGATATCCCTGTCAGTGGCCAGGCTACCCTGAAGACAAAGACGCCGTACGGTGCTCTGCGCGGTCTTGAGACTCTCTCGCAGCTGGTTGTTGCCAACGGCAATGGTAAGGCAATTCGTAACACCCCTATCCATATTGAGGATTCGCCAGCATTCCCTCACCGCGGCCTGCTGTTTGACACGTCGCGCAACTACTACTCGATTGAGTCTATCAAGCGCACTCTTGATGCCATGTCGTACAACAAGATGAACGTGTTCCACTGGCACGTCGTGGACGCGCACTCATGGCCGATTGAGTCAAAGACCTACCCCGAACTGGCTCAGAAGGGTGCCTACGCTTCCAGCATGCAGTACTCGTATGGAGACGTCAAAGACCTAATCCAGTATGCCAAGAACCGCGGTATCCGTATCATTCCCGAGTTCGATGTTCCGGGCCACACCTACATTGTTGGTCAATCGCACCCGGAGATCATGTCGTGCCTGAACGTTCAGCCTGGGTGGGACAAGTTCGCTGCTGAGCCGCCCAGTGGCCAGCTCAACATCGCCAAGGAGGGGTCGATTGAGTTTGCCAAGAATATCTATAAGGAGTACGCTGCTCTGTTCCCTGACAGTGTTATCCATGTGGGCGGTGATGAGGTCAACATGCACTGCTGGGAGGCTGATCCTGATGTTCAGAAGTACCTGGCCGTCAACAAGAACGCAACTGTTGAGAGCCTGCTGCTCGACTGGTATGGCAAACTGCACGACTATGTTGGCAAGGATCTGAAGAAGACTGCATTCACCTGGGAGGAAACCCTGTTCCACCACCCGTTCAATGCCCCCAAGGACACAATTGTTCAGACCTGGATTGACCCGACTTCGGTTGCAAACACTGTTGCCAGGGGCTACCGTGCTGTTTCATCCATCTATTCGTACATGTACTTGGACTGCGGCCACGGTGCCTGGCTGACGAACTGGGACGGCAACTCATGGTGCGATCCGTTCAAGACCTGGATGCACGTCTACAACTACGATATTCTGGCCAACATCACCGACCCGGCGCAGCAGAAGTTGGTGCTTGGTAGCGAAGCTGCTATCTGGTCTGAGCAAACTGACGAGCATGCCATTGATCCCCGTATTTGGCCCCGTGCCGCAGCTGTCGCCGAAACCACCTGGTCTGGCAAGGCTGGTGCGGATGGCCATGTTCGTACCACTGGCGAGGTTGCTTCGCGTCTGCATGCCCAGCGCTACCGTATGGTTGGCCGTGGCATCAACGCCGAGCCTATGCAGCCGCTGTGGTGTGCTCGCCACCCGGGCCAGTGCAACCTCTCTTAGACGGGTGCATACTGGCGCTGCTATCTCTCAATAGCCCAATCCTCAGATTATCTAAATATACTTTTTCTGTATCAAGCGATTGCTTCATCGATAAACCCCATTGATATCAACAAGTGCATTCATTTTGAAGGAGCATAGAGAATGGTAATCGCTCCGTGGCTTTCCGTGTGCTTGCACGAAGCCATATACAACCCAGGAATTTGATATGTAAAGCAGAGTGCAGTTCAAGTGTATTTCTGCAGTGGATAATCCACAGCAAGGCCATTTTTATTGCCGTCTCCGAGTAAAGACATGGCGGCTGAAAAAAAGGCCGAGTGTTGAAAATGGATTGCCTTTTCAATTGACGCTGAAGAGTAGGTGCATATCCAAGCAAGTTGCCATGAGCATCCACACTGCTATGCCAGAAAGAATGTTCTGCAAACCTTATGTAGCCCCAGACCACATGAAGGCAGGATTTACTGACGCATCATGCACGCTGGGCCAACCTCAATCCCCGCAGACCCAGCGTATAAATCACCGCAAAAACCATTTATCAAACTGGGATTGAGCAAGACTGGGTGGCCTTACGTGAGCAGATGTAGGACGACACATGGCCGTTGCATGCTTAGTATATATAGCTTATGCCATATCTAAACGCAAATGCCACGTTGGTGACGTCATATGGCACAACTCCAGGAGAACGATATGTAGGCCATCAACATACTCTTGACTGTGCTATTCTGGTTGGACTGGCGGAACATAACCAGCCATGTGCGGCCATTCTATCAATGGTATGCAATGCATCGGCTCATTTATATGCAGCTGCAGGCCTTTCAGTGCCTCTGGAAATGTAGACGTTGATCTCCACAAAGGCACAAGAGGGCATAATGATCTGTTGTCATGCCATTCCAATAATCCGTGCACCACGCAGCATGGTCTTCGCGAGAATCCGATCTTCGGGCCGTTTCATGGCAATAGCAGCGGATATCAGCTGCTGCTCATATTGTTCCGGTCGACAGCAATCTGCATCGACCAAGGGGAGCGAACTACAAAGTGATCCACCTCTGCAATGGTGAATATGAGGCATGCTGCAGCTATGCCCATTGGACCATACCTTCTTTACTATGAAGAATTCTACAGAGCAACACGGCGACATTATAATCAAGGAGGCAATGTCCATTATGCTTTCTGGGGCCGAAATCTTCGTATAAAAGGGCTCTACAAGAGCAGCATCCTCCACAATCCTCACCACTGCTCTTCCTTGTTTTACATTGCTAGCCACGTCCTATTCTATTTCCGCCTCTACTTCCTCTTGCAAGTGCTCAACACACACTTTTCTTCTTAATCATACTTACTACCTCAATGAAGATCACCGCTTCTGCTATCGGCCTTCTCGCCGCTATCCCGTCTGTCCTCGGTGTCTGGCCTATCCCGCGTACGCTGAAGGAGGGTTCATCCAACAGCGAGGTCTGGTGGGTTGACATCAAGCCCTCAGGCACCGTCGGTCCGATTGTCGATAATGCAATTGTGCGCTATCAAGACCTGATCAACAAGGAGAGCTTCCAGAGCCCGGTCACCTGGGATGTTACCCAAGTATCCACTAGCGGCTCCTTTGGTGGCGTGTCTGTATCTGTTGAAAGCACTGATGAGACTCTGAACCTCGATACCGATGAGTCCTATACCCTCGATGTTCCTGTCAGCGGTCAGGCTACCCTGAAGGCAAAGACGCCGTACGGTGCTCTGCGTGGTCTTGAGACTCTCTCCCAGCTCGTTGTTACCAACGGAGCATCTAAGGCAATCCGCAACACTCCTATCCACATTGAGGATTCTCCTTTCTTCCCTCACCGTGGTCTGCAGATCGATACATCGCGCAACTACCTTCCAGTCAGCACTCTCAAGCGCACCATTGATGCCATGTCATACAACAAGATGAACGTGCTTCACTGGCACATCGTTGACGCTCAGTCGTGGCCCATTGAGTCCAAGACCTTCCCTGACCTTCAGAAGAATGGTGCTTACAGTGCAAAGGAGACCTACTCGCATGCTGAGGTTAGGGATCTCATCCAATATGCCAAGGAGCGTGGTGTCCGCATCATTCCTGAGTTTGATGTGCCAGGCCACACCTACATTGTCGGCAAGGCGCGCCCGGACCTGATGTCGTGCATGGATATCCAGCCCAACTGGGATCAGTATGCTGCTGAGCCTCCTAGTGGCCAGCTCAACATCGCCAAGCCTGAGACTATCGAGTTCACCAACAAGCTGGTCAAGGAGTACACAGGGCTCTTCACTGACAATGTCTTCCACCTTGGTGGTGACGAGGTCAACCGCAAGTGCTGGAAAGAGGATCCCGATGTCCAGAAGTACCTGGCTGCACACCCTGGTGAGGACGTCGAGTCGCTCCTGGCTAGCTGGTACTCGAAGGTCCACGAATACCTTGGATCGCTGAACCGTACTGCTTACACCTGGGAGGAGACACTGTTCCACAGCACATACGAGCCGCCTAAGGACACGATTGTGCAGACCTGGATCGACGAGCAGTCGATTCCCAAGACGGTTGCCAAGGGCTACCGCTCGGTTGCGTCGCCTGCTAACTACTACTACCTCGACTGCGGACACGGTGCCTGGCTGTCGAACTGGGCTGCAGGTAACTCGTGGTGTGACCCGTTCAAGACCTGGATGAAGATCTACAGCTTCGACCCGTTGGCTAACATCACTGACCCGGCGCAGCAGAAGCTTGTTCTTGGTGGTGAAGCCCTGCTGTGGGCTGAGCAGAGTGACGAGACTGTGCTCGACAGTCGCCTGTGGCCGCGTGCTGCAGCCATGGCCGAGACCACCTGGTCTGGTAAGAAGGATGCCACTGGCCATGTGCGCACCACCGAGGAGGTTGCGTCGCGCCTGCATGAGCAGCGCTTCCGCCTGGTTGGGCGTGGCATTTCTGCTGAGCCAATGCAGCCTGTCTGGTGTGTCCGTAACCCGGGCCACTGCAACCTGCCCTAAACAAGTAGATTCCAGCGTGATGTCTTGGAAACCCTATTCGGACCAAAAGTTTATAGCTTCACGCAATATACTCAGTGACTTCCCATTCCCAAATCCATCAGGCAATCTAGCTGCGCTGTCTCTTCGACTGTCGTGTTGTTTTTTTTTTTCATTTTTGCGTATTGCACCTACATCCCCAGTACATGCCTACGGACAACACCATGTGTGCTAATAAGGCAGCAAGTTAAGCAGGGAAGTACTCGCATACAGAATGACACGGCCACGAATTTTTTTGGAGCCAATGCTCATGTGTTCTCGGAGTAAAACCACAGTGGATACACGAGGACCAGATTTTCTGGGATTGTCGCCGCGCACCTTCCGTAAGAATACTCTTCAAGGAATAGAACTCGGGCTTCTTTAAATTATTGCCAGAAGAATCCTTTTATGTGCATGTGCATCCTCCGCCTGCATTGTTTATCGATTTTCTAGAAGGTCATGCATGTCAAGCCAACCTCAAGCCTTGCACATTGGAGGCAAGTAATGGCAATCAAGAGACGCGGGATATGTACCAGTCCAGGCCACAGCGGTCCAACATGATTAAGGAAGGCGACAGCGGGTATGTAATGAGCAGCTCATATACATAGGCTAGGAAATCCTTAGCTACATAGCATGCTCATTCAGCTACACTTGTAGAGGTAGTGCGTTATGGATATCTTTCTACTCTGCGTTCTTGGATTGTAATGTCGGCCACTTTTGCCGGGGTTCTCACCACTTGTGCTTATTGTCAATCATAGAAGGCCCGGTCAACATGTGCTGGCCTTCAGTTCCAGACATTCTAGACCATCCGTAATTACTAGAGTTGATCAACATACACTTGTACTGAAAAGGAGTACGGCCATATCCCTTATAGGAATTCTCAAAAGACGCCGCACGTATTTCTATGGAAACCGCTTTTCGGCCTATTTGGTGCCGGCTGTGGTGAAGGCAGACCACATTGCACTTGCTTCCAGCCAAAACAATTCTGTTAGATCACCAAGAGCCTCCAAGCGGATCTCTCACTACTGGTGCTCTTATCGCCAAATATTCTGCATATGCATTGGTCGGGCCATAAGCCGCTCATTGAAGTATATTCTAAGGAATATTCACGCTGAATTTCATGGCCAGAGAAAAGGTAGCAGCATACATATGAGAATGCAAAGGCGGAAACGCATTTCAGGCATGGCTTCATACAAATTTACAGTAGATTCTATGGAATCGTGCAAAGGGATATCAATTTTGCACCCTGTAGACGAAATGCTATATAAAGGCTCTTTTGCCAAACCCATTTACACATCTCTCATCATCATCAACACTCGCCTTGATACCCTCCTCTCGCTTCTAACCCCACCTCTTCTTTACACCCAAGCTAGTGCCGTGTTCACATAACCTTTTAATACTAATCCTACTTACTACCTCAATGAAGATCACCGCTTCTGCTATCGGCCTTCTCGCCGCCATCCCATCTGTCCTCGGTGTCTGGCCTATCCCGCGTACGCTGAAGGAGGGCTCGTCCAACAGTGAGGTCTGGTGGGTTAACATCAAGCCTTCGGGCAATGTTGGATCCATTGTCAGCAACGCCATCCAGCGTTACCAGGACCTGATCAACAAGGAGAGCTTCCAGAGCCCGGTCACCTGGAACGTGACGCAGGTCAAGACCAACGGCTCCTTTGGTGGCGTGTCTCTGTCTGTCGAGAGCACTGATGAGACTCTGAACCTCGATACCGATGAGTCCTATACCCTCGATGTCCCTGTCAGCGGCGAGGCTACCCTGAAGGCAAAGACGCCGTACGGTGCTCTGCGTGGTCTTGAGACTCTCTCCCAGCTCGTTGTTACCAACGGAGCATCTAAGGCAATCCGCAACACTCCTATCCACATTGAGGATTCTCCTTTCTTCCCTCACCGTGGTATTCAGCTTGACACCGCTCGTAACTACCTCCCTATCAGCGCCCTCAAGCGCACCATTGATGCCATGTCATACAACAAGCTGAATGTGCTCCACTGGCACATTGTTGATTCTCAGTCGTGGCCTGTTGAGTCCAAGACCTTCCCTGACCTTCAGAAGAATGGTGCTTACAGTGCAAAGGAGACCTACTCGCATGCTGAGGTTAGGGATCTCATCCAGTATGCCAAGGGCCGTGGTGTCCGCATCATTCCTGAGTTTGATGTGCCAGGCCACACCTACATTGTCGGCAAGGCGCGCCCGGACCTGATGTCGTGCATGAACATGCAGCCAAACTGGGATCAGTATGCTGCTGAGCCTCCTAGTGGCCAGCTCAACATCGCCAAGCCTGAGACTATCGAGTTCACCAACAAGCTGGTCAAGGAGTACACAGGGCTCTTCACTGACAACGTCTTCCACCTTGGTGGTGACGAGGTCAACCGCAAGTGCTGGAAAGAGGATCCCGATGTCCAGAAGTACCTGGCTGCACACCCTGGTGAGGACGTCGAGACACTCCTGGCTAGCTGGTACTCGAAGGTCCACGAATACCTTGGATCGCTGAACCGCACTGCCTACACCTGGGAGGAGACACTGTTCCACAGCACATACGAGCCGCCTAAGGACACGATTGTGCAGACCTGGATCGACGAGCAGTCGATTCCCAAGACGGTTTCCAAGGGCTACCGCTCGGTTGCATCGCCTGCCAGCTACTACTACCTCGACTGCGGACACGGTGCCTGGCTGTCGAACTGGGTTGCAGGTAACTCGTGGTGTGATCCGTTCAAGACCTGGATGAAGATCTACAGCTTCGATCCGCTCACCGGCATCACTGACCCGGCGCAGCAGAAGCTTGTTCTTGGTGGTGAGGTCCAGCTGTGGGCTGAGCAGAGTGACGAGACTGTGCTCGACAATCGCCTGTGGCCGCGTGCCGCAGCCATGGCCGAGACCACCTGGTCTGGCAAGAAGGATGCCACTGGCCGTGTGCGCACTACTGAGGAGGTCGCATCGCGCCTGCATGAGCAGCGCTTCCGCATGGTTGACCGTGGCATTTCTGCCGGGCCCATGCAGCCTGTCTGGTGTGTCCGTAACCCGGGCCACTGCAACCTACCCTAAACAAATCCAGCCTAGCACGATGTCTCTAACCTTTATGTATGACCAAAGACAATTTGTGAACCCTATACATCAACTCCTTTGCCGATTCCAGCTATTTAGGCAATCACGATTGCTACAAGTTGCAAATCCGCGGTTGCTACCATAACACTGCTTGGAAGTGGTTCGCGTAACTCTGGCACAGCCATTCGTGTTCATCCGCCATACATATGTGATCCATGGAGCTCAGTTTCCGTACTAAACTGGTATCTGCCCATACGAAGAGTGGAGCTGGAGCCAAAGAAACTAGTTTCCCCGAGTAAAGAAGCCAGTGCGGTGAAAGATCCAAGTTGAATATTTAGATCGCCGTCTGTGATTTCTATTTTAGGCGGGCATCAGCCAAGCATATCATCTGAATCGTCTTAAATCCTTGCCAAAAGCCGGCTTTCTGAATCGGACAGTACCCCAGAACACATGATGTAGTAATTTTCTTGCATTTATGCACACTGGGCCAACATCGCGGGTTGCAAATGCGGAGCTGATTATGTGTGTAACATTTGTCAAAAAGGGGTTTCAGGCAGGATTGTGACAGCCATGCACCAGGGACATGTGTGCCACTCCTGAGCATGATATGAACACCATATAGCCTATGAGCTACGACTGGTGGCTCAGCTACTTTTGTATCGCTGTGTATGCTCGTGTCAAGGGGGGTTAATTTACGTGAGGCCGTCTATTTGTCTGCAAAATAGCTGTCTTTTGAGGCGATGTGTGCGTGCTGTGCTTAGACCAATAGCAATCTGTCAGAACGGCAGCCAAAAGTGCTTGCATGCGGTTGCGGAAATTCCTGAGACTCCTTTATTGGGAATATAGATCTGCATGTATGCACTCGTGCAGGAGAGGTGTGTAGCTGTCAGCCGTTGTTTTCTGTGAATTCCAAAAAAAAATGCAGCATGTTCTTGGCATGACCAAGCGGAGCACTATGTCAATACGCAAATATATGCTGCGGTAAACTGCCGCAGCTGCTGCCATGAAACAGCCCGAGAACAGCTTCACACAAAGAGTGATATTACAAAGTATTACATGTCTGTTGTGACATGCTGGAAGTGTGTCTCGGTCCTAATGCGGACATTTGGTGGCATGGGAATCCAAGACATGCTGCATTGGCGTTCGCCGGGTCAGGATGCTTCTGACAAAGGAACATTTGTTTGGAATAATTGAAAGGTGATGTAGTGTTCGGGGCGGTGGCATGCAGGCCTGAGCGTTGAGCAAATGCCGCTTCTCCCACATGGTAGCTGGATCAACCGGTGGCATGTTTGACTGGACTTCAGAAGTAGCAGGGGCATATTCGGTATTCGCCGGGGAGAATCTTATATAAAGGCTCCGCTAATACGGCCCTTTTCACGGTCCTCACTACCAAACTTCCTTGCTTCGAATCTTTCCGTCTAATTCTGTTCTTCCTCTGCTTCTACCCAGTGTTCTACACTCCGTCCCTCTTAATATCTATTCCGCTCCATTTTCCATGAAGATTACTGCTTCTGCTATCGGCCTTCTCGCCGCCATCCCATCCGTCCTCGGTGTCTGGCCTATCCCGCGTACGCTGAAGGAGGGCTCGTCCAACAGCGAGGTCTGGTGGGTTAACATCAAGCCTTCGGGCAATGTTGGATCCATTGTCAGCAACGCCATCCAGCGTTACCAGGACCTGATCAACAAGGAGAGCTTCCAGAGCCCGGTCACCTGGAACGTGACGCAGGTCAAGACCAACGGCTCCTTTGGTGGCGTGTCTCTGTCTGTCGAGAGCACTGATGAGACTTTGAACCTCGATACCGATGAGTCTTATACCCTTGATGTTCCTGTCAGCGGCGAGGCTACCCTGAAGGCAAAGACGCCGTACGGTGCTCTGCGTGGTCTTGAGACTCTCTCCCAGCTCTTTGTTGCCAACGGCAACGGAAAGGCCATTCGCAACACCCCTATCCACATTGAGGATTCTCCTTTCTTCCCTCACCGTGGTCTGCAGATCGATACATCGCGCAACTACCTTCCAGTCAGCACTCTCAAGCGCACCATTGATGCCATGTCATACAACAAGATGAACGTGCTGCACTGGCACATCGTTGACGCTCAGTCGTGGCCTGTTGAGTCCAAGACCTTCCCTGACCTTCAGAAGAATGGTGCTTACAGTGCAAAGGAGACCTACTCGCATGCTGAGGTTAGGGATCTCATCCAGTATGCCAAGGGCCGTGGTATTCGTGTTATTCCTGAGTTTGATGTGCCAGGCCACACCTACATCGTCGGAAAGGCGCGCCCGGACCTGATGTCGTGCATGGATATCCAGCCCAACTGGGATCAGTATGCTGCTGAGCCTCCTAGTGGCCAGCTCAACATCGCCAAGCCTGAGACTATCGAGTTCACCAACAAGCTGGTCAAGGAGTACACAGGGCTCTTCACTGACAATGTCTTCCACATTGGTGGTGATGAGGTCAACCGCAAGTGCTGGAAAGAGGATCCCGATGTCCAGAAGTACCTGGCTGCACACCCTGGTGAGGACGTCGAGACACTCCTGGCTAGCTGGTACTCGAAGGTCCACGAATACCTTGGATCGCTGAACCGCACTGCTTACACCTGGGAGGAGACACTGTTCCACACGAAATACGAGCCGCCTAAGGATACGATTGTGCAGACCTGGATCGACGAGCAGTCGATTCCCAAGACGGTTGCCAAGGGCTACCGCTCGGTTGCGTCGCCTGCTAACTACTACTACCTCGACTGCGGACACGGTGCCTGGCTGTCGAACTGGTCCGCTGGTAACTCGTGGTGTGACCCGTTCAAGACCTGGATGAAGATGTATAGCTTCGACCCGTTGGCTAACATCACTGACCCGGCGCAGCAGAAGCTTGTTCTTGGTGGTGAAGCCCTGCTGTGGGCTGAGCAGAGCGACGAGATTGTGCTTGACGGTCGCCTGTGGCCGCGTGCTGCTGCTGTCGCCGAGACCACCTGGTCTGGCAAGAAGGATGCCAATGGCCATGTGCGCACTCCTGGTCAGGTCGCGGCGCGCCTGCATGAGCAGCGCTTCCGCATGGTTGGCCGTGGTATTGCTGCTGAGCCCATGCAGCCCCTGTGGTGTGTCCGTAACCCTGGCCACTGCAACCTCCCTATGCTTGATTAGGAACGCATCTAGCGTATTCGTTTATACGATAATTTTAGTCCCACTGATACTTGCAAATGAATATTGCTTCAGACATGCCCGTCTTGCTACGTCATCAACTAGCCTCGTTCCTATAATCTGAATAGGTATTGGTTTCCTTGCTGGTATTGTTTCAGTCCACTTGCATCCCTAAAAAATTAGATGCATAGAAAGGATTGCCAAACAAGCATGAGCAATACGGAAAACATGCCTTTTGACAGCTACTCTTTCTGTCTTCAACCAACAGTTTCCGGGTGAGAGCGCCAGGGATGACGTTGATGACCGCTTCCCACCCTTGACATCGCCTAGCTCACCTTGTTCACTGACATACTCTTTTTTGGCCCTCAAAGTACCATATACATTTTTACTATACGCACTGCAGCAGCATCTGCCAACATCCTTTATGCGGCAACAAACAAATATTCTGTTGACAAAAGGAACAGGAGAGAAAGCTAATAAAATTATAGGCAATGCACAGAGAGAAGAGGAGGGAATGAACAGAAGAGATAATGGTAGCTAAGAATATAGGTAAGGGATATGCAGCGCCATCGCAGCTGTTCACAGGTCATTCGGCACACGCTTAATGTGTTCTGGGATCCTGATACCGACCCGACGACAGGCACGCTCAAAGGCAGGTCTGATACCCCAGACACCGCTGTAGCGGTTGCCGCTAATTAACATCATCTGACGTCTACGGGTGTTGGCAAACCAGTACCTGAATTGGCTCGTTCTCTGGTTGTCGATATTCAGCTCGCTGTTGATGTGATCCTCTGGATACGGGTGGTGGATATTCGCGATAATCCACTTGTAATAAGCCTTGCGCTGTTTCGGCGTCGTCATGTGGCGAGAGCTGCTCTGCTGACCGTCGCTGTAAGGGGTGTTGTCAGCCCCCTCGTCGCGTGCTACCAGGTTCCTTCGGCCATCCTCTCTAAGCAAAGTGGGTCGAATAGGCTGGCCAGTGACAGTCCTGCCTGTATTATCCTCAAAGCTGGCTTGGGAATCGATTAGGGCGTCGCTGAATCCCGCCCCCAGCAGTTGGATGCTCTGGGCGTTGGTTGTTGCTGCCGGGGCCAGCGCAAAAAGGGGTGACCCATGAGTCGCAGGCGTGCCACCAAAGAGCGGCGAGCTTGGTACGCTCAGATCTGCGTTCCAGGCCACAGAAAGGGAGCCGGCAGTCAGGGCCTGGGGATCCAGCGTCTGTGTTTCTAGCTGGCCGCTCTGAGTTGGCCGCACGGCCTGGAGAATGCCTGCAGCGCGGCTCAAGAGAATGCGATTGTCCGCACGTATGGTGTCTGCAACAGGCACAGCTGTGTGTCCGGCATTTTCTCTCGGTAGGTGATAATGAGCGGCCGCTGTGCTAGCGGCCATGGGCGAAAGGAGGCCTGGCGAGGGCGATATGTGGGTGTCAGTCAGCGCAGGCGAGAGCGACGGCAGGCTGCGAGGGCTATGTGGTATATTGATGCGAGGGTAGAGGTGTCCTGTAGCTTGACCAACCTGCGGCGTCAAAAGAGGGATAGTGCCACGCTGCAGCCAGCCAAATTGGTCGGATAATTGTGAGTCTGCAACGTCTGTCTGAATGTTCAGCTCGGCGAAATTGGATTCGTCGCCTGTCACGCTGAGCTCGTGGGGACTGGCAGTGGCTGGTTGCACCGGGCTTGGCTGCTCCCAAGACATGGCGGTCAGGACGCCGTTGTTTGCAAACAGGTCGTTTGCAATAGCCTGCGAGCTAGCGTCCTGGCTACCCGGCAACTCGTTCAAGTACAGGAGGTTGCTGAACATGTTCAAAGGCACCATGGCCTCGGAGCCGTGTGGGGCTTGTATCCCAGCGCTCGTGTAGGGCACCAAGTCTCCAGCACTCGCCTGGAGTTCGTCAGAAGTGGATACTGAGATTGAAGGCACGCTGTACACTTGCGGGTTGGTGGAGCCTGGGGCAGATGTGGCTGCACTGATAGACAGAAGGAGGTCGGCTGGTGAGATGCAGTTGAGGGACGGCTGCTGGTGAGGCAGGGTGTGGAGGAAAGGAGAGGTGCTGGAGCCACCAGACAAAAGCGCCGCTGTGGTTGTTTGCTCGGAGTATGGTGCTAGCAGGGGAGTTGAAAGACTCGTACTGCCACTGGCTTGAGCTGTGTGCGAAAAGGCGCCTGCTGCAGAAGTTTGCTCGAACAGCATAGGGTCAGCGAAAGCCTGGTCCCCTTCTGAGGCGCCATTTGGCCACCTGGCTGGCGTTGTAGGTTCAGAGTCTGAAAATCTCATTTGGTTATGCTCTGTACCTGAAGCACGTTCGCTGAGTAACAGTATCGGAATTGCGACAAGAAAATATAGGGTAGTAAAAAAGAAGGCTTAGAAAATACTTTTTGCCTCTTTAGAGGGGCATTTCAAGTGTAGGAAATCCGACAGGTGGAAAAAGAGGGGGCGAGCAACGAAAACAAGAGTGCAGGCCAAAGGGGTTTAAATCTTAAAAACCTGGTGGGCTCACTCGCAACTCCCAAGGGTTGGTGCACAGCCAGCTCCACTTTCACCTTATTTTTTTCTTTTTGTTTTGCCGAAAAGCCGTTAAGAAATCAGCACCCCTCCGTTCCCAACAGAATCCGTTAGTTCTCTAATGCATCTAGGTGCCCGCTGATTTCTCCCGCTCTCCATCGCTGCTTTTCAAACTATCTCTCTTCACGGGTAGCTGGTTTTGTGGATGATGAGGCACCAAGAAGATGACGGAGCTGGAATCACTACATCCTCCTCCTCATGTGTTCACAGCGCCAAGAGCTCCTTGCAACGCCGGGGTTTGCTTGAAAGCGTATAGTGGCCGGCACTTCCCCCAACAGTTGCGGACATTGATGTTTCTAAACAGAAGACACGAGGAAGAGTACTTCTATTGGAAGCGATCATTTTTCGATGCAAGAACTTTCTTTTGAAAAACCCCGGGTGTTTTCGCAACAGATGTGAGGTGGGAACACGGCTGTGTGGCCCTGTGGCTGTCTGTTTTCTTGATTGACACCGGAAATGCGCCGCCCTGGAGACCGCAGCAAGATGACCTGTTTCCCTGCGCCCGTGGTGACCTTCTTCCATGGAACGGATACCTGCCTCTATGTACATGGCTTATGCCCATCACATGGCTGCTGCGCTTTCTTTTGTTTAAACAATTAACTTGACGAAACCTTGATCAACAGAATTACATGACATTAAATGATACCTGGAAAGCGGTGCATGACATCCACTACGAGCTGCCCAACCAATGAATTGCACCATGCAAACCACGACCTTGTATAGTCCTTCTCGTCATCCACGTTTACGGACTCGTGCATTAACCCAAGCCCCGTTGTTGACGATTTCAGAGTCTCCAAGCAGTCTTTCACCTCAGCAGCATCGCTCGAAGTCATCGCCTGCATAGCCACAGCCATCGGCCACACGCGCAGAAATCCGGTATGCGGGCTGCCGATTCCGCGGATATAACTGCCGGCAAAATACCACGGATTATCAATAGACAGTATCAGGCGACGTGTATTGGCGTAAATCGGGTCCTGTGCATCCACAAACCCTAGATACGGAAGCGAGAGGAGCGAGGGCCCGTTAGCATCATCCATAATCAGTGCCGACCCGTATCCATCGGTCTCGTATGCAAACACCCTGCCGTGTTTTGGATGCACCAATGTGCCGTATTCAAAGATGCCCTTACGGATCTCGTCAGAGAGCTGCTCCGCAGCTTGTGCCTGATCTGAATATATATTCAGTGTACGAAGCATCTCAGAGAGATTGGCAAGCTCCACAGACAGGAATGCGTTGGCGGGCACGAGGAACGGGAATATGGTTGCGTCGTCGGATGGGCGGAACAGCGTGCTCACCATGCCCGTATACCTGACAGGGTTCCCACGACCACCGCCAAACTGTGTCTCGGTGGCAGTATCTGTATTGCGCTTATATGCGACAGTCAACGGTGATAGTCTGCGGCCACCCAAAACCGTAGGCGCCTGCAGGAGCCTGGCAGCCCGCAGAATCTTCTGCACAGCGGCTACCCATGACGCACGGTTGATGAAGGAGGTATCTTTGGTCGCACGCCAGTACTGCGTCGAAATCTGCAGAAACGACGCCCACGAGTCAATCTCGAATTTAGCCTCAAACACAGTTTCATTATTGAACATTGGGAAGACCTCCAAGTCGATAGCAATCCCGTTGGGCGTAGGCTTCACGACCGAGAATTGTGGCGGCTGGAATGCGTTCCCATATACATCCTCCACCAGTTCCTCCGCCTGCAGATTGACCAGACCCAAGACCAGCCTCGCGATGTTCGTGTCCTGGGTAGCGTACGGCAGGTAGGGCAGCACCTGGTTGGCGCTGTCCCGTAGCCACTGTGCGGTGATGTCGCCGGTGATCAGGAAGCTGTACGCGGTGCCGTTGGTGCTCTGCCACGCGACCGTCGTGTCCAGGGTGTTTGGGAACACATTCGTGAACAGCTGCTTCCAGACGGGGTCGCGGATTCGCCCGACGGTGTCGTTGATCACATGCTCTATCACTGCGCTAGTGAAGGTGCGGCATTCGGGCGGTGGCCGCATTGCTGGAATGGCGCCGGTGCCATGGGGTGTGGAAGAATAGTCAGTGTAGGATACACATGAATCAGGGATTTCGCCAGCGGCTACCGTGGTGGCGGCCATTGCCAATGCAGTCAAAGTGATTGTCTTCATATATAGCATTTGCATGTGAGTGTAGAAGGGGCGTATGTTAAAATTGGGTGCTTGCGACTAGTCGGCAGGGGAAAGAGGTTGGTAAATGTTCGATATGTACGTAGCTGCTGTCTTGTTTTGTGTCGTTTGACAGCCCAAGCCACGTATAATATCAGCGAAAATTCGCACAACATTGCAGGCAGTAACCAACAATAGCACGCCGTTTTGTTGTTTTTGGCAGAATATGCTGGCCCGCGCATTGTCCCGAGGTTAGGACAGCTGAAACATATATGCCACAAAATCGTGTTGGTATTTAAAGAAAGCTTAGAGGAAAATGGTTGCGCCCGTGGTGGGTAAGCAGATAAAGAAGACACAGGCATGATATCATCACATCTCGGTAGGAATGCCCCTGAAGAGAAAAAATACACTATCTATTAGTAAATCTTACTGTGCCACGGCGGTTTCAGCGGCCATCTGCGACACGACCTGGTGGTTCTGGTATACAGGGGCGAGCTTCTTGAGCATCACGGCAACAATATCGGAGGTTTCGTACTGCGGGTTCCATGCCCAATCGCGGCGCGCGGCATTATCCTCCATCGAATGCGGCCAGGTCTCGGCAATCTGCTGGCGGAAGTCAGGATGGTAGTCCATCTTGAATTCGGACGAGAACTGCTTGCGGATTTCGTCGGCAATCTGAGCCGGCGTGAAGGCGCAGGCGTTGACGTTGTAGACACGCTGCGTCAGCGACTCCTCGGGGGCCTCCAGAAGCTGCATGGTACCGCGGATACAGTCGTCAATGTACATCATCGGCAGCATGGCGTCGTCCTTGAGGAAACACGTATAGCTGTTGTCCTTCAGCGCCGCGTGGAAAATATCAACGGCATAGTCGGTCGTGCCACCGCCGGGCGGCGTGTCGGCGGAAATGATGCCCGGGTAGCGCAGGCTGCGGAAGTCCACACCAAACTTTTCATTATAGTACTCGCCGAGCAGCTCCATGTGTACCTTGGTGATGCCGTAGATGGTGTTGGGCCGCATGATCGTGAAATCCGGTGTGTTGTCCTTGGGCGTGGTCGGGCCAAATGCCCCCATGGTGCTGGGCGACAGCAGCCGCAGCCTGTGGTTTTTGGCGACCTCCAGGACATTCTGGAAGCCGTTGATGTTGACGTCCAGGCCGAGCGCCGGGTTGCGCTCGCCGACGGCCGAGAGAACGGCCGAGAAATGCACCACCCAGTCGATGCCGTAGTCGACTACGAGCTTGTCCAGAGACTTGTAGTTCAGCACGTCGGCGTACACAAAGGGTCCGCTGTTGCGCTGCACGTCAGTCGGCTTCTTGATGTCGGAGGCGACGACGTTATCGCGGCCAAACTTTGCCCTACAGGAATAGCGCATGCACGTTTTAGCTTGCTCATGTACGTAGCATGCACAGGGGAATGTGGGGGGCAGAATGGGATCTGCAAGGCAAAAAATAGCAGCTTACCTGAGCGTGTTGACCATTGATGAGCCCAGCTGACCGAGGCTGCCGGTGACCAGGACACGGGGCGGGCGGGACGTAGCGTAGGTGCGCCGTACAGTGATGGGAGCAAGGCGTGAGAGCTGGGCAATCCGCGGCATGGCGCGTAATGTAGCTGTCGGAATAAGCATTTTGAGGGGGCGTGGGCTGGAAGGGAAAAGTTGCTAAGGGGAGGTGTAGATTGCGTTCAGTAAGAGGGCAGAAGAGGGCGATGCCAGGCGCTGGGGCCTTTTATAGACTCCAGCACCGGAGGGGAAATTGTTTGTCAGCTACATTTTTTTCCACCCGCCAGGCCACAGCGATAAAAAATTCAAAGCAGCTGTTTCACCCGCGATTCCGTATGCATTAGTAAATGCGCGGGCATCGTCTTTCTGGCCCCAGCGCCACTGCTGATTCGTCGAATATGGTGAGGTTCCAGTAGGCTTTTGCAGAAAATTCTCCTTATAGTAAGTGGAAGCCCCAGTGCGCAGATTGACCGGGATTGTTGCAGCGCGATACAAACCTGATCCAAGGAAATATGACGCGGTAAAGGGGTATTTGGCCGACGTGAGTCACTCAGGAACAGAAGGGGCAGTTTTCGAAAAAGATAAAAAACAATTTGGCGCGAGATGAAACCAGGGCGGGAAGGCCAGCTGTTTTATAAAAAAAAAAAAGAGCGACCCGATAGAAGCGGTTCTTTGAAATACAGGTGGGAAATTCCGACAGCGGCGGTGGTGGGAAAAAGATTTTTTGTTCGCTCGGGGCACAGGTCCAGCCTGCCTGTAATGGCAGCACTAGCGCTTTGCCTTTGCAGGCAGGCAGCTATGGCAGACGAGCGCTAAAGCGTGGGCCACTTTTATAAAATTCTAAAAGGGGCGAAAGCTTCTCACGCCCAAAAAAATAAACACGTTGTTTAGCAAAACACTGGCTCCCGGTCTGCCACATTCCCTGTTCCGCAACAGCAGCATTCTTTTATCCGGACAAAAGATGGGGGAGGCCCATTCCCGGCGGAGGTTCAGGATATGAGCAGTAGGTGAGCGTCCCTGAGCCAGCTTTTTTTTTTCTCTTGCAAACAAAACTCCCTCTCCGAACTGCTTTTTCTCTCCATCCAAAACCGAAACCATTTCTATACCATGCTAAAGGCGGCCCTCCAGCACACTTCCCGCTGCTACTCGACCAAGCGCGCAGCTCTGCCGGCGGCCTTTGAGGAGCGCATCACGCAGTCGCTTGACGGCATGCGCAAGGCGGGCACGTTCAAGACAGAGCGGGTGATCACGACTCCGCAGAGCTCCAGCATCCAGGTGGCATCCGGGTCGGGCAGCGTGCTGAATTTCTGCGCCAACAACTACCTGGGCCTGGCAGACCACCCCGCAGTGGTCCAGAAGGCGGACGAGTTCCTGCACCAGTGGGGCAACGGGCTGAGCTCCGTGCGGTTCATCTGCGGCACGCAGTCGATCCACAAGGACCTGGAGCAGCAGATTTCGGACTTTTACGGCAACGGCTCGGGCACCCGCGACACGATCCTGTATGCATCGTGCTTTGACGCCAATGCCGGGGTGTTCGAGTCCCTGCTGACCGAGAACGACGCGATCATCAGCGACTCGCTGAACCACGCATCGATCATCGATGGAGTCAGGCTCTGCAAGGCCAAGCGGTTCCGGTACGCCAACGGCGACGTGCAGGACCTCGAGCGGCAGCTGCAGAAGGCACAGGAGGCCGGGTGCCAGGTCAAGATGGTGGCCACCGACGGCGTGTTCTCCATGGACGGCGTGATTGCCCCGCTGCGCGAGATCTGCGATGTGGTGGAAAAGTACGACGCGGTCCTGTTTGTCGACGATGCCCATGCAACAGGCTTCCTGGGCAAGACCGGCCGCGGAACCGGCGAGTACTGGGATGTGGTGGACCGCATCCACCTGGTCAACTCGACGCTGGGCAAGGCGCTGGGCGGCGCCTCGGGCGGCTACACCACCGGACACCAGCTGCTGGTGTCGGCGCTGCGCAATACGTCGCGGCCGTACCTGTTCTCCAACACGCTGGCGCCGTCGGTGGTGGGTGCTGCCAGGGCTGCGATTGACCTGGTGGACAATCCGGCCACGCGCACGCCCCTGCTTGACCAGCTCTGGGGCAACGCCAAGCTGTTCCGCGACCGCATGTCGGCGGCTGGCTTCACGCTGGCGGGCAAGGACCACGCGATCATCCCTGTGATGCTGGGCGACGCGCGGCTGGCGTCGGACATGGCTGACCGGCTGCTGAAGCGCGGCATCTATGTCATTGGGTTCTCGTATCCGGTGGTGCCCAAGGACAGGGCGCGCATCCGCGTGCAGATCTCCGCCGCCCATTCCGTCGACCAGGTCAACCACGCTGTCGATGCTTTCATTGAGGTTGGCCGCGAGCTCAAGGTCATCAGCTAGGCTTTATTTGTCTCAGTTTATCAGCTCTGCAATGTCCATCCAGTAGCTGTTCTTCAGAATGTTCTGCATCACCGGCTTGTCGGCAGTGATGTACACTATCGCGTCCCTGTGCGAGTCGGGGCTGGAGAGAATGAAAACGATGTTTGGCACCAGCGTGGGCGCCGGACATGCCCATGTCGGCCGCCCGCTGCCAAAGTCCGCGTCATAGGCTCCAAACCGCGTCTGATTAGTAATCGAGATGAACCGGTTGTCCGATCCCAGCGCAACCAGCGCCCTCGCGAACGCTGTCGGGTGCTGCTTCCACACATCCAGGTACCCGCGCACATACTCCCCATCGGCATTGTCAACCAGCGACCTAATCACCCTGGTGATCTCCGCCAGATCACGGTCCGTCATGGCCACCTCGAGCTTGTCGAGCGGAATCTCGGCCACCGGCGAAATCAGGCCGTTGCCAATAAAGTTCTTGTCGGCAATGCCGATGCGGTGGCGGGCATCACAGACCACGTTTGCACGCAGATTGCCAGGCACCTGGCCGACCAGTGTGCTCAGTGCAGAGGAGATTGTGCCTAGAATGCCCTTGCCTGCGGAACTTTCGACGTCCTTCTGGCCCTTGGCTATGGCATGGCTGGCAAGCGACGCCAGGAGGTCGTTGTCGGAGACACGGCCCTCCACCACCTGCTTGACGCTGTCGCGCAGTCTGTCGAGCGACTCACCGGTGACCTTGAAGAAATGCCCTTCGCCATCTGCTGCTTCAATGCCCCTCTTGATCATCCACCCGCGCGTCGCATTGGATGTCCACGCCATCCACTCAGCCACTGCATTGAACTTTGCGTACATCCTGAGCGACACCGGGCCGATTGGCTTGCCCAGCTTTGGCAAGTTTTGTTCGATGATATTGCGGTCAGACGAGTAGCTGACCAGGGGTGCATCCGACCCCATGGCGCAAGTGCGTGCCCAGTCATTGATGAACCGGAAGAATCCGTATCCGTCCACCAGGCTGTGCAGTGTGCTGACTGCCATAACGACGCCTGAATTGTTGCCAAGTCGAGCTATATGCACCTGCAGGAGCTTGACCGAGCCGCTGTCGTCGGGCGTGACAACCAGCGACAGGCTGCGAGGCAGACATGCCTTCCATGAAGACCAGTGGAAGTTGGCCATCCTTATGTCTCCATAGCACACATTGCTGGACGACTCTTCAAACATTGGCGAGTTTAGATTATCTCTGTCCACGACGACTTGGTCTAGCCCGTATTGCTTCTCAACAAGATGTCCGAGAAACACCGGAAACCGCTCCAGTGCTACATACAAGCTGTCAGCAAGCCTCTCTGTGTGCATGAAGTCTTTGGATTTCTTTGTGTTCTCGTAGATGAACACGTAAGAGATCGCAATTGACGTCGACTGTGCATCAAGACTCGATAGCTGGATTGTTTGGTTCTGGATAGTCTCATGAAGGGCCTCCATTGCTGTAAGAATGCTGTAAGAATGCTCTAAAGGTGCCACCAAGATAAGGAAACCTCAACACGGACCTCTCAGAAGCACACTTGTCCACAGGTATTCTCTTCGACACTTCCCAACAAGCAATACAGTTGTCGTGCCGATCGCTAATTAACAAAAGCTCCACACAATGCATAATGCAAAATCCCCGCCAAGGAGCAACAGATTGCCAAAGCAATACCGATTTCGGCGAGGAACCATGGAACAGGGTGTACACAAAACAAGCAACGTAAAGACCATGCAGCGTGTTTAGATATTTAGTTGATGACCTCCACTACATCCATCCAGAACCGGTTCTCGAGCATGCGTTCCATGACTGGCTTCTCAGCAATCACATATGCAACGACATCCGTGGTTGACTCGGCACTGGGAAGAAGCACCGCGACCCCTGGCGCAAAAATCGGTGGTGGACACACCCACGCTGGCTGGCCATATCCAAAATCACTGTCGTACACATTGAATCGCGTAACATTGGTGATCGACAGCAAGTTGCGGTCAGCACCCGATGCAACCATCGACCGGGCAAACGCGGTCGGGTGTTTCTCATATGCATCCAAGTATCCGCGCACATACTGACCATCGATATTATCAACTGCAGACCGGACGCAGCGGGCACCGTGAGCCAGAGATTCGACAGTGATTTGCTCAGAGAGCCTGTCCAGAGGCATCTGCGCAATAGGCGCTACGACCGCATTCCCCATGTAGTTCTTGTCAAGAATGCCAACACGGCATCGTATATCGCACACAACAAATGACCCGAAATGCCTGGGCTTTTTGCCCACCATAAATTCCCACATTGATGAAATGGCTCCAGCCACCGCGCCCTGGGAGTTGATATCCGAGACCTCCTTTTGTGCACACGCGATAGTGTGGCAAATGAGCGATACCAACAGGTCGTTATTAGAAATGCGCGTGTGTTGAGGCACATGCTGCCTGACAGCACTCCGCAGTCTGTCTAGCGCATCGCCAGGAATGCGGAAGAAATGCGCCTCGCCGTCCGCTGCCTCAACCCCCTTTTTCAGCACCCAGCTGCGTGTCCGATGCGAAACCCATGCTAGCAGCTCAGCTACAGGATTGAATGCCGAAAAAATGTCGAAAACTGCCTTGTCGATAGGCTTGCGGTCTGCTGGAAGACTGTCAGCAATGACACTGCGATTGAGCAGGTACGCCACTGGCGAAGTGCTATCGCCTAATCTACAGGTACGGGACCAGACATTCATAAACGCAAAGAACCCGTGCCCATCCATGATGCTATGGAGTATGCTGACCGAGAGTATCACGCCAGAGTTGTCACGAAGCCGGGAGATATGGATCTGGAGCAGCCTTGCTTTGCTGCTGACATCATGATGGGTCACCAGCGACATTGCATTTGGCCGTTCTGGCGGCCACGACGTCCAGTGAAAATTGTTAGTTTTTATGTCATCATAGTGGACATCGCTGGCAGACTCTTCGAATGTCGGCAGATTCAAGTCATCCTTGTCAATTATGATCTCGTCCAGGCCGTACTGCTTCTCCTTCAAGTGACCGACGAGCACAGGGAACCGCTGCAGTGTAACATAAAGGCTGTGCTTCAGTTTGTCGGTGGGCATGAATTCTGCAGAGCTGTCGGAGTTGCCATATATGAACACAAGCGGGGCAGTCAGCGACGTAAACTGCGCGTCAATAGGTCCCAGCTGAATCGTCTCAGTCTGAATGCTATTTCCAAGTGTATCCATTTTGGACATACAGGCAGATTGACAGCTTTGGAAATAGCAGAAAAGTATGCTGCAGTCAGGAA
Organism: Linderina pennispora; assembly: GCF_002104995.1. Classification (NCBI taxonomy): domain Eukaryota; kingdom Fungi; phylum Kickxellomycota; class Kickxellomycetes; order Kickxellales; family Kickxellaceae; genus Linderina; species Linderina pennispora. The sequence goes on along the minus strand of NW_024468254.1, from coordinate 301,410 downwards.
GTGGCTGTATGAGAGAGATGTGGAATGAAGGCCGGCTGGGTGTTTTCACGCTGTTGTGTTGGTGAAATGTGGGGGTTTAGAAAAGGCGATAGTGCTGAAGAGTAGAAAGAGCGAAAAAAGGAAGAGCTGCCCGGATGTATCTCCAATGCGCGGTCATTTGTCCACTCCACCAGAGGCTCGATGATACCTCCATTGTGCAGGCTGCAGTGGGGGTCTCGTTAGCCCCTGACTTGCCGCCACCTGATTCAGCTGACATGTCGACGTCATGGACTATCGCAGCAGGCGCGCAACAAGCAGAAGAAACTCGTCAATCACGAAATTACGGGCATGCGGTTTCGCGGGTGGCGTGATATGATGGAAATATTCGTACATGACGAGATGTGGATATGTAGTGTTGATTCGACACAGAAAAATGTTTTACTGTATAAAGTCTCCGTCTGTTGCATATGACACAGGCTCCGGAAGTATAAACGGGCCGATTGGTGCTGCTCCAAAATTATACGACATGTTGCCGCCCGCATTGCCTTCTGTCTTGATACCCTGCAGCCGGCACTGCTCTCGAACAGAATCAGGTATCTTCAGCTGCTTCTGCATCAAATCTGGTGCCTCAACAAACACCATATCCATTCCAGCCCTCGCATGCCACGGGAAATGGCAATGCATAAGCCACACACCGGGGTTATCCGCACGGAACCGCAGTTTTACATACTCGCCCGACTCGACCTGCACTGTGTCTCTAGAAATTGGCTGTCCTCCAGGCGGAATCTGGCGGCGACTGGCTCCAGTAGTATCGGCTACCAGCCCCCGCTCAACAATCTGGAATTTGTGGCCATGCAAATGGATTGGGTGCGGCAGAAACGTCTGACTCCACACGAGTACCTCGATGACTTCCAGGTGCTTGAGCACGTAGGCGCTGCTCTGTGACCCATACACGATTGGATTCAGCACCATATCACCCATTGTCATAGCGGTCAGAATAGTGGGAACAAGTGGCGTCTGGAATGGTGCAAGGTTGAACGACTCGAAGCTAGCATTTTGCGCTGTAAAGCCGAATGTAGCGTTGAAGTAGAGCGAGCGGTCAGGTACCAGCACTGGCGAGTCGTCTAGAGGCACCCTATCCGAATACACAACCGTGCCATTCCCCACCATTGGTCTGAAGCCAGATTTCAGGGGGATGTAGGACTGAATCATGTTGAAGTGATACGAGTAATTTGTATCCGTCGCGTTCTTAGCTCTCACCAGAACGGAGTAGCGCTGACCAGAGGCAAGTCGGACGACATTGACTTTCTTTGGCTTTGTCAGCACACCGTCCACCTCTATAACTTCAATATCGTGGTTGTCAATGAAGAAGTCGACCAGTGGCATGCCCATCATAGCGACAAGCCGAATCCGATACGTCTTTCCTGGAACAAAGTTCATCGGTTTCAATTTCGCTCCGTTCTCTCCGTTCACCAAAAGACGCATTGACTGATCCACCGGCAAAGTTGCCCTGTTGGGCGCAGTCATGACGGCCATAGAGTCGTCAATAGTCTGTGTCGCCCACTCCTCAACCGCAAACAGAAACTCGCCGTCGTACTTGTAGCGTTCATTTGGGTCATGTACAACCAGTGGTGTGCGCAGCCCCTCGTTGCTTTGCTCTAGTGTGTGTCCGTGGATCCAGTATGTGCCGGACTGGCTAAGCACAATCTCGTATGTAAAGGTGGAACCAGGTGCAATGCCACACTCGGTGACCATACCGACGCCATCGTAATAGTTTGTATTGTTTTGGAATATGCCGTGCGCATGCAGTGATGTCGGTGCGTCCAGGGAGTTACGGATGTTCAAAACGAGGGTGTCGCCGAGTGCTGCATGCACTACTGGCAGAGGAAGTCTTCCATTGGCCCCAATTCCACGCTTTGGTGGTTCAGCCAGGCCGCGGTTGGTGTAGACATAGGTAATGTCCCAGTTGTGGATAACGGTTTTGGCTAGCACCAGGGGTGCAAAGACTAGCAGTAGCAGCTTGAATACGTACATTGTAAATATACTGAAAAGTTGAAATGTGGAGGCTGTGTGCTACATCCTTCCCGGGGGGTTAAGTGTGAGGCTACACTGCCATCCAGAGCTATCCACACAAAAAGGCTGTTTCTTGTCATCCATTCAAGCGCAACTGCCTGTGTATCCACAAAACATTGAACCATGCCACCAATTCACCACAAAAAACATGAAGGCTGCGTATATTGGATTGGGAAAACTGAAATGATTGGTTCCTGGGGGCTCAGACAGGGCAAAAGGGAGACCATAGGAAGCCCGAGGCTAACGCCGGTGGTGGCTTAGGCAATTGCTGACACAACGAGCTCACTAACAGAGGGCTCTTCGCAACGCACAGCAAGCTCCATTGTTACGCCAGCACCCTTCTGGTACGTCATACGCGCCCGAGCCACTGCCTTTGACTTTCCAAGCCATTTGCCGGTCAGCACAGCCTGGTGGGCGGCCTTGCTCTTGGGCGTCAGAGCACCCTCTAGCGGGCACATGCCGAGCAGCTCGACGACCTTCTCGGTGCACTCCTTGATGCTGTCAAAGTTGGACAGCGCAAAGGTCTCGACGGACTGCGCGTCCTCGCCCAGGGACTCCCACAGTGCGTGCGAATCGGGAATGTACGTGGCCTGCATAAAGTCGCCAGCATTGATCTCAGCAGCCTCCAGCGAGTACTCGTCCTCGAACCCATCGTCGTCCTCCTCAGGCTCGCCGGTGGCTGGGTCACACTCCTTGACAATGAATTTGAGCGTGCACGCAAACGACACCGCTGGGAAAGTCTCTGGGTCAAGGTGCTCAAACGCAACATAGGCGGTGGCGGGTTCATTGCACTTGAGCTCGGAAATGGGCACAACAACCACAGGCTGCAGGACGCCATCGATGTCCTCCTCAGGCTCCATAGCCACCTCGACCTGCTCCAGGACCTGCTCCGGGATAGTGTTGGTGATGTCAAACTGGAACACAATGTGGTTGCTATAGACATGCTTGATGCACTGCACACCATACTCGGTCTCAGCCTCGGTAAGGGCAGCGGGTGTCTGTGATGAGACCAGTGGCTGCTCGCCAAACGCAGCAAGCTCCGGGATCGCGTTGAGCTGGCTGGCATACTTGGCCTGCTGCTCGAAGATGTCAACGAATCCGGAGGAGGCGCCAGCATCATGGGCGGTGTCGGCCGACAAATCGCCCTTACCAGCTGCAGCCTTGCTGGACGTCGGTGTCTTGAGCGTGGTGCCGGTGAGCACGGCATCCATGGTCTCCTGGCGCTGGCGGTCGCGGGCCTCGACCTCCTGGGCACGCGAGATGCGCGGCACGTTGTCAAAGTTGAAGCTGCCCTTGAGCGCGGCTCCCGGATCAGCACAGTACTCGACCAGTTTGCGCTCCAGGACGGCCAGAGCAAAGGTGCTGTCATCGCGGATGTACTTGTCGCGCACACTCTCGTCGCCGGTCATGCGCAGCGCCCAGGCAGCTCGGTCACGGACTTCGTCGTCGCGGTCATCGAGGCAACGCTTGAGCAGAACACGGACTGAGCGCTGGAGCGAGGCGTCGCCGACAGTCGAGGCTCCAAACTTTGCCAGGGCATTGACAGCAGCAGCACGCACCACAGCGTTCTCGAGCACGACACGGTTATAGATGTGGCGGATGTATACGGTTGGGCGAGCAGTGTGCGGACCCTCCTCACCCAGGAAGTGGAGAACGCGCACCGACAGCTTGGTGAACTCGCAGTCCTCAATGAACTCGCAAAGGTGGGCCAGCGCAGTCTCCTTGCACTCGGGCACGTTTTTGGCCAGATCAACAATGGCCTCAATGGCAGAGCGCTTGAACTCGTAGCCCCCCTCGTCGCGCAGGACGCCCGACAGGAAGCCCAAGAACAGCGAGTGCTTTCCAGGGAACTTGCGGCAAAGGCTGCGGACGGCCTCGGCAACAATAATCTTGAACTCGTCACTGATCTCAGCCATGAATCCCTGCATCTGCTTCATCAGACGGTCCACCGACGCTTCGTTTCCGGTCTTTAGCAGCGTGGTGATCGCGAATGTTGCCACAGAGCGGTTCGAGTCGGTGATGAGGCCCTCCATGTCGACATTGCAAGGCTGCACAGCCTCCGGGTTGGTGCGCGCCAGGGCATTGAGAGTGCGGATGGCCGCAAACCGCACTGTGGCCTTGGGCGACGACAGGAACAGCTGCAGCGCGTTGACAGCGGGTGTAAGCTGCTTGGAAGTGACGTTTCTGAGGTGGCAGATGGCGCGCGCTGCTTCGAGGCTGACCATGTCTGAGCGGTGGCGAACCCACTCCTCAAGCAGCGTGGACAGCTGTGGTGCCAGACTAGGGTCGTCGTCCATAACACGCACTGCATAGCGGATCAGCAGAACATGCGCCATGTTGCTGCGCAACGTAGCAGCCGATCCACCCATCCAGCTGCCCTTGTTCTGGCCAGAGAATGTCTGCACCAGCTTCAGAACAGCCATGCGGTCGTGCTGGCGGATCGCGTACATGAGGCCCATCGCGTGGTACTGCACAATATTCGAGGTCGAAACTACCTGGTTCTGGTTCGTCGATGCGCCAAAGAATGATGATCCCTGTGACAAGGACTTGCCGTTGAGTGCCTCGTTAACCTCATTGCCCCAGCGCCGTACCACATCCTTAGCGTCACCAAACAGATGGAGCGAAGAGACCAGCGCAGCCGACGCAATCGACGGCGAGCGCTCGACAATCGCGGCCTTCAGGAACCGCTCGATTCCTGGCAGCATCGATGGATCGACGATCTTGCACAGCGCGCGGATCGCGTTGGCGCGGTAAGTGACTTCCGACTTGGGCTGCATGTCTTTCATCAAACTGCTCGTAACCATGATAACATCCTCGGAGATTGTCGACAGCTCCTTGATTGCCAGATACACCATCTGCCGCAGCGACATGTCCTTCGACTGGAACAGCTTCGTGATGCTGAAGAACAGCTCCGTGGCCTCTGTAGTCGACATCGTCTCGCCGCGGTATAGCAGGAAAATTATCTTTGCTAGCAGGATGCGCGACTGCCGCGGGCGGATGGGCGTCTCGTTAAACACGCGTGCCTCCTGCAGAACAGTCGAGCGGTCCAGGTGCAAAAGCGCTCCGAGCTCATCTACAACGGGATGCAATTTAGCAAGGCACATTTCAAGCATTTCTCCGGCGAGATGGGCCGAGGTAATTGCCAGCACGTTGTAAATGTGCCCGGCTGGCAAGCAAGCAACTTACCCGTGTCCTCGTCCTTTTTCCAGCTCATTGTGGTGTCCTCGATGAGATGTGCTTATAGCTGCTTCTTATTTCGATCAGTCCAGTACGCTACACGTTCTCTGCGACAGATTACAACTCGGGTGGGGGGAAATCGTAGGAGCAGACAGAAATGCAGGAATAAAATAGTCGAAAAATAAGCTGCAAATGCAAAACGCAGGTTTTGAGAAATATACCCTGACCAGCTGCTGTGCACAGCTGCGACAGCGCTCAAGGTCCGCCAGCAGGCAGTGACGAGTGACAGCCAGGCCAAATCATCTGGCGTGTGCCTATTGGCCGATCAGCCTCCGTGATCTGCTGATCGCAGCTGGATATGCATACAAGGTGATAATGTGCCATTTTTCACCAACATGGGAGTGCTGGTGTCGCTGCTGTTCACGCCAATGAGCCGTGTATCCACCAATGCGCGTATCGATTTCTGGATCGTCAGTGGGTAATATGTGTGCGGTATATATCGCTCGACCAGCCGAAATGTCCAAGTCCGAGTAGAGTGACGAGCAGGGACCATTGCCACTGCTCGCCACTATGCACAGCAGCATTATCATCTGCCGACTTGATTGGCTAGCGTGATCAGCCTGCCACAGATTGACTGTGGGTCAGTCTACAATCAGCAAGTCGTGAACCAGCACGGCGCAAGGGAGGGTCTTGTCGGCATATGCATGCATGTATCTATTGCTCCGCACCGGCAGCACCTGAATTGTGAGCATTTCTGGTTCCAGCCAACCGCTTTGATTCTGTGCGGAGTTTGGGGCAATGGCGACGCTATATTTTGAAGTGGCAAGTCAAACCAGAAGATGTTTCGATTAGATGGCGAACATGCCACCTTCCTTACGTTGAACATTGGAGTTTTCTCACGCATACCCTCGTCTCCCTAATGCAGCCATGCATATTACAAGGGCAGAAAGGGGACGAGCTGTCCTATCTCTGACATGGCAAATACTATGCCCACTACATTCTGTTAGGTTGCATCCGAGTTAGCCTGAGCAAATCGGATGACAAAAGTGCTGGCCCCTCCCCGTAATGAAGAAATACACGGTTTTTCTGCGCAGTGGCAAGATGCTGGAAGCAAAAGAGGGCTGTCTGGAAGCATATTTAAAGGAATTCGAATCCGTTTGCTTCGTATCCGTTTGCTTTGTATCTCAACCACTCAGCCAACCAAATTCTCAGTGATAAACAGTACGCTTTTCTCCTCATCTCATTCCAACCTTGCGTCTCATCGACTATGAAGCCAACCATTTCCGTCCTTGCCATCAGCTTCTCTCTTCTCTCGACTGTCTACCCCATGCCTGCCCCTGATGCTGCCTCGGGCAAGCCGAGTATCGAAAACCCCTTTGATCCGTGTGGCTCAGTCAGGTGTGAGGGCAACTTTGTTTGCGTCAACGAGGACGTCATCTGTGTCCGTGCCCCGTGCTATCCGATCCCTATATGCAAGCTGGGGGGAGCCAAGGACAAGTAGTGCGCTGATCCGTCCGATCCATGCACTACACACACGTGCGAGGAAGGCTATATATGTGCCATCAAGAAATTCATTTGTGCCTGTGGCATCTTGGCTACCCAAATTTTCGAAAACTGACATCGAGCCACTTCCATTTGTGTAAACAGGAGACCTATCATCTGTGGTTCATGTATGTCCACTAATAAATATACTCCTATTAAAGTAGGCTGCTATTGAATTGTGACCTTCTTGACTGTGTTCAACCGCTTGTGCTCAATGAAGATTACAGTGAGGAAAAACAGGACAGAAAACGGAACCAAGGCAATAAATGCCGACCGCATCGATTTCATGAACACGTCGAGGATCTGGTTGAAAACGTCCACCGGTAGGTCAAGCTGGTGTATAAGCGACTGGTTATATGAGACCTGGGTGATCGCACTCGCATATTCAGGGAACCTTGCAATAGCGTTCGCGAATTCTGTTTTACGCTTGTTCTCACTGACTGAGCTCAGCACGGCCACTACAACCATGGAGCCAAGTGATCTCGTAAAAATGCACGCCGTAGTAGCCGTTGCCATGTCCTTGCCCTCTGCACCGACCTGTGCTGTGAGGATAAGTGTCTGGATGCAGGTACCGAAACCAAAGCCACAGATAATCATAAATCCGATCACTTCGCCAACATGCGATTCTCTGCCTAAGACAATAAGCAGCGAAGATCCAACCAAAAGACAGACACTGCCAAACCATAGACATTCCCGGTACCGTCCAGTCTTGGTAACAACGAGGCCAGTGAGCACGACAGCAACGCCTTCCGAAAGACTGAATGGGAGCGTGTATAGCCCCGAGGTGATTGGAGTCGTATTCTTGACTACTAGCGCCCACTGAGGAATGAAGATAAGAGGCGCATTAGTTACAGCGCCAAAGAACAGGTGGCCAAACACCGAAAGTGCAATGTTCCGTGTCTTGAACAGGTACATGGGTAGGATAGGCTCCTTGGCGTACTTGGCTTCGTAGAAAACGAACAGAGCCCCGATTAGCACTCCAAAGACGATGCAGCAGATGACACGTGCTGATGACCATGGGTACTGCTGTCCGCCCCACGAGAGCGCTAATAGCACTAGCACGATGCTGACCAGAGAAATGGCCGACCCACCAAAATCCACCCGGCCGAGCTTTTCTCTGCGCGTCCCGCTTGGCTTGGGTACGCGAAGGAAATAGAGGACGACCCCGCTGGCCACAGCGCTAATAGCGACGTTGAGCCAGAATGCGACACGCCAGGTGCTCAACTGGACAATAGCCCCGCCAATGATGACCGCAGCAGCTGATGCTAGCGACCAAGCTGATGATGAAAATCCCATCAGTTTCCCCCGCTCGCGTTCGGTAAACAAATCGCCAATGACCACGTTGACGATGGTGTACATGCCTGCGCTTCCAACTCCTTGTATTGCACGGCTAGCAATGAGCATGTCCATCGAGTTGGAGACTGCGCAGAGCAGCGAGCCGACAAGCAGGAAAAGGGCAGCAACAGTCATAGTGGGGACGCGTCCTGCAATGTCACTGCACTTTCCATAGATCGGCTGCATCGATGTCATGGTGATCAAGTAGCTGTTGATCAGCCAGTTGGCACGCTGCATGTCGTTGAAGTGTTCGGCAATAGGGTAGTATATAACGGCGTCCATCGTTGTGTAGATACCGATAAGGAACATGAGCAAGAATACGCCAAAGTAGGTTATACGAGCATCCCTTATTTGCCCGGTGGCATCATCGCCCAGTTCAGTCTTTCCCTCTCCACTCGCAGGTGGTGGAGCAGTGCTAGTATTTCCTGGTGTATCGGATTTCGATAGCGTCTTCTCCATTCTCCTAGTACTAAAGGTATGAAGAATAGTGTAAGCAAAACTTGATGGCGGAGATAGTGAAGATTGGGCAGAGATTGAATGCAGCAAGCTTTCATGAGCCAAGCCTTGTCCACTTGCTGATGGGGAACAATGATCGTCCACTTAGCATATTTTGGCTCGTCCAAAAGACGATACGTGTCCATTGTGCAATACTCCATGTCGCGTCACAGCATGCAATAGCAAATTACAGATTGCCTGCAACTGCATCCGCAGCTAATATTGCGTGCCGGCAGTCCTGTATATGCAGGCGTGCAACTGACCACTAGGCTATTCCTTAGGATTCCTTGTTCTTGCTAAACTCAACAGACGCTTTCATCCCAATGCTTCTCCCTGTGAAGAGTAAGGGATCCAATGCCTGTACAAGAAGGGCGAAACAACTCTCAATAATCAGCTCAACAGAAAATGGCTAGGCAATATATCTCTACACCAGAAAACCTGGACTAGCCATGCTGGCATTCTTCCTAGCAGTTTTTAGACAGATGCCACACTTGTCACCCCTGCCCCCCTGGGTTTCATTTGGAATTGCGAATTGCTACCTATAATGTAGGCCTGTGCCTCTGTTGCGCATTCATGATATAAAAGATTGTAATGAATATACTCAGACGTGGTTGTCAAATGCGGACAACTGGGTCTTCAAGCAAGACCACCTAGGTCAGATCGTTGGTGAAGAGTGCTCAATGCATGTGAAGGTATGTGGGTGAGCAAAGGTTCACAGGTGTAAAGTGAAACTAATAGCCCCTAAAACAACATGATCAAACTGCAGCAGCCAAGCAGCCTAACACTCTTCTCCCGCACCATCCACATTGACAGTTTACGCTCCCTGGGGTCTACCGTTCTATCGCCTCCCCAAACATATGCTCCGTGGGCTCTTTGTCCGTTGAACCAGTATATTCCGTAGGCAGCCACTGCAGTTCCTGAGTCTGCTCCGCACTGATGCTCTACATCTTCACAGCTAGCATGCCAATGCGCCTCAGCTCACAGACAAAACAGCATCCCTTCCATTATGAAATATAGCATTGCCTTTCATTACCGAATAGCAATGTCGGGTATTGCTGGTATGGAGGCAGAAAGCCAGGCACTCCGACAGATATCCTAAACATCACCATATCCTGACTGCAGAGTAGCTGCCTAATGCTATCACAACTAGCCTTGTCTATGCAGTGCATTGCCGTAGGATTGAACAGTTTGTGAAGGATGGTTTATATGCTATGAACCCAAGCAGATCTGCCTATTGAATCGTGACCTTTTTGACCGTGCTCAGTCTCTTGTGCTCGATAAACAGCACTATCAGTAAAAATATAACTGCAAAAGGAACCAAGGCAATAAAAGCGGAGCGCATCGACTTCATGAACACATCCATGACGCGGTTATAGACATCATCCGGCAGGGCAAGCTTGTGAATCAATGACTGGTTCTTAGCTATCCTTGCTATCGAGTCGGCGTAGTCGGGAAACAGAGCCATGACCTTGGCAAACTCTGTTTTGCGTTTATTTTCGCTGACTGAGCTCAGCACAGCAACCACAACCATATTTCCCACGGAGCGGATAAAAAGACACGCAGCAGTTGTTGCTGCGGAGTCCTTGCCCTCTGCGCAAACCTGCGCTGTGAGAAGGAGCGTCTGGATGCACGCACCAAAGCCAACTCCATAGAGGACCATAAACCCAACAACTTTGCCCGAGCTAGAATTCCCGTCCAGAGTTATCAGCAATGAAGCTGCAACAAGCAAACATACACTGCCAAACCATAGACACTCCCGGTACCGCCCAGTCTTGGTAACAGCGAGGCCAATGAGCCCGACTACGATCCCCTCGGCTATGCTCATAGGAATTGTGTAAAGAGATGATGTTAAAGGCGTCGTATTCTTGACTACCAGCGCCCACTGAGGAATGAAGATAAGGGGGGCGTAGACAACCGCGCCATAGAACAGGTGACCAAACACCGAAAGTGCAATGTTCCGTGTCTTGAACAGGTACATGGGTAGGATAGGCTCCTTGGCGTACTTGGCTTCGTAGAAAACGAACAGAGCCCCGATTAGCACTCCAAAGACGATGCAGCAGATGACACGTGCTGATGACCACGGATACTGCTGTCCGCCCCACGAGAGCGCCAGTAGCACTAGCACGATGCTGACCAGAGAAATGGCCGACCCACCAAAGTCCACCCGGCCGAGCTTTTCTCTGCGCGTCCCGCTTGGCTTGGGTACGCGAATAGTGGTGAGAATGACTCCGCCAGCGAGAACACTAGTTGTGAGATTGAGCCAAAATGCCACCCGCCATTTTCCCTTTTCCGCAAGCACGCCGCCAATTACTGCACCAGATGCAGCAGAGAGAGACCAGGCTGACGACGAGTATCCCATCAGCTTACCTCGTTTGCGTTCAGCATATAGGTCAACAATGACCACGTTGACGATGGTGAACAGTCCCGCAGTCCCTAAACCCTGTATTGAGCGACATGCAATGAGCATGTCCATCGAGTTGGAGACTGCGCAGAGCAGCGAGCCGATAAATAGGAACATAACTGCAGCGGCCAAGATAGGGACACGTCCGACAATATCACTGCACTTCCCATAGATGGGCTGCATTGATGCCGAAGTAATGAGATAGCTGTTGACAATCCAGGATGCGCGCTGCATGTCGTTGAAATGCTCTGCAACCGGGATATAAATGACCGAGTCCATGGTAGAATAAATACCAAACAGGAAATTCAAAATGGTCACTCCGACAAATGTTATCTGAGTGTTTCTATCGAGTTCACTGTTGGTATGATTGGCGTGTTGCTCGGTGGTGGTAGCAGTGGTAGCAGTGGTAGTGATAGAAAAGCATGCGCTAGCGATATGTCTCTCCTCATTGGATTGGGTACTGTCCATCGCTTGACTTGTAGTCTGGATATCTAAACGAGATTTTGTAGTGGACAAATAAAGATGGCTAGGTATAAATAAGGAGAAGGAGCAGTGGCAAGCAACCAGAGGTGCTGGGGCCCATGACCTCAACTTCAGGGCATTCTCAGGCGCCACTTTATTCCACGCTGCAGCTGTGTGAATACTCCCCAGAGAACCACGCCGACAGGTATAGAAAACGTAAAACGCTGCTTGACTCTTGAACGCTGCGTATACATACTGGTGCTCTCCCGGTGCTGGGACAACCGTCATAGATGTGGAAAAGACACCTGCTGAAACATCCAGGGGCCATGCAGACTCGCAGCCAGGGGAGCCATCATCTGACGACAACTTGCGAGAAGAAAAACGCGCCACTGTGGTGTACCAACAATAGGGTGTTATATACGCTCCCTTGTTTCCTTATTGTGAGATTTAACACATACATAGGCACAGAACTACAACACAGCAATGCCAGCATGTATAAAGCTATGTGTATAGGAAATGTTGCCACGGCAGGATATGGAGCTTAATCTGTGCCCACTATCGATTCTGTTGGGTGATCAGCGCATAATCAGGCACGCCGCGTGACAGAGGCGCAGCAAACGCGCCTTCATCAGCGCATCAGCCAAAGGCATTCTTTCCTGGTCTTTCACCAACTCTTTACCAATTCACAAGCATTCAATTGAGCATAGTAATGGCCAATAAGCGCAGAAAGACAGGCAGAATTCCTGACAAAGCAGCCGTGGTAATGGCAACCGAGCCTGACACAGACGAGTGGGGGCCGCCCAGGGATGAAATAGGCGCTACGCTGACACAGGTGCTGCGCCGATCCCAGCGTACACCAAAGAAAGGCACGCCAGTGAAGAAGACCACAGCGAGCATGGCTGCGCCCCGAAGGCAGAAGGCAAGGGTGGTTCGGCCACCGATTCCGCCTGGCGATCAAGTGGGTACCAGGTCGATGGAAAGGCGGCCGAAGCAACCTGAGGTGTTAGACTCTGACATCCGTGGTTCGATTGAGGTCATGGTTGAAAAGGCAAAGCCTGCCGACACCTCAGGGCCGGCAGACTCGCTGGAACCGGACTCTAGACAGAAGGATCTAGCTATTGTAAATTCAGATGTTGAGCAGCAAGGCACTCCGACTCCAGATCAACAGAAGGCGCTGCCGCAGGACACAGAAGCACCAGAACCTGACAGCAGGCACCAGGAGGAAACCGAGACGAGATCCCTGCAAGGCGTAGACGGCGTAGCAGCAATGTTTGATGAAGATGAACCCACTATTTCAGACAGATCCGGCGCTGCTGCGGAAAAGACAGTGGCTGAACACACTACCATTAGTGTCGATGACGACAGCATAGATGCAGAACCACCGAAATCGCCAGCACCCAAGAGCCAAGCGATGACAAATATCAACAATGATACTGATGATCTTGACAATGACGATGTGTTTATGGACCAAGAGAGCGCGCAAAACTACCGGCGACTGATGGCGAAGGAGCGGCGGAAACGGCGAGCATCTCGGCTGGCTCAGAGGACTGCCCAGAATCCAGTGCCGCGCCGCGTAGTCGGCATACCCCAATCCAATATCAGCAGCTTTTCAGAGGAAGACATGCCTGCGGATCCGCTCAATGCACCGAGTAGTCTCAGGAAGACAAGGGCTCGAAGCCAGCGGCTGTTGATTAGCGATTCCGAGGACACTGGTGGCGAGGATCCGAGTGATATTTTGGATTCACAGGCGGTGTTGAGTCGCCGGCTGCGGCCAAAGGGCGAGGCTGCCAACAGGTTTGAGCTGGCGCAGCAGAAGATGCACGAGATCTCGTACGACACTGAGTCTGATGACAATGGCGTCGACAGCATTGGCGAGTTTGAGTCGCAGGAGCGGGTGGCAGTTGATGCGGTTGAGTCAGACTCTGACATCAACACCAAGCGCGTGGCCAGAGCGCTGATTATCCACGATACAAGTGACGAAGAGGATGACTTTGTGTTGGAGCCTGAGGAAGAAGCAGCGCCGGCAGTTCCACCGCAGAACATTGACAAGGTGAACAAGTTCCTGGGCATGTTTGAGTCACGCAGACGAAAGCAGATGCAGAGCAGGCTGCAGCAGTCGACGACCCGACGACAAGCAGGCGCCTGGAGCAGGCCCAAGGCCTCTTTTGGCGCTCTGGGCGAGGAGATCATTGATGACTCTGACGACGATGCTGATCTGGCCGATTTTATTGTTGATGACGACGACGGCGACGACATCAACGCCAACGAGCACGCAGCACGTGTCACGCTGGATGATCGGGTGCGTGATGCAGTTGCGCAGATGCCAGAGGAGTTCAGCCAGCTCGATTTGCCAACATCGTTCAAGACCTATGTCCAATACCTCGTGCACTGGATCTGCAATGGGCGCAAGGCGCCAGGTTTCAGCGACGACGAGTCCCGGTACTTCTTTTTGGGCTATGTCACAGTCAACCGCGCACTGGAGACGCTGGAGCAGAGCCTAGTGTCGAGCACTGCATGGCTGGACAGCTTCCGGGACGACCTCAGCAGCTACCCAAACATCGCTGTGTCCCGGATTGCCGGCGTCCCAGGGTGCGAAGCATGCCATTTCCGCGATAACCGCACCGCGACATTCTGCATAATGTTCTCAGGCACGCCGTACCAGCGGGACATTCTGGTGCCGCCGAACCGGGCAGTGCCTAACGACGGCAGCGTTGTGTCCATCGACTCTGAAGAAGAAGTGGAAGGCCGGCCGGTCGAGTACAATGTCGGCCGAGTGTGCAAGAGCCGGGCGCAGCTGTACCACGAGCTGCACCACTACTTTTACAGCTTGTCGTACATGGTTGAGGCTGATCTGGCACAGCTTGCCATCGGCGATGATCGTGACGCTGAGGAGCTGGTTGTGCTGCTGGAGCAGAGGCGATGCATTGAGAGGCACTACTTTGGGTTCAAGGAGCTACTGGAGCGGTCCAAGCACGGCTTTGCATCATAGCTTTTTTTATTCGGGTTTCCGGTACTCTACGCGCCTGGCGCTCTTGGTCCACTCGGCCAGCTGGTGCACCAGCTCGTCAGACACCTTGCGGCGCAGCGTGACCTCCTGGAAGACCTTTGACCGCTCGGTCTCGACAAATCCGAATGTGGATTCGAAGATGTGGATGCTGGCAGCATTGGAGTCCTTGATGCGCACCACCAGGTCGTCGACCTTGGCGTCGTTGACGGCGTAGTGCATCATCAGCTTCAGGACCTCGGTGGCAATGCCCTTGCCCGTGTACGCTTCCTCGGCGACCATGACCTCGAGCTCGGCCTCGTGCGGGTTGTCGGTGTTGTTGAGGTAGAAGTTGACGTCGCCGATCATGCGCTCGTTGTTGTAGAGGTCGCTGTCTGCCTGCCTGTCAAGGATGATAAAGGTGCATTTGTCGGAGTCGGTGCGCCAGGACTTTTGCATGGCGTATTCCTCCTCGATCGACAGGGGCTCCGAGGCCGTCATCTCCTGCAGATACGGCGACTTCATCCACTCGTGGTAGCGGGGGACGTGGGCGGCCTCGTAGGGCACGAGGATGACCTTGTCGCCGATAATGGCCAGGTGCTCGTTTGCGCGCATTGCTTGGAAACGAAAAATAAAAACTGCTGGATTTTAGCACCAGAGAGAGGAAAAAAATTGGCTGGCGGAAGTGAATCATTTCTGACTTCTTGTTGCGGCTTGAACGGCTCGCCCCCTCCCCAACCAGCAGCAAGGCGAGGAAAAAATCGGCGTGGTTCAGACCGAGGCGACAACGGGCTACGAAGGGCTGGACGAGAGCACCACGTTCTTCTTTCTGCTTCCTTGCTACCAACACTATTTTACCACACCGTTTTTCTCTTTGTCTGGATTCGCTGCCGCCATGCCGACGATTAACATTGACAAGCAAGATTTGTTCGAGTACCTGGGCAACAAGTATAACACGGACCAGTTCCGCGAGTTGTGCTTTGAGTTTGGAATTGAGCTCGAGGAGGACGTAAGTGTTGGCAAATACGCAGACAGGGCATATAGGGAGGGGGGTTTTGCTAACGCAAAAAGCAGCTGCTGTAGACGTCTGAGGAGGGCGAGCTTGCCGAGGGCGAGCGCGCGCAGCTCAAGATCGATATTCCGGCGAACCGCTACGATCTGCTGTGCTTCGAGGGTCTGTCGCGCGCCCTGGGCGTGTTCCTGGGGCAGGAGAAGACGCCCAAGTACACGGTCGTGCCTGTGTCGAAGCCGGCCCGGATCACGGTCGCACCCGAGTGCTCTCAGATCCGGCCGCTGGTGGTGGGTGCGATTCTGCGCAACGTGACATTGACGCAGGAGCGGTACCAGTCGTTCATTGATCTGCAGGACAAGCTGCACAACAACATTTGCCGCAAGCGCACGCTGGTGTCGGTTGGCACGCACGACCTGGACACGGTGGAGGGCCCGTTCACGTACGAGGCCCGTAAGCCGTCAGACATCAAGTTTGTGCCGCTGAACCAGACGGAGGAGATGGACGGGAACCGCGTGATCGAGTTCTACGAGAACGACCTGCACATCCGCAAGTTCCTGCATATCATCCGCGACTCGCCGGTGTTCCCGGTCATCTACGACAAGAACCGCACGGTGATGTCGCTGCCGCCGCTGATCAACAGCCAGCACAGCAAGATCACGCTTGACACGAAGAACGTCTTCATTGAGATCACGGCCACCGACATGACCAAGGTGAATGTGGTGCTAAACATCCTGCTGACCATGTTCAGCGGGTACTGCGAGAAGCCGTTCACGGTGGAGCCCGTCGAGGTCGTGTACCCGGACGGCACGTCGTATGTGTACCCGGATATTTCGGCGCGCACCATGACGACCACGTCCGAGTACCTCAACGGCATTGTTGGGATCGCGCAGTCGGACGACGAGATCGTCGAGCTGCTGAAGAAGATGTCGCTGGAGGCCACGGCCAAGGACGGCGAGATCTCGGTGGAGCTGCCGCCGACGCGGCCGGACATTCTGCAGGAGTGCGATATCGCCGAGGACCTGGGCGTGGCCTTTGGGTACAACAAGATTCCGCGCACGCAGAACAACGCGGCGACCGTGGGCAAGGCGTTCCCGCTCAACAAGCTGTCGGATCTGATCCGCAAGGAGGTGGCGATGGCCGGGTGGACCGAGGCGCTGACGCTCAGCCTGTGCTCGCACGACGAGAACTTCAAGCAGCTCAGGCGCGTGGACAATGGCGACGAGGCGGTGGTGTTGGAGAACCCGAAGACGTTCGAGTACCAGGTGTGCCGCTCGACGCTGCTGCCGGGTCTGCTCAAGACTATTCGCGAGAACAAGAAGCACGCGATTCCGTACAAGCTCTTTGAGGTCTCGGATGTCGTGTTCAAGGACGCGACCCGCGACCGCGGAGCCACCAACCAGCGCCGGCTGTGCGCGCTGTTCTCGAGCCACTCGGCCCAGTTCGAGGTCATCCAGGGTCTGCTGGATACCGTGATGGTGTCGCTGAATGTGCCGCACTCCAAGGAGGGCAAGGGCTACTGGCTGAGCGAGAGCGACCTGCCGACGTACCTGCCGGGACGCTGCGCCGACGTCATGTACCGGAGCGAGGAGGGCAAGGTTGTGAGGCTGGGCGCCATTGGTGTGCTGCATCCCGAGGTGCTGGTGAACTTTGAGCTGGATTACCCGGTGTCAACCTTTGAAATTAACGTTGAAGAGTTCCTCTAAATAAAGTCCATATGGCCGGCCAATATGCCATACGGTTCTTTTTATGAGATAAGTGGGTATTTAGTTGTGCACTTTCTTTAGCTCCCGATCGACGTTGAATGCAGCCGAGATCAGCGCAATGTGCGTGAATGCCTGCGGGAAGTTGCCCAGGTGCTTGCCGGCCTTGTCGATTTCCTCAGAGAACAGCCCGACGTGGTTCCCGTACGTGATCATCTCCTCGACGATGACCTGCGACTTGTACAGCATCGTCTTGTTCGCCGGGCTCGCGCGCGCCAACGCCTCGGCCAGCCAGAACGTGCACAGCGAAAACGCGCCCTCCTCGCCCGACAGCCCGTCGTCGGTCTCGATGGCATTGTATCTGAACACCAGGTTGTTCGCCGACAGCCCGCCCTTGTGCGGCGGCAGCATGATGCGGTTGAGGGTGCTGACAAAGCGCGGGTCGGTGGCCGCGCAAAAGAACACCAGCGGCATGGCCAGCACCGCAGCATCAAGCATCTCCTTGTGCTCGTAGCTCTGCGTGAATATGCGCATCTCCGGATTCCACGCATGCTGCATGATCTCCTCGTAGATTTTGTCGCGCGTCCTGCTCCACAGCGCCTGGTCGGGGCACGGGAAATCGCGCTTGTCCACCAGCCGCAGGCCGCGGTCGACAGCCACCCAGCACTGCACCTTGGAGTACGTGAAGTGCTGGCGCTGGCCGCGCACCTCCCAGATCCCCATGTCGGGCTGGTCGTAGTTGTTGCAGACATAGGTCACCAGAGTGCGCACCTCCACCCAGTCATCGTAGGAAAGCGGATTCGCGTACTTGTTGTACAGGTAGATGGCATCCAGGAGCTCGCCGTAGATGTCCAGCTGGATGTGGTCGGCAGCGCCATTGCCGATACGCACAGGAGCACATTCGCGGTAGCCCTCGAGGTGCGGCAGGATCAGCTCGGGCATCTCGCGGCCGCCGCGCAGCGTGTACATTATCTGCAGGCTCCCGTCGGGGTTCTTCTTTTCGCGGCACAGCATGCTGACAAACTCCATGTATTTCTTGGCCTCGGTGGTCAGGCCCAGGCGCATGAAGGCGTACATGGTGAAGGCTGAGTCGCGCACCCACGTGAACCGGTAGTCCCAGTTCCGTCCCGAGTCGCCAATGGCCTCGGGCAACGAAAAGGACGGTGCTGCCACCACGGCGCCAGTCGGCTCGTACGTCAGCAGCTTCAGCATCAGTGCACTGCGCTCGACGTGCTCGAGCCACCGCCCGCTGTACTTGCACTTGCGGATCCACATTAGCCAGTACATCAGCGTGTCCTCCAGCAGCTCGTCCAGCAGTGGCATCGACAGGGGTGGGTCAATGAAGTCCGTGTTGGGCTCCGGCTGCGTGCGGAAAATGAACGTCACACGCTGACCCTCTTGGAGCCGGAACTTGGCCTGCACGCCCTGGCCCAGCCCGTTTGGGTTATCCACCGGCTGCCAGTCAAAGCCCATGCCGTGGCAGCCGGCGCTGGCGCCCACAACGTACCGCAGGTCCATTGGGTGGACTGCAGTCTGCGCTGCCACATCCTCGGCATTCTCCATATGGTCGTGCTCTGGGTGGGGCAGCTTCTCGGGCGTAAACACCACTGTCTGCGGCCCCACATACGACTCGGACTGGTTGCCGGTCATGTCCCAGTGCAAAAAGATCGACTGGAAGATGCTCTCCTGCGCCTCTGCTGGTCGCTTCGGCGGATTGTCCATCCGGATCACACCAGTATCGTCGATATGCATTTTGTGCTTGGCACGTGCATAGTCGAAGGCCGGAAAGCACTCAGCGCTGAACTCGAGCTCACCGCGGATCACGTCGACCGAGCGGATCAGCCAGGGAAGCATCACGCTGTGGCTGCGCGACCCGGGCTTCGGCCGATGCATGTAGTCGGTGACCTGGCCGACCCCGGCTTCGCTCAGAAACTTGGTCACCAGGACATTGGAGAACGGCAGGTACTGCTGCTTGCTCGACATGTCGGGGGTCGTTGGCGTGATGGAGAAGTGCCCGCCCTTGGTCTTGTCCAGCATCCGGCAGAACACCGACGGACTGTCAAACTCGGGCCAGCAGAGAAAGTCCACTGAGCCGTCGAGGCCCACCAGCGCCGTGGTGTGCATGTTGCCGATGATGCCGTAGTTTTCGATCGGCAGATACCCGTTCAGGGGCTTGCGCATGACCGAGGAGAGCTTGGTCTCATCGTCGAATGAGTCAGAGGAGGAACACCTCATTGATAAGTAAGAAGGGTAGATGCAAAAAAGTGGATGCGAGTAATGCCTTTTCTTTCGCAATGCGAGAAGTGGAAACAAGAGTGCCTGTCTTGGAGGAAGAGGGCAGTCGAGAGCTTTATCAATGCGCAAGAGAGGCTAGGCCAGCTGAATGCACGCATGGATTCTCCGCGACATATGCCTGAGCAGCCCACCACTACACTACAGGACACGCTGGTCACACAAGGTAGCAAGACATTCTGGGCACGGAGCAACAGCAAAAAAATCACGCGACCTCCAAGAGCACATCAAGGGGGGCGGATCAGTTGGGCAGACAAGGCACACTGCAGAAATGCCCTCTTCGAGGCTTGCATTGAGATACAGGCGCTTCCCACGGTTGGCGAACTGAGGGGTGCCAGCTGATCGAAAGCAAGCATAGGTCAATGCGCACCTGCTTGAACAGATCAGCAGGCCTGGGACAGAGATGCTGAAGCGCTGCACCAACAGAGACAATGGTTGCTGGGGTCCCCGAGAGACAAAGGCAGCAGAGAACAAGAGGGGCAGGCAGGATTCCGAGGGAGCGAGACAGGCGATACACAGGGTGGCAGTGCCGCAGCAAAGTCGGGTGAGGGGGCAGAGGGTACCAGACAACCAACGGGGAATAAGGACCAAAAATGGCCGAGGCGGCAGCATTGTAGAACCCCCAGCTAGGTACTCACTAACGCCGTCGATCTTGCTGGGCCCTGCTGGTGGTAGATACATCCTGTTCAAGACCGAAATGGCACGAGACTCGCCCCTGATTGACTTGCACTGATGTTGTATTTTAAAAAAACGCACAAAGAAACACGCAAAAAAGCTACTCATTGTCACTAGCAGACGCCAATAGCGCGCATGACAAGTACATGCGCCAGACCGTAGCGACCTCTTCTCTGGAGACAATCTCCAGACGCCATTTGCCCACAACCAGACAGCGACGGCGGGGCGGGGTGGAGCACACCAGCTGCACGCACGAGCCGCGGGCCGGCGACGAAACCGACAGCTTCGCTGCGCTCTCGACATAATCAAAGGCCTCGGCGGGCTTCTCCATAACCGACATGCCGTCCTGCGCAAAGACCGTCGGCAGCTCCGTGTCCATTGCTGGCAGCGCTGCGCTCAGAAACTCATAGTCGTGCAGGCCGCGCTGGAAGGGATTGCCAGCCAGTCTGATCAAGTAGCCGGCGGCGAAGTGGCAGAATATCTGCTGGTGGACGCGCGGGAACAGGCGCTGGCGCGGCGACACGCGCACGCAAAGAAGGATCAGCCAGCCGGCCAAAAGGAGCGACAGGATCCAGTACAGGTTGATTACGTAGACGCGGGGGTCCTCCAGCGTGTAGCCCGCAGAGTGCGTCAGCATATTGACTATGCCGGTGTAGGTCAGGCCGCCGCCGATTGCCGCCACAGACCAGCCGGTCAGAATGACGCCGTGGCAGGCAGACATGTTGGTAGCACCGAACATATCTGCCAACGTGGCCGGGATGACGCCGACGCCGCCGCCGTAGCAGAGCGTGGCCAGCCAGACCAGCACGACGAACGGCCAGAATGCGAGCCTGGGCATGATCACAATCAGACAGGCGACTATGGAAATCTGCAAAGTGATAATGAACAGGAACGTGCGGCGGCGGCCGAACCAGTCCGATGCCCAGCCGAAGAACAGCCGGCCGAAGGCATTGAATGCACCCTCGATGGTCACCAGAGATGCCACGGGCATTTCGGTCCGGCCATGGAACATGTTGCTGGTCATGCTGGCCATATTCGAGATGATCACGACGCCGAACACCAGGTTCACAAAGAACGCCGCCCACAGGCACCAAAAGTCCGCCGATGACAGGGCGTCGGCCAAGGGGATTACCAGGACGGGGTCGCCGGAGCTCGACCCCACGGTGACTGTTTGCCCGCCAACCGTCGCCGTCTTGCCCTTGATTGTCTGCTGCACGCTGTGCCTTTTGCACCGCACATCTGTCATTGACTGGTTAGCCATGTCGGCCGCCACCCCGGGCAGATTGTAGTTGGGTGGCGGCGGCCGCATAACCAAGGCACATAGGACCATCACAGTGAGGTTGATTATGCCCAGGATAATAAACACGGTCGGGATGCTGAAGCGCTTGATAAGCTGCGTGTTGATGTTGCTGAAGGCCATTGAGCCGCTGCCGAATCCGCTGACTGCCAGCCCGGACGCAAAGCCGCGCGCATTCGGGTACCACTGGATCACAGCGTCAATAGTGGCCACATAGCCTACTCCCAGGCCAATGCCGCCGATGAACCCGTAGCCGAAATACAACATGCCGATATCCTTGCAGAACAGCCCCAGTGCGGCCGTGCAATGCCCGGCGAAAAATAACGCCGCGCCCAGGAGCGCGCACATCTTGGGCGAGTGCGACTCGATCCAGGGCCCAAAGGCTGCGCCTGAGGCGCCCAGCATGCCCAGCGCAATATAGAAGGTTATCTGGGCTCGGTTCGCCTCCGCGTCGCCGTACATGTGCTTGTCTATGGGCTTGTTGAAGATCGACCAGGCGTACAGGGACCCGAGGCAGAACTGGCTGAGCACTGCCAGCGGGATGATCATCCAGGCACGGCACTGCACGCGCCCAAAGAGAATGTACGAGTCGCTGCGGATCTCTCCAGGCGTACGGATGTACTCTGTGTGCGAGTAGTATTGGATTAGCACCTCCCAGAATGTCCGGCATTTGTCTGTCCGCGGCGTTGTGTCAAACACCGCGTCCGATGCGAGTTCATCGATTAGGCGCATTTGGCGTTAGCAAGTAGCTTGAGAAATAGATGCTAGAAATAATAAAAAGTGGTTCATGCAAATGTTACCTGGAGGATCTCTGCGGTTTCGCAGAATTGGTTCGAAACCCGCTCTTCGGCTCCTTGTCTTGTAATAGAACCCCCTCGGTTCATCAGCGACAACAAGGACGGGAGGCAGCAGTGGGCTGAATTCTTGGCCCAGGAAGACCGAATAATGCATGCCACGGGCACCATCCACAAAATATATGTCTGCCTGCAACCTCAATAAGTAAGAACCACAAAACCATGGCCCTATTGTCGGGCAAGGCACCTTGGTGCAACATATGTCCTGTAAGCCACGCACAGCACCTTGTAGCTCGTCAGGGTGGCGCCTCGGGTTATTTCTTTCTTGGACAGTGTTGACATGAGCCGGAGGGGGACAAAGGAGAAGGCGAAATGGGCCCAGCCGTTCCTGACCCAGGACATTCATGAATGGGGGATTTTGTGCGGACTGCAAGGTAAAATAAGCAGGCGCATATGTCGCAAGCTGAGCAGGTATTATATTGGGCAAGCATTGAAATTGCGCTATTGTTGAATGATCCTGGTGAACCCGCAGTGTAAACAAAAAAATCAAAACAGCGACATTTCGACAGTCCCAAGCCCATTTCGGCTGGACATATTGGGCATATCTGTGCTGCATGAAAAAATGGCAACGAAATCGCAAAATATCCTATGTCTGATCATACTGCAGGCTTTATATAATTAGATCAGGCTGGCAGTGGCTCCTGGACAGGGAAAAGGTTTTTCTGGGGAGGTGTTCCCTGTGCATATGCTATCTACGCATTTGCCACACAGTGTCTCTGGCATTATGCTCGGGCTAGCTTCGGATTGTCTAAAAGCTTTTTTTCACATTTTTCCACCATATTGTCAAAATGAAGAAGAGAATGATCTGCCCAATGTGGCCAAATATTTCAAGGAGGCACTTGTATGCATATTGTCAGGGGAGAGAACGAACAGCACAGCTGTTGTTGTCAGGAACATCTCAGGGCAAAAAAAGGGAGGGCAGGCAAACTGTAAATAAAAGGGGCCTCTGTCCATGCCTTCCGGGGCAGCCCGGGCAAGAGAGTTTCTATTTTATTTTTCAAAGGAAAAACAAGGAGCAGCACCCTTTCCCCCTTCCTGTGCTTTTTCTTTATCTACATCACTAATATATCAACACATACATTATCACAAGGGCACGAATAGTAATGAACACGCCAATGTCGCCGACACACGGCTTTCCCTCCACCAACGCACCACTAACGCCCTTGCAAAGGTCGTCGCTGAAGGCGGACCCGCACCCACACGCATTCACAGAAGACGATTTGCACGACATCCACGCAAAGCTGCGGGCACGCGACCCGCCACAGCAAACAGACCTGGACCACGATCTCCTGCGCAGCACGTACTACGGGCGACGCCTCTACCCGACGTTCGACCCGTCACATCTGCACGCCTGCCCGATGCGGTTCATCCGGCAATTCGAATACACGGCGCAGCACAACAACCTGCCGGTGAAGGCATGGGCCAAACGGCTAAACGCCTGTCTGCACGGGGCGGCAGCCGACTGGGCGTTCGACGAGCAGCCGCTGGAAGTCCCGGTGATGGCGTGGGAGAAGCGCAAAAGGCAGTTCCTCGACTGGGCGCTATTGCCGGCGGAGCAGGAGGTGAGGAGGCAGAGGCTGATTAGGTTTTTCCAGACCGAAGGGGATCTTAGCAGCGACTTTGCCAAGGCATTCGAGGAGCATGCGGTGGGGCTGAGGGATTACCGCGAGGACGTGTGGGTCAGGAAATGCGTGGCGAATATGCGGCCGGCGGTGAGGACGGCGCTGGCCGAGATGTTCCCCGAGGCGATGCCGGCCAGATTCAGGGACCTGCGCGACGCATTGTATGCGGCCGACTGGGACCTGTATGAGGTGGCCAGTGCGCCATTAAAGGTCGCCCGGGAGCCAAGCCGCAGCAGCATGTGCTCGGACCTGCGTCTCTCGGGAGCGCTGACGCCCAGCAATATGCGCGTGCGCCGCCAGACCAGCTCGCCAAGCTCGTCGGCCAGCCTGGGCGTGGCCGAACTAATCCGCATGCTGGCAAGGCTCTCGGAAAAGGAGCGCGCCTTGATCATGGTAGCGCTGGAGCGCATGTCGTTTATTGACGAGGCCAGCGAGCAGCGCAGCCGGCATCTGACCACCCCGCGGCCATCGACATCGCCCAGGCAGTCCATTTCCAATCGCCACAACAGCGCCGAAAGTAGCCTAAAGTACGGCGACCTGGAGCTCGCCAGCCCGGGACTGCGTGGCCGCTCGAATGTGTCGCGTGCGGCCACGCAGATTAGGCTGCGGACAAGGCCGATGACGTCGATGGAGTCGCGGCCGAGCCGGGTGGTTGCCAGTAGCCAGGAAAAGATTGCCAGGCAGGTGAGCACCCGGCGCAGCGACTCGGCACTGACGTCGCGGTCGGTTCACGTGGAAGATGAGTTTTGCCGCGAGTCGGCAGACGTAGATATAAAGTCACCGGAATTCACCGTGCTGCAGCAGAATGTCGCGCCCAGTGCGCGGCGCGAACGGTTTCGGTTCATCCGCAAGATTTCTAATATCCTCACGCATCAGTAGCAACAATAAAGCACATGGTTTCTGTGACATCTCCTTGATGGACTGCCAGGCCAGCATTAAGATGATTTTTTTTGGCTTTGGTGGTTCGGCTCTCATCGATCAAGAAATTTTTTTCTACCTTTTCCATCAACATCATCAGCAAAAAAAAAATCAGACCGACTGCCTTTCCTGCTCTTGTATCTTTTCTTTGTGAGCATTATCTTACGCACTATTATTTTACAGCACCAAGCGACCAGAGGCGGCAAGAGTTTGGGACCGGAGCAACATAAGGAAAGCAGTTTTCGCAGCTAAATGCGCGTTTGGATTCGGCGGCTGGGCCACGACATAAGCAGACACACACGCAGTATCCACACCAGCACCACACTTGCCATGAAGTGGAGCATCCAAATCGTCAGCCCCGCCACGCACACGACCTCAGCGACGTCGGTGCTGGTGCATTTCGACAAGGGCCGCTATCTGTTCAACTGCGGCGAGGGCGTGCAGCGGCTGAGCTTCGAGAACAAACTGCGGCTGAGCCGGCTGGGCAACATTTTCCTGACACGCGTCCACTGGGAGGCCATGGGCGGACTGCCCGGCATGCTCCTGACGCTGGCAGACGGCGGCACGCAGAACCTGCGGGTCAGCGGCGGACCCAACCTGGCCCATGCCCTGGCAGCCACCCGGCACTTCATTCTGCGCGGGAATATGGGCGTCAGCGCCAACGAAATGCGGTCGCCCAATGATGTGTTCCAGGACGACAACCTCAAGGTCAGGGCGGTGCATGTATACCCGGCCCACTACACGCCGCGGGCCCAGGAGCTGGCCATTGACGAGTCCAACGACATGCAGATAAGGCACCAGCTGATTGCCCGCGCATTCGGCAAGCCGCAGGCAGAGCAGCAGACGGGCCGCCGCAAAACCCCGCTGGTGCAGCAGAAAAAGGGCTACTATAAGAAATGCTCGGGCGGCGAGATCGAGCAGCGCCTGGCCGACGAGCCGGGGCAGAAGCGCGCGCGGTCGCCGGAGCAGCGCACCCGACATATCTCGGAAACCAGCCTGCCCGCAGCCACGCCCACCGAGGCTGCGCTCTGCTACATCTGCGAGGGCCCTGAGGTGCCAGGCAAATTCGATGTCAAGGCTGCGCAGGCCCTGGGCTTGCGGCCCGGCCCACTGTACGGGCGGCTGCAGCGCGGCGAGACCGTCGAGGGACCGAATGGACCGATCCGCCCGGAGCAGTGCGTCGGCGCGACACGCCCGGGCCGTGTTTTCGCGATCATCGAATGCCCAAGCCCGGCGTACATTGAAAGCGTCACTAATAACCAGCAGCTGCTGGCGTTGCAGGGGAGCGAGCGGCTGCTGGTGGTGGTGCATGCGCTGGGTGCAGGCGTGGCGACGGACGCGCGGTACCGGCAGTGGGCGGGTGGGTTCGCAAAGCACGTGCAGCATATGGTCAGTGCTCCGGAGGTGGTCCCCGATGGCAATCCGTTCCAGCGCCATCTGCGCGTCCAGGCGGCCATGGCGGCGGTGGATCCGCTTGCCTATGTGCTGCCAATGAGCAGCGGGACGGCCGAGCTGCCGCTGGATGCGTTTCTGCAAGGGAAGAATGTCGTGCGGGCGCAGAGCCTGCTGCGGTTCGAGGTCGAGCCGCGTCCGCGCCTGGTCACCGACGATGTGCCGGAGCTGCGCACGCCCGAGGCGATGCTGGCCAGTGCCCAGGCCGGCACCCTGTATGCTGGCGAGCCGAATGACGAGGCGCCCACGACGAGCCCGACAGAAGTGCAGGGCAGGGAGTCAGGCCTGGTGGTGTGTCCGATCGGCACCGGGTCGTCGGTGCCCAGCATCTACCGCAACGTCAGCGCCAATATCCTGGACGTGCCCGGCTACGGCGGCGTGGTGCTGGACTGCGGCGAGTCGACAGTGGCACAGCTCAAGCGGTTCCTGGGCCACCAGCGCCTTAACCCGCACAATCGCCGCATTCCCAAGACCTTTGAGCAGTTCGTGCAGTCGCTGCGCCTGCTGTACATCTCGCACATGCACGCCGACCACCACCTAGGCGCCATCCTGCTCCTGCACGAGTGGGCCAGGCTCTCGGAGCCGTCCAAGCGGCTCACAGTGCTGGCGCCGGCTCGGTTCCATGCCTGGCTCAACGACTTTGCTGGCGTGCAGCCGCTGGGCCTGGAGCGCATTGACTTCATTGACTGCCAGGACGCACGCATTGACGGGCGGTCCTCCGCGGCCCGCGCGCTGCTAGGCCAGGCCAAGGCTGCGCTGGGGCTGACGGAGCTGGCCACGTGCGGCGTGGTCCACTGCCCGTGGGCATACGGCCTGGCCATGACGCACCAGTCGGGCTGGCGGCTGGTGTATTCGGGCGACACGCGGCCATGCAAGAGCCTGGTAGACCTGGGCCGGCGCACGCCGGTGACAGTGCTTTTGCATGAGGCGACGCACTCGGACGATCTGCTGGAGGACGCGATAGCCAAGCGCCACACGACGGTCAGCGAGGCCGTGGCCATGGCTGTAGCCATGCAGGCAGAGAACCTGCTGATGACGCATTTCAGCCAGCGGTGTCTGGCGCTGCCGCGGTGGAGCGCCCCGGCTATCTGCAGTGCCAGTGTGCCGCGGCTCGGCCCGCTGGTGGATGGCCCGGCGCCTGTGGATTACGAGGGGACGCAGGAGCTGCTGGGCAACCTGAACATTGCCTCGGCCTTTGATATGTCAGCCTACGGCCCCGCCGATATCGCCAGATATAGGAAGAATGCCGCGAAGTTGCGTCAGGTCTTGCGTAACGAGATCCGCGCCCTGGCTGCTGAGGAGGCCGAGGATGTCGATGAGGAGGATCCTAAGAGTCCGCCCAAAAAGACGACCGCGAACAAGCTGCAAAAATAGACACTCCATGCACTTTGATCACAAATCACATATGGCTTTTTTTGTTTCCTGTAAAAAAAACACACCCAATGCCCCCGTTCATATTGGCGTCAGCTACCATGCATATAAAGCCCCTATGCAGCCCGCACATGTATTCCAGGGAATTTATACACCTTCTTTCACCCAGAGACAATGCTTGCTGCAATTTCTCCTGCCGTGCGCTTTGCCTTCATCGCCGCCTGCATGCTCATGCTGGCCGACTACATCAACTCAGGCCCCCCGAAAGTCTGCTCCGACATCCACTGCACCTGCCCCTGCCACGACGACCCGCCATCTGATACATGTACATGCCCAATGCACTGCAATTATCGCGAGAACATCTGGCTGCGCGTTAACGAGATCCGCAAATTGGTTCGCCCGCCGCTTACACGCAGCGTATATGTGGCGACTGACTCTCCCGAGCCTGCTGATGCCTGGCAGACCAGAGAGGAACTTGAAAACCGGCACCAGCGCATGCTCGAGACCATCCAGTCCTACGAGAACACCATCGCCAGCCTGCGCAAAGATCTCTACGAGATCCACTCCCAGTACTGCGACCTCTACGACGCCTACATAGACACGAGCCTGCAAGACTAAAACCAAAAAGATTTTATTTAAAAAAACTTTCTAGTCTACTGTGCCTCGTTGATGGTCTTGCGGAACAGCGCAATGACCTCCTCCGGCGCCTTGGCCTTGAAAATAGACGACCCTGCGACAATCACATTGGCGCCGGCCTTGGCCGCCACCGCAATGTTTTCGGGCGCCAGTCCGCCGTCCACCTCAATGTCCAGGTCCGGGAACCGCTTCCGCAGCTTCTCCACCTTCTCCATGCACTCGCCCATAAATGCCTGTCCGCCGAACCCAGGCTCCACCGTCATCACCAGCACCTGGTCCACCAGTCCTGCGTACTCGTATGCATCCTCGATGGATGTCCCAGGCTTGATCGCCAGGCCGGCCTTCATCCCGCGTTCATGCACGCGCTCAATCAATGCCTTGACGTCTTTGGCAACCTCGATGTGGAAGCAGAACAGATCCGCTCCGGCCTCGGCAAAATCATCCACCCACCTCTCCGGCTCAGACACCATCAGGTGGCAGTCCAGGAAGCCCTTGGTGTGCGGCCGCAGGCTCTTGATTATCGGCGCTCCCAGCGTCAGGTTCGGCACAAAATGCCCGTCCATGACATCCATGTGCAGGTAGTCGGCGCCCAGGCTGAGCATGCGCTCGCACTCATCGGCGAGCTTGGCGAAATCGCCAGACAGAAGCGACGGCGCAATCTTGGCAACGACCATTTTTCTAGAGCAAATAAGAGCAGTGGAAAGTTGTAGAAAAAGTAAAAGTGGAAGAGAAGAGAAGGAAAAAAAGCTGTGTGATTCATTGAACCACAAGATTGGCCGATAAAGATCCTGCAAAGATTCACTCATCGCCAGGAGGAGGGGGCGGTGGGGGCGACGCTGGTGGTGGTGGTGGTGGAGGAGGTTGCTCGTCGGCTGGCGGTGGTGGTGGAGGAGGTTGCTCGTCGGCTGGCGGTGGTGGTGGAGCATTAGCTGGAGGCGGCGGTGGAGCATTGGTTGGAGGCGGAGCCTGCTGGTATCCGTTCGCACCATAGTAATAGTCGTACTGCTGCGCGGCCGGCGCCTGGTAATACTGAGCATATCCGCCCTGACTGCCATCCCATTGTGCATTCTGCTGCACCGATCCATATCCTTGGTACGCCGGCTGCCCGTGCGAAGACCGATTGCGAAGCCATGGCGGCGTCGACGGCGGCTGCGGTGGCCGGTAACTCGGCGATAACCGCACCGGCGGTGGTGGACCGGCGGGAAGCGGTGGCGGCGTAGCAGTTCGTGATCCGCTGTCGGGGTTCCGCGTCCACGGCGCCGGCTGCTGCTGGGCGCTGCTGGGCGCGCTCGGCCTGGGCACGTCCTCGCCCAGCTCGGCCATCAGGTTCAGGTACTCCGAGTTGAGCTGCTGGTCGCGCTCTCTGGCCTGCTCCAGCGCCGCCGGGTCATGGCGCTGCGTGCAGTCACGTGCAATATGACCCTTGCCACCGCACACGCGGCAGACAAGACTCACTGTTACGTTTTTCTGCTCCGGGCACTCCCACCGCCGGTGGCCCAGCGCCCCGCAGTTGGTACATGCCTGGCCCTCGTCGTCACGCAGAGTTCCGTTGAGTGCCGCCAGCTCGCGCAGCTGATTGCGCTTCAGGTCGTTGTGGCCTTCGGGTGTCACGCACGCCTTCTGGATGATCTCCTGGACAATCCGCACGCCCTTCCGCACCTTCTCCTCGCTGTCGGCTTGCACCAGGCAATGCAGGTCCTCATCAGCTCCCGGAATATGCATGTCGTCGCGTCGCTTCCCCTCCTTGATCGACCCGCGCCCGCGAATCGAGATCTTGGTGCCCGAGTCACCCTCGATCTTCTTCAGCGTGTTGCCACGCGGGCCAATCAGCAAGCCGATGAAGTTCAGCCCAGGGTTCTCCTCCACCGGAATAAACACCTTCTCTGAGTGCTTCGACTTCTTCTTGTAGTCAGCCGGCGGCCGGTAGCTGGCGTCCCGCCGCAGCTGCTCTTCAACCAGCAGCCCGCGCTCCTCCTCCAGACGCTTGCGGTACCGTGCCTCGCGCGTGTTCGTGCGCTTGCCCTCGGCATTGTATGTTGGCGGCGGCGACGGCGACCGCTGCCCATCCTGGGGTACCACGTCGTTGGTTTTCAGCTTGCGCGTGATTTCGTCGATTCGCACCACTGCCGCGTAGCCCTCTACCTGTTCCTTCGTCATCGCCCCTGCCAGCGCCGTTGCTGCCATTGGCGCCGCCGATTCCACTGCTCCCCACCGGTTACGCCGCCGCCGCTTGCGCTCCCCGCCGTCATCCGCCGCGACCGGCGCTGGTGCCACCGGTACTGGCCCGCTGTCGGCCTTTTTCTGCGGCAGAATCGAGCTGGCCACCAGCTGTGCCCGCTCAATGGCTGCCTGCAGGTCTATTTTGACTGTCTTCTCGCTGCCTTCTGTCACGTCGCGTGCTGCGCCCAGCGGGACGCTATTTGTGCCTGTCGGCCTCCAGCTCATTCTTTTCAAGTAAAGAATTAAAAGTATTTGTGTAATTTGCAAGCAATAAAGGAGAAAAGGCTTGATCACAATCTAGTCGTCCAGATCCACGCTGTATGCGCTGTACATGTCCTTGACCAGCTTTCCCTGGACATCTGCTAGCTTGCCGAACAGAATCTGCCCAGCATCCTTGATGTCGTTGTACCGGTGCAGCCGCTCAATGTGCGCGTCCGTCAGCCCCCGTGCTTTCTCGACTCCAATGCCGTTTGCCAGCAGCGCGTCGCGTTTTTCTTTCTGAGCCCTAAGCTCCTTCTGCAGCACATCGATGGTGTCCCGGAGCTCGCTCTTGCGGTCGCCCTGCGATGCCAGCCCTCTGGTGTCGGCAGCCAGGGGCCTGCGCTTGCCCTTTGTTGGTGAGTCGCTCATGATGAATTGACACCCACTGGCCAGGCGGCATTCTGCCAGCCTGAACAAAAATAGTGCTGGGCTGATTACGCGTGATTATTGGAGAGCCACCATGCGACTCTGGATTTTGGAGCCGAGCCGGCGAAGAAAAATTTTATCTCCCGCATCCGATCCAGAGCCCACTATAAAGCCCGCCTGCCGCCCGGCGGCTATCCGTCGACGCTCCTTGTCTCTGCTTCTCCACCACACATTCATCTACTCTTTAGTGCTTCGCGTACGTATCCGCTCTTGCCTCTGCTGCTTTTTGTCGCACTCCAGAAGGGTGATTATAAAACTGAACACTGAATTTGTCGCAGGAGACTTAATCATCGCTCCTTCGCTTGACAGCTATGTCGACCATTAACCTTTACAGAAATTCCTCTTTTATGACTTTTTATCCTTTGAACCCGCACATGGGTCTGTGCCACCACTGCGTTGTCCACTAAATCGATCCCGTTTATCGCTATAGACTCACGAAAGGTACACCATCGCCCTTCTTCAGGTTGCTCTTTCCCTTGTGAAAGCTACTGCCCTTGCCCTGATGATACTCTTTACCACCTTATTATGAGTCATACGTGATTATACACAAAACATGCATCACCATCTGAGCTCCCCTACCCACACACCCAGTGGATGTGGCCTCGGATCGCAATCAGACTTATTTGCTAAACTTGCTTTTTTGCTTGGAGTTAGGTTATAACCTCTTAGGCACCCGTTCAGGGCTCCGGTGTGGCAGCACGCGGCCGACTTGAGTGGTATGTATTGGAATCCCCTTGTGCTTCCTTTCTTGATTTGAAATGATGACCAAACTTAGTTCAGTTCTGCTACCGATGCAAGCGTGACGATAACTACCATATCTTACCAATATTACCCTGACCCTTCAAATCACGCCCCTCTGTTCTTAACCTACTATACTATGCAATGACACTGGCAACTAAACATCATATGTTTCTCTGCTTTAGGTATCAAGGTAATGTAAAATATTTTTTGTATATTTTTCACGAATAAACCAGAAATTACCCAAACCTCTCAGACCTAATCCATCGGTTGTGCCATCTCCGACTGGCAAATGCTACATGTACTGGATGGGTGTGTGTGGTAGCAGCGTGTTTGCACTTTCGGTGCCTGGTTCCTGAAACACTATCAGGTCTCGTCCACTAGCATTTATTCCCATCATGTTACCCCTTTCTGCAAAAAAAAATGGATATTTACTACCACTGATCAAACCGCAATGGACCTAGCGATATGCCTTCTTGACCAAAAGAGCTTTTACATTCCTGGTGCGGTCCAATCTGACTTGTTTGCGAAGCTGAGCCTGAATAGTCTGCTATACCTTGGACAAGCAACTATCAGACTGACTGGTGACATGCTACATACAAGTTGTCATCATCATCATAGCCCTCATTGAATTGCAAATGGGCGAAATCGAGTCTTAAAACAAGAGCACCTTGGTGGTCAGAACGCTGAATGATCATGCTGAAGGTATGCGAGGACATGTAGGCAAACTATGATTTGGTGATATGAAATGAAATAAACAGCCTCTTGACTCAATACCTTTAAATCGTGGCTGCTCAACAGTCCAGCATCCTGAGAGCGCGGAGTCACTCAATCCGGCACGATGGTGATTTACCAAAGTAATGGTGGATGTGGCCCAGCTACCGTTCGTCGAAGGTGGGCGAGACGACGTGGGGTTCGACCGTCAGGTAATGCGTCGTGACGATGGGACATGTGATTTGGGTCTCGGTCAGATTGGTCTCGTATAGTGAAAACAGCCATTGGAGCAGAGGGCTGGGTGCATTAAGGTCATAGATATCAAACACATCTAGGAATGTGCTGGTGGGTGACATGCTGTGTCACCAAAGTGACGTTTGGGATGTGCTCAGTGAATATCTCCATAGCCATGCGCAGATATTCATTCGGGTGATGTATGTGCACGTCTGAACAATTGCAGCCTGGCTAGCAGGAATCGTCGTCCGAGAGCTTGGGCTTGTTGAACATGCCACCGCCGACAAACTTGATAGACTTGACATCGGTCTAGTTCTTATGCTGGTAGAGTAGTTCATTGAGTAGCTCGACGATAGGAATCAGGCACTTGCATTTGTTGTCCATGATGACGACGATTTTTCTATGGCATCCACCTTCCGTATGTCCTTTCTGGCCCGAACATTACTGTGCCACCTTTTGCGGTGGCCGCCGGTACCGTCGCATGGTCCTGTCATGCGGTGCTCAATAACCAGAGTGTTGACAGAAGAGTCAGGAATCCGCTTGGTCCACCGCGTGCTGAACTTGGAGAGGTTTGTTGCCTGTCTGAGCCGTAGCTATTTTTGAACTGTGGTATCTCATTGCCATTCATTGCATGGGCAAAGATTTTTTCCAGGACGGTGTTTGGAACCTTATCGAAACAAGTAAATATATAGTCAGCTGGAGGTGGCATTTGTGAGCTGAAGAGTAGATAAACTGCCGAGAATAGAGAACGAACGAAACTCCATTGTGGAGGGTAGGCGCTAGTTAGCATATCTTTTTGATATGTGGTACTGTCTGTTGGCAGGATTTCATTGCCATATATTCTCCACTCCCAAGTGCAGCTATTATAGCTATCTTGGGGAAAGTTACAGCCATTGTAGTACATAGTCAGGTTGCATGTCGGCCGCAGGACATGTCACAGGGAAGGTAGGCTGCGGTGGGATGATGGAGTGAAAGAAGCAGCAGCAGCGCCAAAATGCCAGTGCTTCTGGTATGCTTTGCAGGTTTGTGTCCGAAAACTTGACAACGGTTGTGACCTCTTGCTGCAGCCAAGCATATCAACTGGGTACAGTGGATGGGAGTAGACGTCATAATGCTTGCATCCTGCGAGCGCAGGGGGCCGTGATATTCTGACATTCTGTGGTTTTTACTTATTTCTTCCATTGTGTCGAGGAACAGGAGGGAGAAAGAGGGCATAATTACATAGGGGCAGTATATAGAAGCCCAGGAAAAGGGAGCCAGGTGAATGACAGAGCCAGGAAGGACACAGGCTTCTGTCTCTTCGTAGACTTGGTACTCGCAGAGAGGAGCTATGCACTAGGCACGGTGTCCTGTTCACACTCGCCGTTGCGCAAGCGACTCTGATTTGGTTTGTGACGACTGGCATTTGATTTCAAAGTCCTTTCCCTGGAATCTGTTTTAGCTCATAGAGCGTGTTAATCTTTTCTCTCTCTTTGACACTCGCAACCCAGGTACCGGCTCGCAAGACAGCCCTTGGATGAACACAGGGCGGGTAGCATATGCCAGGCTATGCAGCGTTCTGACAGCGCAAGTACACCAGTGTCCAGTTCTATATTATCACCTGCTAAAAATCCCTAGCTGGTCCAAGTGTGGGCAAGGCCACGGAAGCTGCGGGACCAGCTCGCGGCGGACGCGCTCTATCAAATGGCTGCAGCTGTGTCTGTATAGCGAGATGCGCTCCAGCGATGGTATCAGCGATGCGACAACAAGTATTTGCTCGATGACCTGCCAGCCAGTGTAGCCTTTGTAGTGCACCACCCGGAGATTTGACAGTCTCGATAAAACCGGCTGCGCGGACCCTCCAAAGACTCTCTCGATGTCGCTCCGCTGAAGGTGCCGCCCGTTCCTATACTCTTGTCCATTGTTTCCCAAGGCGATATATAGCGTCTTGGTGGAGGCGCATTCCACCAGAGCCCGTATTACAATCCCTTCAAAACAGATGATGTACGTCAAAACATACCAAGGCCACACAGGCATGACATGCACACTGCTTCCACGTCGTATGCCTTGCAAATGCTCAAAAATTTGCTTTTTATATTCGACAAGAAGGTTAAAAACAAACTCTTTAGGCCTCAGTGGCAACAGCAGCGGTAGCGCGGGTGTAGATCAGCTGCGAGTTGTGAGCAGAGATCAGGCGGATGGAACCGCGGGTCTCGAGCTCGCGCAGAGCACGGCGGGCAAGCGAGCCGTTGATGCGCAGACGGTCGACAAGAACCGACGGGGTGATCAGCTTGTAGGCGGGGACCTCCTTCTCCAGCTTGGCGAGGGTGGCAGCGTCGAAGATCACGGCGTTGTTGGCCTTGTCCTGGACCTTACCCTTGGACCACTTCTTCTTGTTCTTCGAACCCGCGGACGACTTAGCAGCAGCAGCCTAAACAAATTAAAAACAGGTGTGGAATTGAGTGGTGCGTTCGGTTGTTGCCATTGCGCGGTTGCTGCTCAGGCAGCGAATTAGGGATTGCTGCGCCTTGTTCATAAACGCGTGGCCGGGGCTGAGAGGGATGCGCTTGCGAATTGTCAGACTTTGGCAACGACGCGAGGATTCACCAGACTGGAATTCATGCGAATTCCCGCCATATTCCAAATTCAAATTGTCTCTTCGTCTCCGAATTTCGTCCCTTGGCCAAAAATAGTCCGGCCATGTCGTCTGGTTTATACCAAAAAGCCAGAGTTGCCTCCCACATGGCGCGCATCCATCATCCCCGGCCCCGCCGAATACATCCATTGCGGCCCGCCGAATCCACGATGGATCTTTACCATTTTTTCAAGTGTGTTTTAAAAAAGCAGAGCTTAATTGAGAAAGGCTGTGCCTCTGTCTCCGCCGAGCGGCGCGTGCTTTGGGCTTCCCCCACCCCACCCCACCCACAAATTGCGAGCCCCACAGATCAGCCTCAGGTCCAGATTACATCTGACTAAATCTATTATCAATAATCACATGATTCTATTAATGGGCAAACGTTGAGGCTGGCGGATGGCCAATCTCGTGGTCCTCCTCGTCGTCAAACTCGTCCTGGTGCGAGCGCTCGAGCACTGCCTTCTGGCGCTCGCGCAGGCTCTCGCTGATGCGCTTGTGGGTGCGCACGGCGACGCGGTCCTCGCGGGCGGCCAACTCCTGGTGCTCCTGGCGCCGCGCGTTCTCGGCCAGCGCCTTGTTCTGGCCGGCTATGATCCAGCGCTGCGAGGACATCTCGACGAGCCGGCTGATGGCGCGCTGGAAGGCAAACACCTCTTCCTCGCCAGCATAGGTGGAGACGGCGGAGAACTTGTCGGCGGACTGGATGGCGTCGGTGGGCGTGGGCAGGGTGGCGGCGCGCGAGCTCTGGAAGTCGCTCATTTCGGCGTGGCCAGTAAAGAGCGTGTAGATGTCGGATTCGGAGCTCATGATCAGCACGCAGTGCGCCTCGTACAGGGCATCAATCAGAGTGATGAACCGGCGGGCCTCGTTGCGGTCCGACATGTGCATGACGGGCACGTCGGTCAGAAACACGGCCTTGTAGTGCTTCGCCAGCTCAATGTAGTCGGCAGCGCTGTGCGCGTCCTTGCACAGCTGCGCAAACGTGAACCGCGCGACACCGTTGGCCGAGGCTGGGACGTTGAGCGTGCGGCCGAGGAAGCGCAGCGGCTGGTTCGTTGCCACCGGGGCACTCTCCGAAGCCAGGCCAAACAGGGCATGCATGACCTTGTTGGTGTCGGCAGTGATCGGCGAAAAGTACACAGACCCGGACTCCTGCGCAATCTTGCGGTAGTCCGTGCCCGAGTCGAGCGAGACCACCTCGCAGCGCTGCTTCAGCAGCTCAATGCACGGCAGGAAGCTCTCGCGCTGGATTCCGTTTTTGTACAGCTCGTCTGGATGCCGGTTCGACGTGGTTACAATTACCACGCCGTTGTGGAACAGCTCCGTGACCAGGCGCCGCAGGACCATCGCGTCGGCAATGTCGGTGACCTGGAACTCGTCGAAACACAGCACGTAGGCGTCGGAGGCCAACTCGCGGGCTATTGTTGGAACTGGGTCGTCTGTGGACTTGTGTGTGCGCTTGAATGTGTTGATGCGCGCATGCACGTCAAGCATGAATGCATGGAAGTGGATCCGCCGCTTCTTTTCTGTCGGAACCGTGTCATAAAACAAGTCCATCGTGGTCGTCTTGCCTGTCCCGACATCGCCATATATGTACAGCCCCCTGGGCGTGCCTTGCGGCATTCCGGTATTTGTGCTGCCCCTTTGGAAAAGCTATGTGTGGAAAATATTAGTCATGTGTTTGCATGTCGCGAACTTTGGGGTGTCGTTCGGCGATGTCCGGAAGCACGCACGAGAGCAGATGTGCGTTTCAGGAACAATACTTGCCAAGGTCTCCTCCTTTTTACATGGCCCGCATGCTTACCTTCCAGAAATACCCCGCAGCCGGCTTTTGCTCGCCCACTGGCGCTGGAGAGTAGCCCAGAAGCTCCTGATAAAGGCGCTCGAGCCTGGAGACTATCGATCGCTGGAAACTGTCGTCAATGAACTGGCCGACCTCGACCATGTGCCTATACTCGCTTACAGGCCCGTGTGTGTTGTCTGCATTATCGTGCTCTACTGAAACAAGCTGTTGTATCAGCAAAGCAGGTTCTCAATAGAAAAAGTTCAGCCGTGCCTACCCCTCCCCAAAATTCTGCGTCAGTGCAGCCACAGCCATCTGTTCCCATGCGCACAAAGGAAGAGGCTGCAATGACCGCTTTCCAGAGCGGATGCACAGCGAGAGAAAAAAGATAGGAGAATAAGAAAAAAACACGAAACTCTCCGATACGTGCCGATCGGCTCGTGGGCTTGAGAGCAGGTCACGTAGAAAAGATGCCAGCAAACACCTACCTTTGACGGCAGCAACAGCGGGCGCTGCTGAGCGGTTTACAGACGAATGTAATTTTCTTGCCGTGAGCAGCGGCCTGTGCGCAGGCAATGCGAGTCGTCTGGGCGCAGTGTCCAGGCACAGCAGATGCCTGGACGTCAGTCTATAGGTGAGCGGCCTGAGCGCGGCTGAGCGGTACATACTGTGTATAAAACTGAAATATGAGAGGGAAAAGGAAAGTAAAAAGCGCAAAACCCAAAAAAGGAGCAGGAGAGAATTCAAAGGTGTCCAGCGAAGGCCTTTAAATATCTTTGGCATTAAACAGCGTGTTTCTGTTTTGGGGGGTGGCTCGGGTGTTTGCACCCCCTCCTGTGGCCAGCAGTGGGGAGGCTGATAAGGTGCTCGCTTAATAGCTGCTGTGTATCTCGCACATGACACGTCAGTGCGACTGCTGGAATATTGCTCACCGTTCTGTGAGAAAATCATTTCACCCGGAGATACCGCTTGTTCGTATGGCCCGTGCTCTCCAATGCGGGGGAGCAAGAATTTTCTTCCCCTCGCGCGTACGCACAGCCCGCATATGGCCTTTATTTGCTGGCAGTTGCAATGCAATATTTTCACACGATCGAAAGGGAAAAAATAGCAAGGCAGCATGGGGGCGGTATTCAGGAGGGTCCGACGCATGAAAGTTCTAGCGAGCGGACTCATCAGGCTAGGAAGCGGAGATGCCTGCGACCCGGAATTTGGTGCGGGATGCCGCATTTGATAGCGGGTTCCCACCGGCTTGTAGCGAAGCGGGCATGCCATCTTATGCCCGGGTGCATATAGCGGATGTCCTCCATTGCTGTGGCAGATACCATGCGAATGTAGGCGGGCCGGATACATGCATGATGGCGATAAGGCAAGGGTCCGGGTCGGAAAAACAAAAAGCATCAACAAAGCTTGTCCTGGTCCGAGCCCCTAGGCTTCGAGATCCGCGGAAATCTAATTATCAGTCCTCATCAGCGCCAGCGGATTTGGGGTGGCTGCGTCTGTGGGTACATGCTAGGGAAGGCAGCAGCATGCAGCTTGGCAAGGAGGCACACTCAGTATAAAAATAGCCCTGAAGCTTGGCGCCAGTGCACATGCTGTTGTTCTCTTGGTGTCGTCACTGACCTCGGCTCTCTTCATCTCATCTCAATTTCCACCAGCTCATTACTTTTTTCCCCCAAGGAGAAAACATGTCCTTTGTTCAGAGTAAGCGTCCAACAGCCTGCATAGACTGTGCGTAAGGGGGTGGAGCAGCAGTGTCTAAACCACAGAAACTTCTTGTCCTAGAAGAATATTTTGCACCGAACCCGACCACGGCGCGCGGACAGGCCGTGCGGCTGACAGCGGACCCCGCCGGCGAGCGGTTCGTGTACGCCAGCGGCAAGACTATCGTTATCCGGTCGCTCGCGGATCCGTCGCAGGCAAGCGAGTACACGGAGCACCTAGCGGCGACAACGGTGGCGCGGTTCTCCCCGTCGGGCTACTACGTGGCATCAGGCGATGTGTCCGGCAACGTGCGGATCTGGGACTCGGTGAATGCCGAGCATATGTTGAAGAGCGAGTTCCGGCCGATCTCGGGGCGCATCAGCGACATTGGGTGGGACGGCGACAGCCAGCGCGTGTTGGCGGTAGGCGATGGCAAGGAGCGATTCGGACACGTGTTCTCGTTCGATTCGGGTAACTCGCTGGGCTCGATTGACGGGCACAGCAAGCCGATCAATGCGTGCAGCATGCGGCAGAGCCGGCCGATGCGTGCAGTCACCTGTTCGGATGACGGTACGTGTGTGTTCTTCCACGGCCCGCCGTTCAAGTTTGACAAGACGCTGAAGGACCACACGGGGTTCGTCAATGACGTGCGGTATGCGCCCGGCGACGCGTATTTTGCCAGCGTGGGCTCGGACAAGAAGATCTTCCTGTACGATGGCAAGACCGGCGACCTGGTGCGGCAGGTGGCTGCGGACTGCCAGGACGCGCATACGGGGTCGATCTAT
This sequence comes from Linderina pennispora, assembly GCF_002104995.1. Classification (NCBI taxonomy): domain Eukaryota; kingdom Fungi; phylum Kickxellomycota; class Kickxellomycetes; order Kickxellales; family Kickxellaceae; genus Linderina; species Linderina pennispora. The sequence continues at coordinate 261,658 of NW_024468254.1, read as the reverse complement.
GCAGTATCATGGAGCCCCGACGGTAAGTTCCTTGTGACGTCGTCGGGTGACCGCACGTGCAAGTTCTGGGATATCGAGGCCGACAAGCTCGTGCATACCGTCGCGGTTGGCAAGGGCTCGACAGCGCCCGACCACCAGCAGGTCGGTAATGTGTGGGCAGGCTCGCACATCATTTCGCTGTCGCTGTCAGGCGACATCAACGTGCTGAGTCTCGAGTCGCCTGAGCCTGTGCACGTGGTCACCGGCCACCAGAAGGCCATCACAGGCGCAGCGCTGACACCGTCGCATGTACTGTACACGGGCAGCTATGACGGCAAGGTTTGTGCCTGGGACTTTGGCTCTGACGCGCCGGGAATTGCAGCCAACGTCTCTGGTACGATGGCCAACGGGCAGATCAGGGCCATGGCAGCTGCGGCCGATTCGCGCGTGGCAGTCGGGTTCCTCAACGACTCGGTACAGTTCGTCAGCAATGCGCAGCTCGCGGGCGGCTCCTCGATCGGACTGGGGGCAGCACCCCGCTCATTGGCAATCTCCAGCAGCGGCGACGCGATCGTCGCAGTGCTCGAGAACGACGATCTGGTTGTGGCACGCAATGGACACGCTGCCAAGGTCGCTGTGGCCGAGACGCCATCGCTGCCCAGGGCCGCTGCCATCACACCCTCGAACGGACTGGTCGCTGTGGGCTTCCAGGACGGCTCGGTGCGCACCTACAAGCTCGACGGCTCGGCGTTGGTATTCACGGGTGCAGTGGTGACGCGCAACAGCCGCGAGATCACGGCGCTGCGATTCTCGCCCACCGGCGACCTGCTGGCGATCGGCGATGCCGGCGGTAAGATCATGCTGGTCAATGCGGCATCGGGCGATCTCGTGACGTCGCGCTGGGCATTCCACACCGCGCGCATCTACTCGATCGCCTGGGCTCCCGATGGCGCGCACGCCGTGTCGGGCAGCTTGGACGGACACGTGATCGTCTGGAATGTCGCCGCGCCCATGAAGAAGATCCACATCCGCAACGTCCACCTGGGCGGCGTAGCCGCCGTCGCGTTCCTCTCGAACGACTCGATCGCTAGCACTGGCGCCGACGGCAGCGTCAAGGTCTTTGATCTGACGTATTAAATGGAGGAGTATTATTTCATTTCACTTTCTGCAAAATAAACAAAAAAGCACTGGTGTCTTCTATATCACGACAAGAAATACAGGCTGGCCACGATGCTCAGCAATGTCAGGGCGGCTGCCATGGCGAATATGATGAACCGGAACTTGGGCTCCAGGTCGCCCAGGCGGTACCATTTGATAAGCTGCATCTGCACAGCGGCGAACAGAACCACGCATACGCCCAGTAGCGCATGTAGGGCTACGCCGGTCTGCACGCCCCGCACCAGCGACAGCGTCAGCATCAGCACCGCAACCGCGACAGTGTACACACTGCCGAACCGCTCGATCACCAGGTCGCGCCGGCTGGTCCCGCCAAACAAGGGCTCGTCCATAATGTGAATTTGCGAAGAAAAAACAAGATATAAAGAACAAGTGGGGAAGTATCGGCTGAGAACCAAAATGCAGCCCAAGCAAGAGGAAAAGAGAGAGAAAATCGCACTATTTCTAAAGCGCGAAGACCGAAAAAAACAAAGTGAATTTCCCCCTCAGCTCCCTTTTAGGCTGGCAGCTGCGCCAAGCAAAACAGTCCCCGGGATAATACCGCCAAGCTATCGCCATTAGGATTCCACCGGATGCCCAACGCCAGGGCATTGGCAGCCGGCACCTCGCACACCATACATCCCTTGGCGTCCTTCCACAGGTAGACACTGGACGATCCCGTGACCACTGCCAGTACCGACTCCACCGGGCTCCACCGGAACTCACGCACCGCCAGCTGCATCTGCACCACCGCCACACACCGCATGCGGTCGGTCCGCCACACCCACACGCAGTTCGGCATGGTCTCGTCGCGCGTCGCCAGAAACACTCCGTCGGCGCTGAATGCCGCCGAGACGCCTTGCCGGCTTCCCACCCGGTGGATATCTGCTGGCACATATTTCTGCACCTTACCCTGCACCAGATCGAACCGCGTGCGCCGCCGCGCCGCCGGGCTGCCCAGCGCCTTGGCCTGCTGCGCCAATGGCACATCGACGTCGACTTCTAGGAACACGTCGGCTGATGATGGCGGAATGCGGCGGTGCTCCAGCGTGGCGATGCTCCGCCACGTCAGGTCGTTCAGCATCCGGATCTTGCGGTCCAGCCCGCACACCGCCAGGAGCTCGCCCGCCGGCGCCCACACTGCGCGACCCACGCCCAGCCCAGAATCCGCCAATGCACGCTTCATGATGCCGATTGCATTCAGTACCACGACCGAGAAGGTCGCGGGCATGTCCCAGGCACACAGGTGGAGGCCGTCGGGCGACCATGTGACGCCCACACAGTCCACCATGTCCTCCAGCGGGATCTCACGCGCCATCTCCCACGTCCCCACACCATATATGCCAATGTAGTCGCGGTAGTCGTGACGCTGCACCAGCGCCATGTACGTGCCCTCGGGGTGGAATGCCAGGCTCGCCCACCCTGATTTTGGGTGCTGGATGTACCGCCGCGCGCTGCCGTCCAGTGCCCAGATCGACAGCCGCAGCTCCAGCTCGCTCAGCGTCAGAATGTGCCGCGCATCCGGGGACCACTGCGCGCGCGTCACCTGTGCTGCCTCATCGATGATGCTGCAGCGCCACTGCTCGTCCTCTAGCGACCACACATCGACGCGGTTCTGCGCATAGGATGCGGTCAGAATATACTGCGAGTCGCTCGACCACGCCACGTCCTGGATGGCCGAGTATTCGCATGCGTATACGCGCTGGATCCGCTTCGGGCTCTCCGAGTCGCGTACTATCAGCCGGTGCTCCACGGCCATGGCCACGTACTGTCCGTCGGGCGAAAACGACACGAGCGAACTGCTCTGCTTGTACAGCTCAGAAAACTCCATGTCGCTGCTGCCTGTACGTAAAAGAGAAAAACAAGGGTTGGTTGACGTTTGGTGAATTGAAAAAGAAAAATGTAAAGCAGAAAAGTAAACAACTGGAGGGGAACAGTGATCCGGGAATCTGATCCTTTTACTTGGGCAGCCACTTTTCGGTCCGGAGCTTCTCCGCCGCAGTCTTGTACTTTTGCGCTGCCGCCGAGTCCCTGACGCTGTCGATCAGCGCGGTCCACTCGGCGGTCTCGAATGCCGTGCGGGCCGGCTTCCGGAACGCCTCGCACTTGGCCACATGACGCAGGGTGCCAACCGAGTGCTTGACGATCTCGGCAAACCGCCCCGCCTCCACAGTCTTCGCATCCTCAGTAGGCATAGCCACCGATGCCAGCACCGCCGCAAGCGCACTCTGCATTGCTCCCACCAGCTCGGTGGCCAGCGGCACAGCTGTCTTCTGGCCCGCCTCCTCGGCCAGCCGCTGGGCGCTCTGGGCCGTCAGCGCAGCGAGCTCAAACACGTGGGCCTGGCGGAACGTGTTGATGGCAGCGCCGGGCTTGCCGAACTCGGCCACAGCGGCGGTGGCCAGCTTCCAGGGCACTGCCAGCTGGGCAGCGTGCAGCTTGGCTGCCAGCGGCTGGAAGAACGGCGTCTGCAGTTGCGAAGCCTTGCGGCCAAAGAAGTCGCGCTGAGCAGCGGCGTAGCACTCGCTGACCAGCTTCTCGCCGGGCTTGCCGTGGGTGTCGATCACGGCACGTGATACGAACGCCGACAGGGCGCCCAGCGTGCGCAGCTGCGCCAAATCGCCTGCCCGCATGGCCCACTTGTGGGCAATCTCGAGCACACTGGCCGCCGTCTCCATGGGGAACTCCTGCGGGAACTCTCCGGCACCGCGGCGGTCAAGCATAGCCATGATGCGCTCGTAGATTGGGCGGTTGCGCGAGTCGCGTGTGATGCTCTTGGCCTGCCGCACAAGCTCCAGCAGCAACGTCATCACGAACGCGTGCTGCGGCTGGCGCGCCATGAACACGTCGGCCAGGTCCAAGACGCGCAGCTTGAAGTTGGCAAACGAAATCTTGAGGTTGCGCGCATCCGCCTTCTCCTGCTTCTTGATGGCAAAGATCTCCGCCAGCTTGTCGTCGAACACCGTCATCTGCTCGTCATCGAACTCCTCCCCCTCCGAGCCGCTGGCTGCATCGTCGCGAACCACACCGTCGCCCAGTGCCTCCTCGATCTTGCGACGCAGCTCCTCGTCGACGGCTTCGATCTGCTCCGGTGCAATTGCGTCCTCGTCTTCATCCTCCTCAGGCTCCTCGTCCTCCTCACCGGCGCCCATGGCCAGGTCGTCGGCAATCTCCATCTCCGTCTCAATATTGCCGCCGTCCTCACCGCCCATGCCCTCGCGCGCCCGGATCACGCCCAGAATCGACTCTAGCGCATCCTCTGTCAGCATGCCAGTGAACGGAGCAAACACCTGCACGCACAGCTTCCGCACCGCCGCCGACTCCTTGGTCATCAGGCTGATCAGAATATCCGTCAGCACCTCCACCGGCATCGGCTCCCCTTCCTCCTCGGCCTTGGCTGCCGCCCGCGTCTTGCGCTTGGGCAGAGTCTTCTTCTTGGCCCCGTCAAGCGCCGGCACAAGCTTTTCGTAGCACTCGCGCAGCTCGCCCAGCGCATCCATGTACTCACTCGCGTCGTTGGCGGAGTTGGTCAGCACCGCCAAAAGGCAGATGTTGGCGATCAGGAGCTCAAGGGCCCGGAACCGCAGCGCATTGTCCATGTTGCTCTTGGCCTGCTGCGCGGTCTTGGCCGATATCGCCTTCAGGTCCTTCAGCGTCGCCTCCACCTCCGGCAGCACCTCGTCAAAGTTCGCAATGAACGGACGCGTGACGTACTGCTTCGCCGCAGCCACTATGCGTGTCAGCGCTGCTGTGGCCCAGACGGTCCCGTCACGTGCGCAGCCCACTCCCAGCCGCCGCGAATCGCCGCTCTCCTCGCCTGTCTGGCGGTTGAGATCGCCGACGAACTGCAGCAGATCGGTGGCGCACTGCGCGCGGTTATTGGCTGAGATCCGCGGAACCGGCGCCTCAGGGCACTCTGGAATGGTCTTGGATGCATCAAACACCTCGAGCGACGCATGGACTGCCAGGAAGTTCAGTACATTGCGCACAACCTCGTCGGTGTTGTCGGCCTTGGCAATGCGTACCACACGAACCATCTGCATGATCGCCCACTGCCGCTGCTTCTCGGCTGTCCGCGTGTTGAGCTCCTCGGCCTCCTCGCCGTCCTTACCCGGTGCCTCCGGGTTGATGTACAGCTTCTGGAGATATGTGACGTAGTCGGTGATGGCGCTTGCGTCCAGCTTCGCCACAATGCGGTTAGTCACCATTGCACTAAGTGTGCTGCCGCTGTTGCTGCCTGTGCTGTTCTTGTGGCTCAACAGGTGCGTCAGCATTGCAAATCCGACCTTGCTGTCGGCCTCCGCCGCCCTGACCAGCTTCTCGGCTGTGCGCGCCCCGACCTTGGCCAGCGGCGTGTTTTTCTTGACCGACACGTTTTCCGACATGCACCGCACCAGATTGGGCGTCATCAGCGTCGGGATCATCGCCTGGCTCATGTGCGGCAGCACGCGGTCTAGCAGCAGGAATCCCCAGTACCGCTTGAACTGCGATCCGCCCGGAGCAAACAGCCGCCCATCAACCACCGCATCCCACAGCTGCGCAAAGCCTGCCACATGCGTGCGCTCCGCACCGCGTGCCTGGCCAAAGTACAAATCGAGGATCTCATCCCATACCGTGTGCAGCTGCGGGTGCCAGCTCGAGAACAGCGCCGGGTTGTCGCTCGACGACTCGCTCAGGATGCTTGCCAGCTTGCCCATGTTCTCGCGGCACAGCAGGTGAGCGCCATGCCACTTGGGGAATGCCGTGTGCCAGTCGAACTCTGGGAATGCACGCCGCAGCCGCAGCGCCAGCAGAAGCTCGTCCGGCGTCTCCACCATGCCCTTGTTCAAGGCAATCCCCACAAGCTGCGCAATCAGCGAGTCGCGGTCCTCGTGAGCCGCCAGAACAGGCACCAGCGACGCCATCGTCACATAGCAAATCTCGCGGCAGTAAGTCTTTTTCGCCCCGATCTGCGTCAGCTCCACCACAATCCGCTTGATATCCGCTGCCGTCGTGCTTGCTGGGCGTGCCAACGCCCCGGACTGCACCAGCGCCATGATACCAAACACCCGCCCGAACCGCATGTCCCGCTGCTCCTGCCCCTTCATGCTGCTTGTCGCCGCGCAGTGCTTCCACAGCAGATCCAGTACCACCTTCGACGAAATGCACGGCACCCGCGCCAGCAGCTCTGTCAGCGCCAGCGAGAACCCTTGCCGCGCCCCGTCGCGCGGACTCGCCAGGCCCTTGATCAGACGCTTGATCGCGTATGCCACGTCCGACGCGCATATCCGACCCAGATCCTCCTCCGTCGCCGCCACCTCTGTGCTCGCCGGCATTGCCGCCTGGAACTCGCACAGAGATGTGATCAGCTGCGCCGCCGCCGCAACGCGCTTGCTCTCATCCAGCGACGCGAGGTCCCAGTAAAAGTTTAGCGTGGTCGACATTTCTGCTAAAACAAACCTTTGTTCACCTCTTGTAATATATAGATCTGTGCTTTTTATATGATATGGAACGGCTTGACAAAAAACGCACGTCCCGTTGTCAATTCCAGACAAAAGTGTGTATAATATGAAACGGGGGATATGAGGTTAGAAAGAGGCGGTCAAGAGAAGAGGAAAGCTGGAAACCCCCTCGACCAGCGCACTTTTTTTTTGCTCCACTGATCACCGATACAAAAAATTTTCTTTTTTCGCTAATGAGCCGATCAGCTAGTAGCCACGGATCATCCCACAGCGGCCAGCGGGCAAAGGGGCATCCTGTCAGCCCCGCTGGCAGAAAAGGTGCCACAGACCTTGGCTGCATATCGGCTCGCATGTACGCATGCTCCCTCCAGCTGTCTTCGGCCCAATACATAACCTCGCCCATGCTCGTCCTATACATCATTGCTGGCCTGACTCATACACTTGGCCTGGCAGCCGCTGCTTCTGTAGACGCCTCTGTCAGACACCAATGCCCCTATTGCCGACTCGGCTCGATTTCAAAAGCTCCTGCTCCTTCCCTCTCCATCCCCAAAATTTGCTCTGCAGTCAGCTCGGCGCGCTTGCTAAATCTTTAGTGTTATCTTCGCCGGTTTTTGTGCCAGCTGTATCAAGCGCATATTTTCTGCCCACTTTTTTTTTTCCTTTCCTAGCTAGTCGCGATTTCTATATTTCTTCTTCTTTTCCTCATACAGCCCTAACAATGTCGCAAGTTCGCCAGGTTTCGTCGCTCTTCAAGGTAACGTTTCGCTGACGGGCTTTTTTCTGGTCGTGGACCTGAATCGCACCCCTGTAAATTGGACAAGTGCCGGAAGGGCGAGTATTTAGTGACTGCTAATGTTTGAATTTGGCTGAGGTAGATTTCCCGCTGGGTCGCTCTGGGCGGTGGTCTCACATACGGTTACGTGCACTCCTGCACTCTGCGCAACGATGCCGAGACGAAGCGGATCAACGACAAGTACGCCCACCAGCTCACGCTTATTGAGGAGGCGAAGAAGAAGTTCGCCGAGAAGAACTCGTCGGGCAGCACCGAGTCGTTCAACTTCGAGGACCCGAACTTTGACGCCGACAAGTGGTTCAAGCACATTGAGTCCAAGTACTAGATATTCCCCTCCAACAAATAAATCTCGAAATGGTTGAACCTGCAGCGTTTAACTCTTTTCTAAACCTCCTGTGTGTCTGGTTTGCAGAATGCCTTTAAAAGTCGACCGGATCCTCGTCCAGGCCCAGCCACTCGTACAGCTCGTCGATTTCGTTCGCCTTGAATGCGTCGTCGTAGCACCCCTTGAACTCGCCGTCGACGTGGATCTGCGGGATGGTCATGTTGCCCAGCGACTTGACCTTCATCCGCCGCTTCGCCACCTGGTCCGCGGCAATGCACACAAAATCGTACTCGATCTCGTTCGCATCCAGCATGAGGAACAGATCCTTTATCTGCTTCTTGTAGATGCGGTTGCCCGACACCGTCGAGCCGAACACGCGCACACGCGGCTTCTCCTCGGCAACAGGGGCGGGCCCGTCGTCCTTGTCGGGGAGCTCCTCTTTGGGGGATTCTTCCTTAGCCGGGACCTCTTCCTTGGGAGACGCTTCGATCTTGGTGGAGTCCACTTCAGCAGGAACCTCTTCTTTAGGAGACCCCGTCTCAGGAGACTCTTGACGAGCCTCCTCAGCCTTGGGAGACTCCTTCGCAGCACCCTTGCCCTCATCCTTCTTCTCCCCAGCTGTCTCCTCTTCTTCCTTAGCAGGCGCAGAGGGATCCTCGAGAACCGCTGTGACCTCAGTCACGGCTGGCATGGCTGCGAGCTTCTCGGTCAGCTCCTCAATGTCAGCATTTGCGGTGGCTACCCCATCTGCTGGCTGCTTCTCGGCAACAGTATGCACGGCCTTGTCCTCAACAGACGTCATTTCTAGATGATGCGTAGTAATTTTACAAGAAGGGGTTATGCACAACAAATATGGAATAGCAGTGAACGTAACGAAACAGAGCAAAAGAAACGTTGGCTGGCCAGGAGAAGCAAAAACAGGTCGCCGCTGCTTGTCAGAGCGCCTTGGGCGTGGCTCCTGAAAAATAAGATCCCAAATCACGAAAATAATGCGCTGTTGGCTGGTGAAGCTTTCGCCAGGCTGCCTCCGCCGCCATGGCCTGTTTAAAAAACTCCTTTTAACCCATCTCCGTCCAGTCTTTTTGTTTTTCCTTGTGCACATTGCCTTGCCCCCTTGCTTCATTCCTCACTTTTTTTCTGTACATAACTACTTCACGTCCCTTCCCTCAAAAATATGAGCACACAGGCTATTGTCGATAGGATCGCTCGGAAGAAGCAGGAGCTGGCGGCGCTGAGGCGGATACAGGCGCTGTCGGAGTCCACAGACGCACATTGTATGGAACTCAACCGGCAAATGAGCAAAGTAGTCCAGCAGTATGCAGCCATGCTGGCCATTGCCAAAGGCTGGTCAAACGCCTTTGAGAGCGCAGTGCTGGTGGATGTCCCGCAGTCCACCAACGCTGACGACGATTCGGAGCAGCCAGAGAGCGTCATTCGGATACCGGTCGAGAGCGACGGCCAGCAGTGAGAGAACGAAAAGCACCCTTTCTCGCAGCTCAGCACACCATACTAGCATTTATTTCTTCTTAGCGCCCCCATGTGTCCCTCCCGAATATACTCCAGCCATATATGGCATCTACTCTACGCTTGCCTCGAGCTTGCGCTTGCGCGATTTTTCCAGGCGGATCTCGTTCTTGACCGAGTCTGGCACTCTGGCAACAAACGCATTCTTTCCATCCTGAATCATTTGATCGACCTCGCCCATGTCCGCCTTGCCAGTGCGCGAGCGGCCAACCAGAGCCACATTCTTGGTTGACGGGATGCGTAGAAATTCCTTCTCTGCCACAAACCCACACGTGCCCATGATCCTCGAGATGTGCTCGACGTATGCGTGGTACTTGCTCTGGCCAGCCACAGTCGCAAAGTTCATTTTCTTGCCCGACAGGTCATGTGGACAGCATGGAATCACCACAAACTTTGTCTTGGGCGACTTGGCCGCTATCAGCGGGATCCAGGGGACCAGCTCGTCGGCGTGGTTGCCGATGATCCAGTCAGCGTCCGCAGTGTAGTCGAACGGCTCGAGCGTCGAAACACGCAGGTCAACAGTAGGCTTGAAAGCACTCCACACCTTGCGCGAGCACTGGTCGACACCGTGGCCCTTGAATCCTTCCGCTGCCAGCAGGCTGACAAGGAGCCCGTTGCCGCATCCCAGATCAACAAACGACGGGCTGCCTTTACCTGGCTCCTGGGCCCACAGGCAGATGAGCCAGCTGGCAATGGCGATATCCTCAAACACGAATTTGCGCGGATCGGTCTGCTCTGGCCAGTTCTTCACCCAGTAATCGGCATACTTGCCCTTCAGCTCCTGGTACTTTGCTATATACGCCTCGTGGTCAACCAGCACGTCGTGCACCTGCCGCTTCTGGTATCCAAGCCGTGCAGTCGCTGTCCACTTGTACAGCTTTTTGACCATGTCCTTCCAGATCCCCTTGTGCTTTTTCGTTGCCACCGTCGCCCCTGTCTCCAGCTCCTGCACCAAGACTGCCAGCTGCCACGGGGCATGATCCGCTCCGCCATCACTGCTTGTGGTGGGCTCGAGGTACCCGAACGCAAACTCGCTGACCTTGGGATAGTAGAACGGAATGTCAGCTGCAGACTGAGTGCGTGGGATGAACCTTGCAAGTACATCATTACAGACACGGACCACCACGACCTCTTCCTTCAGCGGCTTGTCCTTGTCCAATCGCTTTGGATGCAGAGTACGGTGGGTCCGGCTGATTTCTTCAATTCCCTCGCCCAGCCACAGTTCGTCGGTGGTACCGCACGGCTGCTCGTCCAGGACCTCAGTGCGCTGGACGGGTGGGATCAGGATTTCAGCCTCGCTTGTCCACCTTGCTACTACGCCCAGGAAATCGCTGTCCTCAGTGTCTTCGATATCAGCTGTGGCCAGTACTCGCCAGGTGGCGCCGCCGATCTGCATTTCCTTGACAGCGTCAAAGTAGTACGTGGGCTGGAATTTCGCAAATGCTGCCACGCGCTGCGCCTCCAGAGTTGTATCAGTTGCCTCTGCGCCGAGTATAGCCTTGGTATCTGTCTTACCCATCGTCAAATGCAGAAAAGTGTCTATTCCATATCTACTCTGGTTAGACGCCGCCATGATCATATGATAGCGCCCAACAGGATATACTTTTACTGTGCTACTATGGATCCATGATCATTTGTGCTGCTACACCTTATCTGGCTGGCAAGTGTGAAAATATTAATATTAAAGTAATTTTAGAGACATTGCATGTGGGCACTGAGTCAGCACATCCTGGAAAATAAAAGATCTGTGTTGACAGACCCCACCTATGCCTTCACGCTTTTGTAGCCTTCTCAGCAGCCTCTCGCTTCATGATCTCCTTCTGCTCGGCAGCAGTTCCCGCCATCTCCTCGAGCGTACGACCGCGACCCTCGACACCAAAGAAGTACCAGGGAATCGAGATCAGGACACCCAGACCAAAGAATCCACAGGTGACACCCAGAGCACCGCCAACGTTCTGTCCGCCGCCCGTGTTCTCAAACACTGTGACAAGAATGCGCGGTGCGACCGCTCCAGCAATCCGGCCAAAGGCAACAGCAATGCCGACACCTGATGCACGCAGCTCCGTCGGGAAGATCTCAGTGAAGGTCGGGTACGCTGTAATCCACGCGAACGTGTATCCGACCTGGTAGAAGCAATAGGCACCCAGCACGTTGTTTCCGCTGCCAGAGTTGGCTGCTGGCAGCAGAGTCGCGCACCCGATGATGGCCAAAATGTAGTTGCATGGAATGAAGATCTTGCGGTTGACCTTGTCCATCAGGTACGCGCACAGCAATCCCGCTGGCAGTGTCGTGAGGTTGGCCATTGCGTAGAAGAACGGCATGCGCTTGTCGGGGATGTTTACCATAGGCAACAGCGCCAGAGACAAAAAGTTGCTCATGCCGTAGTCACCAAACGCCTGGGAGAGGTTGAGGATGGCGGCGAATGCGCAGCGGAACGGGTACCGGATCACGCACTGGATCACGGTGAGGTTCTTGATCTTGGAGCCAACCCGCTGCAAGAAAGGACGGTTATCAACAAAGGTCTTCTTTGCCTGAACCGCATCGGCCAAAGCAAGATCTTCCACGCTGACGCGTGTGTCGGTCAGCGGCTGCTTGGCTATGGCCTCGATCTCACTGACCAGCTTGATTGCCTCCTCGTACCGCCCCTGGGTGATCAGCCAGCGCGGCGACTCGGGCAGCTTTGTACGCGCCCACAGAACGAACAGAGCAGCAAGGGCGCCAATTGCCATGCCGACACGCCATCCGACATTATCGGACGTGTGGTTGACAAGCGGGATTTGAATTGCAGACGACAGCAGAGCGCCGACTGCCCAGGTGGACATGACAAAGGTGTTTACAGTACCGCGGTACCGGGCAGGGATGAACTCGGAGATGGTCGAGTTGACAGCAGTGTACTCGGCAGCAACACCGATGGCTGTGAAGAACCGGAATGCGAGGAACATAGGGAAGTTGGCCGAGGCGGCTGTAATGACAGTGAACAGCGAGTACATGCAGAGCGTGCCGATGAACGATTTTTTGCGACCAAATCTATCAGCGAATGAGCCGAAACCAAGGGCACCGACCATGGCGCCTGCCATCCACACCATGGTGATGTTGGTTGCATCCTTGCTGGTCACACCAAAGTGGTGCTTGAGCAGACTCATGACACCGGACACAATGGAGGTCTCGAAGGCATCGAGAGCCCAGCCAGTGCCGAGAATGAAGGTGACCTGTGTGTGCCAGCGCGACCACTTGAGCTGATCGAGACGCTGGGCGACAGTGAGTGGAGGATCGGAAAACTCGCTGGTCTTCACACTGTCGTCACTGCTCTTGGTGGTGTCCACATTTTCCTTGTGAACGTCTGACTCTGACGATGCCGGCGGTGGCGACGCCTTGCTTTTGAAGAACCACATCCTGCTTTCTCTCCGTTTTAAGAATGTTCCTGCGATATCAAGTAGACTAGGACGTGCGTGGCAAATGTTAACGCAGACGGAGAACAGTAATTAGAAAGGCGTGATCCAAAGGATTCGAGAGCTTCGTGGTTCGAATGTTGAAAGGAAGAAGCACTGTCGGTAAAACTGACCCGTTTATATACCTGTCAGAGCTAAAGGACTGATTTCAAGAACCGGCATACTTGAGTGCTACTAGCTACTATCAGCCTTGCTTAGGTGTCTGGTGACTGCCGCATGCATAGAGGATGTGTGTAGGCTGGCAATGAACGAGGTAGACGAACCCGACCACGTTTTGCCAGCAGTGGCTTTACCCGTGTAGAAGAGAGCAATGAAGATGCTGTGGCCGATATGCAAAGGAGTGCTGCAGACCACCGTGGCAAAATGCTAGCGACGAAAAACTGGTTGGCCAGCAAGGACGTCCCTCCCAAACAACGAATCTCCTTCTCTGACGTTACGCACGAGGGGTACCGAAAGGACCAACAGCACCTATGCTCATCTTGCATCTGCCCTATTGCTAAAACGGCTAGGGGTATCGGGCTCGAAGATGCTCGCTCACCACCGATGCAAGCTGCTGCAGTGCAAAACACACACTACAGCACCTAGTGTGTCAGGGGGTGATGTAGATTTTGCGCGCCCAAGAACGTGCTCCTTTTCATTGCAGGAGAGTGAAGGCTACTGCTGGATAAACAACACACTACATTTCCCAAGGATTGTAAATCTCTCCAAAAATTGTAAATCCTCCCGAACGGTGAAATCCATTGATCCAATATCAGTCTTAGCGAGATGGAGTGACTTCAACTGAGGAAGAACGGTGCTGGTCGCTGAATGAACGTGTCTGGATCCATTGGCATTGTCGACTGGAGATGTGCACATACAAAACCCTGCTGCTCGGTACATTCTGGAACAGATCCGAGAACGGATGGATTGTCGGGAGAGGCGGGTCAGTGGACACTGGGCCCGGAATAACAATGAGAAGCCTTTGCCTAGTAGCACCGTACATGCCACATGCACTGCCACAGCCATCTCTACTGTATATGCAAGACATTGCTGATAACAGCAGATGCACTTTCTTTAAACAAGCGTCTTTTATTGTGGCTGGCATGAGATAACGGCAAGGGCCGAGGTTCAGAAAGAGGTAGAAGAAGATTGAATGCAACGCCATGCATCTCTCGGCGTCTACAGAATGGGGTTGGCAAAGTTGTAAACCTTGGCTCCCTCGCTGTAGTCCTTGCCCTTCTCACGCTCGTTCAGCGGCGGGAAGCGGACCCGCTTGTCGGCATAGTACGCCTCGCGGTTGTCGCCCTCACTTGCCGGATTGTACGTCATGTACAGGTTGGCACGGCTGACATTGGACTTGTTCTCACCCGACACATGGGCCAGGTACGACCCAAAGACAAGAATGTCGCCGGAGTTGCATTCCACAGGAATCCACTCCTGCTTGCTGACCCACTCCTCCTTTATAGATCCATCTTCATGGTGTGGCAGAATCGTGCCTCCCTGCTGGCTGCCGGGCACAACATGCAGACACCCGTTCTCGATATACGAGCCATCGACAGTGAATAGTACGGTGATGTGGCTGGCAGGGCCAATGTGCGTGAAAGCAGGCGCATCCTGGTGCGGCTTGAACCCCTGGCCGCCAGGCAGCTTGGCGTTGATCTTCTCCTTGAACAGAACGTATGGCTCGCCGGTCAGCTGCTCCAGAACCGACATGACCTTCTTGCTGGTGACGACTTCGCGGATGAAATCGTTGTAAGGCGTAAAGTTTTCGGTGCGGCAAAGCTGCATCTTCTGTGTCGCTGGGTTCATCTCGTAGTAGTTCATCCACTTCCCGGGCGTGTCAGGCCAGGACTGCACCTTGCGCACCTCCTTGACCAGCTGCTCTGCCTCGTCAGCAGCAATCATGTCGGTGATCTTGAGGAAGCCATCCTTGTAGTAGGAATCGATTTGCTCCTGAGTCAGAGGGAATTCGTAAACCATGGTTAAATAGCAGAGGAAATGCTGTGTTTGAGAATTTGTCGTTTGAGCTACTGGGCTTTTTGTAGTGCGTATCAGGCAGGGGCACTGGCTTTTATATTGCCGCCCCCTCCTCTGCCTGCGGAAGGCTGCTGGCTCGACAGGTGGTTGGGATCGCACTCCGCACCTGTGCTCAGACAGCGCTGGCATTGGGCTGATAGCACCCCCTCTTCTCCCTGGAGCATGTGGCCAGCTAATAAATAGAACCATGAACTTTTATTATCTCCTGTGCAGCCCATCCCGGAAACCACAACGCACCAGAGTGTCTTACAAGCGGGCGCAGTTCTAGGGTTGGGGGTGAGAGATGGTGTGCCCAAGTGTGTCAAGCATAGCATCCATATCGCCAAGAATCTGCCAAACGTGCTGCCTTACCTCTCACCGGCACTAGCGAGGGCACGAGGATCGTGAAAAAAAAAATCCGGCAGGGTGACAGACTCAGTAATTAGCATGAAAAGGGGCGGTTGTCTGTCACGCTACATATTGGCTTGTTTGCAGCAGTCATGGTGGTGATGCTGACGTGCGTCAGGCTGGCAAGGTGCAGCGCGTCTTGGGTGATCAATGTGCTGCGGGTTTCAGGTGCACGGGCATCCCTCAGAAAAACGCATCGATGGCAGGCATACATGGGTCTGCATAGCTCAGGGCCAAAGCAAACCCAATTGTTCTTTGCGGAATGTCCGCACAGGTTCGGGTCTCGGCAGATCACCCTGGTACGTGCAGGTGCAGGTTCAGATCCAGATGCACAAAAGATCTTTGGCCGATGGATCCGTGCCAGGGCTCCATTCGAGCCGAGCCGGAGCCGACCCGCGGTGATGAGCCGCAGGACCGTGCATATCAAAACTCTCCGATAGGCCGAACCAGTTCAGCATGGTATTCCAGCCAGTTTTTTTTTTTTTTTTTTTTCGCAGGAAGAGCATATTCCGGCCGGGGTGCAGCTTCTTTTTCTCACAGTCACTGAGCAATATATAGCCTCGGGTGCAGTTACGTGTAGACGGCAGATGGCTGGCACAGACTGACCGGCGAAGGCAAGCGTGACGAGACGGGCTGCTTTTATTTTTGTTTTGCCAGCCGGGTTTCGTCATGCGTATTCGGAAGAGCACCCACACGGGCGATCTATACTGTCGGAGGTTTTTGTGACAGGCAAAAAATGGGCCCGGGCCCCTTAGCCGAATGTTTCCGATCTTATCTTTTGTGAACGCTTATCACTGGCCTTGCCACTTTGCTTTTCTCCTGTGTTTGCTCTAATTTACACTTTTATTCAACACGCTTTTTTATTCACATTGGCCGCCTCTTTCAAATCAGCCATGGCTCTCAACCTGACTCTGCGCTCCGCCTGGAACTCGCCCTCGGTAAGCGTCGACTCGTCGGAGCGCTTTTTCAGCCAACAGAAAGCCTGTCTCCTCGGGTGCTTGTTTCTTGCTGCCCAAATCCCAAATGGCGAATTCGCCGTAATTGCCAAGCGAGATGTGCGCACGCAAGCCAATATTCCTGCAAAGATAGTGAAGCTAATAGCCGTCTCCCTCTGTAGATGAAGGGCCTTGCCCTGCGCGGTATCACCACGACAGCAGCTTCGCGCATGGCGGCGCAGAAGCCCGACAACCTCAAGAAGTTCAAGATCTACCGGTGGAACCCGGACACGCCTGCCGAGCAGCCTCGCATGCAGGAGTACGAGCTGAACCTGAGCCAGTGTGGACCCATGGTGCTGGACGCGCTGATTAAGATCAAGAACGAGGTCGACCCGACCCTGACATTCAGGCGGTCGTGCCGTGAGGGTATTTGCGGGTCGTGCGCGATGAACATTGACGGGCGCAACACGCTGGCATGCATCACGCACATCCCGAAGGACGAGCCGTCGAAGGATATGATGATCTACCCGCTGCCGCATATGTTTGTGGTCAAGGACCTGGTGCCTGACATGACCTACTTCTACAAGCAGTATGCATCGATCCAGCCGTGGCTGCAGCGCACCGAGGTGCCCGAGAACAAGGAGATTCTGCAGTCGCCAGAGGAGCGCAAGAAGCTCGACGGTCTGTACGAGTGCATTCTGTGCGCCTGCTGCTCCACCTCGTGCCCGTCGTACTGGTGGAACCAGGATGTGTACCTGGGCCCGTCGGTTCTGTTGCAGGCGTACCGC
Organism: Linderina pennispora; assembly: GCF_002104995.1. Classification (NCBI taxonomy): domain Eukaryota; kingdom Fungi; phylum Kickxellomycota; class Kickxellomycetes; order Kickxellales; family Kickxellaceae; genus Linderina; species Linderina pennispora. The sequence goes on along the minus strand of NW_024468254.1, from coordinate 244,866 downwards.
TGGATGGCTGACTCGCGCGACCAGAGCCTGCCTGAGCGCCTGTCCAAGATGGAGAACACCTTCAGCGTCTATCGCTGCCACACTATCATGAACTGCACACGGACCTGCCCCAAGCACCTGAACCCGGGCAAGGCCATTGCCGAGATCAAGAAGCTGCTGGCCAAGAACTAAGAAGCATACCGGTTCTGCATGCCACCAGCCGCTGTCTTCTCCGGACACTTTCAGCAACAAACACCCTGCATTTTGTCCTGAGTGCCCAGTTACTGAATACACACATCTCTTGTTTCTACATGGAGTCTATTCAGCAAATGTGTATATGCCAATTTTTGCATCCTGTCCAACATAGATGTCCGACGACTCGTGGGCAATGGCCAGCGTGTCAGGCTTCGACACCAGACCAGCAGCAGCTACCAGCGGTGGGTCCTCATCCAAGACCACCTGCATCTGGTCTCCAGCATCCACGACGTTCGGTTCTACAATCTCATCGGCGTCCCACACCTTCAGCATGCAGTCCAGCCCGGCCGTCACCAGCCGGTCGGGATTCGATGGCACAAACTGCATGTCGGAGATCGAGTATCCATGGCAGTCGAGCCAGCATACCGAGCGACCCGCAGCCTGATCAAAGCACATGATGCGGCCATCCGCATGACCAGAGACAATTGGACTACCCTCGAACGGCGCAAACAGCAAGGCGTAAACGAATGGCGGGTTGATCGACTTTCCTGAGCTGCCGTTTTCCAGGACCGTCGACAGTCTCTGTGCAATCCCCTCGCTGGCCATATCCCACACAAGAACCTGCTTGTCGAACCCGCCAGACGCGACTTTCAGATCGTCTGGGTGGAATGCAACGCACGATGCCATCGCCGCATGCCCGCCTGTGAACCTGGCGACAGTTCCTTCGTCGCAGTCAACAACGCCCAAATGCCCGTCTTCGTCGACGAATGCCACAAAGTCCCCACGTGTATCAATCGCCTCGACCTGCCCAATGTCAACGTGTGCTACAAACTTTGCTGCTTGCCCAACCACACCCAGGGCGCGGCTGTCGTATACAAACAAGTCGCTGCCACTAGACACAACTAGGCCGTGCTCGCCGATAAACTGCACAGCTGAGATTTCAGTTGCGAATCCGCGGATGCCTTTGACGGCGCGGCTGGTCCGTTGGTCCCAGACGCGGCAGGTTCTGTCTTCAGATCCTGAGAACAGAGCGTCAGTTCCTTGAAGCGTACCAGATGCAAGCGACGTGATCTGTGCCTGATGGCCATTCAAGCTGCCTGTTTTCTACGTTGCAATCCCGCCCGGTATGATACAATTAGTACTTTGGGTGATGGACCTGTATGCAATGCAGCATTGCCGTTATACTTACTATTAGCGACATATCCCGAGGCTGAATTCTAATATAGTTGGCGCACTGACTGGGCCATTTGCCAGTCATGCGGGCCCCATTCTGTATCAGCACGCTGGTACAACTATGGATCATCTGCAAACTTGCAATTCGTTACATTCTTGCGTTTCAATTGAAAAGTAGAGGCATCAAAAAGGGAATAGACAATCTTGTAGAATTCATGTCGTTCAGGCACCACTGGTGCTCGCTCACTTAGTACTCGGATCCACCAGCACTGTCACCTTATCGGCAGCAGTGGGCACTTCGGTATCAGGCACCTCAGGCTGCAAGCTGACTGCAGAAACGTCCTTGGGGTATGCCCTGCCCATAGACAGCTGCAGCTCATCGTGCGGGGTTAGCGCGTCGAGGCATCTACCAGAAACTGTTGCCGTATCTTCTTCACGATCCACCAAGATCTCAGCAGCGTCAATATTGCTTCCCTTGGACACTGGAGGTGTAATAAGCTGCTGTGCCCTATCCACATTGTCTGCCGCAACCATCTCACGATTCGGCTTCCTGACAGGACTGGTGCTGTCACGCCAGTGCATCCAGGCAGCAAGGTCCTCGGATGAAATGTCATGCGACATCTCGACAACAGACTTGCGGCGTGCTGGCGCGTGTGGAGTCGACGACCCCGACTTGCTCGGCTTCATCGCGCGCGACCAGAACCGCTGCTGGATCTCCATGTCGCTGGTGTCGGCTTCAGAGTCATTGATTGTCTCGAACTCGCGGTCCATCAGGTTGGGGAAACTCAGAGAGCTGCGCTTGCGCAGACGGGGTGGTTGCTGCTCAGGAGGAGTAATGGCGGGGATCGAGATGGGCACGCCGTCGGTGGTCTCGGGGAGGCCAGGCTCTTCAGGTTCACTGGCAGAGGCAGCTTCTTCTGTATTAACCTCAGGCGCCAGTTCCTCTTCGTCAGCTTCATCAGCATTATCCTCTTCATTGCAGGCCATTGCAGCATCTGTCACCGGCATTGCCCCTTCCACCTTGATCTCCTCAGCCTCGTCTTCAGCCTTGGTCGCAGCCGGCGTTTCGGGTGCACTGTCCTCGACAACGACGACAGAGACTTCGGTGTTGACCTCCGACTGGACATCCACTTCAGCATGCTTGTTGGCCTTTGGTGCCTGTGGTGTGTTGCTTCCGCTCGAGCCTGCCGGGCGGACTGATGCCCGCGTTGGTGGCCCTCCCTTTATGATCCGCAGCCACTGGGCGTCAAGTGACTGGTCATCATCGTTCGGGAATGGCTCGTCATCCTCATCGCCCCAGTTGATACGCGGTCGCATCTTTTGCTTCCCAGGTGTCTCGCCCAATCCCGACGAGCGGGTATGGCCAAATTTACTATCGCCGCCGTCCGATCCACCCGCTGCCAGCGGCAGTGTCATGCTCTCAGCCGACACGCCTTCCTTTTTCACCGGCTTTTCTGCTGACTTCTCTGACGACTCGACTTTGCCCTTGTTTTCGTCGTTAGCATTGACTTTGCCAAGAAGGCCACGCGGGTACGGTGTTGGGACACGTCCAATAGCAGACTTGAAGTAGCGCGCAGTGCTGTCCTCATCGCCACCCTTGTCGTCATCCTCGTCTTCAGACGATGATGACGTAAGGAACACTGGTTTGGCTGGTTTTTTCAGCTTACGAGGGTCAGCGCGGGGGACGGGCGACACAACGGTTGCAGCCTGGGCACTGTTGTGAGTTGCAATCTTGCGCAGAGCGCTGAACGACCGGCTGCGTGACGGCACGCGCGACGACCGCGATCCAGTGCCAGAAGCCTTGGCCGAATCGTCGGAAGGTGAGGGCTTTTGTAATCCCTCACCGCTGCCGCCGCTGCTACTATGCCCAATCAGCAGGCTACCAGTAGTGTTGCCTGCAGGTGCCAGTGGTGATGTGGGTGCGTGGTACCGCGCATTCTCCATTGCCAGACGCGGGCTGCTCTTGCTCCGGCGCTTTAGCGTCAGGCCGGTGTCGCCCCGCTTTCCATGCTTGGTTGGGCTCTCGCCAACTGAAGTCTCAAGCGACATGGGCACTGGGGCATTCGGTGACAGGGTGGTGTAGCTCGGCCGAGTAGTGGTCTCGGCAGACAGGCGGCGACCCTGGGGACGGCTAGCTGGAACAGGCAGCATTTCCTCCTCAGGCTGTTGCTGCTGGAACGTAGCTGGGTCAGCGATGCTAAATGCTGAAGGGCGACGATAGCTTCCAAACCCAGTTGACCCTGCCGTAGACTTGAGCCTGATAGTCGGCGTGGGCGGGGACCTCAAATCGATCTTTTCTGACTGCACCTCATCCCAGCCCTCGCTTGCCCGACGGTCCTGCTGGACTTCGCCAATATGTGCAACCTCGTCCTGCCGGCGCTGGTTCATCTCGATGTCAATGAGCTGGCGGTGCAGCTTCCAGTAGCGGGCATCAGCTTCGGCAAACTGGTCGATATGGTCCATGCTGGCTGTCCGGTTGACCATTTGCGGAATCCCGCGCAGGCTGCCGGGCTGCTGTTGCACGAAGCTTGAGCGACGGGAGATAGTCGGCTCTTCGTAGTTCACCGGCTGTCTCAAAATAGTGACATTGGCATCCTCGCTATCGGCAAGAACCGTGCCATTTGTCGTGTTGGGGTTGCAATACGCATGCACATCATGCTGAATGTCTTGCTGAGTGGTACCTACACCAGTACCATGCTCCGCTGGCATGACAAACTGCGAGCCACCGGGACCGCCAGCCGGCGTAGCTGGGCCCGGCTGGGTGGGCATCTGTGGCATCTGCTGCTGTTGCTGCTGTTGCTGTGCGGCCCCGCCAATATCAAGCGTTGAGCTCAGGGTAAACCGGTAGACAGTGCGCTCACCTTTCGAGTCTTCAGCCTCACACGACACGGTGGTCTCGAGTCTGATTGCGTCTGTGCCGCGCTCAAACCTGGGCACACCGTGCTCAAGGCGCTCGACATCAATGCCGTCGATCTGCGAGTGGAGCTTGCGAGCAACCACTGCCTCGTGCCAGCGCTGCAGGAACTGGCCTGCAGCATCGCGCGCATTGGACTCAGTGGCCACACCCTCCTTGAACTGCATACCGCCGGGCGCCTGCGGGATACCACCATCCTCGGAGCGGTTGCGCTGGCGCACATGGCTGATCTTCCACGGCGTCTCAGCCGGCAGCTGGCTGCTATCGATCTGATCCATGACATGTGGAACCGCGTACTCGGCTGCTGGTGGAGCACCTCCCCATGCTGCAGCAGCCACAGCAGCTCCAGGCTGGGAGTGACCCAGGATTGGATCGGTGGTGGCATGTGGAGTCTCCATTGGTGCACGCACCCGCTGAGCCCATGCACGGCGCCGTGCTTGTTCCTCACTTGACTCCCAGATCGCGACCGGGTTGACGATGATGGGTGTCTTGGGTTGCGGGTAGTAGAGCGGAGAATCACCGCTGCGGCTGCTGTGGTCTATGCTCTGAGTTTGGCTCGGGCTGCGCTGGTGCTGGCCACCCTGGCCATACTGTGGCCCAGCATTGCTGCTGCCTGAGTCATGGTACCACTGTTGCTCGCCGTTGTAGCCTTCATGACCCCCTTGGTATTGGTGATGGTGGTGGCCAATATTGTGCATGCTGTGCGAGCGCTGATGTGGCTCGGTGTACTGCTCACCACTTGGCCATTGCTGCTGGTGCCCCTGGTATTCTTGGCGATGCTCGTGGTGCCGTGGCTGCTGGTAGTACTCCGAGCGATGGTGCTGATGATGGTAGTGGTTCTGCAGTTGTTTCTGCTGATGGTGGTATTCTTGCTGTCGAGGACGGTACTGAGGCTCCATCACAACCTGCGACGCTTCATACAGGTTCTGGTGGGGTAGGAGCGACCTTGGCACAAACTCTTGCTCCTGGTGCTGATGGCCCAGTTCCTGAAGGGGGAACACATAGCCGCTGCTAATCGGCTGCTGGTGCTGGTCAATATGGCGCTCGACAAATGACTGGTCGTATGAGTGCGGCTGATACTCGTCGTGGTGCATCCACCCCTCGCGCGCGACGTCCTCCCATGGGCGCTGTGAGCTCATCCACTCTGGCGCACCCTGGGGCTTGGGCTGCTCGTAATGCTGCTGGTATGTGTCAGCAACTACGCCATGCTGCTGGCTGCTATCATCACTAGAGCTGCGAACAAATAACTCAGAGATCTGTCTGTATGCTTGCTGCTCAGGCTGTGGCAATTTGCCGTGACTCTGGTCATCGGAGGACGTGGGGTGTTGCTGCGGCTGGTCGTGCTGCACTTGCTGCTCATGGCTGGGATGCTGCTCATGGCTGTGGTGCTGCTCTTTCTGTGGTTCCTGCTGGAAGCCATCGCTAGCTTGGGCGGGTGTGTCGATATGACCGGCAAGATACGCATAGTCAAAGGGATGCACACGGTCATTCGCCCATGACCAGTCCTTGTCCCAGTCTGGCACTTCGTCGGTGGGCTGGTGCTCAGGCTCGGCATGTGCCCTGTCATCGTTACCAGGCTGGTGCTGCTGATGTCTCGGCACATCAGATATACCATGTCCAGTCTGCTGCTGAGGGACGTCGGCTTGCGGGGGTGGGGTGAGCGGCTCAGTGATATGGTGGTACCCTTTGCCCATGGCCAGATCCTTGTCGAACGGGCCCTTCCAGTACCGCCATCCAGATACATGCTCGTCGTGGATATGCCACCACAGCATCACCAGCTGGCGCCACCGCTCGGAGACTTGGGCATCGGCAACCAGGCCGCCGCCAGGCGTGCGGTTCCAGTGCCACGGCTTCGACAAGCCAATGAAGTGCACAACCCGGACGTCATGGCCGAATCGCTGCATCGCAGGCTCGTAAGTGTAGTAGACATTGGCTGTTGCGTTGTACAGGAACGGCAGGCGGCGGTAGGGCGCCGAGGCCGACCAGTCTGAAAACTGTTCGTTCAGCAGGCCCTGGTCAGCACCTATAGATAAAGCAAGTTGGGGAGAACAGCGGATAATTCAGTGCGATTGCCACTGTTGCATGTTTGTTCGCTTGCCGCGGGAGATGTTCAAAGCGATGAACACTTTGTCATCCACGCCCAACAGAGGATCGCTGGACCAGCGCAGCAGAGAGCGCGCAAGACATGCCTGCTCGCTCAACAGGTTGCCCTGGTGCTGCGTATGCAGGCTGGCGAGAGCGGCCAGGAAGCAGCACAGCCGCATGCTCTGCAGCGGGGAGGGGGCAGAGGATTAGGGTGCGTTGTCACTCACATCCACAGACAGCACACACCTCAGGGCACGGTGATGTGTGGCTCGCCCGCGATTGTCCTGTGTTGCCAATGTGGACGTGGCATTGAGTAGTAGAAAATCACACACGCGCCAGCATTCCCCGCAAGGCGCAATTTACGGCTGCAGGCCGGCAGACATGGCTCGGGAGAGCATGGGAGATGTACAAACACGAACAAAATAGCATGGAATCTTACCGTCAAAGCTGGCGCCTGTAGTCGCCGCGCGCTGAATAAGCTGCCTGTGGCACTGGTAGCCTGGTGCGACCACCAGAACACCCGAGTTGAAGCAGTCAGGCCATCCAGTGTCCGGCGACGCGGCCACCAGACCGCCGTCGTTCCAGTCAGCCATCGATTCCCGCCAACTGTAGAACCGGTCAAACACATCATCGATCGACTGGCGCACAAGCGTGTCGGCATCTAGGTAGCACAGGGCGTCCCATGCGCCAAACAGCGCCGGATCCCACAGCTGGATCTTGGTTAGAGTGCTGCGCAGATCAGGCCTCCCGAGCACCGACAGCCCGCGGTGGTCGTCCGAGAGCTGCAGATCGGTCTTGATCACGCCGTCAAAGTGCTCGTGCAGGCGCAGCAGGGACTGTGGAGAGAGAGTGCTTGGTGTGGCCAGGCACAGAATGTTGTGGCCCGTGAGTGTGCGCCGCAGCGAATGCAGGAGAACTAGCGCTCCATCCACGTACCCGTCGCTGGTCACAAGCGTCACGTATGCGAACCGTCCGGCCGTGCGAGCCTCTTGGACGCTGCTCATTATCTGTGGTAAATCAAAGGAACTGGTCTATCCAGCGGGGCAAAATGCGTATGGGTGACGTAACAAGCTACAAAAGGGCGTGCCCGAGGGAGTGAGTAGGTTTGCGTTATCTCTCTGCTGCCTCGTGTGTTTGCTCCCAGCTACCGGCTACGGAGCGGACAAATAAGGTTTGTTGCTGTAGTGAATTGCAAATTAGAGTTTACAAAGAAAAAGGCCCAGCGAGGGGTGGAATAGCTGAAAAATAGAAACGGATGGCCGGTATTAGAGAGAGCGGTGTGGGGGAGAGAAAAGACCAGAAAGAGAAAAGGCGTGAAGGAATGAATGGATAGAAAGGCACAGGCGAAAATATCCTCGGCAGATTTGGTGTGTTGCGGGAGAGGGAGCATGGTTGCCCTGAAGAGTGGAGTGGAGTGGAGAGACAGGGACAAGGCAGGCGATGCAGATGGACGCGGCCCAGCGCGCATTCAGCGAACAAAGCGAATGGAACTAAATAAGCTCTGGTGCAACCGGCCATGCTCCTCCCGCCATGCCCCAGGCGCATCCGCCGAGGCGCGCTGATAAAAATCTCGGCTCCAGCAGAGGGAGCCCTGCGCGGAGCCAGTGCGGCTGATTGTCGCCCAAGGCGAGGCTTGGGTCCTGCTTGTTTTAGATATGCCCGCTACCCTAAGCTACGCTCTTGCCACACACATCTCTCCAGGACCGGGCCCAGCACATACGGACGCAGGCGCACATGTCTGCCTGAGGATCCCTTGGGAGAGCCCACCAGGCAATCTGCGCTGGTTGAGACAAAATGTACATTACCTTTTGTGGGGCCAAGAGTGAAAAAATAAAGTGAATAGTTGCCAGCACTGGCAAAAGGCAAGAAGGACTAACAAACACAGAAGGGCGTAGAGAGAAACAGAATGGGGGTGCGAGGAGTAGAAAGGAGAGAAGCAGCAGGACCAGGTTGTGCTGCTTGGAGCTCAGGCGGCCCATTCGGCTTACGTGCGGTGACCGCCAGATGGGGGAAGGAGGATCACACACCATTGTTGGTCTGCTCACGAACCCAGGAAGCACACTAGGGACAGCAGCCCGTCTTTGAGCAACACCCGCGCATTTCCTGCCAGCCCGGCAATTTCACTGCACCACTCTCTGCGGTCTCCTCGGGTCCAGGAACATCCACGGTCTGGTGCCGTTGGGGATACGATGTTTCTGGATGGAGAGCTCCACCGAGGGAGCGATGTCAGCACCGGCAGGATAGCGCTGGTATTGGCCGAAAATGCCCAGCAATCGATCCGCCGCGCTGGCACTGCATGTAGAGGGCGCTCCTCTGTCACTGAGTTGGAAACAGAAAATAGCCTCTGCAGGCTGTTGATGTTTTCTACTTGTTGCGAGAAGATCCGAGTCGGGTGGTTTTGCAAAGGCGGGATGCGCCCACCCAGTCGCTGTCGCCTCATTTCCTCCAAAAGTGTCTATCAGTGAGTGACTGGGAGGGCAGGTGATGGAGTCCCTGGATGAGCACCAGTCAGCACAATTGCGAGATCTCGGCTGATAGCACGCTGCGGATAATGCCCATCAAGCGACACCTGCATCCCCCGCCTATTGCTGCACACCATGTGCAATGTGCGATGTCACTGCGCAATAGCGTCAACAGCCGTGGTTTAAATGTACTATTTCCCTTGTCGCAGTTGATCTATCCATATTCCCCCAGACGGAGCACTTCGGGGACGCCTTCACAGTCCTTCCTTCGGGTTAAAGGAAAATGCGCTGGCGGGCCAATGGCCTGAAACATCTCTCCTCCACGAATCCAACCAGTGCTAATAATGTCTGCATTTGCCACGCTCCTCACCACTGACTCATATCTCCAAGGCGCACTGGTGCTCGCTGCCTCGCTGCGCGCAACCAGCACCAAACATGCCATCATCTGTCTTGTCGCCGACGGCCAGCTCTCCAAGTCTACACTCGACCGCCTTGCAGGTGCCTTTGACCAGGTTGTGCCTGTGCCGCTCCTGGATACCCAAGACAAGCGCAGCCTGGCGCTTCTGGGCCGCCCGGATCTTGGCTCCACGGTGACCAAGCTTGGTGTCTGGGGGCTTACCAGCTATGAGCGCATCGCGTTCTTGGATGCCGACACACTGGTTCTGCAATCAATCGATGAGCTGCTGGATGGGCCAAAGGAGGAAGAGTATAGGCCAAACGGCGGAATGAGGAACCAGGGGCTGCTGGCCGCGGCGCCTGATCTCGGGTGGCCCGACTGCTTCAATTCGGGTGTGTTCGTTGCAAAGCCGGCAGAGCAGACGCACAAGGGCCTGCTCGACATGCTTATCACTCAAGGATCTTTCGATGGTAACGTATTGACGTGTATTATTTGGCGCTGCGCTACCCCCTCCCCAAAAGCGATGAACATTCATCCCCTCCCCAACGAGGATGCAGGTTTGGCGAGACTGATGCAATGCGCAATTGCTGGATACATGCATTTCGCCCGCACGCCATGTTCGATTGTTCACACATGCTCACCAAAAGGCCAATCACCACTCACATCTGCGGATCCCTTTTTTCCTCGGTTTTCTACCGCAAATCCTGCTTTTAGGCGGCGACCAGGGCCTTCTCAACGCGTATTTCGCCGACTGGAGCCGGGCAGACCCGACACGCCGCCTGCCCTTTGCGTTCAACACCACATCCACCAGCTTCTACACATACGCGCCCGCGTTCAGGCGTTTCTCGGACGACGTCCGGGTTGTGCATTTTATCGGCCCAAACAAGCCCTGGACATGGCTCCGCGCCGCCAACGGGTCCATTGACGCTGGCTCTGCCACCGACAACACAGAGCTGGTTGAGAAGTGGTGGAGTGTCCATGACCAGTATGTGGCGGAGTGGTCGCCTGAAAGAGAAGCATACGACAAGTGGCAGGCGTTTTCGGCCGAGGGATACCATCAGGATATCAGCAGCGAACAGACTGTGGACCTATCGTCATCTACCAGCACCGGGTCACACCATATGCTCGACAACGCGTGGAAGCGAAATGATAGACCGCCAGCTGATATTCGCGTCGATGCCTCCAGCACAGAGTGGGGTGCATTTGTCCCCGCCAGCGACTTTGTGCTGCCAAGGTCGGGCTCGTCCTCAAGGCGCTCGAGCAACGACAGGTTGGCAGCCATCGCCAATAAACACATAGTAATTAATGCTGTTGGAATCTAATAGTCTACATTGCTAGATTTTTGTAACAGGGTGTCGCTATGTTGGATCTAGAGCAGTGCTGTCGCTCGACTTTGCCATGTATGCCTTGATTGCCTCGATGGTCTGCATATCAGGCACCACTCCAGCCGCTCCCATCTCGCGCAGCATTTCAGCCATGTGCGTACGCTCGTCGGCAGCCATCAGCCGCCGCAGCAGCGCCGAGTACATCCAGGTTTCGCCCGTGCGCCCATGGCCATGCATGGCCTTGAGCAGCATCAGAGCCTCGCGGTATCGCCCGGCATCGGCGTAGTGCTGGATGACAACAGCAAAATGCATTGGCGTCCGCCTGACCTGCGACAGTCCACGGTACCGGTCGTCCTGAGCCCCTAGGTTCTGGCTCTTTGTTGTGTCCTCCAGCGCCCGGAACACGCTCAATGCCCCTTGCACGTCACCAGACTTGAGCCGGAGCCGGATCCACATTAGTGCTGTGACCTCGTCATGAACATGACCTTGGGCCAGCATATCACTAATCAGCTTCTCGGCGTACTCGGTCTTGCCGGCGTTTGCGCATGCTTGGAGCATGGTCGTGTAGGTGAACTTGTCCGGCGTGCACCCTTGGTACTGCATGTCGCCAAATAGCGACAGAACCTTGTCCAGACACGTATCATAGAACTGCTCGGTCACCTGCTGTCGGTAACCGGTATCGACAGCCATGCTTGTAGACGGCGCAAGCAGTGGCGGCGACAGGCCGACGTAGCAATGCATGAATGCGTTGATCAGCGGAGTATTGACCTGGATCCCTAGCGCCCTGACAGTGCTAGCTACCTCATCAATCCCTGCAATCGACCCGTACCGCGCACACCCACGTGCCACCGCAACATAGTGCTGGATGCTCTGCTGGTCGGAGCTCAAGGTTTTCAATAGCCCCAGACAGCGCTTGTACCCGCCCGGTGGCGACGACGACGCCAGTGCCAGCATGCAGCTGGTCAGCAGGTTAGGCGAAATCCCAATGCTGATCGCGCGGTAGATGTTCCGCTCCAGCGCCTCGATCAGGAACCGCGAACTAAACTTGCAGGGTGCTTTGGATCCCAGCCGGCCATTCGCGTCTGTCCATGTATCGACAATTGCTGAAATCGCCGCCTCGCAAACGCGCTTCCTTACTCTCACCCGCTGGTCGTAGAGAACCGTCAGGGCCTGGTCAGCAACGGCAGCGCGCCACGGCGACTCCTTGACGCTCATCAGAAGCACCATCATCATCTTGTTTGGATCCTCGCTGCAGTCGCCCACCACCTGCACCATGCGGCACATCGTCTGGACATCGTGCTCGCCCAGTGAATTAAGCACCCGCTTCCACATGCCGAGCGGCCGCCTGATCTTGACCAGTGCTCGGGTCACCCACTCAAAGTCCGCCATGCTGCGCTCCATGGCACACCGGCTGAAGAATTTCTCGGCAACATCGTCGGCGATCTGATCGAGCGTGTGCGTGCGAGAAAGGTACCGCAGGAAATTGGCCAGATCGGTCACCGTCGACTCCTGTGCAAGGTACCGGCAGTACAGGTTGATGGCGACCGTTGTCAGCGGGATGTTGTTTTGCACCACATGGCTGATCAGTGCCCGCGACCTGTCAGCCTGCTGGTGGTTGACATAGAACTCGATCAGCGTACTGTACGGCAGCTGTGCTCGCTTGATCGGCAGCTTAGCCAGCCTGTCGAAGACCTCGTGCGCTACTCTAATCCCGCTCTGCAGAATCACCAGCCGCATCATGCGCCGGAGCGTCTTATCGTCGATGCTAACCATGCTTAGGTCTGACTGCGATAGCCACTCGATGAGCTCCATGAACACTGGCATTGCCCTGCCTGGCTTGCTGCTGCTGATATACAGCTGAGTCGCTGTTGACAGCATGTCTATACTCCTTGGCATTCCCATCGCGCTGAATTGCTCGTATACCTGAATCGCTTTGTCGCGTCCCGAATGCAGCCAAATATGCCGCACAATATCGCGGAACAAACGAAACGACGGTGTAAACCCTTGCTTAACCATGTCCTCCACATAATTAATAAGAACCTCGGGGTTGCCTGCCACCGTGGGGCTATACATAGCCGCCTCCAATTTGGCGTTCTCCAGAGAATTGGTTGCGGGGAAGCCAGCAAAATCTACGATCTCGGTTACACGCCCCTGCTCCCCCACATGGCACAGCGCGCGAACAATATGAGGAACCAAGTCGGCCGAATCCTTGGCTGCCCGACTCAACACAGCCACTCTATCAGTGTCTCGCCGCCGCATCGCATTCAGCAGCAGCACTTTGCGTAGTTCGTTGTCTGGCTGAAGACTCAACAGCCGCAATCTCGACAAAAGCCCGTCAAACATCGAATCCTGGCCCGACTCGTGGTACCCCCTGAGCATACAAATGAAAAAGTCCATGCCAGGCGTGTACCCCCAGCTCTTCATGTCCGCAGTGACATCGCTGAGCACCATTGGTGCATTAGTCTCTGCCGACATGACACACGCAGTCGCAAGCGTGCAGAATGCACGGTACTCTGGCTTGATGTGCCGCGTCCGCATATCCTGGAACAGCTCAAATGCTCGGGCCGGATTCCTCATCAGCGTATACTCGGCCAGCAGAATACTGTACATACGTGGCGTCGCCTCGCCTCTAGATACCAGCTGATTAAAGATCTCGCGTCCCTCGCGCTGCCGCGAACCCCGGAACAGCGCGTAACACATGCTCCAGTCTATAGGTGCTTTGTTCGGGTACATTTCCGATCCGAGTGCGTCGACGTAGCACCTTTGTGAATCCGCAATTGATCCCAGTAGCGCGTATGTGCTGATCAGCACCGCATGCGGAGTGTGGAACAGTGCCGGGTATGTTTCTAAATCCCGCTCAACCTGCTTCAAGCACTGAATCCCAAAAATCGTCCCCATTGATCCACACATGTCGACCACACGGGTCATGTCAGTCTTTGTAATGTCCTCTAACCGATCGCCATCGACCAATGCCCGGTATGTTTTCCAAGTAGCCATCGGATCTGCCTTTGTCAAGAGCTGCAATCGCAGTTTCGCCAGATCTGGAGTTGCTGCGTCCCGGATCCCTTCAATAAGCGATACCAACTGCGGTTGTTGTGTAGGTCCAATGTGGGCTGCAGTGTCTGCAAATACTGGTGACTGATCCAGGGGAGTATGGTGGTGTCGCAAGTCCAGGCTTGCACATATCCGCTGCACCATGGCGACTTCGTCCTCAGTCAGGCTCCGGTGTCTATCTATGTTGCCCAAAATCTCCGACAGTCGCTGCAGCGCTCTCGTCGTGTCCTTATCTTGCACCATCAGCTCTATCAACATCCGCGCTGTTGTTGGTGACAAGGCTGATCTGCCAGTGCTATTATCGCCCGCGATTCGCCGGTACAGGCCCCACAGCGCCTCGCGCTGGATCGGCGATCCGGACTGCGCCAGCGAGCGCATGCTGTCTAACAACCGCCCTTCGCCTGTCTGTCTGTATCCAGTGCTATAACGAGCTGGCCTTGCCCGAAAGACGGCTTTTGGCAGCTGCCGGCGAACATGCTGCCATGGGGTCGCTAGCGGCATGCCAGAATTTCTCGTGAGTACTATGCGTAAAAGTAGTGAACCCGCACGGCCGCGAATTGTTTGTAATGTAGGTGAGCTGGGCGGCCGGCTGAAAGTGGAACCAGGGTTGAATTTGAGGATTACAAAAAGAAATTGGGCAAAAAAAAGGCGAAGACGGAGGTTGAGCCCGGACACCGCTATCTTGGCCATGCAAGTGCCTGGTGGAAATCGGTGTGCAAGCCCGGCTAATCCGATGATCGGTAACCAGCTGATCTGCAATCCAAGCCTTAGAGTCAGCTAGCTTGCCATCCTCGTGTGGATCCAAAGCATCTGCAGACTGTGTCTCTTGAAATTTGTGTAAGGGGAGGGCTGTCGGAGGCATATGGAGGCCTGGATGGAACCATGAGCGAATCCAAACAGGTACTATGAGCCGTCCAAGGGTGTTGCTATAGCCAACACCGGCGGATTGTTGACTCCAGTCGACTGATACAGCCTACCGCAGCAGGCCCAAGCAAAACGCTGGGCCAGAATGCGGCGATAAATCCCACAGAAATCGCTCACCAGGGAGCAGGGGCACTGGGCGTCGACCAGAAAATCCACCAGGACGTTGGCCATGATGTTGGAAAACGCTGTCTGCGGCGATACATTGCCACAATAATAACTGCGGCGCGGGGTGTTTCACCAAGTGTGATGTTTATGGTCGCCAGGGCAGGGCAGGTGGCAAATCGCTGCTGAGATACTGCCCTGGTGCCAGATCTTTGGAGGAAACCTACTGCGCGCGCTATGCCAGAGCGGCAGTAACATTTAGTATGCCGCCCTGCTGTCTTGAAGCATCTTCAGAGTCCTGTACGGTGTAGACAAAGCACCTCGTAACGCCTTGAAACACAAAGAAAATCGATTGCATCTGATGGTGAGCTGTTCGCATTCCCCAACAGCAGCTGGAGGATCATGATCGATTAAGGAAATCGAATCTAGTACGCAGGCTGTGACTGGGCCTGTCTGATCACGGCAGACAGTTCACAGCGATATCTGCTAGTGGCGGCGTGCTGGTGGCAACACCATACACACTTTACTATTCAGTTAAAAACATTAAAAATCACAAGATACGGAGAATGCCACGTATTTACTCAAGTCAGGATGAAGCTGCTCGCTGGCAGTATGCTTACACTGGAGATTTGGAATCGGTCCTGTCACTCTCCTTGGAAATCTTGCACTCAAGAAACCTGCTGTTGTGCTAATAAGGGGGTGTGGATAAGTTTGGATTTCAAAACTAAAGAAAAAGGAAAAGAGAAAGGAAAACTAGTAATGCCACGCATTAGCCTTTTTGAAGATTCCGTTGCAGTGCGACGTCTGACCTCATCAGTGAAACCGAGGTGGAAAGCTGTGATTGTAGTGGTCACAAGTCTCCGCTGGATATCTCCATTGGTTCAGCGCGAGAGCTGCTCTCGTTGTCGGTCGACTCGATAACTTCCATGGCATCATCATGGCAGTCATCGTCGACCGCGCAACACTGCCAATCAGGTTCTGAACCGCCTTGTCATGCCCTTTGCTGTTGATATCCGGCCCATCCCAGACGTCTGTTGCAACACTGCTGTGACCAATACTCGAATGGCCAAAATCAATGAGACGCAGAGTGTCGTCCTCATTTACAGCGATATTAAACTTGTTGATGTTGCTGTGGACAACACCTTTCGCATGCATGCAAGGCACAATTCTGTGCAGCTCATCACTGGCTCATTCGATCTTGTGGCACAGGCTTAGTCTGGGGCAGTGGCCATCAAGAATCCGCAGAATTTCCCATTTGCCACATTCTCTCTACACCGACTCGGTGATTGCAGACCCAAGTAGTTGATGAAGTAGATATTTGCGTATCCCCCACATATCCCTCATATACGATCAGCTGTGGCAGTTTTCTTGCGTCACTGGTATCACAGTAATAGTAAAATATCGAATCCTTGCCCAGGTGGCCCTGCTGGATGCTTCCGCAGGAGTTTCGCTAGGTGCCTCCGCAGGGATTCTCGCTGGGTATTGCAGCAGAGGTCCCGCTAGATGCCTCTGCAGGATTATCCGCAGGTGATTCCTTTTGTGACTCAGTCCTTTATGACCAGTGAACTTTGATATCATACATTATGACTACGAACCCATCCGTGCCATCACAATTCCAGTCAGCGCTGCATAGCATTTGCAAGCTAATGTGCAGCGCTTTTCTTGAGCTCATCTCTGATCCTTGCCTGACGCTAGGGGTGCCACAGGGCACGCTGAGTACATTTCTTGAAGAGCTGATTCGTCAAATTGTCGATCCTGCATTGAAGCCGGGCAAACATAGAGTGTGTCATTTCTGCGACAGAGAGCAGCTGTGCAAGGGACTCAATGCGCTTATCATCAAGCTTCAGGACAAGGCTGACCAGACTGGTATGCTTTATCATTGACACAGCTTATTTTGTGGGGCCTCTCGGAGCGTGTGCCCAACGTGCCACCAGCCGGTGTTAACAAGAGTTGCCAGGGGTTCGGCGATATGACGATGTAAGTTCTCTACCAGATGTCCAAGTCTCTGCCCAACAACACTGAACACTAAACACCAATTTTGCTGTGCCATGTTTATGAAGCAGATGCTGACATGTACTGTGGAATTCCCAATCAATGTTTCAGTAACCTTTGTGAAAATGCATATTCGACAAGCTGCGTAGCAGACCAGGGTCAAGATGATACAAGCATAAAAGCAACTGTCTGTTACAGGTTCGTGATTGCCACTATCCATAGTGCAAAATGCAAAGAATTCGAGTAGAAATATCAGAAATACCTGGAAATATGTAATGGATACCTGCCAAAGTATTTCCATCATTAACATTGCTACAATACAATGACATGGCAAATATGAAGCACAGTTTCACGCTAGGTAATACATGCTTAGATATAAAGTGCTTGTAATCGCCTTTGGTGATGGTTGTAACCCAATGAAACAGAAACTTCAGCAAGCTAACCCAATGTGCTGAATTTAAGATCACTACCCTTATCTGGACCAAATTTAGGTCTAGCTATATCACTGAGACAAAGCATGTTCAACGAGTTATTAGAGATCATATTAGGCGAATTCCTAGCTAGTACCTATTAGCAAAGAATAATGTTTACAAAAGTGATACGGAAACTAAATACACCAACTTTGTCCTCAGTTTCTCTGAGTTTCTATATAGTCTTTTCGACTCGTCCACACTCTGCACCCAACTAGCAGGCGCATTTCACCAAGTGCCCCTACAATGTGATTTCCATAAATGTGTTTCCTTTCTCCTTCAGTCATAAGAGTAGTATAGTGCATCTATGAATTGTCATTTCAGTAATTGTTTTATTTGTCACGCTGCTTATTAAATTAGTAAAAAAACATTCTGGCATATCCTTCTTCAGAAATTTGCAGTATATATCGACCTTAAGAGTTTTATCTTCATAGTTGCTGGTTCTTACATTAGCATTGGCAACCAGCAGTTTGTACAGTCATGATACGATGGTGTATATATATCGCAGCTGTCTAGAGTGCACACTAGCCATGCTAAAAGCACCCTTCACATAAATAGGGTTGTGACTATAAAAGTATCGTGTAGATGCTGCAATACCTCAGAGGTTATCCATGTTAATTACAAGAAGGCTATTTCATAAGATTCATTTGGTGCTTATGATTGCAATAATCTAACAAGCCATTACAGAAAGGATAACTGATGCTACATATAGCCAATTACAAACTGCATTAGTACAAAATAAACTGGCAACTTGAGGTTTGAGGATTGCAATTTCATGTTGTAAGGTTCAGATACTTTGGCACAGTTTACCATCTATTAACGTTGCACCTTTGCAATGAAAACATTAGTCTAACAGAAGGACATTCGATTATTTCTCCTCATCCTTTTCTTATCCTCGATTCTTTCTTTTATTCTCAGATCGGTCCAGTCATCGGTCTGGCTCTCTCTCCTCTTTTTCTTACTTGCTCACTACTATTTCTTTAAGACTGCCTTGATCTGTCTTTTCCCAATATATTCTCTTTACTTGGGTGCTACAGCCCGACCCAACTCGAGTAACTCACAGTATGGTGATATGGCATAGGCAGGGCTAGTATTGCTGTCAGTGCGCCTTCTCTTCAGCGGTGGAAGCACATTGTTGCTGATGTTGCCGTAAGATTGGCTATTGATGTGGGTGTTGCTGACCGAGGGCATATTAATTCTGGCAGTGCTAGTTGAAGGCGTGGTGGTTGCCTTGTGGGTAATTGCCGGTAAAATAGATCTCTGCACAGCAGCTGGCATAGCACGCTGGATCCTGATTGGGCTAATTCCAACATCCATGTGGCTCATGGAGTTGCACCAGATCCGTAGGTGCTGCAAGCGAGGCAGCATCCATAGGATATCCACGGTATCGTCAACAGTAACTGTATGCAGCGTGATGTAAAAGATACGGAGGTTGTACAGGCGGATATTGTCGGGCACTACATAACGCGCACCGATAACGTACAGTTCCTCGACATCAGAGTCGGCGGTGAACAAATGCACGGTTTCTTCCTTAATCGTATTAGCTATTCTGTTACCACTAGGGATACCGGCAGCAATAGTCGCTGATCTGGCGTGCTGGATCACGTTCGCGGTGACACGGTGGAGTTCCCTGTAGTTCTCTGCAATCCGCAACGTAGAAAGCGCTGGCGAGCCGAACAGTGTGTAGAGATCGGTGTATATCTGCGTAGAATCTCCGACTGATAAGTCCCTGAGCTTCAGAAAAGCGAGGTTACTGAGATTGACAGTGCCAGTCAAACCAGGGTCAGATTTGCTCCATACCGGATCATCACTAATTGTTGTGATCGTTAATGACGCCAAGTTTTCGGTGGGAAGAGGCGGCATCGACATGTCAGTTAGAGGGTACATTGCGTAATAGTCCATACGGAGATTTCGGGTATTGTTTCCAAGCACTGGGAATTCTTCTTCTGGGAATGGCGGCATGAGCTCTACGTCAGTGGCCTGTGCCAGATACTGGAGCTGCAGCTCCGAGCACAGTCTGAGAAGTCCGAAAACATAGTCTCCATCGGCGCCGTGTTCTGCCCATTCTCCAGTCAGCTCGCAGAACTTCAGAGACTTGACGTTTCGCAGGTGGGTTCTGAAGAGGAGGCATGTGTCACGGATAATCGCGCGCTGTTCGTCAGGCGACTGGAGTGTGCTACCGGCGAAGAAGCCAAGCCCATGAACCTCGACAATTTCAACTGAAGTCCACACAGCTGAACCGAACTGGAGCTACTGCAGGATCTCCACCAACTTGAGTGGGCACTGAACGGCATTCCGCATAACTATTTGAAGGCATCGCGTCTCCTCTGCCTTGCCAGCACGCAGACATTCAGGTATGTTGGAATACCAATTGTGGCTCATCACTTGTGTTGGTGGAGTGATACTCGGGTCATACTGAGGGGTACGTGGGATATAGACTGTCTTGTAGAGTAGCTGCTGGACAGCCCTGTAGAAGTTGCTATTGAGGGCTGCTATAGACTGCAGCCAGCGGTATCCGCTGCCGCCTGGAGTTTTGGTGAATTTCTCCCCTGCAAGCAGCGATAGAATAGGTATGAGGATGTCTGGTGAGAGACTGTTCGCGCTCGCCAGCTTGCTGGTGTTCATGGTATTTAATTGATAAATAGTTCTGCTCTGGTGCAAAAGTGGATGGAGTTTACTAAGATGATGTAAAAAGTTTGCAAAGAAAAGTGTTGTGAAGAAAAAAACCACGTTGCCTGTTGGTTGCCTATTTATCCCTGAGGTTTGAAATAGAGAATTTCTGGGTATCTCCACACAAATTACATAGGTTTTTGCTTCCCTCATTATGAAAAGTGGGCATCATCTATACTGCCACCCAATATATTCCACAAATACTCGCCAAAACGGCCACCATATCAACCTTCTTTTTCCTAATTTGCATGTTGGCAGGCGTAGTGATGCTCACAAGACATGAAAAAGCAAGTCTAAAAGGAGATTGGCAAGCCATGGCAGCTGGGACAATGGGTGCCAGCCTGCAAGCAAGCGATGCATGTCATCCCCTATGTTGCTTCTCCGCTCTCTCGCTCTCGCTGACCCAGGTTGCCTTGACAGGAACACATTCGTTCATGAACAGCACATTTAATTGATTTTTCTCGGCGCTCTTGGCTTTGGAAATCGCCTGTCCATTTTTGACACAGCCTACCAGCCATATGTCTTTGCTGTTTTGGCGCTGTCTATTGCGGTGCTGCATATAGCCCGATGACAGAGCATTGTTTACATTTGGTAATAGCTTGGCCACCCGGCAGCCACCTAATGTTCGGGAATGATTCATCTTAAGCAAGCAGCTGGTAAAATAATACAGGTCTAAGGCTGAACATCCTGCCATCTGTAATGTTGAATAGTATAGTCTCTAAATACTCGAAGGGGATTGTCATATGAACCCTGCCGCTCAACCACCAAGTAGAGCACGCTCAGTTAAATAATCAGGGCTCTTTTCGTATGGTTCATCCTTGGCGTATCACACCTTCTGCCATACAAAGCTGCAGGAATAAGGGTGCCTCTTGGCGGAAAATGAAGCAGCAACTGCTGGACAAGCCAGCATTCAGCCACAGAAGCTGTGCCCAGGATGACGAACGCTGGCCTCTCAACTCTTTGCCATAGCCGACATTGCAATGTCAATCTCGGTGTGCAAAAGGGATGGGGTGGCCAGCTATGCCACAGCAAAAATAGCAAGTCCAAAGTCCCGGCCGTACTCTGGCAGAGGGCAACAGGCATGCATTCGCAGTTGAGGGAGACAACAACATTTGTAAGGGAATCATAGTCATGTATGAACATTGAATTTGCTTTCTGGGTGTGGCCTGAACTGCCTTTGTCCTAGGCAGCAAGGAAGGAGAAGTAGCCGTGAACAGGAGGACAAGTGATAGAAAACTAGCGACACTTCTAGCACGGCCATCTACAGTCCGCCACTCAGCAGGCATGTTGGTATGGAGTCTTGGCCACATTATGCATGCCCTACATAGAGAGTTGGGTTAGCTTGTACATTTGCGCTGGATCCACACACTAGAATGTGAGTGGTAGCTTAGTGGCGTTGCCAGGGCAACATGGTGCTGAGCAATCAGCCAGTAATGCCTTCACACGCTGGTACAAGGTCTGCGGAGGGATCATGGAGGGTAGCTTGTGTCCGAACTGGAGCATGGTTCTGGTGGAGCATACACAGAAATGAGACTCGCTGAGGGGTCGGGTTTGATTGCTGCGGGTTAATAGGGCTAAGGCTGGTTACCGCCCTGACTGTGCTGGTCAGCTCTAGAACACCTCTTTTTAAAGCGCATTTCACGCTTCCGGCCCTCACTCTCCATACCTATTTTCTGGGCGCATTCAGCACTATGTTACAAACGCTCAGGCATCTTTGGGCAAAGTAGACCTCGCTGAGCGCGGTCAGCTGTGAGAAGGGCCTTCACTCCCCTGTGCCACTGGCGCTAAAAGCCAAAAGCATAGTGTGGGCACTCCTTCCTGATGAGGCGTTATTGTTGTCTCGGCTGCGGTTCGGCTCGGTTCACAGGACCGCCTCAGTGAGAGATGAAATCCGACTTTGGCCACTTGTGGACTAGCATTTGCTAGAAAGTTGGCTTGAGGTTTTTAGAAACTCGTAGAACTTTTTTATTTTCTGGGCCAGCCCCTCCTCCTCATCATTTTAGGCGTCAACACCGCATAAAAGGGAAGGCTGCTGCTTGGGCACACCTCTGCTCCACTCGCAAAATTTTCTTCCTCATTTTTTATTCACCCACCCGTACATTTTTTCTAACCAGCCATGTCTGAGACCTTCAACTTCCAGGCTGAGATCTCTCAGCTGATGAGCCTCATCGTCAACGCTGTCTACCAGAACAAGGAAATTTTCCTGCGTGAGCTCATCTCGAACGCCAGCGATGCCCTGGACAAGATCCGCTACCAGTCGCTGACTGACCCGTCGGTCCTGGACACCGGCAAGGAGCTCAAGATCACGATTATCCCGGACGCCGCCAACAAGGTCCTGGTCATCCGCGATAGCGGTATCGGTATGACCAAGGCCGACCTCATCAACAACCTGGGAACCATTGCCAAGTCGGGCACCAAGGCCTTCATGGAGATGGTCCAGGAGACCAAGGACGCGTCGATGATCGGTCAGTTCGGTGTCGGTTTCTACTCGGCATACCTGGTCGCCGACGAGGTCGAGGTTATTTCGAAGCACAACGACGACGAGCAGTACATCTGGCGCTCGAGCGCGGGACAGAACTTCACTGTCACCCGCGACACTGTCAACGAGCCTCTGGGCCGCGGTACCGAGATCCGCCTGCACCTCAAGGAGGACCAGGGCGAGTACCTCGAGGAGCGCCGCATCAAGGAGGTCGTGAAGAAGCACTCCGAGTTCATCTCGTACCCCATCCACCTCATCTTCCAGAAGGAGGTCGAGAAGGAGGTGCCCGTCGACGACGCCGAGGAGGTTGACGCCGACGAGGAGAAGGACGAGGGCAAGGCCAAGATTGAGGAGGTCGAGGACGACGACGAGGCTGAGAAGAAGCCCAAGACCAAGAAGGTCAAGGAGAACGAGACGGTCGACGAGGAGCTGAACCAGACCAAGCCCATCTGGACCCGCAACCCCGACACGATCGAGAAGGACGAGTACAACGCGTTCTACAAGTCGCTGACCAACGACTGGGAGGACCCGCTCGCCGTCAAGCACTTCTCGGTTGAGGGCCAGCTCGAGTTCCGCTCGATCCTGTTCACCCCGTGCCGCGCGCCGTTCGACATGTTTGAGGGCAAGAAGAAGCGCAACAACATCAAGCTGTACGTGCGCCGCGTGTTCATCATGGACGACTGCGAGGAGCTGATCCCCGAGTGGCTCAGCTTTGTCAAGGGTATCGTCGATTCGGAGGACCTGCCGCTCAACCTGTCGCGTGAGGTGCTGCAGCAGAACAAGATCCTGAAGGTCATCCGCAAGAACCTGGTCAAGAAGTGCATTGACATGTTCAACGAGATCGCCGAGGACAAGGACAACTTCAACAAGTTCTACGAGGCGTTCAGCAAGAACATCAAGCTGGGTATCCACGAGGACTCGCAGAACCGCGCCAAGCTGGCCGAGTTCCTGCGCTACTACTCGACCAAGTCGACCGACGAGCCCACCTCGCTCAAGGACTACGTCACCCGCATGCCCGAGAAGCAGAAGTACATCTACTACATCACCGGCGAGTCGCGCCAGGCGGTCGAGAGCTCGCCGTTCCTGGAGGTGCTGAAGCGCAAGGGCTACGAGGTCCTGTTCCTGGTCGACCCGATCGACGAGTACTCTGTCCAGCAGCTCAAGGACTACGAGGGCAAGGAGCTCAAGTCGGTCACCAAGGAGGGCCTGGAGCTCGAGGATGACGAGGAGGAGAAGAAGCGCTTCGAGGAGCAGAAGAAGGAGCTCGAGCCGCTGTGCTCGACCATCAAGGAGATCCTTGGCGAGAAGGTCGAGAAGGTCATTGTCACCGACATGATCTCGGAGTCGCCGTGCGTCATCCTGACCGGCCAGTTCGGCTGGACGGCCAACATGGAGCGCATCATGAAGTCGCAGGCCCTGCGTGACTCGGGCGGCATGTCGGCGTACATGGCCTCGAAGCGCACTCTGGGCATCCAGCCGACCCACCCCATCATCCGCGAGCTCAAGACCAAGGTCGAGGCTGACAAGAACGACAAGACGGTCCGCGACCTGGTCCAGCTCATGTTCGAGTCGTCGCTGCTGGCCTCGGGCTTCTCGCTTGAGGACCCGTCGCAGTTCTCGAACCGCATCTACCGCATGATCAAGCTCGGCCTCAGCCTCGACGATGACGAGGAGGCCGTTGCCGGCGAGGGCACCGACGCTCCTGCTCTGGAGGAGGTGACCGAGTCGAACATGGAGGAGATCGACTAAACTGCCCAAAACGCCTTTCTTACATTATCCCTTGATGTCTTCTAAAAATAGTATCTCGATATCTGGCAGCGATGGTGCATCATGTCCCGGTTAGAACAGCCGGCTACCTGCTGGTCACTTGCGATGCTGGCGCAAAGCTGGCATGCCTTCCCTCAACTACCAAGCAGAAAGGATAATTGCCGTCTTGCTGAAAAAATTTCAGTCTATTAATAGGGCAGTGTCTAGAGCTCTGCTCCCAGGCGTATGCGCCTTCGACGTCACAGCTTGCTGCTGCCGGCGACAGCGGCGGCGGCGACGATGGCAGAGCGATCTGGTGACAGCACGCAGTTGAGGTGCTTTCTCGCGCGCCCTCTCCTCTTTTCTCTTCTCCACGTTAAACCATTCTGCCTTATTTTCTATTCCAGTCGCTTCTCTCGCCAAGAGCATTCTAAAATTCAAATGAACAGCCGCAAAAAGCACAGATACAGCATTTTCTCAGACAAGGACCTGCGGGTCGTCAAGGTAAGTTGTCACTGGCGCTTTGCGGTGGGTGGGAACCGGACCCTGACACGCGGCAGCCACGCTAACATCCCTGTAATAGGACAGGTACATCGACCCGCGAGTGGATGTGACGGCAGTGACGTCTGAGCCGACGCAGAAGCTGCTGGCAGTCGGCTACAGCAACGGCAGCATCAAGCTGTTCTCCCCCAAATACCCGTCGGCCAGCCGCCTGCAGACAAAGCGCACTGACGGAATCCAATTCCTCTGCTTTGTGCCAAACACACCGGCGCTGGCGGCCATCGACACCCAGGGCGTCCTGTGGGCATTCGACACAGACACGCTGAGCGTGTGCTACGCGTACAAGCTGCCGAGCCTGCCCACAGCCATGTCGGTTCTGCAGGGCACGGGCTGGCTGATGGTGGGCAGCGAGAACGGGCGCGTGTACTTTGTGGATCTGGCCAACGGCAAGAAATCCGACTACTCGATTGCCTGCTATGCGCTGTCGCCCAACATCCCCGTGGCCAGCGTCGAGTCGCACCCGCTTGACAGCGACCGCATCCTGGTTGCGTATGCGGATGGCGGGTGCATCGTGTGGGAGCTGCGGGGGTTTGAGGCAAGCGAGAAGGAGTCGATCAAGGAGGGGTTTGTTTTTGACCACCCCAGCAGCCTGAAGCGCTCGGTGCGTGTGCCGTCGGGCATCATGGAGCCGGGCTCGTCGGCGATGCCGCGGGTGGGCAGCGTGCAGCTGGTGGAGCCGCGGTTGACGGGTGCCAGCTGGGCGCCGTCTGGCAGCCAGTTTGCAGCAGTGTACGACAACGGCGTCGTGTGTGTGTTCAGCATCGGCGACGGGCCGCAGCCGGCGGTGGCGCGAACGATCGAGCACGCTGATATCCTGGCCGGTCAGATCAGCAACCGGGACATCAGCGCTCCTCTGCGGTGTCTGGGTAACGTGCGGTGGTGCACCCACGCCCACCTGAACCAGTCGTTCCTGGTGGTGTGCTCGGGGTCGTCGGTCACGTTCAAGCAGCTCGTGCATACCCTGGCCACGGGCGACCAGGCTGGCCACATCAAGAGTGGGCGTGATGTGCGGCCCCTTGAGCGCTACGAGATCGACTCGTCGATGATGGCATTGGCACCGCTGCCGCTGCGGTCGCCATGGCGCAGCGGTAATGACGGCGTCCATGGCCTTGCCATTACTATTGGGCGGCCCAGCGCTGTGCGCGTGCTGACCGTCGACTCGGCCCTGCGGATTGCTCGGTCAACCAGGCTGCCGGGCGAGCTCTCATGGTGCTCGACGCCTGCAACGGTCGCGCGTAGTGCCAAGGGCACGCTCAACCTGTCCCTGTTTGATGCGCTGCCAAACACCATTGGCGACGGTCTGTTTGGACCGGATGGCGGCGCGTCGGAGCGCGGACTGTCGCCAGGCGACATGACCAATGGGCTGAGCCAGCTTTTATGCTGTGCTGACACGTCTGGGCATGTGTCGCTGTGGTGCTCGTACTCGCACGACCTCGAGCGATGCATTGGGGTGTGCATGAACTACAAGTACGTGGCGAGGCTGCTGGGCATCGAAGGTGAGATCACGTCGATGGATCTATACGCAAGCAGCGGAATGTTGGCCGTGGGTACTGGTAGCGGCGAGACGCTACTGTGTGTGATTACTGAGGATCC
Source organism: Linderina pennispora (assembly GCF_002104995.1). NCBI lineage: Eukaryota > Fungi > Kickxellomycota > Kickxellomycetes > Kickxellales > Kickxellaceae > Linderina > Linderina pennispora. The sequence continues at coordinate 218,745 of NW_024468254.1, read as the reverse complement.
GCGCATCGTGCTGTCAAAGAAGCAAACGCCGCTCGAGGAGCTGCGGGAGCTATCGCTGGTGTACTACCTGGATGCACAAGTCATGATTGATCAGGCCATGAAGGCCAGCATCCAGGAAGAAGACGAGGAGGAGCTGCAGCTGACCACCGATGAGACAGTGTCGCCGTCGGAGACTGTGTCCAAGCCGTCTGATACTAGCGAAGGGTCTATGAAAGAAAACGACAGGGCGTGCAAAGAGCAAGATGAGGCCCTTGACCAGCAAGACAAGGCGCAGGAGCCCGATGGAGGTACCCAAGAGCTAATTGATATCCCGCTTTCGCCTGCGAGTTCCAAGCACAGCTCCACCACCAGCTCTCGCCGTAGCTCCAGGCGCAGCTCGCTCTTGAACAGCGCCACCGGGCTGGGCTCGCGCATGACCCTGCATGTCCGGCAGCGGTCCGGGTCCCTGCACGAGGGCCGACTCACCCGCCGCCTGTCAAAGTTTGTTGGCCGCCACACCTCCCTCCCTGGCGAACTGCCTGAAGAGGACAAACTCGCTGGAATTGTTGCTGCCGGACTTGGCGCTGTTGACGAGTCGCAGGAGCTGGGCAGCGGTCTGGCGGCTGCAATGGGAATGCCGTCGCGGCCCATGGTGATTGACAGCACGGTTTGGGCAGCACGGCGCACCAGGATCAACACGGAGATGTCAGAAATGGTCCATGGGCTGCGGTTCTCGGCGACTGAGCGCGAGATGGTGTCTGACATTGGGTTGCCAAACAAGCCAACCAGAGCAAACATGCCGAATAGCCCATTGGGATCGGACGACTCGCCCATGTCGCCTGGGCTGGAGCAACAGACGCCGGTGATTCTGCCGTTCATGCTTGCGCGGTTCCACAAGCGGCGCATCATCGATGTCATCGCTGGCTACGATGGTGTCGTGGCAGTTATATACGAAGGCGGGGTCGTGGTAGTTGTCGACTGCGTGAATCAAGCTGTGCTTCTGGCGGACAACCTGAATTTCGAGCCACAGGCAGACCAAAATGTGCGCGATATCTTTGGCATGGCCAACCTGGGCAAAAAGACAACCAAGATCCCAGAGCATATCACTGCCGCCAATATTGTGCGGCTGCCGGTCCGCGCCAGCGGCAGCAAGGAGGCGGCGGGCAGCTCAGGTGCTGGGAGCGACGATCATCTGATTATTGGCACATCGCGCGGCAACGTGTCGCTTTACTCAATCTACGGCACGCTGCCGCCGCAGGCCAAGCAGTGGGCGGGTAGTGGTGAGATCATCTACCTGGAGGTCGCAAGCCTGGAGCCGTCTGTTCTGGAGGAGGACCCAGAGCTGCCACCCCACCTGCTGATTGTGGCCACGCGCAAGCAGATCACGAGCCATGCAGGCTTCACATCGCTGCCCCTGGCGACGCATTCGGCGCCAGTCGGCAGCCAGTTCGTCAAGGTGCGTGCAGTCAAGCTGCACACGGGCTGGCACGGGCTTGTGGCCATCGACAGCCACGGCAATGCGTCACTTCTGTCAATCCACAATCTGAGCTGCGATGCCACGCATGCAATCCCGGGCGCCAAGGAGATGATCGGCAGCTGTGATATCCAAATCAACTCGCACGGACACATTTCGTTGCTTGGCCCGCATGCGCTGCTGCTGCAGGCATCGGTGGTGGATGGGTTCAGTGTTGGTGCCGGGTTTGACGATTCTACTGGCCGCTCGATGTTCGACCAGACTGCCAAGGCCCCAGAGCGGCCGGTGCGGCCAGCATCGCTGGCGTCATGGTTTGGTAGCATGGTGGCCACGCCTAAAACCCCTGAGGAGGTCAGCGGAATGCTCGACAGCCACCACCGCGACTTGCTGCGGATGGGCGGCACTCAGCCCGGTGCCCGTCTGCACAAGCCCCCAGCGGCCCTAGGCCGCACATCTACTGTGCACTCGGCCAGCGGTCGACCAGCAGGTAATCGCAAAGGGCTGGGCCGGTCAGCAACGATACACGGAGCGACAGACACGGCAGGGTTCTCGCAGACGCGCAATATGATGGAGAAGCGCGGACAGATGCTGGAGGATTTGGGGCAGAAGATGGAGCGGAACGCGCAGCAGTCAGCAAGCTTCCTGCAGGAAATCAAGGCGTACAATGCGCAGCAGGAGGCTAACAAGAAGAAGCGGTTTGGGCTGTTCTGAAAGCTTTATATTTAAAAGTGCTTAATATGACATCATTAGGTGGCGACTGCAATAGCCTCATTGAATTGTTCTGTTCTGTAATTCCGGGCTACAGTCATTGGCTATATGATTGGTGACGACGCCTGGCCCGGCTGCCACGCAATACACACAATGTATCTTTTGTCGACAGCGATACAGTATTAGATGTGTACGTATGCTTGCCTCTCGTTCTAGTTTTCCGTTGTAGGTATAGGCTTCAAGACCTCTCCCAACCTAGGCTGGGCACACCAAGTGCCAGCAGTGGACACAGTACCACTAGTGAATGCTTGTATCTGACCCGGCTGCATGGTGGGTTTAGCTCGCTGTCCCAACCACTTCGGCGGTTGGCGAGTTGCATGTTGAAACTAATTGGCACACATGCGCACATATCATGCCAAATACTATTGCTTGGATTTCCGCATGTTGGGCAGATGACTAGTTGGCTAGTAGATGGAAGGATGTGATTCATCTGGAAAGTCATGCATTCACACGACGGCAGGACATGGCAATCAACCCCGGGTCAGTGCGCTTGTCGGCTGTGTGTGGCAGGTTTTGCTGAAGCAGCTACATTTGTCTGCAAAAAACTCCCCTCTGTCGTGGGAAACCCACTCAACATTTTCGTCAGTGTAGATTGGGTTAGAAAACACTATAGTCGCCTGTTGCTCCTACCCCGCATTTCTTTTGTTTGGCGCATAGCTTCTCGGAGCACTAGCGGTTTTACTTCCCTGTGCCCTTTTTGGTTCTCTTTTTTGTTAATAGTAATAATGAGCTCGAATTCGGAATCACGGCCACACTCGCCACAGAACGCCAGCATCGCAGCACACCACTACAGTGAGACGGCAGACTTCCAGCGCATGTGCGCACAGCACGAGGAGGCGCTCACGCAGGGCGTCTCCAAAGTGCTTGTGATTTACACTGGCGGGACGATCGGCATGAAGCACGACGACGTGCTCGGCTACCATCCGGTCAAAGGCTACCTGCCGGAGAGGCTGCGGTCAATCGGGCGGTTCCACGATCCAAACGGCTTTGACGACTTTGACCTGGAGTTCCAGCGCACCGGCATGCACACCGGCAATACACGCGCAGCGCCAACGGGCAGGAAAAGCGGCAATGCTTCGGGCATGGCGTCCAGGGTTCTGGTGGAGCAGGCGAGGATGCGGCTCAAGGAATTGAAGCGCGGGCAGAGCCGGCCGAATAGCACGGCAGAGGACCAGCCGGTGGAGAGGCTCGAGGGATTGCGTCTGGTTGACGAGCCGGAGAAGACCGAGGAGCCGGATACGGCAGGCGGGCCGGATAGTCAGCAGCAGGGGCTTTCAGTTTCGGGTCCTGACAGCTCGGATCCGCGCGGCACGGGCACGCCCGGGCGGCTGTCAGAATGGCTGATCACGCCCCGATCGATGTATGGGCGGCGCGTGCAGTACTGCTTCCTGGAGTACGACCCGCTGCTCGACTCGTGCAACATGGACATGACCGACTGGGTGCGGATTGTCACGGACATCGAAAAGTTCTACTACATGTTCGATGCCTTCATCATCCTGCATGGCACCGATACAATGGCATACACAGCGGGTGCGCTGAGCTTCATGCTGCAGAACCTGGGCAAGTCGGTGATAGTGACCGGCTCGCAGGTGCCCATCGCCGAGGTGCGTAACGACGGCATCGAGAACTTCCTCGGGGCGCTGACGGTCGCTGGGCATTTTGTGATTCCAGAGGTAACGCTGTATTTCAGCAACAAGCTGTTCCGCGGCAACCGGTGCGTGAAAATCGATGCGATGGACTTTGAGGCCTTTGGATCCCCGAATCTGGCGCCGCTGGTCAAGGTGGGCGTGGACATTGAGGTCAACTGGCCCGAGGTCCTGCGGCCCAACTGCATCATGCCGTTCTGCGCCCACAAGCAGATGAACTGCAATGTGGCCACTCTGCGGCTGTTTCCAGGCATCTCGGCTGCCGCCATCCGCGCGTTCCTGGCACCGCCCATCCAGGGAATTGTCCTGGAGACCTTTGGCGCTGGCAATGCCCCCGACACGAGGCCCAATATCCTCGAGGCCCTGGCCGAGGCCAGCGAGCGCGGTGTGGTTATCGTCAATGTCACGCAGTGCCAGCGCGGCAACGTGTCGGATCTGTATGCGACAGCTCGTGGCCTGACCAACGCCCGGGTGGTGCCTGGCCGCGACATGACGTCAGAATGCGCTCTGACCAAGCTCAGCTACCTGCTGGGCCGCGGCTTCTCACCAGACAAGTGCCGGGACATGCTGAGCCGCAGCCTGCGCGGTGAGCTGACCATTGTGCAATCGCACAAGCGCCCGATTTTCTCCTCCGGCCACGTGCGCTCCAACACCTTTGCGCAGTTCGTCGCCCGCCAGATCCTCGACGAGACCCAGGCCAACGAGGCTGACCTGGAGCCGCCGGCCATGCCAATGTCGCCCAGTATTGGCTCCAGCGAGTCGGATCTACCCGTGGTCGCCCGCACCCAGTCGGAGGCCGAGTCACGCCGCCGCCGCAGCCCAATGCAGTCGCGCGAGACAGTGACTGAGCGCGCGTCCATCTACCGGTCGTTCTTTCCTGTTCTGCTGTGTACGGCGGCGGCAACCGGCGATTTGCAGGGGATGTACCTTCTGGAATCAGCATCAAATAATTTCCTGGAAGTCACGTGCTATGACTACACCGGCCAGACGCCTCTGCACTGCGCGGTGCGCGCTGGCCAGCTGCCGTGCGCGCGCTTTCTGCTGAAGCGCGGCGCCAGCGTGCATGTGCTGAGCCGCATGGGTCATACACCCCTGTTTGCAGCCATCCTGTCGCGCCATCCCGAGATGGTCCAGTTGCTTGTAAATGCCGGAGCGCATTTCAGCGACGCCGAGACCAAGGACCTGATGGTGAGCATGCAGAATGCGGTGACGCGTGGGGATATTGAGTTTGTCAAGCTGGCGGTACGTGCGGGGTTCAACCTTGACTGCACTGACTACGAGGGCCGCACTGTGCTGTTCTTTGCTGTTATTGCTGGTCAGGTCGAGATTGTCCAGTATTTGCTGCTGCTGCCAAACATTACCGTCGAAATCTGGGACCAGTGGGGGTACAGTCCTTTGGACTATGTGCTGCGCAAGCTGGATCTGTGGCGTGAGATGGGTGCGCCGCACGAGGACAGCGTCAATGATATGCAGCTCATTTGCAATCTGTTTTACGAGAGTCTTGCTGCCAGCACGAGTGATGGCGAGCCATCCTAGGCATCTCCCGAAATAAAACCGTATTTTGCTGATGCTTAATGGGAGGAAGGCCGTGTGGCTGCTATAGCTGACGCGAATTCCCCTGAGGATGTATTTGATTCTCATCTGGTCCATGTACGGCAGGGAACAACCTCGGCTTGAGCTTTTTTCAAATATGTCAACCACCACTATACCTTATTGATTGCTATGTCTAAGCAAGCCTTATCTATCTATTTGCAATAATGGTGGTGGCAGTCATGGATATGGCCAAGGTATTAAGAGGCGCTTGGCTGACTGACCACTGAATGAAATATCTTTTGTCGCCATGGCCGGCCGCCCAAAAGACACTATTCTCAAGACGATAGCTTATTCCTAGTCGTAGTTGGTGTATTTGTAAATACCCATTGTCCAACAGTATTACTCAAGCCATAGCTTATATGCCACATTTATTAGGACATAGGCATATATCTAAACTATTCTGTGACCCTATTAAGAAGTCGCTATGTGGTTAAGCATTCCCTGTTGTTTCGCCAGCCCACCAACCCTTGGCATAAATGGTAGCTCCGCACTTCACCTCCTAATACCTCTGATTAATACAAAATACAGCTTTCCCTTACATTTTGCAGTGCTATCAGCTATTATCCCCTCCCCTCAGAAACATGAAGTTTGTCTACCTCGCTACCCTCGCACTTGCTGTGGCGGCGCTCGCCAATCCTGGGTCGTACTATCCCCTCCAAACCTATTCCGGGTACTCACCCAACAACCACGGCGACCCATCCTACATGTTGCCTAGTAAGGAACTAGTCAGCTTTAACAACCCTACTCCAGTCGTGCTACCTACCAAGCCTACTTCCACCCCCACAGCCACATCCACTTCCTCAACCTCATATGACTACAGCTATGAGATCGATCTGTCGGGCTTCAATAGCAAAATCACACACTTTTTCGTCAGCTACTCGGACCCATGGGTTTCTGGGGGTGTAGGTGTCGGCAGTGTATTGCCAAAACCCACCCCGCCACCTCCTCCCACTCTGGGCGTCATTTGCGACAGGAGTTTCCCGGGCCTGCTGGCTGGCATAGGACTCGACCTGGGCTTGCGCTTGAACCTCTCCCTGATCGGCATCAACGCCTGTATCGGTCTCTGAAGCAGATCTACAATGCTGCCTGGAATTAATCTAATACTCTTGAACAATCACCGACGCGAACCGGACCTTTTTCCAGCAGTTTTTGTCGCCCACTTGGCTCACGTTCCTTTGACGTGGTTTCTCTTGGCTGCGCTTTAGTTTCTCTCATTCTTTAAAGTGCTCTATATATTCACATCACTATGCCTGATATTGATATCGAGTCACTCAAAGCAGCGTGCTACGAGGTCGTAAGCACCGGCGATGTCGATAAGCTAACCGACCGCATCATCCGCCGCACCCTCGAAAAGCGCTTCGATCTCGAGGAAAAATACCTCGACCAGTCTCCCTACAAGCAGCTCTTGAAGGAGACAGCAACCGAGGCCGTTACAGAAATAGTCACGAACCGGAATATCACCACACAGAACGAATCGGACCGCGAGTCCGCAGCAGCGGAGGAAAGTGACATGTCCGAGGTCTTTGATGACGAGCCTGCCGCGCACAAGCGCAAGGCCCCGTCGCCCAGCACCGCGTCAAAGCGCGCCAAGACAGCCCCAGCGCCAGTTTCCAAGAGTAGCGCAACAACAATTGCCAATTTGAAAAACTATATTGGCAAGTGCGGCGTGCGCAAGGTGTGGGCAAAGGAGCTGAGTGGTATGAATGGCGCGCAGCAGGTGCGGCACCTGAAGGAATTGTTGGTTGAGCTTGGCGTGGAGGGGCGGCCGACGCTGGACAAGTGCAGGAAGGTCAGGCAGAGGCGCGAGATTCAGGCGGAGCTTGCCGAAATGGATACGCAGAATATTATTGACGAGAAGGAGCTGGCGCCAGTTGAGGCAGTGAGGGGCAGGAGAGCTGCAGCCAGGAGAGAGGTCAAGTATTCATTGGAGAGTGACGAGGAGGGTGATGCAGTGTCGCAGGGCGAGGGCGGCCGTGGGGAGGAGGAAGAGGAGGTTGCAGATAGCGAGGAGTCGGAGGCATATACAGAATCAGAGAGTGAGGATGGGGATGGCGCGGAGGATGGGTTTGCTGACAGTAACGACGACGAAGAGTAGCTGCTTCGTATATATTTACCACTACAAAACTGAATGTGCATTTCTTTTTCCACATCATGAAGATCATGTATTTAACGGATTATACCATCTGGTGACACAAGTAATAGGTCCGAGCTGCGCGGTGCGCCGGCAATATTGTATCCCATGTTACCGACCACATTTCCTGTGGTTTTAATGCCTTGCCGCCTGCACTGGCTGACAACTGACTGTGGGACCTTGATCCTCTGCTGCATGACGTCTAGTGCCTCAACAAACACCATCATCAAGCCCCTAACAGCATGTATAGCCACATGGCAGTGGAACATCCAAATGCCAGGGTTATCTGCACGGAATCGGACAATTGCGTACTCTCCGTTGATGAGAAAGATCGTGTCTCTGGTGACTGGCGACTGTCCTGGCTTGACCTCGCGGTGATACTTTCCTGTGGTGTCGTTGACGAGTCCGCGGGCAACCACCTGGAAGTTGTGGCCGTGGAGATGTAATGGGTGGGGAACGTCTCTGGTCTGATATAGCAGCAGCTCCACAACCTCGAGGTGCTTCAGTACGTGTGCGTTTGTTTGCGGACCATACATGAACGGGTTCAATGACCTGTGACCAAGTGTCAGCGCGCTGAACATTGTTGGCACAAGCGGCTCCATAAATTCCACATTATTGAATGTATCCTTGTAGACATTCTGCACCGAGTAACCGATTGTCGCGTTAAGAAACAGAGAGCGGTCAGGAATAAGCAGCGGTGACTCGTCCAGAGACTCCAGAGACACCTCGTCGAACGGCTCAGACAGTATGGATTCAACCGGCGCCAGCTCCGCGTCCTCTGCATAGACCACTGTTCCGTTGTACAGTGGTTGAACGAACCCGGGGGGAATCGGCGAGAAATAGTGTGTCACGCTGACATGGTAAGCATAGTTGCTGGCCAGGGACTGCTTGGCTCTAACTAGCACGGAGACGCGCTGTCCAGGGTTGATCCGGACAGCCTGCATGGGTCTGCGTTTGGTCAACGCACCGTCGACTTCGATAACATCCAAGGTATGTTGGTTGATGGAGAACTCTACCATGAGCATGTTCTGCATTGCCAGCAGTCGGATCCTATATGTCTTTCCGGGTGAGAAGTGCATTGGCGGGGTGTAGTTGGCACTGGCTCCATTCACAAGTGTCAGCGGCAGCGGCTTTTTCCGGAACTCGGTGAGGTTTACATCATCCATCAGTGGCTTTAGTTCTCCGATCGTCGATATCGACCAGTCTTCGAAAGCAAACAGGTATTCGCCGTCGTACGTATACGGCTCGTCGGGGTCGTCGATGATGAGTGGAGTGCGCAAGCCATCGAAATTTTGCTCGGCCGTGTGTCCGTGAGTCCAGTATGTTCCTGCCTGGTTGAGCGGGATCTCGTAGGTGAAGTCGGTCCCCGGTGCAATAGAGCATTCGGTGACCATGCCAGCACCATCATAGTAGTTGGTATTGTTCTGGAATATGCCGTGGGCATGCAGAGAGGTAGGCACATCAAGCGAGTTGTGGACATGCAGAACTAGCATGTCGCCTTTGGATGCACGAACTACCGGCAGTGGAAATGTCCTGTTGACTGCTATGCCAAGCTTTGGCTTCTGGTCAAAACCGCGGCTCGTGGTCACATAGGTGATGTCCCAGTTGTGAACAACACGCTTGGCGAATGCTGTCCACAGTGTGGCTAGTAGTAGTAGAGGTATAAGAAATTGCATGCGAAACTGCTGTAGAGTACGATACTGGGGATGGCAGGAGGAAAATACAGGCGACCGCAACGAGCAGGCAAACGCAGCCAGCTTTACTTTGGTTGCTCAGGGAAAGCAGCTGCAATACCCACGCCATTTGTTGGAATATACTTCTAAAATATAGTCTTGCGAACGCCCCTATCCATGCACCCATTGTCAGGCGGTATTTGCCCTTCGCACTACATTGAACTCTCATGGCATTGTAATATCGAACATGGCGGATGTGCTACGGCGAGCCGCCGCTTTCCTGTTTTGGAAGTCTGCTTGTGGCATACCTATGTGACAAACGAGTGCTTGACACCTGCTATATTGGTCTGGACTTGTCGCCATGGTGTAGTATCTCTGTATTGTACCTTGGGAAGCCAGTGTTCGTATACGCCATGAATGCAAGGGGCGCAGTAGCAGCCACTGGCCTGGCCTGATCAAATCACACGACTAATCTGCGTTGCGGCGGAGTTGCAGGGAGCCGTCATCAGTCGCGCGCATAGCCCTCATTTTCAGGGCAACTACGCAGCAAGCACAGCCTTCTCTTCACTCTGTGGCATCCTCTTTTCTCTATTAGCAAGCCAGACAGAAACATAGCGAACGAGTGGAATTTAGAGCAAGATGATGAATGCAGCGATTCAGACAAACATTGCACGGCTTCAAATTATGAAGGCCAAGGTGCTGGCAGCACTGCGCAAGGGTGAAAACTACGAGCTGAAGACAGAACTGAACAGCGAATACAGGGAGAGGCGGAAGGAGGCGGTGCGGCGAGTAATTGCCAACATGACAGTGGGCAAGGACGTCAGCGGACTATTCACAGATGTGCTGAAGAACATGCAGACGGACGATTTGGAAATCAAAAAGCTCATTTACCTGTACCTAATTAACTACGCCAAAACGCAGCCCGACCTGGTCATTCTCGCAGTCAACACGTTCGTCAAGGACACCGAGGACAGCAACCCGTTGATCCGCGCGCTGGCCATCCGCACCATGGGCTGCCTGCATGTGCCTGAGGTGCTGGACTATCTGTGCGACCCGTTGCGCACCTGCCTGAAGGACCCGAACCCATATGTGCGCAAGACGGCGGTGATGTGTGTGGCCAAGGTGTTTGAGCTGAATGCGGCAGTGGCGGAGGAGAACGGGTTCGTGGATGCGGTGCGCGAGTCGCTGTCGGACTCGAATTCGATGGTGGTGGCCAATGTGGTTTCGGCACTGGCGGAGATGAACGAGATGGAGGGCGGGCGCGGCATCTGGCGGCTGGATACATCTACAGTCGGAAAGCTGCTGACAGCTGTCAATGAGTGCACCGAGTGGGGCCAGATTGCGATCCTCGAGGCGCTGGTTGACTACAGGCCGCAGGACGAGAAGGAGGCAGAGAACATCTGCGAGCGTCTGCTGCCGCGGCTGCAGCATGCCAACGGTAGCGTGGTGTTGTCGACGGTGCGGCTGCTGCTGACATACGAAAAGTACGTGAAGCGGGCGGACCTGCTGCAGCAGTTCTCAAAGAAGATGGTGCCGCCGCTGGTCACACTGTTGTCGTCAGAGCCCGAGATCCAGTACGTGGCGCTGCGCAACATCAACCTGATCCTGCAGCGCCAGCCGAAGCTGCTGAGCAAGGAGATCCGCGTGTTCTTCTGCAAATACAACGACCCGGTGTACGTCAAGTACGAGAAGCTGGATGTGCTCGTGCGTATCTGCTCGGAGCGCAACGTCGAGCCGCTGCTCAATGAGCTCAAAGAGTACGCGAAGGAGGTCGATGTCGACTTTGTGCGCCATGCTGTCCAGGCCATCAGCCGGCTCGCAATCAAGTACGACTCGGCAGCCGAGCGCGCTGTCAAGGTGCTGACGGACCTTATCAGCACCAAGGTCGAGTACGTGGTCCAGGAGAGCATGATCGTGCTCAAGGATATTTTCCGCCGGTACCCCCAGCGCTTCGACGGCGTGATTGCCACGCTGTGCGAGTACATCGACATAGTAGACAAGCCCGAGGCTATGGCAGCGCTGATCTGGATCATCGGCGAGTACTCGGAGCACATCACCAACGTCGGCAACGTGCTGTCGGGCATGTTTGAGGGGTTCCTGGAGCAGGAGGACGAGAGCGTGCAGCTGGCCCTGGTCAACGCGGCTGTCAAGTACTTCCTGAAGAGCCCGCAGCAGGGCCAGGCGCTGGTGCTCAAGGCACTGCAGACGGCCACTGAAAAGTGTGCCAACCCGGATGTGCGCGACCGCGCATATATCTACTGGCGCCTGCTGTCGGCCGATCCAGAGGCTGCGCGGTCGGTTGCGCTGGTGGACAAGCCGCCGGTCGAGCTGGAGAACGTCAATCTGCCGGACTCGCTGCTGCAGGAGCTGGTGAAGGAGCTCGGGTGCGTATCGTCGGTGCTGCAGAAGCCCGCCAGGCTGTTCGTGTATAAGCGCGCCGAGAAGGCTGGGCTCCCGCGCCATGCCGAGACTGTGGGCAGCGAGGCTGATGAGGAGACCACGACAAGCGAGGCTGCCGCCGGGGGCGTCGACACCACCAACGAGGGCGAGCCGGAGTTGCTGATCTCGTTCTAGCATTTTGCCATTCTTTTTATCCATTTTTCGAGTTAATTTTTGAACACACCCACATAGTCCATGTCAAAAGTCCAGGCTGCCCGCCATCGCCACGTCCGCCTCGTTGCCAGGGTCCAGCGTCTGGACAAAGTCATCAAACACATCGACATACTCGCCTAGCGATGTTTCCGCGTACTCCTTCCCCTTGGTGGCGCCGGTCGCCTCGTTGACCTCGCGCAGCAGCTGCGCCAATGTAGGCACAGCAAGCGGGTCAAACGAGTCAAAGTCGTCTGCTGCAATCGGCGTGCACACTCTGCCGGTGCCCGGGTGGATACAGAACGGGCTCTTGAGCAAGTGGTTCATATGCGTGGTGACATTCTCGTCGAGCCGCGGATACGCATACTGCAGCATCATGTCCCTCTCAAACATGGTCAGCGCAAACTTGCCCTTCTGCTTGGCGGCCCGGCGGTCCACGGCGTCGATCAGATCAGACCACTTTTCCGACGATGTGCGGTCCGGCCGCTTCTGCCACTGCGTGTCGAGCGTCTGCCGCAGATCCTCATCGGGCAGCGCCGCCAGCACCTTGAGCCAGCGGTCGCGCGTCAGCAGGATCTCCTGCTCGCCCAGCACCACGTCCTCAAAGTAGTCCTCGATGATATCCAGCGAGCGCACGACATGCGGGTGGTTTGCTGTGCGCGACGACAGGTTCACTTTCTTGCCTTGCTCGGCACCGCCACGGATCAGCGACAGGTACCCAGAGATCGCTCGCCTCCCCTGGTCATCCAGCTGCCGCGCCCGCTCATCGCACACCCAGCAATGCACGCCGCGCCGCCCCGAATACACCCACAGCAGCTTCTCGAACCCAAAGTCCTCGCGCAGCGCTGCGTCCACAATCCGCATTGCTATGGCCATGAACTTCCAGCACTTGCTGCAGATGCTGCCCCCCTGGCAGCACGTCCGCACCTCGTCGTAGTCCGTCATGTCAATATCAAACACCAGCTCCTTCTCGACCGGCTTGAACACGCCCGGCTGCAGCGACTTGGCGTGCTTGGGCTGCGCCGTGAATACTGCGCCAATCTCAAAGCGTGTCGGGATCAACCGCGCCAGCTCGCGCTGGAACTCCTCGCAGTCCTTGAATGACTGGTACCGGATGTAGATGCCGTCGCGGATTGTGAACGCAAACTCGCGGTGCGTGAACGTCATGGACGAGGACTGCGCCTTGTAATTCAGCCAGCTGTAGAATTGCCTGTGCGGGAACAGCCGCTGGTAGAACTGCCCCAGCGTCATAGGCGACACTTCGATAGCGCTGTCGTCGGTTGAGGTATCCATTTCTGTCTGCCAAGGTCTTGAAATTAAGCGAAGGAATTCGAAGCGAGGGAGCAAGGCTGCAGGCGGCTGACAGCGCGTTCTACGCGTGAAATTTGTTTTCTCCAGAAAAACGCGACTCGCCTGCTGGCTCGACTCGCATTTTGGGTGCTCTGAACCCAGGAACTTGCCGTTAGCCACGCGAGTTTATGGACCCGCGGCATATCCAGGACTGAAGCCAACACACCGGCACTCTGGCTGCACTTGCCAGCAGACTACTGGCTCTCAGCTCCATAGATTTGCCCTGCTGTTATATGAACCGACGAAGATCTTTCCTAATGGGCGCCACTGGCCCTGCCGGCTTTGTTGCGCTGCCGCCCCTCGCTTCATCCTATTCTTCCTCCTCTTTCCTCGCTTTGACTGCCAATACCTCTATTATTACACATTTCTATGTCCCCTATCCACAGTGCCCAGCACCTGCCTGAAGGTCTCATCGACTGTATCCTTGATTACCTGCTGGTGCACGCACCCGAGCTGATCACCAAAAGCTACCGCGGGCTCCAGCTACGAGAATGCTTCTACTACACTATCCACCCAACCATGAGGCAATTCTCAAATTTCTTACCGATCCTTGGCCTATGCAGGAGCTGGCGGAATGCTGCCTCCAAGCACGCTTACAGCCATGTCATGATCGATATGGGCTTTGGGTCACAGGGGCGCTGGTCCTTACCGAAAACCCCGACGCTGTCGCTTGCTGCCGAGAACTCCAAGAGCAGTCTGGCTAAAGCAGTCACCATATATGTCGGGCTCCATCAGATTGTCAATGGCCGGGCAGAGGCAGCGCTTTCTCGAGCACCGCTTGAGGATGCAGGTTTTTCGAATGTCACACAGGTGCGACTTCTTGTGAGAAGCTACTCGGATCCTGAGGGCAACCTCGCAGACGAGACCAGCTGCAACTCTGATGCCCTGAGGCTCCGTGAGCGCATCCTCAGCTTGTTTCCGAACGTCCAGGTTACAGACCATTCCGAATACGAGGACTGGGCGAATATCAGCAGTCGATTCATGGCCAAGGGCTTCAAAACAAGCGTCGAGTTTGCAGACGAAGGTTCATACTACTGCCAATGGAAGATGCTCAATATGCTCATGCCGGGAACTGGCCTCACCCATATATCGCTCACAGGCCAGCGATATAACTCTGCAGGCGCCATTGAGCTTGTGCGCCGCAATGCCAACACGCTATCATGTATCAGCTTGTTCTGGTTCTACCCTACCCACTTCCGCCTGCTAATCGAGAGTGAGGATGGATCGAACACATTTATCTACCCGCATGTTGAGCGTCTAGCCATCTACATTCCCATGTTTTCATGGCTAGCTACCTCTACATATACACCACCATCATGTGTGCCGTTTCCCCGGCTCAAGCATCTTGTGTGCCAAGATCGCCAGCCGTATGACACAGATATACTCTTCCGCGGCAACAGTGCAACACTAGAAACCGTCGCCATCGGGCTGGATATCACAGAAACGGGGTTTTTCCATGGCTCATCATTCCCTTATGAATCGCAACCAAAGTTGGACTACGTACATGTGTCGCTGTTCTGGGTCAGATTTACAAACGACCGGCGGGTGTTTACGACAGAGACAAAGCAGAATTCTATTCGGAGTGTGCTGCAGGTAGCGAGGTGTTCAAAAAGTCTAGTGGTTAGCCTGGCTAGCGGTGGGTGCAAGCTGGATATTTCTTTCAACGAGCTGTTCAAAGAAATTCAGAGGTTTTCTGGGTTTGAACGTCTCGAGACACTGAATCTTTCGTGCATTCAGGCGTCTCCAAAACAGTTACTAGTGCTACTCAGGTACATTCCAACTGTCAAGAAACTATATATCGCCTTGGGAAACAATGGACAAGAGTATAGGAACGGGCGGCACCTTCAGCAGAGCGACATCGAGAGAGTCTTTGGAGGGTCCGCGCAGCCGGTTTTATCGAGACTGTCAAATCTCCAGGTGGTGCGCTACAAAGGCTACACTGGCTGGCAGGTCATCGAGCAAATACTTGTTGTCGCATCGCTGATACCATCGCTGGAGCGCATCTCGCTATACAGACACAGCTGCAGCCATTTGATAGAGCGCGTCCGCCGCGAGCTGGTTCCGCAGCTTCCGTGGCCTTGCCCACACTTGGACCAGCTAGGGATTTTTAGCAGGTGATAATATAGAACTGGACACTGGTGTACTTGTGCTGTCAGAACGCTGCATAGCCTGGCATATGCCATCCGCCCTGTGTTCATCCAAGGGCTGTCTTGCGAGCCGGTACCTGGGTTGCGAGTGTCAAAGAGAGAGAAAAGATTAACACGCTCTATGAGCTAAAACAGATTCCAGGGAAAGGACTTTGAAATCAAATGCCAGTCGTCACAAACCAAATCAGAGTCGCTTGCGCAACGACGAGTGTGAACAGGACACCGTGCCTAGTGCATAGCTCCTCTCTGCGAGTACCAAGTCTACGAAGAGACAGAAGCCTGTATCCTTCCTGGCTCTGTCATTCACCTGGCTCCCTTTTCCTCGGCTTCTATACACTGCTCCTATGTAATTATGCCCTCTTTCTCCCTCCTGTTCCTCGATACAATGGAAGAAATAAGTAAAAACCACAGAATGTCAGAATATCACGGCCCCCTGCACTCGCAGGATGCAGGCATTATGACGTCTACTCCCACCCCCTGTACCCAGTTGATATGCTTGGCTGCAGCAAGAGGACACAGCCGTAGTCAAGTTTTCGGACACAAACCTGCAAAGCATACCAGAAGCACTGGCATTTTGGCGCTGCTGCTGCTTCTTTCACTCCATCATCCCACCGCAGCCTACCTTCCCTGTGACATGTCCTGCGGCCGACATGCAACCTGACTATGTACTACAATGGCTGTAACTTTCCCCAAGATGGCTATAATAGCTGCACTTGGGAGTGGAGAATATATGGCAATGAAATCCTGCCAACAGACAGTACCACATATCAAAAAGATATGCTAACTAGCGCCTACCCTCCACAATGGAGTTTCGTTCGTTCTCTATTCTCGGCAGTTTATCTACTCTTCAGCTCACAAATGCCACCTCCAGCTGACTATATATTTACTTGTTTCGATAAGGTTCCAAACAGCATCCTGGAAAAGATCTTTGCCCATGCAATGAATGACAATGAGATAACACAGTTCAAAAATAGCTACGGCTCAGACAGGCAACAAACCTCTCCAAGTCCAGCACGCGGTGGACCAAGCGGATTCCTGACTCTTCTGTCAACACTCTGGTGATTGAGCACCGCATGACAGGACCATGCGACGGCACCGGCGGCCACCGCAAAAAGTGGCACAGCAATGTTCGGGCCAGAAAAGACATATGGAAGGTGGATGCCATAGAAAAATCGTCGTCATCATGGACAACAAATGCAAGTGCCTGATTCCTATCGTCGACCTACTCAATGAACTACTCTACCAGCATAAGAACTAGACCGATGTCAAGTCTATCAAGTTTGTCGGCGGTGGCATGTTCAACAAGCCCAATCTCTCGGATGACGATTCCTGCCAGCCAGGCTGCAGTTGTTCAGACGTGCACATACATCACCCGAATGAATATCTGCGCATGGCTATGGAGATATTCACTGAGCACTTCCCAAACGTCACTTTGGTGACACAGCATGTCACCCACCAGCACATTCCTAGATGTGTTTGATATCTATGACCTTAATGCACCCAGCCCTCTGCTCCAATGGCTGTTTTCACTATACGAGACCAATCTGACCGAGACCCAAATCACATGTCCCATCGTCACGACGCATTACCTGACGGTCGAACCCCACGTCGTCTCGCCCACCTTCGACGAACGGTAGCTGGGCCACATCCACCATTACTTTGGTAAATCACCATCGTGCCGGGTTGAGTGACTCCGCGCTCTCAGGATGCTGGACTGTTGAGCAGCCACGATTTAAGGGTATTGGGTCAAGAGGCTGTTTATTTCATTTCATATCACCAAATCATAGTTTGCCTACATGTCCTCGCATACCTTCAGCATGATCATTCAGCGCTCTGACCACCAAGGTGCTCTTGTTTTAAGATTCGATTTCGCCCATTTACAATTTAATGAGGGCTATGATGATGATGACAACTTGTATGTAGCATGTCACCAGTCAGTCTGATAGTTGCTTGTCCAAGGTATAGCAGGCTATTTAGGCTCAGCTTTGCAAACAAGTCAGATTGGACCGCACCAGGAATGTAAAAGCTCTTTTGGTCCAGAAGGCATATCGCTAGGTCCATTGCGGGTTGATCAGTGGTGGCAAGTTAAGCTCTTTCTCAGCCAAGAGCCAGAACGTCTATATTTTGCAGAAAGTAGTGCTGTGAAGAGAACAAATACTGGTGTATATTATATCTGAACGGTGAATGCGATAAATATTCTGCCAATTGTTGGGATGACAAGGAAACTAGCACTGCTCAGATACACCTGATATCCAGAAGCTGACACTTTCCATAGCGCAGTACCTGCTTTAGTAAGCCAGGGGTTTAGAAACGCCGTGGATGTTACTGCTGCTCGCCAGGAATTGTCAGCACGACATCTTGTGTTTGTGGCGACAGGCTACTCTCTATTGTTTTGAGAAATAACAACTATTAAATGTGAATTCCCTCAATGCTGCCAGCACAATTGGTGTTGCAGAACAGATAATATGCTGATCCCTCTCTCAGCCAGCCACTGTTTTCGCTTTGTGGGAAGTGGCACCAGTAGTGCTCTTTGCAATTTCCAGCCAGTGTACCTGCACTCTTTTCTGCGCTACACCTTATTCTTTATACCACTATATACACCTATTTTTTTAATCATGAGGGACTCCGACGTATCACAGACACAGTCGCCCGCTACAACATCAGGAAACACCAGTGCCACCTGCCTCTCTGTGACCATAGAGCAGTTGGTCGAGCACAGCAATGGTACTACCATAGAGCAGCCGGCTGATGAGGAGAAGAGTATGGATACACGCCTAACATACGTTGGCGCATTCGTCCTAATGTTCGCAGTCGGACTGAACACGGCACTCGATGGAATTGTATACTTTCCTATTGCACAACACTTCAACGACATTCAGCGGGCAAGCTGGATAGTCAACAGCTACCTCATTACCACTACAGCCCTACAGCCTATCTACGGAAAGTGCAGCGATATAGTTGGGCGCGTGCCCATCCTGGCATTATCGGTAATCTTCATGTTCATTGGCTCTCTGCTGAGCGGCGTTTCTTCGTCGATGGACATGATTATTGTAAGTCGTGCCATCCAAGGAATAGGCGGTGCCGGCATGTACACCCTGGTAAATATTATCATCGCTGACCTGTTTCCTGAGCGCAAACGGGGGGAGCTGATGAGCTACTCCTCGGCATCGTGGTCCTTTGCGTCTGCAGCAGGAACGATTATCGGCGGGGCTATCGTGGAGAAGAGTACTTGGCGTGTTGTTTTCTGGGTCAATGTAGCCACCAGTGTACTGTCTGGAGCGGTTATTGCCACCATCATGCGCTTGCCCAAGCCAAGCGGGACGCGCAGAGAAAAGCTGGATCGTGTTGACTTTGGCGGGTCAGTCATTTCGCTGGCCAGCATCGTGCTAGTGCTACTAGCGCTCTCGTGGGGCGGACAGCAGTACCCGTGGTCATCGGCACGCGTAATCTCCTGCATCGTTGTGGGCGTTGCCATAGGGATTCTGTTCGTTTATTACGAAGCCAACCATCCCAAGGAGCCGATTCTGCCCATGTACCTGTTCAAGACGCGCAATGTCGCACTGGCGGTGCTTGGACATCTGGTATTTGGAGCAGTTACCTACGCACCGCTTATTTTCATTCCACAGTGGGCGCTGGTAGTCAAGAATACGACACCAATAACATCTGGGCTATACACGATGCCGCTTCCAATCGCCGAGGGATTCGCAGTCGTTATTGCTGGCGTACTGGTCACTAGATTTGGCCGCTACCGCGAATGCTTGTGGTTTGGCGGAACCTGCTTGCTCGTGGCAGCAACGCTTCTTATTACCCTCCATCGGAATACACATTCTGCAGAGGTCATAGGCATCATGGTTCTCTATGGAATTGGGTTTGGTGCGTGTATCCAGACGCTGATATTGACAGCACAGGTTGGTGCAGCAGGAAGGGACTCGGCAACGGTGACTACCGCATGTCTGTTCATGCGATCATTAGGCGGCATGATCGTGGTGGCTGTTATGAGCACAGTTAGTGAAAACAAGCGCAAGACGGAGTTTGCCAAGGTCATGGCTCTGTTTCCCAACTACGCCGATTCGATAGCAAGGATATCCAAGAGCCAGTCGCTTATCCATAGGATTGCTCTGCCAGATGAAGTGTTCCACCGAATCGTCGAGGTGTTTATGAAGTCGATGCGCTCCGCCTTTACAGCCTTGGTTCCGTTTTCTGTGCTATTTTTCCTGGCGGTGTTGTTTGTTGAGCACAAGCGACTGAACACAGTCAAGAAAATCACAATTCAATAAACTGGCAGAGGTTGCTGCTAAAGGATATGCCAATACCGTGTTGAAAGATCTGCACTGCAGGTAGGAGAAATGCGGCACTTGCCTTCATTGCGAGGAAGAGATTTATTAACATTCACAGCAATCTTCACTATGAAGATTTTTCGCGTCAGAAAATGAGCGAGTAGTCTGGGGGATTTGGTATGAAGGTAGAGAATTTAAGCAGCAACACAGTTTGCAACCGGGTAGCACGGCGCGCGGATGCAGGTCACCTGCTGGTTGACGCACCGGAGACTGCCCTCACACTTGTGCGATGCACAGGGGTTGTTGAGGTCACCGTCCTTGTCCTTGGTCTCAGGCTTGACGCACGAGGGGATCGGGTAGCATGGCTCGCGGATGCAAGTCACCTGCTGGTTGACGCACATGAGGTTGTTCTCGCACTTGTGCGATGCACAGGGGTTGTTGAGGTCGCCGTCCTTGTCCTTGATCTCAGGCTTGACGCACGAGGGGATCGGGTAGCATGGCTCGCGGATGCAAGTCACCTGCTGGTTGACGCACACGAGGTTGTTCTTGCACTTGTATGAGCCGCAGGGGTTGTTCAGATCGCCATCTTTGTCATTGACCTGTGCAGCGTCAAAGGCAGGCAGGGCAGAGGCAGCAGACAGAAGAGTGAGGCCGATGGCGAAGACGGAGATAGCGAGCTTCATTTCGATTTTTTGTTTCCCGACGGAGAGTAGTGGATATGAGCAGGGGGATTCTGTTGTCTTTTGGTGAGGAGGATGTTGGTGAATGGCTTAGGAAACGGGAGCAGTCTGGATCCCTTTATATATGGCCTGAGTGTTTGCTTGTACACAATGGAGTATGGCGCAGACCCCCTTTTCTGATAGCAAGCGGCAAAAGCGGACGGCTGCGTATGTGGTTTGTCTTGGGGAAGGGACCATCTCTCTCCTCGTACCATTTGCCCACGTCGAATCGTACACAGCCCAACTGGCAAAGCCGGAGATGCTTTTTAGAACATACCAAAAAGATCTCCCAGTTTCCCCCCTTTTACCCCCTACAATATGCATGCTCGCTTAGAACAGGGGCGAGGATGTGCGTGAGAGAGTTCCCAATACAACATGTAGGGACCGCAGGGCATCGGAGGTCTCCGTCCGCTCCTCCGGACATTGCATGCCCTACCCCAACGCCGCACCGAGCTGCAATGACTGGTTGGGACCAGGCCATGGCCACCATGCACATGCAACTGTTGCCGCGCAACAATTGCACACATGTATTTGCCGGCATATCCCTCCCCTGCCCTGTGCTGACGCATAATCAGTGGTGCGCAACATGGCTCACAGTCGCACTGTGGCAAAAAAATGCTTTCTCGCCCCAAACAAGTCTGCAGACTGCAATATCGTGTGCATCATGGCGAGCAGCTGTCGATGGGTCCCTACCCGTCACCCTGCTCGGATTTTGGCGTCCAAGTCGGCGGCAGCGCCAGCTTATCGGCTGCTTCAGGCCAGGCCCCACGTGCACTGCTTAATCCACAGCATGATTATTGGGTCAGAACGTCTAGGAAATCTAGCTAGTGGCCGGGGTACTCGCGGCGCACGGCATTGAGTAGGACCGCTTGGATTGCTCGCATCATGTCGCGGATTCCCTGGGCCTCGTCCCGGGTCAGCACCTTGTTGGCCACGGCGGGGTCAGACAGCCGCTGCTCCCACTCCATCAGCGCCTGCTTCTCAGTCGTGCTAAGCTTCAGCCCCTTGGACTCCATCGAATTGCACAGGCTGATGTCATACGTCATGCAGCCTGCCTGCTGGTACATTTTGCGCGATACAAGCCACATTTCCTTCTTGATCCCGTTGAGCTGGTCTGCCTCCGACTGTGTCAGGAACAGTGGGTCCTTTGTCGACACACTGGGTGTCTCCTTGGGCGAATCCTCGTGGTGCTGTACGCTAGTGGACTCGACATCATTTGCTACCCTGCTGCTTCCATTGGAGTCCGACGACTGTTCCTCGGCGGCTGCCTCGGATGCGCTCGCATCGTATGTCGACACAATGTACCGCATGCGTGCCTGCAGGTGCGCTGTGAAGAAGCGGGTCTTATAATACAGCTCCTGGTGGTCCTGGCGCTCGGGCGCAAACGTGCGCAGCGCAAGTGTACTGAACATCGAGGTCACGGCCTTTTCCAGGTCCTCTGCTTCCTGCGCAGTAGTGTTCGCTGGCTGCGCCACAGCAGCCAGGAGCAGCAGGGACAGCGCTAAAAGTCGTAGTAGGAGCCTCATTTCTCAGGAATGCACAAACAAATAAATAAGGGAGGGGAAAAAAGCGAAAAAGGTGGAGACGAAAGAGCCAAGGAGCAAGGATTTGCTGGCTGGCCTAAAAATACGCCAGGCATTTCGTGCTACTACTGGCCTGTATATTAAAAGCGGGCCACGCGTTGAACTTGCCAAAAGCAGGATTCAGGACTGGTAGTGCATTTAACTGGGGAGCTAAGAGAAGAGCAAGACTATCTAGAAGTGGACCCGCGGCGCTTGAACCAGTTGAACCTAGCCGGCGGCCGAGCCGACGATGACGACGCAGCACTGTTGTGCTCGTCACCGCTGACATTGCTTTTTTTAGTCTTCAGCGATGCGTTGTGCTGCAGATCCAGGGTCGATTCGTAGCCCGACGAGACCTGTCTTCGCCGCTGCTCCTCATCCTCCTTGACATACTTGTCGATGCTCAGCGGCACCCACTTTAGCGGCTTGGCAGGGACCGGCGGCTCAGCACTTTTGGGCTCCCCGCCATCGACCTGGCTGACCATGAACTCGCTCAGTGACTGCTGCTTGCCAACGCTGGGGGTGGAGGCGATGCTAGCGCATTCGTCAATGGTCAGTGCGGTGTTGCGGCGCGGCGCCGGCGGCTCAGCGGGCCGCATATTGACATGGGATCGGGACTCGGTCAGCGAGTGCGTGCGGCGGGCGCCGATGATGATGCGGGACTGGCCGGTGATCTGGACTCCTGCGATGCTGTTGAAGGCAACGGCCCACCTGTGGCCCTCGTCGTGGTCGTCGATCATCAGACGCACGAGCTCACGCGAGTCTGGCAGCAAGCCGAAGGTGCTGCCGTACTGCTCGATTGCCTTCTGCGCGGCTGTGGCCAGAATGTCAGTGCACTGGATGCGAGAATCATCGGCCCCTGGCATTGACGTCGCGTGCGGGAGGTCGCGCAGTGCCTGCGAGTCAGGGCCAAACACACGCAAAAGATAGCGGCCGTTCCACGAGATAGCCTCGACAGTGACTGAGGCTGGATCCAGAGATATTGCAAACTCACACACGTCAATGAGCTTCTCGTCCGGAATGCCGTCCGAGGCGTCTGCCTGCAGAAACCCGTAAAGTGCCGTGGGCAGCACCACGCAGTAGCGGCGCCGGAACCCGTAGCCGTCAGGAGCCTTCCGGTTGACATAGCCCTCGTGGCGGTCTGTGGGCGGGCGCTGGCTCTGTGGCGACATCACATTGTTGTGGAGCGTGGGGCCGGGCGGATTTGACGAATCTGATGACATTGATACTGGTACGTGGCTGTTGTTGCTTGTGGCGCTGATACTGGCGCTACCGCTTGTGCTGCAGCCAATGCCCATGCCGCCCGCGCCACCGCCACCTGCCCCGCCCGAGATCGTGTGGCGCAACGATTTCCGCCACATGTCGTAGTCAAACGCAGTGCACGTGCGGAACGAATGCGTCTGCTTTGTGTTGACCTGCGACGAGGCCACCGTCAGCTGCACCACCAGCACTCCGCCGTCGCCGGCAATATTGATCTGGCTCAGCGTGTCGACCAGCGTCGCCATGCTGGGCGTGTCTTTGGACTTGGGCCAGCTGTGTCCGTCCTGGTCGCTGAGCCGGAACCCATGCGACAAGTCCATGGTCACATCCGCCTCAGCCTGGCCCTTCTTGCGGTACAGCCGCAGAATGCGGTTACGGAACACTGCCCACTTGAGCTGCCACGTGCTGGCAACGCCGTCCGACTGCAGGTAGTGGATGTAGCCCTCGACGTACGAGAATTTGAACTCGTGCGGCTGCAGCGGGATAAAGTCCACCACATGCTGGAGCTCTAGTACCTCTCCCTTGCGCAACGGGTACGTGTTCAGCATCTCCATTGCCTCGAGCCAGTGCCCTGCCGACGTCCAGAATAGCCCATACTGCTCGCGGAACTGTGTCTGACTCTGCGGCTGCCCAAACCCCATGGCGCTGCCGGCCTTGCCCTTGTCGTCCACCGATGCCCGCTGATCACTACCGCCTATCAACTCGCCAGTTGCCTCGTTTGCCAGCATCGTCTGCTGCCAGATGTTAAACCGAAGCATGCAGATGTCGCGTGCCTGCGTCACTGTGATTCCAGGAGGAAATGTCACCTTTCGCCACATGTCCTTGGCCACATACCGCACATGCAGCGTGATGCTGGTGGTCGCACCCATTCCCATCGGAGGCGCCTCTGGTGCCTCTGGTGCCCGGACAGGCGACGACTTGGATAGCGATCCGGTGTAGGGCGAGAACGCTGTGCGGTTATCCACCTTCTGTCCTCCGAGGAGCGACGAGAACGGGTTGTGTGTCGGAAGAATTGGCATATTGCTGGAGAAATTGCTAGTTGGCTTTGCGTGCCCGTTGATGATATTGGTCAGATCTTCTGGTATCGTGAATATTCCAGCAAGAGACGGCTCGACCATTCGGCAATCTGAAAAGAGTGGGAGATGGTGGGGAAACGTATTAGGCAAAATAAAAAGTATACAGGAAATGTAGAATATTAGAAACGGATACTTCGCGGCTAAAAAAGAATGGAAATGAAGGCGGGCAAGCACCACCAGCTGTCCGGCTAAATGTTATTTATATAACAGAGGAAATAGTTACAAGATGAAATGGTGAAGCAAAGGGTGTGCGCTTTTCTTTCTGGTGGGAAACGACTGTGAGGGAAAAGGGAAGGCAAGGGCAGAGTAAATGTAGAATGGCGAGCGGGCAAATCCTTCTCTTACTCACATTCAACCAAACTTGAACAAGCCTTCTATATAAAAACAACGGACCAGCCATGCGCCTCCTCTATGCTGGCTTGCTCCGCCTCAAATGGCATTTCTGCAAAACAACCATGCTTGCTTCTCCTTTCCATCGCAGCCGTGCCCATCCAGCAATTTCTTATCCTCCGAGGCTTTCTGCAGCCTCCGCATCCCAGGCCCAACAATCCGTCCAGCGACATTTGCACGGGTTATTGATTCAGGCGTCCTGTATGCACCCGCCCGTGGTGCGCAACGGCAACGGCACAACAACAATACGTATACCTCCTATTAGAGTGGCTTTTGCTCGCTGGTTTATGCGCTGATTTCCGAATGCGATTCAACCGTTCTCCCGTTTGCCCGTCGCAAGAGAGACAAAAATGCGCGAGCGTCGGTGTTGCTCCCAAGCCACCTGCTGCTGTTTTCACCTTTCCCATTGCACCCACCATACCCAATGCAAGTAGATCCTTATATTCAGCTACATAGCTTGTGATAGACTGTGCATATAAACCACGGCAGATCGGCCCAGTACCGAATGGGGAAGCCCGAGATGAGCAAATGATAGGCGCACTGCAGTGTACAATAACCATTGCTGACAGCGAGTGGAATACTGCTTCAGCGACATCAGGCTGAAGCAAGCACGCTGCCTGTTGTTCCCGGCTGTCTGCGCCACACCGAATCCGTATTGGTTCCTCGCCAGTGGAGCAACTGCATCTGGATCCAGTTCAGACACCAGGTACACAGCCAGCCAGAGAGCGGTCTGCCGGCGCAATCCCCGGCTCGCGCACACCAGCTCAGATACATAGCAGCATGGGGATGCAGCTCGAGAGCGACGGGAGGCCCCATCCCGAATGTGCGCAGCCCCAGTCCCTCTGTGCCCTCAGTGCCAGCCGACATTCGGGCTGGAGTAATCGCCGATCATCTGATCAAGTTGGGCTCCAAAATTTTCGACTTCCCAGCCACCACACGACTTGCGCACCTAGTGCGGGTTCATGGGTTCGCGGATTCCTCTCGTCTCACCATTTGCGCATTCAAATTCTCCTTCCTGCTCTCTCGAAATGTCGCGGATTCCCGTCACCAGCACGCCGTCGCTGCTGCCCAAGCTGCATCTACAGCACTCGGCCTTCTTTGATCTCGGCAGCGATGTGTACATCTTCGAAACGCTTCGGACAACGGCCGGGATCGCAGTGTCGGCATCAAACAACAGCATCAAGCTCTACGACCCACAGACACTGATGCCGGCGGCCACGAACACGTACCATTCAGACAGAGTAACGCAGATCAAGGCGCGGCCAAACATGCTGTTGAGCAGCTCGTTCGACCAGCAGGTGGCCATCTGGGATCTGCGGCAGAGCTTTGGGCGCCCAGCCATGAGCTTCCGCGCCAATTCGCCGGTTCTGAGCTTTGACATGTCGCTGGACGAGAAGATGCTTGTCGGAGGCACAAAGCTGGACGATGATCTGCAGGCCACCGTCTGCTTCTGGGATATACACGCAGGGAAGCTGGCCAAAGTGTTTGAGGAGTCGCACAGCGATGACATCACCAACATCCAGTGCCACCCGGGGAACGCCAAGCAGCTGCTGTCGGGATCATCAGATGGCCTGGTGTGCACATATGACGTGTCGCAGTTCGATGAGGATGAGGCGTTGCAGTTTGTGGCCAACATTGGTGCATCGGTCTCGCAGTGCGGGTTCTTTGGCCCAGACGCGCAGTTCATCTATGCGCAGAGCGATATGGAGACATTACAGCTGTGGACAAGCGATGCGACGATGCTAGCCGATTTTGGCGACGTGCGGGATGTGGTCCAAGCAGGTGTGCCCATCGACTATGTGATTGGATGCCGGTACGACCCGGTGCAGCAGCGACTGTACTTGCTGGGAGGCTCGAACTCGGGCGACGTGCATGTTATGCATGTTGGTGCTGGGTCGTTTGAGCATGTGCAGGTTCTCTCGGGCGGCCACGGTGATATCGTAAGAGGGTTTGACTGGGATGCCGCTGGCGGTTGGGCTGTGTCTGGAGGCGAGGATGGCCGCCTGAGCTTGTGGTCGACCGAGAAGCCCAGCACACCAGTAGTGATGCCGTCACGCAATGCCGAGGGGTCGAAAAAGTCGGCCGGCGGACGCAGATTCAACCCTTACTAGCAGTGGCAATCGATAATATAGAATGGCTTTACCACCTAATACGCATACACGCCTTGGAAGAACGGATGTCTGAGTGCCTCGCTGGCTGTAAGCCTCTCCTCTGGATCGTATTCGAGCAGTGCATCAACTAGAGAAACAAAATCATCGTCATCCACGCGGAGCGAGTACTTGAGCCACCGGCATCTGAGGTGCGGGTCCCAGTCCAGGCTGCTTTTGATTCCCCGCGCAGATAGATCATATAGTCGGCCTGGTGCTGCTGCTGTCGCAAGGCCAACCCCCGGCCTGGCGCCCCACGACTTTGCCAGATTTCTGTAGACAGGCGATGCACTGTATATGCGGGCAGGCGGTGGGCCGCGCAGCTTCCACATGCTTCGGATTAAGCCACGGTTATCCATATCGGTAAACAAGGACCTCCCGAGCCACAGCTCGCACAATATGCACGCGATCGACCACATATCGATGGCCCTGCCAAACGGCTGCTGGTACACAACCTCGGGTGCCCGGAACCACACGGTCTGGATCTCGAATGTTTTGTAGTACTCGGCAACGTCGTCATCGCTGACTGCATTTCCGAAATCAATCAGCTTGACACGCAGACTGCTGTTGTCGATACAGATGACATTGGTAGACTTGATGTCTGCATGGATCAGCGAGTTGCTGTGCATGTGCGCCAAAGCCATCAGCAGCTGACGGCCAACCGCCTGAATCATGCCCATATGGACCTGCTTTGCAACTACCTCGTCGTTTGTTGCATATATCTCTTTGACTCGAGCTGGAAATGCCTCGTTCAGGGTCTTGCCAAGCAAGGGCTCCATCACTATACAGACCTGGGCGTCTGGCGCCTCACGGATTGTGATTGTCGAGCTGCTCTCTGTGCCGGACTCGTCCAGCGATTCCATCCTACTAGCACTAAATGCGCTGTCACCCTCACCCCTGTGCTGGCTTTCCGAGTAGCTACTTTCTGGCATTTGCGACGGGGATCTGAATATGTCGAATGCGCGCACAATCGGGACCCTGGACTTTGGATCCATGCGGTTGAGCAAGGAGATGACGTGGTAATCAGACAGGCCTATCAGCCCATCGCGACTGTTCATGCGTTTGATCGTCACAAGCCGCGTGCAGTCGCGCTTCTTGCCCATCCGGTCAATGAAAAGATCTGCTGCCAAAAAGACCTCGCTGAAAGCCCCCTCGCCAAGCTTCCCCACTATGACGTACCGGTTGAACCACACCTCACCGTACTCCTTAGGCTGTGTGTTTTCTGAGCTGTCATTTGCCGGCTGCATGGTGCCAGCGTGGCTGCTATGTGAGCGGGTCTTGTTGCCACATGCGTCACCATTGCTGACGCCGGCGTTGTCGCTGCGGTCATCGACCCGAACGCGCTCGAACGCGCTTCTCAGCTGGGTTTCTGCGTGGCTACTGCTGATCCGCACTTTCTTAGCCCGTGCACTATTAGGGCTCGTGAGCCTGGCGGCGTCACCAGTTGGCATTGGTGGGCCGTTTTTACTGCGCACCCTCTTTCTAGTCGATCGTGCTGCTCTCTGGCTGATTGTGTCGCCGCCTCCAGCTGCATCCTTGCCAGCCGAGAATGCATGCTCGCACCCAGGTACGCGCGGATCCTCAGTATCAATGCTGCGGCTGCTCTGTGTGTGCGTTGATGCTGTTACTGGCGACGCAGAGGAACCGGCCATGCCTGCCGCAACGCCACCCTCTAAACGCGCACCAATGCTGTCGTACAGCCGTGTCAGCCCAAGTGTAGCCATCGCCGTAAGGTCATACACCCGCAGTGACGCGAGACTCGCCATCGGTGCCATTTAGGAACAGCGGAATAAATACAGATGCGAAAAGGAGTACAGAGCAAAGAGGCGCAGGACAGCGATGTCCACGCAAAGAACAACCAAACAGCTGCAGCGAAGAGAAAGGCTAAATGCTAGCCGGTTTCGAGCCACAACAATCGAAAATTTGATCACGCCAGCCCCTGCGTGTATTTTCTCTCGCGAGCTTGCCCGTCTCCGGTGCCAGAGTTTCGCGATTAGTGAGAGCTTGAGCACCAGGTGCCCGTGTTCGACGTTCTTCTTTTTCTTCCAACTTTCCTCACTGTCTCCCTCGCCTGCTTGCTTTTTGTGCTGCGAATTCATACCCTCTTTCCGAACAAAGTAGGTCTCCGCCTCCTGTGCTCCACCATACCGTATTCACTTCGGGTGGACGACTTGTAGCCGTTGCAATTTGGCGGCTGCTTTCTCTTATTTCTCGCGTGCATCAGCTGCAATCCAATTCGCCTGGCCTTGTTGCTCTTCCAGCCCTTGCTCGGGAGGACGGGTGCGACCAACCGTGTGCACCCACCACAAGGCCGGCTGAATGCGTTGGCTGCCAGAGAGCTGAAATTTACGCTGCCTTGTGCGGTCCGAATCTAAGGCAGACTCATGTTTACGGCTGGCAACAACTAACACCTCCTTTGCTACGGCATACAATAGGTTTTCACTACTGTTAGCCGGGTTTTTAGCGATTAAACAACGAACGATGACCTCCACTCAGCCCGCAGTTAACGGCACCGCCAACGAGGGCGATGGCCAGACGATCGGCGCCTACGAAGTCGGCTGGATGTTTGCTCAGGAGTACTACACAATCATGAACAAGGACCCGAGCAAGCTCCACTGCTTCTACAACGCCAAGTCGATGCTTATCCACGGCGACGAGGGCAAAATGCTCAAGCAGGCCAACGGCCTGCAGGAGATTAGCGCTGCCATTGCGAGCCAGAAATTCTCCAACTGCAAGATCCACGTTAGCAACGTTGACATCATGTCTGCGATCAAGGGGAATATCGTTATTCAGGTCATTGGCGAGATGTCCAACGATGGTCAGGCGTCGCGGAGGTTTGCCCAGACATTCCTGTTGGCCGAGCAGGTCGGTGGCTACTATGTTCACAACGACATTCTGCGTTACCTGAAGGAGGAGGAGGACGTCGAGGATGAGGTCGAGCAGGCTGAGGAGGTCAAGGAGACCATTAAGGAGGAAGCGCCCAAGGCCGAGACCAATGGCCCTGGTGAGGCCGAGGCTGCTGCCCCTGCCGTTGAGGAGGCCACGAAGGTCGAGGAGGCCCCGGTCGTTGAGGAGAAGAAGCCGGCTGAGGAGAAGTCTGAGAAGAAGGCCGAGAAGAAGGCCGAGAAGAAGGAGGAGCCCGTTGCAGAGAAGCCCCAACCCGAGGCTGCCGTTGCTGCTGCTGAGCCCAAGAAGCCGGCCACATCGTCGAAGCCTGTCGCCGAGTCGAAGCCTGCGGCTGAGCCCAAGCCTGCCCAGGCTGCTGCCCCCGCCAAGCCTAAGGCTCAGCAGCAAGAGAAGCCCGCCTCTGCTTCCAAGCCTGCTCCTGCCCCCGCTCCTGCTCCCAAGCCCACGACCTGGGCTGGCCTTGCCGCTGTTGGCAGCAACAAGTGGGGCAACTCTATGGCCAAGGTTGAGGGTACTGTTGCGCCTGCCGCCCCAGTCTCGGGCGGCGCTGCGCCTGCCGCTGCCGCTAGCTCTGATGTGTCGCGTGTCAGCACCCCGGCGTCCAACGTCGGTGCCGGTGGTCGCAGCCGTCGCGAGAATGTCCCTTCGGCTTTCTTGAAGAACCTGCCCCGCGAGGTCCCCGTGCAGGCCATCAAGGCTGCCTTCCGGGACATTGGCGCCCCGCTCGTCTTTGTCGACTTTATGCCCAAGAACTCTGCTGTTGCCGAGTTCAGCTCGGAGGAGATCAAGCAGAAGGCCCTGAGCAAGCGCTCGATCGTCATCAACGGCGCGACCATCTCTATTGAGGAGCGTCGTCAGCCGCGCCAGAACAGCGGCCGTCGCGATACTGGCAAGCAGTCCCCTGCCCCACGTGCTGGATCCGGCGAGTTTGAGCAGGTCGGATCGGGTCGTGGATCCCGCAGCCGCAATGCTGGCAACAGGGCGCGGGCTGGCAAGCAGTAAAAACCCTCACCATTCTGGCAACCAAAACGCATAGAGCACTGAACACAAAAATATCAATATTTCGTCACCATTCACCCGCACGGATAGCTTGGGATATGGCGACATTTGCCCTACCAATGCTCACAAACCGAAGGAGATGTGGAAATGCTGCGCTTCTGGCAGCGAAGCAACCCATTTATAAAGCCGGCATGGCCAACAACATGGCAGAAAAGCCTGTTTACCGCAGCCACCAGGCGTATTTCCTGGGTGTCACTGAACCCAGTGAGCCTGAAAGAGTCCGCTGGACAGCCTTGAACTATAGTGAAAGCCTGCCTAGATCTGATTCGCTGCGATGCGAGCAATTTACTAGGTGCACAACGCGGCTCCTGGCTGGTATTGCTACTGAGCATGACATATTTGGCGAGCATGGTTCATGACCATGGACGCAACATACGCTTTCTTTTATACTGGCAGGCTGCTTCAAACTCTTGTTTTACCTGACCTAGCCTGCTATTCAGAGTTTTTGAGCTAAACACCAATACTACCGAAGCGATGCATTCATGCACATCTTTCCAGCAACCGACCATATCGAGCGGTCTGGCACTAGAAAAATGCACCACACATCAGGCATATGCCATCCGGTACAGAGCCAACGGCATCACTCATTTCGGCACCCTTCATTTTAACAGCGTTGTCGGCGGTATTGTATTCCACCCGCTCACCCAGGAAGCTACCGAAACGTCTGTTATCGAAAAGATGAGATTGTTTGACATGCTTCACAATAGGCCGCCATGCCAGCATTCTGTTGTGTATTTAGGAAGGTTTAGCAGTGCAGAAATAGAACTTGCCAGCAAGTACACGCTGAAACGTATGGCAGGTGGTTTAGGCAGTGTTCCGTCGGGCACGTGTTCGCATTGGTGCCAGACATACACAGGCATTCTCTCGTGGGTTCTGATTGAACTCTGGACAGGCCGCTCCCTGCTAGGAGAGTCGTTTGATGGTAGGCTTTATCGCAGCAACTAGGCGTACTACCTCGAGGATATAATGAACCGGACTCACTTCTTTTAACTTCAGACATATGTCTCTATTGAATCTCCTACCTAAGCTCATCCTTACTCATTCCGCTTTATGCGCTGACCAAATATACGGCGAGCAACTCAACAGTACTGCACGACATACTTTCTGATAGTACAGTGGATGTAGAGTCCTCAAGCGAGCCGGACTCAATTGACAATGGAATCACTATGACGAAAGAACTGGTATTAAACTACCGAACCCTACCCTATGTTTTTGCATTCAAGTACATCTTGGATAGCTGCATCCACTGTGCCATCCTCGTATTCCATGGGCTGGACCACGGACAAGTATATTACCCAATATCCCAAGCCATTACCTCCAGCTCGTTTGTATCCAAAACTCTTTTCCAGGAAATACCTGACCACCCACAGCACTCTCTTAACCAGGCCATATTTCTTGAGTGGTTTGATGCTGATACTAATATTGATGCCGTAGAGCTTGCCAGTCGCCAAATTCTAGATACATATATGCACATAAGGATGATAATGAGAGGGGCCGATTTCCATTGATGCTGGACCTACACTCGGTATACTGTGCGGGCACTGTGATATCTATCTTGTGTGGTTGTTTTATGAGATTCCCAGAAAAGCCCTTGTTCACCACTCACCGCTCGCAATTTTTGAGCCTGAGTGATGTGGGAATCAAAGTAGCTATAATGTACTGGTGTGTAGAACGCTTCTTCTGCCAACTTTGGATGCCTTTCCTCATTATTTCTTGTGATATTTTGGTGCTTTTATTGCTATGAGCGTTTCTGAGGAGCCCCCATTTACAAGTTTCACGGAGTTCAATGTGAGGTGCAAGAAAGGCACTTTCCAGATCTATGCTGTGAAGTTCGTTCTGGACGGCCAGGAACACGCAGGGCTAGTCCACTTTAATAACGTGTACGGAGGTGCCTTGTACCATGTGCGTAGCCAAATAGCCACAGAGCGGTCACAAATCACCCGGGCGTGGTTCTCTGAGTTGCTACTACAGCACCCTACGGCAGAATTCAAGGGATATTTTCTCGGTATTGTCCATGAAGCGGATATCGAAGTAGCGTGCCGCCATGCAACCAAGATCCTGTCTGCGCGACCGTTCGAAGCACCTCCTGGTCAGCTCCCTCACTGGTGCATGCCATACACGAAATGCATGGTCTACATACTATTCAGGTTAGCCGATTCTCGGTCGTTCTTTAGTGGCTCAGCACAGCCGAAAAACATGTGGTTGTAGCTATTTCTTTCTTGGGATGGGTGGATATATAACATTTCATTTACATGTTTGCTTGTTGCAGACTCAGGCGCCAATATCGGTACTTATTGTAGCACTCCCACCGCACCAATGCACCCATTAAACTTTCTCATCTGCCCACTACACTGCCAGCCTAGAGATGCGTCTGGAATCGCTGTACATACCAAGTGGTACACTCGTTGAGAAGTAGAGTTTGCTGCTGACTCAGTTCTTCATCGCCACACAGATGCCACTGGCTGGGAAAATCGCTGCCCCGAGTAGCACGGGTGCGCTCCGCTCACACTCAATGTGGCTAAACTGTTTTTTGCGAAAATTCCCAAGCGATCCCTTTTTCGGCAGTATTGGAAGGTCCCTCTGTGCCTGCTGGTGGCAATGCCCAGTGACAGCCAGGCTTGTCTAACTACGCCACCCGAGTTTGCACCAAATAGCCCTTTTAGGGACATCCCCTTTGTTTAGTGGATGTTCCAACCATGCCAGCTGAAAGGGTTTTCCCGAGAGCAGTGCTTTCAGCAAGCAAGGTATCCACACAGGGCCATTCTCTTTTCCTCCGTTTTTTACTTCGAACCTGGTTATTCATATACGCTCCTTAATCTCTCCATGTCCCATTAATCAAATGCAGAACCACATACACTCGGAGCACATCAGATTCACACCAGCCCTGGCAGCCAGATACGCTCGCACCCATGCTACATTTGTTGTGAAGTTCAGAGCACTCGGCCAGAACTTGTTTGGGATCCTGAGCTTCCATGAATGTGCGGGAAATATCTGGGCCGCACAACCTAATGAGACTGATGGTATGCCCATCATATCACTCTGGCACCTCTCTGAAATGCTAAACACGGCTGAAGAGACAATTCACTGGATAATCTACATTGGCGAGACAAGCCAACACGCTCTTGGGACGACTACCGCTACCTGGCTGACTCAAATAGCAAACGAAAATGATAATCTAACTCTGCAGCAAATAAATCGCTGGTACGCGCAAAATGTCACTATCTGGCTTGCTGGCGAGAACAGGTCTGACAACTTTGACTGGGTATTCAACTGACTCAACTAGGTATTCGCCCGGCTGTATAGGCAACGGCAAAGTTCTTTCCTGTTTTATTGCCTACAAGGTAAGCAGTGCATTACGCTTTCAATAAAATAGCTGTAACTAGATGAGTATAGAACTCCCATGATCCAGGTATTCGTTTGGGTACAAGCACGCCCCTCATGTCGACCAGCACCTCAGCTGAGTTCTAGCTCTCACTCCCAGAGCTTTTTAGTGCTTGATTGTACACAGATGGCGATTTCCAAGACACTTGCATCTATGCACAATGTATGGAGTTGTCTGGTATGCCCTTTACTGAGCTGATGGCATCACGCAAACCCGCACAAAGATTACTAGCTGTTGCAAATATAAACTGGCACGACACCTGGACTAGATACTACAGTAACCGCGCCATGCCACTTGTCTCTGCCAACTTCCCTATTTTGCTACTCACTCGAAGTTTGTATGTAGTCAATGGCGATTCGAAACAACAGCACCTGCGCCAGCCTTACTACCTTTACGCCTGAGTTGTTGGTATCATTAGTAGGCTCGTATAACGCCTATGCCGTACGGTTTCTGCTCGGGAAGGAGAACCACATGGGGATATTGCACTTTGGCGACACAGCACCTGAGATTCTATACCACCCATGCTCGCAGCCTCTTACCCACGATGCGATCATCTCACGGGACTCGCTGCTTGAAATAATGCTGCGTACGCAGTACAGGACCAATGTTTCGGTGTTTTTGGGCAAGTTTCCAACAGCAAAAGTGGAGTCTCTGGCGTTGATAGTTATACGCAGTCTCGCGTATACGACCCCGATTAATCCAGAGAATATGCTCTATCATTGGTGTGGGAGGTTTACAGTCGAGCTGGTAAAGCATTTGTGTGGACATGCAGTTGAGCATACTCTCTCAGCTGCAAACCTAGTTGACAGTACGTTTTATCCATAGCTGGAATATTAGTTTAATAATAACAGTATTTGGTATGCACAGCAGATGCTCTACATGCTTAGAGGATTATAACTTCGGTATCCAGGCATCCGTAATATCTGTGCTTTAGCCCGTACTTGGACCAGTGGAATTCCTGTCAGGCGAAGTCATCAGCTTTGAGAACCCTTTTCATGAAGGAGGCATTATCACTACTAAAAATGGTATGTAGCGGAACGCAATGCTCTCTGGACATTCTTATCGAGACCCACACAGCTGATGCCATCAGTTGGCAACTCAATAACTAGTGGATTCATCCAGTGGCTGGTATATAGCCAAGCTGGCCTAGATATGTTTTCTAGCATTTTCTGCTCCTGTTATTCTTGCTGCCCTGCTTTTCGTTTCTAGTAGTTGAACTATCAAAAGCCCACCATGTTTTTAATTTCCTCAACTGGAATCCAGCTTTACAGCATCACTGCCGACTTCCTTGTCCTGTCGACAAACTCGCTATACACTTATGCTGTTATATTCCAGATTGGTGACGAACCGCACTATGGTATACTCCATTTTGATAGAACAGGGACAGGCACCCTGTACCACCCCGAGTCGCAACCGCTGAACAGAGAATCCACCGTCTCCAAAAAGCCGTTGCTTGAAGCCATGGCTAACAACCAGTACAAGGGCTGTGCCGGGGTTCTTCTAGGGAAGTATACTGCTCTTGAGATCGATAGCCTCGTAAGTGTCGCTATTGATATACTTTCTAAAATGGCCCTGATAAACCCGCTACGGTGCGTGTGTCACTGGTGTGGACAGTTTACCATCGAGGCGACCAAGCAATTATGCGGACATACAGTCGGGAAAACCTTGTGTGGTGCAAAACTTACCGACACCAAGCGCCCCCTATAGCCAGAATATATGAAAAAAGTATCGCCGATTCTATCCACATGCAGCGCCTAGCGCATCTGTAACTAAATAAATACCTGGATCATCGGGATATCATAATTTGCCGCAAGTTATATTGCCATTGATGCCATATAAATGATAGATTTATTCTTGGATCACCAATAGTTTCATATTTTGTTGAGTCGATTGCCTCGTAGCATATCGATTCCTTCTTCTTTAACTATTTCATTCTTGGCTAGTATCTCAAGTATCTTCAATCCAACCCTCTTTCGAGCTCTAGAAGCGCTCGTATCTCTACGCTACAACAATAAACGCATGGATGTTATTCCCTTAATGCTAGGCAGCCCATTTGTATGGTCCATTTTGTGACTGTGCTCGCACCTACTGGAGACCGTAGCCACATCTTGAGGCGGCTTTGCTCCTCCACACCGAGGCACGATTCAGCCACTACAGCAAAAAAAGCTTTTGTGATGAATGTGGAGGGTGGCAAGCACCATCGAATATACTACGCTTTTTGCTCAGTGCAGGTGATATCTTGAGTATAAATAGTGGCAACTTTCTCCAAATTCTAACGTTCTCTAACCCCCTTTTTGCTTCAGGAACAGTTTATTGCGATTCAACTATCCTTTTACTATGCTTGCTGATGATAGCCACAGCTTCACCATCTGGAATGGCGGCTCTGTTCCTCGCCCCTACAATGGAGGCGGTGTTTATGCAATCAAGGTCGAGTTACTTAACCGTATTATGTTTGGGGTGCTGCACCTGCATGAAAGCGGCACCAGCGTTGTCTGGCGTCTCGGTGAATCCCGTTGGCCGCTCATGCCCCATGTGTCATATGAGGCGTTGGATACATTCCTCAACGATCCTGGACTCAGCTATGTTCGAGCCGTCCATGCTGGCCAGTTTTCAGAGCAGCAGATGGGCGAAGCCCGAGATGCTGCACTTCGGAAGATGCTGAAAGGTGCCTGGTCGCAGAAACTTGCAGACTTGGAGGAGATTTTTGCAGCGGCCATGCTAGATATTCTTTGCAACGGTGACACCGAGAGCGAGGAATCCTCGGTGCATGAGGAAAAGTCTATGTGCAAATGCATTTTTCAATAAGTTCAACCCGCCAGCATATTTGTAAAGCGATCTGCGCGCGCTACATGTGCCATCTCATCGCTTCTTTGATCATGCTTGCCGCCAAATATGAGCTAATAAACGCGACCCATGTTTAAACGCGATTTTCTGGATTTGTTTAGACGGAGATGTCAGCTAGAAACATATGGCCATGACTGCCATCATGGCCCAGCTGATACTTGCTCCACTGCTGCTGTTGGCCATTTCTTCCTAAATCTCCACCAAATGACAATAATTGACTATGTTTCACCATCAAACTATCCCATATGCCATCATAAGACATGACCGAATACATTCATAGTACACTGCTATGCCTTACAACGCATTTGTCCTTCTGTATGCCATCGGATCGCGTCTTGAATATTGGATTGTCCATTTTGGGAGCAACGGGCGTGGAGCAGTTCGCCTCATTCCCAACTACCTCTCGAAGTGGGATCTTAGAGTTGCTGTGGTATACGCTGGCCATCATGTTATAAGTCTTGCTGTGTGACCAATTCAGTCGATCTACTTCGACAAGTTTGCCCTGGAGAGTATATTACGCATGAGTGACATGCCGCCGTCAAAGCGAAAAGGCGGATTTTGCCTATTTTCCTCAACTACTTGTTTGCGAAAGACATGGTGCGTAGGCTCACGAACAAGCTGCTGTCTGCATTGTTTAGTGAGCCAGAGCCTACTATCTCCAATATTTTGTAGGATGTTAGCTTGGTATGAAAACTAGATGCGCATTAAGAAATAAAACTGACTTTCGGATAGCAACTCAATGCTTCGATATACATGTAGCAACAAGCTTAGTAAATCATACTCCAAACCATGCCATTGATGGCTTTTGGGGATATGTCCAGCTGATGTGCCTGCGGGATGCCTCCTTCTCTCATCCCAGTCATCATTCAATAATATTCTGTCTAGCCAAATGCCTCAGGTAACATTCCTTCCTCCTCATATTGAGGAGTTATTAGATAGCGAAATTGTGACAGAATTCAATATCCAGTCGCTCGATCAGTACAGACACTGCATGTCAGTGTATGTCCTTCGATTCAAGGAAGATAGGACCTGGGGATATGCGATATCGCATTTCTGCGACACATGCACCAAGACAGTATCATTCCCGGATTACTGTGCAGAGGATAATACGTGTATAACCAAGACCGTGGGTATGGATACTCTTCTTGAGGCCACGTTTATTACTGATGTGAAGGGAATATCGCTCGGTCCATTTGGTTGCGAAGAGCTCAGGGAGTGTGTTGGCGAGGTCTGCAGCGAACTGGGCGGGTTGGGAGCTGATATGAAGTTTGCAGAGCTATGCGCAGAATATACAGCTAGGGTAGTGAAGAAGCTGCAGAATCCGAAATACTGGAATGGGTTTATGAGAAGCATTCCTTCTAATGACCGGTAATATCGTACGCTATGAGTTGCTAGCAAAAGCTTGTTTAAATGGACAACTGCAAACAACTCCTACAGAGGACATGTGGATATCAGAATTCTAGCAAGGCACTGTTGAGGCCACCTTTATCTTTCCTGAGTGAATGTAAAATGCAGTTTCCCCATCATTCGCTCCCCTGTATCCTGTCTGCCTCCCTATTACATAGCGTATTACCAAGATGCAATAATGGAGCACAGCCCAACCCATCCAAGGGTCCATCTGCATGAGTCCGAGATAGCAGACGTATCTGCGTTAAAAGTCAAAGCAGAGGAAGGACGGTTCTACGGGGTAGTGCACAGTAGAGAGGACAGTGAGCGGGTAATGTGTATGCCGCAAGGCGCTGTTAGGTCGGATATGCGTCTGCAAGCAAGGCAATTACACGAGATTATTACGAGACCGAATGTCCTGAGGCATATAGCAGCGTTCCTAGGGTGGCGGTCGGTATGCGCAGTGACAAGAGCTATGACGTTATATGGCCGGAGTGCTAGCAATGGACTCGGATCCTGAGTTTCATGTGTGGAGCAGACTGTTTGCAGAATACATGACGAGCGCGCTGACGGACGAGGTCTTGGACTAGCTTCTTGCAGGCACATGACGATCATATCGCCTTCCATTCGGCTCTTCAGCGCCAAGGCTACGGTGGATCCATGGGAGAGGGTTCAATAGTATGAAAACATCGGCTCCGAGGTATAAAGATGGGGCAAGGTGTGCTGGCCACGGTAGGGAGAGGATCGCTATCTTAAGGCTATGTCGCATCTGGCATGCTGTACGCGAAATACACAGGAGCGGACTCTGCAGCACCTCTGGACTGGGTTGGGAAGCGTAATGCAGCATGGCTTGACTTGCAGGCAATCATTGGTAATTTTTTATCGCGGAAACAACACCATGCGTGGATGGCATGCAGATCTGCTTGATGAGCAATCTCGACTTCACATAAAACAAAAACCCCGGGCTGCCGTCCAGACGTTTCTACGCCTGGGTGGAAAGTAACACTGACAGAAAAAGAGCCTTGACTGCTGGGCAGATCGCATTGGGGGAGCGGGCAGCTGCAACCTGGCAGCGAGGCATACGCACACCATAAAATGCGGTGCATCAGGCCAGCCCTCCTGGTACTGCTCTGCAGGAACTCCATTAACTCGTTGCCATTTTCATATCTCCATAAAATCAGATTTCATCATGGACGAGCTCGACGTGTATGGCAAGATTCTGTTCTTTTTCCAGGTCTCAGCAATCGTGATATTCGTCGGCACGCTGCTCGCGGGGTCGCCGTACGGCAGCCAGATAAAGGAGCCGCCCAAATACACAGTGCATGGCAAATGGGGGTGGTTTGTCATGGAGATTGTATCGCCAGTCGTGCTTATCGCCGCGTACCTGTCGCCGACCATGCTTGGGGTATTTGCGCCGCAGCCCGTCCAGACGTCCGCTGCCGGCAATTTATTTGTGCTGCTCTGGGTCATGCACTACGTGAACCGGGCGATCGTCTACCCGCTGCGCGCACCGTCGCGCAAGCCACTGCCGCTGGACACGGTTGTCCAGGCAGTCATTTTCAATTCAATCAACGGGTATCTTGCCGGACGCCACTTCTCGGTGGTGCATCCGGAGCAGTACCTGGGCAACTATCTAATGGGCCATCCGGTAAGGTGTCTTGCAGGCCTGGGCTTGTTCGCGGCCGGTATGTACGGCAACATCTACCATGACGGGGTGCTGATGGAGCTTAGGCGCAGCGGCAAAACTACCGGGTATGCGGTGCCCACGGGCGGGCTGTTCAGGTGGGTGTCGTGTCCGCACTACCTGTCTGAGGCTGTCGAGTGGCTGGGCCTGGCATTGGCGTCTGGGTCGCCGGCGGTCCTCACGTTTGCACTCAACACCATGGCAAATCTGTTTGCCCGCGCAGTGCATGTGCACAGGTGGTACCAGGGCCGGTTCGAGGACTACCCGAGGAACCGCAAGGCGGTGATTCCGTATCTGCTTTGATATAGCTTTATTCTTCTTAAGAGTGGTTGAAAGGGGTGGGAGGAGAATTGGAGAGTAAGAAAATGAAGAGTGATACGTCTGGTCGTGAAGGGAGGTGGGAGAGGATGCTGGGTGTGTGGGGGCTTAGCTGTCGAATCCCTCGTCAGTGCGGGTCTCGGCAAACTCGGCCTTTTCGGGGTTCGCCTTCCTATGCTCGCGCACGCAAGTTAGTGGCATCATGGTCGCATGTGATGTGGTGTGGGTGTGTGCATGCAATTTTTGAAGGTTTTGTTCCAGACAAAGTTAAAACTGAACAGAATTGAGACTTGCCTGCCCTGATCTGCCGCAGGCAGGGGAGGGGGAGAGCTGGAGGAAACAAAAAATGACGGAGGGCTGTGGAGAGGATATCAAAGGGGGAAGGTGGAATGTGTGGACTTACTCTTGGCTCTTGCCTGCAGCGGCGTCCTGCTCGTCATCCTGCTCTTCGTCGTCCTCGGCCTCGCCAAAGCCGCCAACCTCGAGCTTGCGCGTGCGGTAGTTCTCGTACAGCACGTCCTCGGTGAAGTTGATCATATCGGCAATGTGCGAGTTCAGCAGGATGTAGCGCAGCAGCGCAAAATCGCACTGCGATTCGTCGTCAATCTCGATGGTGCCCCACGGATAGCGGCGCACACGCACCGATCCGTACTCGTTATCCAGGACCTCGTCGCACGTCACCACAGAAAACGGCATCAGGCCCATGATCTCGCGGTTCTCCTCCAGGGCCTCCGTGTCCGAGTCATCCCAGCAGAAATTATACACCGGCAGCTTGTAGTACTCCAGGTCCCGCGTGATGTTCTGCTTGAACACCGCCAGCTCCTCCACCGTCAGCGTGTCCGCCCGGCCGATCACCGGCAGAATGTTCACATACTCGCCCAGCCGGCGCATCAGCTCGATGTCCAACTCGCGCAGCGAGTGGCCCGTCGGCGCAATGAAATAGATCAGCGCGTGGATCCGGTGGTCGCGGTACCGGCGGTTGCGCTTGATCCGGCTCTCCTCCACCAGAACCTCATCGAATTGCGCCTCAATGTAGTCCTGCAGCTGCTTGAAGCACCCGGTGTTGTCCAGCCCATCGCCGAACCCCGGCGTGTCAATCACTGTCAGGCTGATGCGCGTGCCCTCCTCCTCCAGCGTCACCTCGTATGTGTCAAACTTCATCGGGTCGGCAATGTGCGCGGTCTCGGGGTTCGGCGCCTCGGGGGGAGGCACAACCTCGCGCTCGCACAGCGTGTTGAGGAACGTGCGTCTGCCCAGACCAGACTGGCCTACAAAGCAGACAGAAAAACATAAACATAAACATAAACAACAGGTCGGGAGAGGCCCAGGAACAATACAGTAAAACATTTCACCCCCTTTCTTGATGCGAAAAATACACAAGAGGCGTTTTTCAAAACAGCCAGGCATGTTGTGCTGTTTGTTCCTTTCCGAGAGATTGGAAAACGACGGGAAAAGTAGCAAGGCAGTTGGGATCCGGCCAAACGTGCGCTCGCCCGCAATAAGGTTTGCGTTACTTACCAACAAGCATGATGTTGTAGGTCATGCCGCGCTTCTCGGACTTGTGCCGGTAACTGCTCGGGCGAGGAGTCGCCATGCGCGAACTGCCGACGCTGTTAATTGAGGGGGCAGATGGGGCCATTTTCTTGAGGGAAAATTAAAAAGACGGGTAAATTGGAAATAGTAGATTGGAAAAAGAAGGGCAAAGGGGTGAAGAGAGAAGTGGTAAACAACAAAAAGAATTATTAGAGTGTACGGATTTATTTTGGAACGGGCAGAACACAGGTCTTGAGAGTTGCAAGATTAGTGAGGAAGCAAGAGCAAAAAATTGGGTGTCCAAGTGATCGCCGCCCTTATAGCTCTCCGAGCCCACAACAACAACAAAGCCAGCCAACCCCAGCCAAGCCCCCTTCATATGGCGACCAGCCCAGCTCCATTAGACCCAGAGGGCGCCACCGTCCTGGGCACCAGCAGGAAAGAAAAACGACACATACTGGGCAGCAATGCTAGAACAGTGCACCAGCCGCAAACGGATCCAGCCCAGCGGCCTGGCCCGCCAGCAGGCGCACGCCAAACAGCCTCTGCAGGCGGTCCAGCTCGGCTCGGTCTGCCGACCGCGGACGGACCTCCTCCCTGGTGCTGAACGGCAGCTTGACATTTCTCCCAAAGATCTCCCGCGCCAGCTGGTAATCAAAGCCGTCGCGCTGTCGGTAGGTGCCCGACTCCAGGATCTGCTCGATGGTGCCGAACTTTTTAATGAGCTTCAGCGCCGTGACCGGGCCGACACGCTCCAGTGTCGACGCAAAATCCGTGCCACACAGAATACATAGGTCGCGGAACTGGTGCATATCTTTGAGTCCCAGCCCGGCAATTGCCTGCTGCACATCCATCACTAGCACGTCCTGGCCAGGCGTATAGAAGCTGCGCACCAGGCGGCCACCAAACGCCAGCACGTCCAGGTCCTCAGTACACACAGCGTCGGCCACGCCGCCCTTTACCAGCGCCGCACACATGCTCTCGCTCTCCGCGTCCTCCACCGTATATGCAGCATAGCCGAGCGCCCGCACCAGCTGCCGGCACTCATCAACGTGCTGTCTTGTTAGCGGCTCGGCACGCCGTGCCAGCACATCGAGCCGTTCGCTCGAAAGCTGAGCCAGCAGCTCCAGCGCATTGTGCTCGGGCAGATCATCGGCAGAAACTGCCGAGTCGCCCATCTGGAACAGCATTGTTTTGGCAGCCTCCTGCTCCAGCACATCCAAGCGTGCATCCACCGTATGTCCAGCCATTATCTCCCTTGCAAGCCCCTCTTGTAGCCACTCCACCGCCCGTGATTTCTCCCATGATTCCGCCGAGATTTCGCCCGGCATGTCCTCCAGAACCGCAATGCCGATTTCCTGCATGGTGCGGATGCGCTGCTGCCGTGCCTGCGCGCGCTCGTACTCCTGCTGCAGGCGGATGCGGTCCTGGCGGCGCTTCTGGAGCTCGCGCTCTTTGCCGCGCGCGCGTGTGGCACCATCAAATATAAATATAGGGGTGATATCTAGCGAATGCATATATGTGGCCAGGTCGTAGATGCCCTGGATGTGCCGTGATTGCGGTGACGGCGAAGGGCTGCGGAAGAAGCGCTGGATGAAAATGCTCGTGTCGACTGCCAATGTCCAGCCAGACAGTGTACATGGCGAAATTGTTGAAATGCTGGCAGGCGCAAAGCGCGCGAGCAGTGGCGTGAGACCCTTGACCCCCATGGATGGAAAATAAAAAATCAGGCTGATTGGAACGATCATATTTAGGGAGAATATGGCGGAAGAGTCAAAAACATGGCCCATGCTAGCATTGTAATGGGTGCAACAAAATGAAGATGTAATGTACAAGTTCTGGCGAGATTAGCCACGAGAGGACGAAGCCTGCCCCCTAGAACGCACAGATAAACGGCCGTATGCGACAGAGATGCAAATTGTTTCCTCAGGTTCATTCTTTTACCTTATACAAACACGTCAAAAATGGCTTGATATTTTTGTTACAGGAGAATCAGTGCCTGGTGTGCCAGGTCGTTACTGAGACCCGCAACAGCACGCAGCAACTCAAGCCTAGCCCACTCATACACGTTGGCTAGCCGGCTTGCCAGTACTGGCGCATATTTTTTGCTGCCCACATCCACCAGCACTGTGAACGCAAGCGCTTCCTCCGGATCCTTGACCAGCTCTGGGCCAAACACCGGCGCCACCTGCAGTCGGTCCTCCTGTGAATCGCGCACCAGTCCGCG
The DNA here is from genome assembly GCF_002104995.1 of Linderina pennispora. NCBI lineage: Eukaryota > Fungi > Kickxellomycota > Kickxellomycetes > Kickxellales > Kickxellaceae > Linderina > Linderina pennispora. Next base: position 174,624 of record NW_024468254.1, on the reverse strand, counting down.
GTGCTCGATCTCTGGATCAAAGCTGCAAAACACGGGATGCTGGGCGATGCGCCTCAGACAGTCTTCCATGGGGAACCACTTGAATGTGGTCACATCTAGGAGCTCTGCTGGCCGCCAGTGTTTCTTGTATGCCATCTTTGGACACGACGGGATAAAATAGCCCATATAGTAGTACTGGAGCGTCGGCATATGCATGTGCATTTGCTTGGCCAGCATGAGCTCGCGCATCGCACTGTACGTGCCCGGCGACAGGTGCGCAAACGCCGGGTCGTAGAAGAAATACACCGACGAGATGCACTTTGGCAGCACATCCAGCACGCCCACACCCATCAGCCGCCCGTCAATATAGTAGCACTGGTGGAACGACCCCATCCGCTCCTTGTTTTCCAGTGGCGAGTTGCACAGGAACCGGCGGAACCCCGCCCGCGTCGTATCCGTCTCGTGATGCACCTGGGTCTGGTATTTCTCAAACACGCAGTATTTCTCTTCGCTGAACTCGGCCGGCCCCAGTCGCACATCCAGTGAGTGCAACTGCCCGCCACGGAACATCATCCGGTCCGGATTGTCGGCTACGGGCACACCAAGGTAATTGCGCCAGCGCCGTGCTAATTTCCTATCCGAACTACTGGGCTGGAACTCCAGTGCACGCGTGCGGATTGTGTAGTACGGGCAGCACGAGTCGCTCATATCGGTCAGGTACAGGAGCGAGCCGGACCGCCGCCAGCCGCGATCCACCAGCAGCTGGTAATCGCTGCATGACAGAGTGCGTGCGCGCAGGGCGAAAAACCGCGACCCCGAGTCAGTCCGGCAGTACCCGCAATGCTCACGCTCTTGCATGCCCAGAATCCGCAGTACCGATTCAGACGACGCCACCATGCCGGAACTCATTGTATTGTGCGCCTCACTAATAAGTTAGTAGAGAACGATCTATGCAGAAGAACAAGATAAAAAGCAAGGCTGTGCGGGAAAAAGGGACAGTGACTATTGTCAAATCGACAAGGGGACAAAGGTCGCGCGCATACCGGGCGGTAGTTGTCAATAGAGAAGTGCGCCTGGTATTATTCGGCCCTTTTCAAGCGAGATAAACAGTGCAACCTTGCCCATTGGGAAGACAGCAAGCCTTCCGGCCTATTTCTCGTCAATTGCTCTCCCTTCAGGTTTTATTTAGAAAACCCGCACTTCCGCTGAGCACAGTTTCCAGGAAGTAGCTTGTCGGCATGAGACCCCCCACTGATGTATGTAAGGATAATACCCGGGAATGTTCCACATGCTGGCGCATGGAATGTCCCGCCATGCATGATGCCGTCACAGAATCAAAATAGGCCTAACCCCCTGGAATGCCAAGACAGCTAAGAGAAACAGAAAGGAAACAGTAGAATTATACACAGAAAAAGAAAAACAGAAAGAAAAAACATACAGGTTAGAGCTGGCGCGCGCTGCGGGCCTGGGCGCGCAGACGCCGCGAGTTCTTGCGCTCCTCGTACTCCTCGGTGTAGTGGTAGTGGCAGCCGCCGCCCTCGACATGGCCGTCCCTGCAGACAGCCATATGCTGCAGCACATCGGTCTTCAGCACCTCGTCCATGGTGGGCCGCATAGCCGGGTCGGGGCTCAGCATCTTCTGCAGCAGCTGGCGCGTCCGCACATCAAACTTCTTGAAGCCCTCGTAGTCGCGGCCCGCACGCACAGCGTCGAGGAAGCGCTTGAAGTTGGGGTCGTCATCCTTGGCGACACGCCACGGAATGCCATTGTAGACCATGGTGTAGAAGACAATGGCCGCCGACCACACATCCACCTTGCGTCCGTCATACGACTTGGCCGAGAACATCTCTGGCGCAATATACGGCTCGGAGCCGCACAGCCCGCGCGACTTGTGGACGCTGTCCTCCCAGGCCACGCGGAACACGTCGGCCACGCCAAAGTCGGTGATCTTCAGCGTGCTGTGGTCATCCAGGAGCATGTTCTCAGCCTTGATGTCGCGGTGGCAGACACCCACCGAATGCAGGTGAGCGATTCCGCGACACATCTGCTTGAAGCAGCACTCGTGCTCGCCCATGCCCATGGTGCCGTCGCGAATCACCGTGTACAGGTCGCCGCCCGGGCACAGCTCCATGACCTGGCACCAGTTCTTCTGCGGATCCTGGATCAGATCAAGCGTGCTCACCACGTTCGCGTGATGCACACTCGACGAAATGCAGTACTCGGACGTCAGCTTCTTGATGTACTCGCGCTCCGTCTCGTTCGCCCGCTGCTTGCGGAACCGCTTGATTGCGTATGTCTGCGGCCCGTCCCGGTGCTGCTTGTACGCAACCCGCACCACCGCCGTCGCCCCGCGCCCAATACATTCGCGCGAGCACACGCCGTACTTTTGCTCGAACGTCGTCGACGTCTCCGAGCCCCGCCGGTGGTGCGTCGCCGAGGACGTCACTGATGCGGGCGGCGATGAGCGCTTCGTGCTGGGCGCCTTGCTGCTGCCCAGGAACCGCTGCATCAGGCTTGGCTTCTTTTCCACGCGCGGCGCGCTAGTCAGCTCCTGCGCGATCGCGTCGCTCTTCTTGGGCGACACTGGGGCTGCCCCCGTGAGATTCAGCTTTTGCATATTGGCTGTGGTTATTTTCAGGTCCTGCTGCGGCTCCATTGCCTCGTTGCAGAGCGTGTGCTCGGAATGCCGGCTGCTATTGGATGTGTGACGGCGCACGTCTGGTGTTCCCTCTACAAGGCTGGGAGACGACTGCTGGGGGATTGCTGCTATCGCTGACATAGCGTGATGTTACAATAGGAGGAAGAGAGTGGCTGGGTGTTATAAAATGTCGTCGAGTATGGACGGTATCATCTAGAAACGAGTTTCGGCTCTTGAGAGATGAGAGATGAGAGAACTGCTCGCTTGGAAAAAAAGACGTACTACAAACCCCCACTACGACGGGGGGGAAACGCCTCGCCTTTTCTATGCGGCCGCGCACTGCCAGCAAACTTTTTTCCTTCTCCCCAAAAATGATTTTTCACTGTGGGGTGGGTGATGTCGGGCGGAATGGGCGGGTTGAAACAATTTCTGAACCCATCCCCCCGACTACCTGTCCAATCCGCACGAGCCCGCTAGCCCTGCTTTTTCTGTTGGCTGCTAGGCCCTGCACGTGATGCCGCTCAGATGCCCAACCTCTTGCTGGGGAGACGCCTTTGCAAAAAAAACCGGCCCATATACGCCGACATCAGTCGGCACTATATGTTGCCAGCGCCCTCAGCTCCATCCACTTTGCGATGGCTTCATGCGTGCTACCCTTGCTCCACAAAAAGCCCGGGTGTTGGGCTGGCCTCTGGCCTGGCCCAAAGGCCCAGGGGCTAAACAGAAAACAAAAATGTGCTTGCTGGCCTTCGGCTGGGTGACATTTTTTGCATGCTGTGGCAGATCCCCACACGAATAGCTCTTTTCCATCAAACTGATTTTTCTTTTGGTTAGAGCTGAAAAAAATGCCTTTTGAAACTCATGCCCCTGGCTCATTATCGCTCCTCGCCCCAAAAAGTGCCAAATATGTCAGCACTGGAGGGGGCATGGTTTGACATGGCCTGAGACACAGCTCGTTCGGGCTCCCACAGTCGGCAAATGGCCACTTTTGCGCCAATCGGCTACAATACCGGAGCACCAGCAACAAGGCATATACAAAGGCAACAATTAGCAGACCAGATGCATGATGGGCCACATGAGCTCGACCTCGAGATCACAACATCTCTGGCTTCATGCCATCGAAGCAAGGGGGCAAAGCACAGCGCGCAGCTTTCAAGGGGGGTGGGTTTTTGGTTTGGGAGCAAAAAAGTACGTCTAACAAAGGCGAGGGCGTAGATCTCCAATTTTGTGAACACCATGCCTCGACGAACAGGGGATCTCAGCAATCCTTCCCCCATGTGCAGACGCGGATAGACGGGGAGAGTTGCTTTTTGCCTCTGCAACTGGCCTGAACTCGGCACGCGCGAAATGTTCGGGTTCGCCTTACAAAGCAATAAACACGCGCGACCGCGTGGAGATGGAATCGCTGCTGTCATACACCAGCGTCACCGATCAAGGCGTGGGGAGTGGCTTTTTATCGGCGTCACTATCCCATTGTCATAATGTAGGGGGTGTCAAAGCACTAAATTTCGGATGACAAAAAACGTCAGCCTGCACATTGCCCCCTATTTTCAGCTATTCATGGGATGTGCTCATCTGCAGCAGCAGCATGCTGCATGTAAAAAAGATAATGAGGGGGTAAATTTAGCAGCTATCATGCAATGCACATCGGATGCAAACTACGCAGCACTGAGAGAAAAAAACAAGGCATTGCGGCACTGGAAGCCCGCAGCAATAGACAGGGAGATGTAAGGCGCATCCAGCAACAGCATCCCCCTACATAGTGGCATGCTCATGCCAGGTACGAGAACTCGCGGAGCGCCGGAGCGCCGACCTCGCTCGCATAGTATGGCTCCATCTCGGCGTCCCGGTACGCGTGGAAGTTGTGGATATGCGTGTGCCACGGCGTCTCGTAGGCACCCTCCTCCATGCAGTCGTCGCATAAATCCACCGTCTGAGCGCCGTGGCAGTCCTGGCAGTGCCAGCGGATGCCGACGATTGGCTCAGCCGAGCAGGAGTCGCAGCGGTACCCCAAATGCACAGCCTTGGCGCTCTGCAGCGCCGGGGTTTGGAACTGCGGCCCGGGAGTGCTGGGAACCCCGTCAGCCGCAGCTGCAGTGCTGCCAGTCACACTGGACGTGCCCGCAGCAACCCCACTGGACTCCCCTGCAGCATATCCGCCATCATCGCTCGCATAGTCGTCGTCCTCGGAGCTTGTGAAGTCAACGTCGCGGGGCCTGCGCGGTGGGCGGGGTTCGTCACGTGCATCACCCCACTGCGACGTGTCGGGGGCGCGTCCTGGCACCGGCAGGCCAGCCTTGGCAAGCTTAATGAAGTACTTTTGCACGCGGCTGGCGACCTGGCGCATGGTGCGGGTTCCCAGGGCCTCGGAGATTTTGCGCCAGCGGTTGTTGGCCACCTCCTCCTCGGGGAACTCGCCCAGCAGCTGCTCCAGCCGCTGCTGCTCGGCGTCCGACCATGGCACGTTGAAGCTGGCTGGCCGCGCCCCGCCCTCGACCCGCCGCGTCGGCCCACGGGCCCGAGCCTTCGTCCCCAGCGCCTGCGACAGCCGCTTGCGCTCCGTCGGTCCGCCGGGCTTCGGTGGCCGCCCGCGCTTGCGCTTCACCGGCGGCGGTGCTGCTGCCTCCGGTGACGCCGATCGCTCGGACGCCTGCCGCCGGAATTCAGCCAGCATCTGCGGTGTCAGCGTTTTCTGCCCTCGTGACTTGTCAGTATTTCCATCATCGGTCGCTGTGTTTGTTGCCGTCGTGCTCGGTTGCACCCTGGGCGCTGGTGCCGCTGGTGCCACTGGTGTCACTGGTGTCGCTACAGGGGCCGGAGATGCGGTTGGCGTCGCCCGCACCGACGGCGCCGCCGTCACTGCCATTCGTGACACGCCGACCAGCGACGGCTGCCGTGACACGCGCGCACTGGATCGCGCGGACCACGCCATACGCCCGTTGCGCGGCCGTGTCACCACTCGCTCGTGACCGTCTCCTGAGCGCACGGTTGTCATGTATGTTTGCAGAGAAACTGGGTCTGCGCAGCTCAAATACGGCTCCATGTGGACGCTCGGCACCTCACCTACTGTCTGCGGTGCTGGCGCCTTGGGTCCCGTGTTCGCCACCAGCGCTGTGACATATTGTGCAGGGTCACGCAATGCCGAGGCCCTCAGCGCCTCCAGCTGCTGCATGTCGCTTTTGGCACGCGTCAGCTGGCTTCGTAGCACCTCGATTGCCCGATATACCAGCATGTACTCCATGTTGTTGTTCAGCACGTCCGTCTGATCTGCTGCAGCAGGCTGTGACGTATTTGGTGCCGGTGATAAGCTCTCGTCGCCACCCATTGTTGTATATCACGTTTTTGCTGGGCTGTGTTGCTATGGCTTGTGCATTTGCGAAAATAATAGGAAGGGTTGAAGAAGCGATCTTTTAGAGAGGAAAATGGCCACCAGCGCGTGCATGCATTCCAGGTGGGAAGGGAAAAAATCGGCACGTCAACAACAAAAAAAGCTGATCAGAAATCTAATGGCTTGATCCAGGTCCAGCCATCAAAACCTTACGCGTTGCCTCGCGCTCGAGAGGTTGGATTCTTTCTCTCTCGAAAACTTCGATTTATCTCACACCATGTAAGTTTCGCTGCTGCGACATGCTGCCCGGAGGGGACTGAGCACGCCACGAAGGATGCACTCGAAAGGAATCGGAAACATCCAGATGGATACAACGCTCGCTAATTTCGAATTCGCCAAAATGCTGTAGTGAGGATTTCTGCAGGCCGTTTATTCCGTCCGCTTCAACGAATTTTTGACCCCCTTTACCGTAACCAAACGAACGATTAAAAATGGCTTCTGAAGGGTAAGTAGCGAGCCCAGCTTTTTTAAGGACGCAAATTCCACCCCAGCTATTTGCCGAGAAAAACCTTTGGCTCAAATATCCCGAACTGCTTTAATGTAGAGATGTTGTGGCTGTTGCCGCCCCCGAGACCGTCGAGGTCCCCGCTGACGCCGCCAAGGGCGCCCTTACCGTTGAGGAGGCTCTCCAGATCGTGATCAAGAAGGCTCTGGTCCACGACGGCCTTGTCCGTGGTGCCCGCGAGGCCATCAAGGCCCTGGACCGCCGTGACGCCGAGCTGTGCGTTCTGTGCGAGACCACCGAGGAGGCCGGCATCGTCGCCCTTGTCGAGGCTCTCTGCAACGAGCACAAGATCCGCCTGATCAAGGTCTCCGACTCGAAGAAGCTCGGTGAGATGGCCGGTCTCTGCAAGATCGACCGTGAGGGTAACGCCCGCAAGGTCGTTGGCTGCTCCGTCGTCGTCGTCCGCAAGTGGGGCGAGGAGTCCGAGGCTCGCAACGTCCTGCTCGAGCACTTTGGCGCCGCTCAGTAAACAGCTTTTCTATCGAGCTTTTTGACTCTTGCTTTTGAATGAAACCAAGACATTGCTGACTACACCAAGCCAAAAAGCGCATGCGTCATGCCGTGGATCATGTGTTTGTTGGTCGTGTACACTAAACCACCCCGCCATGCCCTCTGCCGACATTGCTATGCTGCTACCCTCGTCCTTGGCAGCCCGATTGTTTTCCTAGCACTTTATTTGTGAATGACCTTTGATCAGTCGACTGTTCACACCCTCTACTTTTGCGCCTGCTGGAGCGCATAGTGGTACTTTTCGGCCTCGCCAATCGTGGTGATGTTGGACATGGCCTTGTTCAGCGTCTCCTGCCACTCGCTCTCGGGCACCGAGTCGTGCACAACTCCTGCGCCCACCTGGATATACGCATTGCCGTCCTTGAACACCATGGTGCGAATGCCGATGCACGTGTCGAGGTCGCCCGAGTACCCGAAATGCCCAATGGCTCCGCCGTAGATGCCGCGACGCTCCTTCTCCTGCTCGTAGATCAGCTGCACCGCCCTGACCTTGGGCGCACCCGACAGCGTGCCTGCCGGCAGAATCGACCTGAACGCGTCAAACCCAGTCATGCCCTCGCGCAGCTCCCCAGACAGGTTGCTGACAATATGCATGACGTGCGAGAACCGCTCGACGACCATCAGCTTGTCGGCCGTGACGCTGTCGGGCTTGCACACGCGGTTCAGGTCGTTGCGGCCCAGATCCACCAGCATCACATGCTCCGCCCGTTCCTTCTCGTCCTTGAGAAGCTCGTCCGCCAGCGCATTGTCCTCCTCCTCAGTCTTGCCGCGCTTGCGCGTGCCTGCAATCGGATGGTTATATACCTGGCCGTTGTTGACCCGCGCCAGCATCTCGGGCGACGCCCCGACCACCTGGAACCCGTCAAAGTCAAAATAGAACATATACGGCGCCGGGTTCACCGTCCGCAGGTACCGGTAGGCATTGAACGGGTTGAGGGTCGTCGGCCGTGTGATGCGCTGCGCCGGCACCGCCTGGATAATATCGCCCTTGACAATGTGCTTCTTCAGCTCCAGCACCATCTCCTTGTATCCCTCGGCGCCCGTGTTCGACACCCACTCGTTGCCAAGCTCAATCGGCGGCTGCTCCGGGAACGGCACCGGCATGTCGTCAAACAGGACGCTGATTGTCCTACCAATCTGCTCCGACGCCGCAGCGTAGAGCTCCGCCAGCTGCGCGTCCGTCGCCGCGTCGGGCACACGAATATGCGCAATCACCTTGAGCTGCTTGTACAGATGGTCGAACGCCACCACCGAGTCGCAGAACAAAAAGATCGAGTCCGGCAGCCCAATCGGGTCGGTCAGCTCGCATGCCGTCCGCGGCTCAAAGTACTGCACGCAGTCGTACGAAATATACCCGAATGCCCCGCCCGTTGCCGAACCGCGCGGCAGCCCTGGCACCTGCACATACCGCACACTGTTCAGCTCCTTCTCCAGAGGCACCAATGGGTCGCCGGTGATGTTCTCGGCCCGCCCCGTCTTCATTACTTTGTACGGGTTTGCTCCAATAAACGAGTACCGTCCGATGCTCTCGCCTCCGACCGCTGATTCCAGCAGAAACGAGTATTTGCTGCCCTGCGCCAGCTTCAGATACGCCGTCACTGGCGTGTGAAGGTCAGAGGGCACGTCCTGGTACACAGGGATGAAGTTGCCGCTGGTCTTTTGCAGAAGCGCTTTGACGTCGTCAAGCGACGGCTTGGTTTCAAACTATAAAAAAGGAAATAGGCATGATCGCTGTTAGTGATAGTGTTGGGACAAGTGGGAGCTATGAGCACAGCACCTGTGCTTTTTTGGTTCCGAATTCGCTTACCAGGCTGGACATTTCTTGCACGGTGTGAAATAGACTTTGTAAAGAGAGCGGGGAAAACGAAATCGAGTAAAGAAGAAAAAGCGCTGTCTGTCGTCAGCACAGAGCAAGGAATAAAAGAGACCTGGGCTGGCGCTACAGAGTCAGCAAAACGCCGATGTATTGTTGACTGACTCACTAACAATACTAGGCAAATTTCCTGTTCCCTGTTTGGAATGGCGGTGATAGCATCACCACTGCTGCTGGCTCTGGCTTCCAAATTGCCAGGCCATTGTGCATCCCATCAGCTGCCACTATCCTCTAGGTGTTTGCACATGACAGCGCCACATACATGCGATGTATCTTGAACTAGTATTTAGAAAACAGAAACCCGAGAAACAAATGCTCTATTGCATCTCAACATCCATGCCCTCAGGTGCCACCAGCAGCTCACCACGGCACACCGAGTTGAGCAGCTCCCTGCGGATCTCCTCGGAAATGCCCTCATGGTACTGCGTCTTGAGCACGCTCAGCAGCGCCTCCTTCTGCTCGGGCGTCAGATCCGCCTTGTACCGCTGCACAAACACCAAGAACGACTGGTGCCAGAGCACCGGCAGCTCACGCTTATCCTGCTTGAACCGCAGGAAGTGGAAGACCAGCGAGTCAACGACCTTGTACGGCAGAGCATACTTTTTGTCGAGCAGAATGCGAATAAACACCGACGCAGGGCCCGTGTAGTCCATCTCCGCCAGGTGCAGCAGCGCGGCAGCCGAGTGCAGAACCGGCACCGACACCTTGACCAGGACAGAGCCGATAATCACGGCCTCGCGCAGCGTGCATGACCCGGACTCGCACAGCGGGAACAAAATGCCCTTGAAGAACGCCGCCGGCTTATACAGCGCCTTCTTCAGCGCCATGTACAGGTGGTAGTTGAGCTTGCGGTTCTCGGCAATGTCGTCGCGCACGCGGTCGAGAATAACAAAGTTCAGGAACTTTTGTGCCTGCTTCGGCTTCATGTTCGACACAAACAGCCGCGTCGCCTGGAAAGTCGCCTGCGGCGTCCAGTTCTCCGGCTGCGTCAGATACAGCACCTCCTCCCAGTTGCGGATCGACGAGATGATCTTGAATGCCTTGGGCACGGCGCCCGACCGGTACCGGCTCAGAAGCTCGCCGATCTTGCTGTACACCTGCACAATCTTCGGGTCCAGCCCCCGCGGCGTCGGCCGCTGCGCCTCAGACTCATCCATGGCAGCTGTGCCCGCCGTCTTGGCCTCCTCGTGCTGCTTGATCTTCGCCATGATCATGTCTGCCAGGTTCTGCCGCTCGCGCGGTGCTTCCGGCATGAACCTCTCAAAGATCGCCGCATCCTCGCCCTCAAGCTCCTCCTCCTCATACTCGTACACCTCCTCATCCTCCTCCTCCAGGACCTCGTCGTCGTCGGACTCGAGATCACGCGCGTCGTCCTCGGGGAAATCCTCGTAGTCGCTGGCATCTGATCCCTCATCGAGCTCCTCCTGCTGCTCGCGAGCAATCTTTAGAATGCGCTGAGATGTCTTCGGGTCCACATACCCGGACGTGTTCTCCTTTTGCAAGCGCCGCTGCTCGCGCTCTGCGTATTTGGTGCGGCCCTTGGACGTGAGCTGTTTGTCTGCATGCAGCTCCGCCAGCAGCGGATCGTGGCGGGTCTTCTTCTTGCCAGTGACCTTGGGCATTGTCTGCAGTCTTGTAAGAAATTTGGAAAAGGGGGTGAGGTGGTTTTTTTTGCTGAGCCAAAAGCAACACCTGTGGGCATCAAGCGGTGGATGAGCAAAAAAAGTGAATATTTTTTGTATTTATGATCTGATCTGCTAAACAAATCTGATGCACCAAAGCCAAGCCCGCACAGGAATTACGACGTGGCCATGGCGACCCTGGGCACTGACTCCACATAGAACGGCCCGTTGTTGACGTACTTTTGCAGACGCTTGTAGGTCTCCTCATCAAACGACGCCTTGGCCTCCGTCGCCGCTGCCAGCGACTCAATGGCCGAGTACTGCCACTGCTGCACAGTCTTGCCGCGTGACGGGTCGCGGGTCAGCAGGAAGCCCAAAATGTTCTGCACGCTGGCGATCTCCCGCACGCCCCACGCATGGGAAGCCATCTTTTGGATCACAGCAAACGCCGCAATGCACGACTCCTCGAACCCCTTCATGATCTCCTTGACCAGACTTGACAGGAATTTGCCGTCGCACAGGCGCATGTACAGGTCAAAGCACGCCTGCGATGCTGTCTCGGTGGGCGCCTGCGAGTGGCCGAAAATGCACGCAATCGTCTTCAGGCACTCGATGCGCAGATCGCCAGTCGACGAGTTGTAGAGAGATGCCAGCGCTGCCAGGGCCTTGTCCTCCTTGGCTAGGTACTCGAGTGCCGCTGGGTTGTTGCCGATTGCGCCCAGGCAGTTGATGGCGGTCACTGTCGAGTCGTACCGACTATGCGAGTGCTCCTCGATGATCTCCCTGATCACTGTCGCAACTGGGTACTTCTCCAGGAACTGCTGCGGATCCAAGCCCTTGGCATCAACCATGCGTGCAAACAACTTCAAGCTCGCTGTGCGCAGCAACGACCCTGTTACACCCTCATCTGTTGTATCGCTTAGGTTCTCCAGCGCCTTCTGGAATACCCCCTGCTCGTCCATGTACTCGAACGGCGCTGTGGTGGCACAGATATCCGGCAGCTGTTCGTAAAAGTTCATGATAACGAGGATGTCCTTTGATCTACCCTCGTTCATAAACATATCGACGATGCCTTCCTGCTTAAAGAACTCGAACGCGCTGTCGCTGCCGCCCACTGCCGCTACGATCACGTCGTATGTGCGAAACCGCTCCTCCTCCTTGCCTGCAAGCAGCTTCCTGACCCCCTTCATGCTCTCATCTGTGAATAGATAGTCCATTCCCTGGGGACACCGGCACAAATGCGCCAGTACTCGCTTGGTCAGCTTGATCGACTCGCTGTCCTGCTTTCCTGCCAGACACTTCCAGATATGCGGGCCATATGACGGCGAAAACTATATGGGTAGTAAGCCATTGGAATGTGAGTTGAGAATTGCGGCGTTTTTTTATTTTCTGCTTCGTTCTTCTGGACTACCCAATGCGGATATTGAAGCAATTATTACCGGCATGCGAATAAGGACATGTTGCATTTTTACAAGGAAGCAAGGGAAGAGCCGCCACCCAGTCATTGGTCGCGATATTAAGGAGGAAGAGAAGGGGAGCCCATAGGCCACCCCGTCGTCTGCATTAGCTCCTTCCTGGTTGCCAAAACGGCAAATATTTGCCAGACAAGCCCAGCGTATTGTCATATGCATGGCCCTTATTTGCCGCCTTGCTGATTAAATGGAAAACGAACAGAAGGGTCTGCGGCGCAGCTCAGCATTCAGCGCAGGTACTTACTGGATCGGTGGACAGGTCGCACTTGAGGAACTGATTCAGCACCAAGCACTTGACGTCGGGGTGCGGGTGGTCGAGTCCCTGGATAATGTACTCCTACCAAAACAAACACAGGTTAGAGCCGTGGGCCTTGAAAATATGTAAACAAGACAATTTCGCGTTACACCAGAAAATCACAAACAACAACAACTGGATCGTCCTAGAAAGAAAAAACTTACCTCGAACGTCTGGTGAACCATCGACCATGTCACTGGCCTGAGCAGCTGGCCCGTGAGCTCCGACACGATCACGATCAGCCTATTGTCTGGCGCTGCGAGCAGCGAGAATAGCGCAGAGAACGGGATGTTGCTCAGCGTCGCCTCAAACACCTCGAGGAACGGGCCTGCCTTTAGCTGCCGGTTCAAAAGGTCAAACGAATCGCGCAGCCCCTGGATAACATCGGGCGTCGGCTCGCTCTGCAGCAAGGAACATATCCGCTTGATTGTCTCTTCGTATGGCTTTAGCTCGCTCATTTGGTGTATAGACCGGGTTTAAGAAAAAGAGAGGGATGTAGAAAGAAAGTAACAGTAAAATGATGTGGAGGGAGGGAAAAAGAATGGCAGAGCGTCAGGCGGGTGGCAGCGGCAAAATGAAACAATTTATACAAGCCCAACTGCTGACGTGCCCTGCTGCAAAGCGCAAAGGAAAGCGTGTGGCGGTGAACACCGAAATTTCCAGAGGCAAAAATTCTTGAGGCGAAATTTGGCGCGGATCAAAGATCGTGCATGAGATTAGGCAGAGCCAGGATTCTTGCTGTAATCTACAGGCTGCTCCGCTTTTTTTTTCTCCCTGTAGAAATCTTTTCAGCTCCTTCAATTCAGACCCGCACATACACACAGACCCGCAATGTCCACGGCTATTGGAAACGTAGGTTCCGCTGGCAGAACATGCAGAGCACGCAATTTCGCAGCTGAATTCACCCCCGCTAACCTCCCTCCCCTCCTCTGATATAGACCGCTCTTGCGTACGCCCGCGTCTGGCACCTGGTCGACGCTAAGGGCATGGTTCTGGGCCGCCTGGGCTCTCAGATCGCGCAGACGCTGATGGGCAAGCACAAGCCCATCTACGATCCGGCATCGGACTGCGGCGACTACGTCGTGGTGATCAACGCAAAGCACATTGAGGTGACGGGTCGCAAGCGCGAGCAGAAGCTGTACCGGCACCACACGCAGTACATGGGCGGCCTGAAGGAGATTCCGTTCGATAAGCTGCAGGAGAAGAACCCATCCAAGATCATCGAGAAGGCGGTGTCGGGCATGCTGCCAAAGAACCGCCTGCGCAAGGTGCGGCTGGAGCGCCTACTGGTGTTCCCTGACGCCGAGCATCCGTACGCCGAAAACATCATTAAGCGGTACGACACCAAGATCCCGCTGGCTACACAGTCTATTGAATAAGCGCAAAATAGCATTTGTCTGAATATACACCACATTGCAGAGGCCACGTTCTGTTGTTGAGGATACACATATATTGGATAGGCATGGTCTGATCTAGTCCAGGTCCATCTGCTTGGACGACTCGGCGGCCTTCTGCACCTCCTTGGTCTTGAGGGCGGGTGTCGACACAAGGTGGATGTTCTTTTGGATCTCGCGGATGTTCTCGGCTCTCTCGCGCTCCTTGTTGCCCGCCATGCGCTGCTTGAAGAACGCGCGCTCGCGACGTGCCCGGATCTCCTGCACCCGCTTCATGGCCTTGATCGTCGTCGCCATCAGGTCGCGGTCGTAGCGCACCGGAACGTTCCGCCGCTTCTCAAACTCGAACGTCGAGTCAATCGCCATCTCCTTGCCCGCCGCCTTGCGGAACGCCTTCGTCCAGCGCACCTTGCGAGGGTTCCGCTTCATCTTGAAGTTCTTGTGACACTTTGAGCGACAGAACCGGAAGGACTATTACAAACGTGATATGCGCTGCTTTAGCAGAGACCGGCTTTTTGCATATGTGGAACCCACTCGGTGCTGTGGTGGTGGTGGTGGTGGTGGCCTTACCTTGCCGTCATTGCGGACAAACATCGTTCCGTGGCCCGGGTACACCGTCGACGAGCAGAAATAGCACTTCTCAAGACGCATTGCTGTGTGTGTATGTGTGAATAAAGGTCTGTGTGAATTGAGCGAGAAGCGAAAAGAGAGTACCAGCAAAATGCTCGTCTCATAAAAAACCTAAGAAAAAAAAAAAAAGTCGGCCCAAATCATGTAATCGTGAATCCCGTCCTCTGATCATGAGGATATTTATTGGCCAGCAGGCTTGATTTCAAGATTCAAAAAAGGAAGAGCACTCAGTGGTGGTGGTGCTTGGCAAAGTTTGGCGTAAAGTCGTTGACAAACTCAAACTCGTCGTGGCCGTTGTCACTAGCCGATGGGTGGAATGGACTGCCGCCGGACGGCGGTCCCGAGGGCACGTAGAACGGTGTCGTTGGATCAGACTGGCGGGTCGAGCTTACCAGGCGGTTCAGACGGTCCGTCGACGCCAAAAACTCGCGGACGCTCGAGTGCTCGGACATCGCATCGGGGGCGCTTGCGTGGCCCGGAGAGTCGGCCATTGGCGGCGCCGATGGCTGCAGCGACGGGTGGGACGGCGCAAAAGTGAACGGTGGCGACGTCAGCAGGTCGACGTTCGTGAACGGACGAGAGGGGCTGGCGGCGGGGTAGCCTTTGATCGGCGTCTCCGACATGCTGGGTGCAGAGGTGATGTCGAACGGCTGCTTGTCGCTGGCGTTCTGCTTGGCCTGAATCTCCTTGATTGACGAATCCAGACGCTGGATCTCCTTCATCAGGTCGGCACTGATCTGGACGAACGTGTTGGTCAGGCTGGCGATGCTCTCGCTGGTGGACAGCTGCTCGGAGGGGGCAGCCGATGCGATCTTGGGTGCCTCAGGAACAGTGCGCTCATCCTTGGTCTCCGGCTCTGCGGCCACGTCAATCACAACAGCATCCTCATCATCATCAGCATCTGCAGCCACAGAGACGATACCAGAGGTGGTTTCGGACACGACCTCAGAAGCAGTCTTGGATGCAGTCTCAGAAGCAGACTTGGACGCAGTCTCAGATGCAGCTACAGACTCAGACGTGGTCGTAGAAGCAACCTCGACATCCTTGCCCTTGTAGTCGATCTTGGGAGGGCAGATTGCAAGCCTCGGGAACGAGTCGGCAGCAGGAGAGGCATTGGAAACCTCGGCACCTTCTCCCTCGTACTCGATCTTGGGAGGGCAGATCGCGAGCTGCGGGATCAAGTCGGCGGCAGGAGAAGCACTGGCAACCTCAGGCACCACGATTGAGCACCACAGACCAGATCCAAAGTAATTGCCAGTGGGCGTCATCAGGCGCCACTTGCTGATGTACTTGCCAGGCATCTCGGGTGCCACGAGGTCGACAGCAACGCCAACCTGCTCGTAGCACTTGCCAACAATGACCGCGACAGCCTTCTTGCCGCCAGGGATCATGGGCTCGCCGTCCATGTGGACCAGCATGGTGCCCTGCGGCCACTCGTGCTCGCTCATGTTGGCCACGCTCCAGATCTTGACGAACGGCTCGCCAGCGCCAACAGTGGTGCCGTCGGGAATCGTCACATCCTCGACAAAGTGGGCGGCGTACTTTGTGGTCTCGCTGATCCTCGGTGCCACTGCAGTAGCAGCAGCCTCAGGCTCTTTGGACGAAACACCCTCCTTCTTGCCCTCCTTGTCTTCAGGGAGGTCGCTAGTGGCCACCGTGGTGACAGTCTGACCAGCTGACGTGCCCTTGAGACTAACGGCAGCGACAGCAGTGGCAGCAGCAGCAGCAGCAGATGCAGCGTTCCACCTGGCGGTAGCCTCCTTGGCGGTAGTTGGCATAGAGGGCGCACGCTCCAAAGCAGCCCTGCTGGGGGAGTCAACGTGAAGCTTCAGCGGCCTATACACCTGGGACAGCATCGGAACACGGCTGGGTACCACGGAGGGGTTGCGGATCTTGACAAAAATGTGCGACTCGTCGTGGCTGGTCTTGGCCTCGCACTTCTCACACAGGTCAAAGTCACTGCAGTTGCCGCACTTGTAGCGCACGCCAGTCACCAGGTCGCCGCACGAGTCGCAGAGCACACCGGGGTGCACCACCTGGACGCTGGCAGAGTCTGTTGACATGCCACGCTCGACCGAGGGAGTGATGTTGGTCTGCTGCTGCTTCTCCTCGCTCGAGATGGCCAGGCCATGACGACGCGCCTCCTCAGCATTGTCGGTGACGTAGGTACCGTCTGCGGCCATAGGCGGAAGCGGTGGCATCGTGCAGTTCACTGGGGTAACCCGCGGGGGTGGGCAGCGTGTAGGGCCGCCCCAGCCGAAGCCCCAGTTATCTCTAATGGGAGCAAACAGCTGGTTCCACTTAGGCATCGGGTGCGGTGGCGGCGGCGGCGGCGGATGCGCAGGAGGGTTGAACTGGCACGGCGGTGGTGGTGGTGGCAGGGGCGGCAGGCCAAGAGAGCCAGGCGACTGCCCGGGTGGGCAACGGAAGTCGTGACGATGATGGCTGGGTCTGCCTGGGAACGGCGGCACATGTGGGGTGTGCTTGGCATGCTTCCGACACGCTTCCTGCTGCTCCTGACAAGCCTTGCGGGACGAGTCCCTCATGCGCCAATGTTCAGCAGCGGCATGGAAATGAGTGTGATCATGGAAGCCATGGGGGCTGTGTTGGAAGGGGCGCGGCCCATAGTGGCCATGACGCTTGTGGTGGTGCGGCTTGTGGTGGTGCGGCGGATGTGCTGGCGGACCGAAATGGATAAAGCCATGACCTGGGTGTACCTTTGTCACATTCCGGTAGCAGCCGTCGCACAGATCGTAGTTCTTGCAGCGGGTGCACTTGTGACGAATCCCAGTGATTGAACTCTCGCATCCGTCACACACGACAGACGCGATGCCGTCATTGGCACGTGAGGTCTCGCTGGTCGAGGCCACAGTCTGCTTGTCATCAGCCGGCGTGTCCTCCACAGCCACCTTCCTGGATGGCTCGGGCGCGCTTGTCGGAGCCAGGGCATTGGCCGGAATACACAGCGCTGCGTAGTCGTGGTCGTGCTCAGATATCTTGTCCGAGGCAACACACTTGCTGCACACATGGAAATCCTTGCAGTGGAGGCAGCAGTAGATAGGCGGCGCCGCAGTGCTGCCGCACAGGTTGCACGAGTAGCCAACCGAGCCGTACGGGAACGTTGCGGTCTCAGCATAGTACAGAGCCTTGAGCTTATGCTCGTGCGTGGTGCCCTTGGCGCAGTCATTGCAGACATCAAACGACGGGCACTCGGTGCAGTTCCATCTCAGCCCGACGACTGGCTTGCTGCAGTCGTCGCACACAATGTAGTGGCCCTTGGCGATGGTGCTCTTGTCAATGGCCCATGCCACCATGCGGTGGGTGCCCTTGACCTCCGTGCTGTCCTTGCACGTGTTGCACAGGCGATGGTCGGCGCAGCTGATGCAGACCCAGAGGACGTCGGCGGCCGCCTTCTTGCACTTGCTGCATTCGTTACGCGTGCCGATCTTGTTCAGCCCAGTTGGCCCGGCATGTGCTGGAGAGTGGGCCTGCGCCTCTTCGGGCTCCAGAGGGACGTTGGGTGGAGAGGCGTAGCTGTGTGGGCCAGCCCCCATAGCCGAAGCTACCAAGGTAGCTGTTGCCGAGGGCCGGTTGCTACTGTGAGCCGTGGTCATGTGTGCATGCACACCAGGACCGCGCGGATTGGGCGAGTACCCGAGGGCGTTGTAGACGCTCTCCCAGGCCTTCTTCAGGTCGCGAGACACGCGGGCCTGGGCATCATTGGTCGCGCTGCTGATTACTGCCTCGAGCTCAGCTATCTTGGCGTCGAGTTGCTCAGCAGCGGTGGTGAGCTGGCTAGGTCCAAACGACATGGTGAGTACTGACGTAGGCCTAGAAATCAATAAATAATAAAGGCGTTGTTTGGGTTAGAGAGAAAAAAGGGTTCTGCTTCAGAAAAGAGCGAAACAAATATGAAGAATTAAAAATGCGGGTGGGAAAGAGAAAAAGCTGGAGGAGGAGCGGTGGATACCATGCCGGATGCTGCGGGTTTAAATAGCCATCTGGCTCTTGGCAAAGACGACAAGTCATGTGCTGCCAGTCAGACTCGGCGAGTGGTATCGGCGAGTGAGCTAAAAGCAAGCGTCTGATTTTCCACCCACCCCTCAGACCCGCTGTGCGCCCAAAGCTCCTGTGGCTGCGCACAGCCGCCAAGCCCAGGGAATTACGTGTCACGCAATGTTTGCGAACCATCTGGAAGCCAAATGTGTGTATATTGGGAATAACAGCATGCACTCTTTAGATCTCGCTCATGAACTCCTCGATCTCCCCGGGCCCCCGCGCAGAAGCCGCCTTGGCCGATGCAGCTGTCGGCTCGCCGTTCATCTCGACCATCTTCTCCAGCTCCCTGGCCTCCGACAGGATACGAGGTAGATCAGCCGACAGGTTCGTCTCAATATTGACCACTACTGTAGCTGTCGCGGACTCGCCGGCGACTGGCCTTGGGCTAGGTGTCGCTACTCCCACGGAGGTCGGCAGCGCTGCGGCCTGTGCATAGCTAGCCAGGCACAGCACGGCGATCAGCATAAAGTTGAGGGCGTTCATTCTCAGATGTCTTAGAGTGTGCGAAATTGGAACGGAAGGGTGAAACATAAATATGCCAACAAGACTGGGGTCCTCCAATGCAAAGTGCCAGGTAGGGCTATATATGCCTCCCGAACGCTGCTGCTTCCAGACAGTGAACTCGCTTACCCAAAAGAAGGGCTGCCTAGACCCTCAGCTGCAATTTTGCTGATGCTGCTGTTGCTGTTGCTGTGGAGCTACCGCAACCACAACGCTGTGCCGGGAATTCTCCACACAACCATATAGCACCGCACACACATTCCCCAAATATTGCCGTAGTAGTAAAATACTCGAGCATTACTTTGGCTAATCAGCCCTCTCCAGCCCCGCCTCCATGCCAACGTTGCCTGTCAAACGTGCCTCCCTTGCGTTTGCTCTTGCCATAGGCCGATGTGTAGACGATGCCCTCGCTGTCGAAGAATTTCCGAAGCATCCAGCGGTCACACTGCACGCTGGCATTTACAGCCTGGTACACACGCTCAAAGTCGAGCACCTTGTAGCAGAGGACGTCTTCGAATATGCCTGTGCTACTGCGGATAAATGCTCGCAGTCTGCTGTGCAGCGACTCGACTTTATTCTGGACCCTGGACGTTCCCTCACCGCTACTGTTAGAGTGGTCTTTATGCATCCGCTCCCAGATCTGGGTCAGCTGGTGAACCAAAAGCCGTTTGGATGTATTGGTCCGCAGTCCGTACATCTCGGCCATTTCCTTCAGGTCTTCAAGGTTCATTTGCGCATAGTTTGGACACTGGGCTGGTCTGCTGCGGCTGGCATTGGTTTGGGAGGGCTGGTCTTGCTGCTGTATGGCAGCAACTGTGGCTTCAACTGGAGGACCCGTCTCTGTTGGGTGTATTGTCTCCGTGGGCTGGCGTGGTATAAGGTTATCAAGCGAATCCAGACTTGACGACGAGGCAATTGACCCGCTTGGCTGGCGCAGACCGGCGCCACAGGTGGCAGCCAGTCCAGACTGGCTACTAGCAGATTGACCTCCGGCCTCAGAGCTACGTGCGCTCTGTGATGACAGAACGATAGCCCTTTCAGACATATCCCTCTGCGACGACTCTACCCATCTTGCGCACTGCAACGCTGACTTTTGCCGCTGAAACCCTT
The DNA here is from genome assembly GCF_002104995.1 of Linderina pennispora. NCBI lineage: Eukaryota > Fungi > Kickxellomycota > Kickxellomycetes > Kickxellales > Kickxellaceae > Linderina > Linderina pennispora. Next base: position 154,648 of record NW_024468254.1, on the reverse strand, counting down.
CGCGAGCCAGCCTCAGTATCTGCATATACGCTGCCTGCAACGACTCCTCAGTAATGTCGCTGCTGCTGCTCTTTCCGCTATTATGTAATGCTGCTTCTAATATTAACATGTTCTCGACCATGCCTCCGATACAGTCCCCCACATTGCCGTGGTGCGAGTGCCGCATCTACAGCGTCATAAATTGGCATTTATAATCACCCCCTCCCCACACGTGCTCCAGTTAATATATGGACCTCCATAAAAATGTAATATCGCGCACATCACTCTGGCTCCTTGCCTTTGTCTTTGCCTTTACGCTTGCGTCTACCTACATTGTAAGCTCTGAAGATTGGACAGTCCTCGTGGTCTGACGTCATCGATGCTGACAGACCCCACAGTCCGCCGCTCTCCTTTGAGGTGGTGTTACGAGGCGACTCCGCAGGCTTTGGCGACACTATCCCAAGCTCCTCATCCAAGTATGCCAAGGCCACAGCTCGCTGGCGAATGTAGTCCTGAGCGTCGGCACATGCCAGGACATCGGATCTTTCCAACCGCGCAGCTTTTTTGTCCTTGGACTCGCGCTTCTTTGCCGGATACTCTGACACTACACTGTCTGAAATGTTACGTTTCAGGGATAACGACAGCGCCTTTGCTGCAATCAAGTCTTCATCTAGCTCGTCCATAAACTCTTGCTGTTTTTTTGTCAGCCGGTTTATGGTTATTCGTGACTGGCGCTTAGGGACAGTGATGCGAGTCGGTTGAAAGTCGTCGTCGCCTGGGATCTCGTATGCAAAGGATTTTGTGGTATGCTGATATGAAGGACTCCCCTGCTCGACTGCCATTTGGCCAGAACCGGTATGCTGGTTAACCCATCCGTCTATTGTTCGTGGTTTCTTCGCCTGAGCTTGCTTTGGCTTTTCGGGTGGCAGGTTGAGACTGCTGCTACTGTCCAGCGAGTCCTTGAACACGTCGATTAGACTGTATAGGTCTGTTGCTGAAACACCGTATCGTGCTGCGCACTGCTTGGCATGCGATATCCGTGACGGGTCACGAAACGGCCACCCCTTGCCGCACACAGGGCAGTCTGCCAGCCGCCTGAAGGTGTCAGCATACTGGTCAAGCTCGATCTCTGGGTGCTGCTCGACGATTTTTCGCGAAACGTGCTCTGCTGAAGGACCCGAGCTATCCAGCTCCAAGCAGCTCTCTGTATGTGCAGTCCGGGCCGCCAAATCCCAGTCAGAAAAGTCCTTGCCGCAGAGTGGACAGCCAACCTTTGCATTGGGTTCACTCAGCTCAGAGCCGCTCATTCCATGAAACGACATTTCAGAAAAATAAAATAAAATAGCTCACAAGAGAATAAAGAAAATCCCGGCTCACCCCATAGTCTGGCGGATATGCATCAGGTGGGGTCTTGATGGAGTCCGGTGTGGGTCAGCTTCACGAAAACCTCAGAATCAAATGGTCACCGAACTTAACCGGGAGCTGCCGAGACCCCTCTTGGGGCCTTCGCCTCGCATCTCTTTCCGTTGACGAGACCTATACGAATGCAAAAGCCTTTATCCACACCGCTTGTCTCCATTCCAGTAGATACTGTGGCACTTTACCTTAGGCAACAAACCAACACCAAAAAATTAGCAATAGCGAAGATCAAGAGCGCTTTCCACACGCTTGCTCCTCTGTTCTGCAAATATCTCGCATTTCGCTTTTTATATCCCAATTCACATTCAAAATGAGACACAATTTCATCGGTATGGTCGTCAGCGCCGCCCGGCCCAAGACTGTCAAGGTCCGTGTGCCGAAGCGCGTCATGAACCACCATGTCCAGAAGGAGCTGCTCGTCCACAAGAACTACCTGGCCCACGACGAGCTCAGCCAATGCACCATCGGCGATGTTGTGCGTATTGAGCACTGCCGGAAGGTTAGCCGCCACAAGTCGTTCGCTATTGCCGAGATCGTGCGGCCGGCCAAGACCTGGACCGATCCTGAGACCGGCGAGGTTCACCACTAGAAGCCATTTTGATCTGTAGCGAAATACACGACTTGCTAGCCTTTTTTTTATCGTCAGCCGCTGAGGCTGGTCTGTGATCACAACTGCTGATTTGGATCAGCGACATGATTAGCCACCATGAGTGCGCCTTATCAAAGCCTGTATTTTAGCGCGGAACAGGCGCACCTTGGCAGGCAGCCCGTGCCTGTGACTGTTGGCCAATTCGAAATTGCACCCTGCTCTCAACTCTTTCATTCCCAAATTCCGAAAAAGCGCTTACTCTTTCATTTCAATTTTTCGAATCGGAGAAAATGTTCGCCCTTGCCGCCATCCGCAACCAGGTACGCACGCTTGCGCATTGCAGCTTATTTCTCAGACAGAAGGGAACCGTACAGGATTCAGCACAATCACTAAACCGAATTGTTGGGAGGCACTCTCAACCCCTATTTTGCTCCATGTAGACCGCCAGCCGTGCTGCTGTCCGCGCTTTCTCTGTCTCCAGCGCCTCGAAGAAGGGTACGTGTACATATAACATTGATCGGCAGGCAGAGCAGCCGTAATCGGTCAAACATGACAGCTGATATAGAAGAATCTGCATGTAGACTTCCTCCAGGACCTGTACCTCAAGGAGATCCGCGACTACAAGCCCAGCAAGGTAAGGATTCCAGATTATAAGGCTTGGTGACAAGCACAGGATATCTAGCGAGAGCAGGCCATTGCTCACGCAAGCCCTTTTGATGTAGGCTGCCAAGGCTGATGTCACGACCAAGGAGTTTGTTGCGCCCAAGGCCCCGGTCGCGCCGCAGAACGACGTCAACGTCGATGCCGACCTGAAGACGTACGAGCAGACGGGCACTCTGTCGCAGTAGGGTGTTTGTTGGCAGTAGTTGCGCTACGAAGCACATACGTGATTCTTTTTTCTCGAAATACATATGTTTGACATACGCTGCACGAGGCAAAAAGGGCAAGAGGTATATTGCATACGGTCAGATGAGGAGGGTGTGCTTTCATGCCAAAAACGAAAAGCAGGACCCCCCCATAGTGGGTGGGCACGGCACATCCCAACGCGCGCAGGCATAAAAGGAGCGGCAGAGGGGCAGGAAGCAAAAGGATGATTTCTGCCGGGTTCGAACCGGCGACCGTCTGCGTGTTAGGCAGACGTGATAACCAACTACACCAAGAAATCACGTGACATCAGCACCGGATCTGCCGATCCAACTAGTTCACCACGCTTGTTGGTAGCGGTCTCAGAAAGCCATACATGAACCAAATTGCCTGTGCAACAGCCAATTTTCGACGACATCTGGGCTGCTGGAGAGCTATGCCCCGAGGTGTAATAACAAAAACTGCTATCCACAATGTGACAAATACCACATTACTGCCACACACCAAACTAGTCTTATTCCGATGACATGTGTGATCCCAATGGAATTGTTCTGGGTAATGAACTAGCCCGCAATATCTCTGCGCTGGCATGCATTCCTTGCCTGCACACTCACAAAAGTAGGCCTGGTACGCAGCACTGTTGCTTTAGCTCATCTTCCTCATAACTACCAGGACTCCAACAATGCCAATCCTGGAAGAATAGATCCTTACGGCTACACTGTACTCCATACCTAGGCGCACAATGTTGGAGCAGAGGCATATTGTGCTAAGATAATACCTATCGCTAGGTACATCCTTGCCCGATATATTTGTGTTCTTTAGCTCCCTCGCGTACTCAGCATCTCTTTCAATACATGCCATGCCCCAGCTGCCCAATCAAGTGATTGCTACTTGTCATATTTGCTCTTGGCGTTCATATACATCTTGCGATCTATCAGGCAGCAGTGATGAAGCCGCCTTGCTCCACATTATAAAAGCAGCAGCCAACATCCAGCTTCCTACACTTACTCAGTATCAGCATCAGTATCAGAACCAGCATCCACTTGCTTCAACACCAATATTGCAGCCCATCTTCTGTCCACCATGGTCAACACTTGCACCCCGATTCTTGCTCTCGTCTCCCTGGCTGCCTTTGCACCGCCAGCCAATGCTGTACCTACTCCTATGCCCGAGATCGCTCGTCGCCAGTACGGTTGGGGCTGGGGCTTTCCATTTGTGAGCGTGCTTAATACCGAGTTTGACAGTGCCTCCAACCGTGCCAACTTCAACGAGAACACTCTGTATACCAACAGCCTCAGCGCAAACCAGGTAAATGATGCTGTTCATTCCAACACCAACACCTTCAACAGCTTCCGCAAGCGCCAGTGGGGATACGGTGGATACGGTGGATACGGTGGATATGGCAGATATGGTGGATATGGCGGCTGGGGCTGGGGATTCCCATTCCTGAGCTCGTTCAACAGCGAGTTCGATCGTGCTTCAAACCGCGCTAACTTTAGTGAGAATACTCTGTATACCAACAACATCAACGCCAACCAGGCAAATGATGCTGTCCACTCCAACACCAACAACTTCATCTCTGGCTAACTCAGTTCTTACGATCCTTACAACTTTCTGACATTGTGAGTCTACACTTAGAATAAATACTTCATCTTTAAGCTCAAGCGCTATATGTATAGTAATACTATTATGTGAACTCCCCAGTATTGCTACAGGTAATTATCTTGAAGACACACGCTCTTAGGTTTAAGCAACACCATGAACCATTGCATTAAGAAATCATACTCTCTTTCAACTATTGGGATTGTTTATCAGAATATGAAATGTGTATTGCAGAGCTATTTTACTTCACTGAATTTAACGCCGCTCAGACGATTATTAAGCTCCCTGAATCCTTTACGTTTGAGCAGTTTGTTCGCCAGTTCTTCGAAGTTTGAAACCTGGCGATCCAGGGATACAACAGCACGCTTCACCGATGGGATGAGCGTACATAGCAAGACTATCCTTTCTGCCATATGGTTGAAGTTCATGCCAAAGAGCGACACAACACGCAGCAAGTACAGCCTTCGAGCATTGACTGGGTAGTTCTCAGAGTGTGCCTGTTGAATAACATCCGCGCTGATTCTCTGGCGGGTGTTCAGTGGATCTTCGTGTGCTAACATCAGCGATAGGCGTGCAAGGTTCGGCAGCGATGTGACAAGCTGAATCACATCAATGTAAGTGAGCGGTGTAGATATGAGGTCCAGGATCTGTAGAGTCTGTGCTACTAACGACTCGCGAGCGATTCTTAGTATTGCACCATAGTCCGTGGTGTATTCGACATCGAGCTCAATACGCTCAATAGTAGCTGAAATTTTGAATGCTAGTGCAATGGTCTGCTCTGCAATCTCCTCCCCGTTGTTATTGCTTCTACCTCTCCAGTAAAAACTGACATCTTTCAGACCTATGTAATCGGTGATATCGTCAAGAGCCTCGACAAGATGGGCTGTTACCGGAAGGGCTAAGCGGACCAATGTCTTTTTGTTGCCTCTAAGCAGGCAGTCGTTGGAGAAAGGGTATATACCAGTGCAGGCCAGATCTATCAGAGATGGGAATGGTGTTGATAAGGGAGAAGGAAATGTCATCGCGTCGAGCTTGGTCTTGACGAAAAGCTCGAGCTTCCACACGTGTGGGTATACAACCGGGTTCCCAGTCGGGTCCTGTATTAGCTTCAAACACGCCGTTATATCGATGTTGACAAGGTGAATACACTCCAGCGACTGAGAGTTTCTGCGCACAAGCTCCATTTGTGCATCTGTATACTGGTCAGAGCGGAACATGATGTGCTTGAGGTTAGACTTCGGTAGCAGATCCTGTTCGTAGATACCATGCGAAAGGTCGATGATTGAAACTCCGCTTGACAGCTTGCAGATGGCAGGGATCATGTCCACCAGGTCTTCCCGCTGCGGTGCATACTCGTAGCAGCCAATGTAGAACAGGTGGTCCCGGACATTTGGAAACAGCCTGGTGATGGCCGCTGAAAATCTTGCCACATTTTCCGCCATTGTGCCGCTGTCCATGGTTCTTGGATACATGTTGTCGTTGAGAACAACAAGCAGCTGAGTGGCACTAGAGAACTGTGTGCCAGCAAAGTGAGTACTGGAAAATAGAGTCGCTGCTGCGCCATCTAGGACACGGCTGTACGGAAGTTCTACATGGGCAATCTTTACCAGTCCAGCAGTACCTGCCTTAACAGCAGTTGTCAGGCCGGGCAGCATATGCGTATGGTCGTGAAGGTCCAAAAGCTCGTCGTCCATCAGCACTAGCGCTTCCTGGTAGAACAGAGCCCTAGAATACACCCTCCAGTCACGACAGACAGCCAGGAACGGGAGAAAACTGCGGTTCAGACAGCATAGCTTAGTACCAATACGGTGTCCTATGGCCCGCTCCACGCCGGACGCATATTCAATGATGGGCTCCAGGATAGAGGGCGGCAGAGTCTGAGCTGGTGAAGGCATAGTAGTAATAAAGTATTCCAGAGTGCAAAGGAGAAGGGGAGGAGAAAAAGGGCGTCCGCCATCTATTACTTGAAAATACTTTTAATTGTCAATGTTGTAGTCGCGCTTGAGAACCATGTTCAAGTGCTCCAGGTCCACAGCATTCTCGCGCAGAATCTCGGCCTCAAGAAGGTGCAGACGGCTGCCAACAAGAACAAGCGAGTGCAGGGGCTTGCCAAAGTCAACATCAACGAGCTGCTGCAGAGTGCCAGCACGGATAATCTGGTCGTCCGACCCCAGGCGCGAAACACCGACAGCCAGGGTGTCGGCAGTATAGGCCTTCTCTCCACGCTTGTCCTCAATTTCAAGCATCTGCTCAGCAGCCTGGTTAACAGTCATGTATCTGGGAGGCTCATAGATCAGACGGCCGCGGGCCATGTTCTCGATGCTCTGCTCCTTGACCTTGATATCCAGCAGGCACAGGGTGTGCAAGCCAATGTCGGAGTTCTCCTTTACACGGTCGTACCAGCTGTCGGGGCGCCAGGTCTCGGTGAAGAACACCATCGAGATGGTCTGGCCAAAGCTGTAGAGCTGCAGACCAGTCGCGCCGATGGCATTCATGATGCTGGCGTTGTGAATCGACTTTACTGGGATGCCGAGCTCGTGGGCGCGGATGACCAGATCGGTGTGGGTAGTGGCGCCAAACGGATCGCCGACAACCAGAAACGACACATTAACATTGGCAGCATCGCGCAGAATCTCGTCGCTGTTGGACTCCACCATCTCGCGGTCAGCAATGATCACGTCCTTGCCGTAGAAGGCCTCGAGCTTCTCCTTCTCGACCATCAGGATGCTGGTGTAGCCCTCGAGGTACACGCGCTCGGACGACTTGACCGCCTCGAGGCCCTTCACAGTGATGTCATGCTCGTCAGAGAGTCCCAGACCGACAATGTACAGCATTTCTCAATACAGGCTGAATTTGAAGAAAACTAAAGGTGAAGATGGACCCAGACTGCCGTCGCAAGGTGAATAGTTTTTAGCGGCCAGCGGCGTTGATCGCCGGTGATCGATCAAGGCAGCTCCTTAAAAAGTTTGCTATTTGTGCTGGCCCATTCTGGCCGCTCCCTCCTGCTCTTTCGCTTTCCGGTCTCACCGCTTTTCTGTTGTATGGCGCTTCGCGTATTCAATTTGACGCGACCTTCCACTCGTTCCATCACCCGCAGTATTCACATTTCAACAATGGCTTCTGACGCACCCGTGTACAACATCGAGGACTATCAGGAGGTTAAGGAGGGTCAGGCGACGATCCTGTTCCCGAAGCGCAACGAGGTGTTCTACAACCCAGTGCAGCAGTTCAACCGTGACATGTCGATCGCAGGTATCAAGACGTGGCGTGACATTATGAAGGAGGAGAAGATGGGCCGGTACAACAAGTCGACGCGGCCGGGCAAGGTAGCACCCAAGACCACAATCAAGATACTGGAGGCTCTGGCAGCTTCTGGGCTGCGGTCCGTGCGGTACGCCAAAGAAATCGATGGCATTGATTATATTCTGACCAACGATCTTTTGGCAGACGCGGTAGAGTCGATTAAGCGCAACGTGCATTTCAATGGACTGAGTCAGGATCTGGTGCGCGCAAACCAGGGCGATGCAGTGTCAGTGATGTATGCTCAGCGTGACACAGACCGGTTTGACGTGGTTGACCTGGATCCCTATGGGTCGGCGGCGCCGTTCATAGATGCTGCTATCCAGGCAGTCAACAAGGGCGGGCTGATCTGTGTGACGTGTACGGACCTGGCAATTCTGGCCAGCAACAACCACCCAGAGACGTGTTTTGCCAAGTACGGCGGCAGCCCGCTACGCAGCGAGTTTGGTCATGAGCTGGCACTGCGCTTGGTCATTAATAGCCTACAGCAGGCAGCAAACCGGCACAAGCGGTACATTGAGCCCCTGCTGTCGTGCAGCATTGATTTCTACGTGCGCATCTTTGTGCGTGTACACGACAAGCCGATTCTGGTCAAGGACGTGGCTTCCAAGACCGGCCTAGTGTACCACTGCAAGTCGTGCAGCGATTTCACGACGCAGACGTTTGGACACCAGGAGAAGGGCAAGGGTGATATGATCAAATACACGGTCTCTGACGGCCCGACTGTGGGCCAGCGGTGCGGAAGCTGTGGCTCGCGACAGGAGATTGGTGGCCCGTGCTGGCTTGGCCCACTCCACAACAAGGACTTTGTGCAGCGTATGTATGACAGCGTCAAGCAGGGGACGCCCAAGGTGTTTGGCACGCAGCCGCGTATGGAGGGCATGCTGAAGGTCATTCTGGAGGAACTCAACGATGTGCCCTTCCACTACTCGCTGCCGCAGCTGTGTGCAGCTGTGCGTGCTTCGAGCCCGCCGCTGGCTAAAATCAACTCGGCAATCCTTAACGCTGGCTACCGCGTTTCTGGGTCGCACACCAAGCAATCGTCGATCAAGACCGATGCGCCATCGCATGTCGTCTGGGACATCATCCGTGCCCACGTCAAGGAAGCCGGTAGGTCCACCAAGATTGTCGAGGGATCAACCGCTGACAAGATCCTTGCTAAGGACATTACCACCGATATCAACTTCAAGACGCACAAGGATGCGAACCCCGAGTCCCGCCGGATCAAGCTGGTGCGGTACCAGATCAACCCTGAGAAGAACTGGGGACCCAAGGCGAGGCACACAGAGACACCTAAGAAAGGAAATAAGGGCGCGGCGAAGCGCAAGCAGGCTGAACCCAAGGAAGAGCAGCCCACGGAAGAGGAGCCCAAGAAGCCCAAGACGGCCGAAGAGTAAGGCATGCAACCTCTCCCAAAAGCCAGCGCCATCATCTCGCTGGTCCAAAAAGGAAACTATTCAGATTTTTAAAAAATGAGAATATTCATTTTTCGCAAGCTTCTCCCTTCAACACCTTCGCCATGGAACCTATTGCAGCTACTGAACCAGTGCCTGCCGTTGACATTGCAATTGTGGACAACCTGGCTGCAACAATAAGCGCCGTAATTAAGCCACAGCCCGAGTCGGTCATCGATGCAACAGCGCACAAAATCAACGCCCTATGCGACCAGATTGAGGAGCTCGCCAACACTATTGTCAGCAGCTGCCAGCAAGACCGCGTCGAGGACATTGGCGACCACCACAGCCTCTTGCAGGCAAGCACCGGCGCGTTTTCGCGGCTGCGCTCACTCAATCGTACGCTCTACGAAGAGCAGACGTCGGTTGGTAGTAAGGTCAATGGGCTGAAGACCAAGGTGGACAGGCTGGCGCTGGACCTGGAGAATGTTCGGCGCGAGCAGACGTTCATCCATAGAGAGATTACATCGACGCAAAAGCTGGAGACCATTTACCAGAACATTCCGATCATTTCAGAAGACGAGTTTAGGGAGACTGCGCCTGAGGAGTTCCTGAAGGACACGGAAAATCCACACACGCTGATGCTCAACCGACTGAGGTTTGAAATTAAGCAGCGAGAGATGTAAGAATCCCGCACTGGAGCCATGTGTATACACTTTGCCGACTATTTACTGACACCAATTATTCTTGTAGGCTGATGGAGGAGAAGAAGAAGGTCAAGGCCGTGCGCGATGAGCTGAGAGTCGGCAAGCGCAAGCGCAACGACCACCTTGAGGAAATCGATAGCCAGCTGCGCAAGCATGTCGGCGGTATCATCAAGCTCAGCAAGAAGCTCTGTGGTGAAACGACCCAGAAACCCGAGGACGAGTCCCAGCCCACTCCTGGCAGCGCTACTGAGGAGGGCGAAGAGGGCGAAGAGGGCGAAGAGGGCGAGGACGATACGGAGCATGAGGCAAAGCGCAGCCACATAGCGCAGAGTATCCGGGACACTGACCCATCGCGCATTGGCACTCCTCGGATTTAGGTCTTTATTCTGTATCTTAAAACTTCATTTTTAGCCGCTCTGCTATGCGCTGCCGCGTACTTTTTGCCCTGCCTAGTGACCCAAACTTGGATTTTACCGATCTGGCTCGTTGGCTTGTCGTGTTTGCTTTGCGTTTTCTGGAGTTCCGGCTGTCGTCGTCCGATGAGACAATAAAACTGCCTGCGCCTGAGGATGCCGACGATGAGTAATCCTCTTCATCGCTGACTTCTGTGCCGCTCTCCTCGTGGTCGCTGGATTCCGAATCCTTGCCTTGTCCCGTGCCCAATACTGCTACCAGCTCATCGCCATTGCCGGTGTCTGATGCTGTGCCGCTGCTGGCAACTCGCCGCATTAGTCGATGCCGCGAGGCTCTGCTACGCTTGCCGAGCCCTTTATTCTTTAAGCGGATCTTGGCGATAGACTTGTCGGTGCCATCAGCCACACTCGGATTCCGCGAACGCTTGGGCCGGGTCGCCAGAAGCAGCGAGCCACGCGACATTCCTGGCCGGATCCACCGGAAATGGCTGCCCTCGCGCAACTGTGGCTCTCGATTCGTCCACTCTTCTGGCAGCATGCGTGAGCTGAGCACTGGCTCCACCGACTCTAGCAGTCTTGCCAGATACTTGCGAAGCGCCATCTTGTCGCCAACAATCTTGGAAATCTCGTCATCGCAGGATTCATCGACAAGCTTGTCGCTGAGGAACGATGCGAGCACAAACACACCTTCTAGCTCCTCAGTCGTCCACTTCGCCTTTGACGAGGAATCCAGCTTGGTCCATGTCTTTGTCAACGACTCAACCAGATACCGGCACAGCTTGAGGAAAAACGGGAAGCGGTAGCGCGTGGGCACTTTTGTGCGTGCCTCGAGCTTATACAGACCGATGTGCGTGTTGAGGCTCTGCATGACCAGAAAATTGCCGCCTATGACAACTGTATCGGTTGGCGTAAAGACTGCATGGATCCAGCCTGCCGGAATAAACAGCGTATTGCCGGGCTCCAATCTTACCTCAAAGCACTGCTTGACATGCTCGGCAAAGAAACTGACTGCCTGGTCGGGCGACTTGCTCCAGCTCTCGAATTTGCGTATATTCGACGGCGACGGCGGTACAAGATAGAACACCTTTTCGCCTGATAGCACGTGGTAGTATACCCAGGTTGCGCTAAAGTCAATATGGAAGTCGGTATAAGCATCGGCCACGCTCATCAGGCAGTATGTTTTGACCTTCGGAAACTTGCTCGGCTTGCGCTTATTTTCGGGCCAGTAGTTGTCGACCAAATCAAGCTCGTCGACGATTGCTGGTCGCCGAATCATGTCTCCCAGCGGCGTACCAGACACTTCTAAGCTGATGACGTTCAATACACGCCGCCTATCGGTGCTATGAAAGTACTCCGCCCACTCGCCCAGCGTCCACCCGCTGAGCTCCTCCTGCGTCAGCACATCCATGACACTGACGCTTGTCTCTTCTCCGATAATCCTCGCAATATCTTTCACAGTCGTATCTCGTCCAGGCATCTGTATTCTCAGGCCATCAGGATTATCAACAATAAATGGATCGTTGGTATCACGATGCCTAATCCAATCCGCTGTAACCGTGTGCCCATTCTCCAGGTGTTCAAACTCGTCCTCAGCGAATTCATGTGCGTCAATGCGTAGCAAGTACTGATTGAACGTCGCTGGTTGTCCATCGTTGAGCTTCGTGTAATCAACGTTGGCGTGGCTACGGTTAGATCGGCGCAGAGCCGGGCCATTGTATGAGCTGGGGCCATGCTGCTCGACGCACTTGTGGCAATGGTACTTGTCGATACGCTCGCATTCAGATGCAGATATCCCAACACACACCCCATGGTACCATTCCAAGCAGATGTCGCACATCACCCATGTTTCGTATGCTGGCAAATCAATAGGCGCGTCCTCGCAGCATAGTTTGCATTCCTGTGGCTCATCTGAATCGCTGCTAGACATGCTAGAAACTGGAGTAATTGAGTATAGAATGTATAAGCCGGGGTGGGCCAAAAAGAAGAGTACTGAGTTTGTCTGCAATGGTAGTGTGGGGATTATTTTTTCGGCCGCCGACATAGTGGGTAATGGATCTGCGTGCAAACATCACACCCTTGTGGGTACGAAACCACTATTATAGTTGCCCAATCATTTCACCTAATTACCTACTAAACAGGCCGTAGCAGGATTTCGTCAGCACAGTGGGGATAGTTCATTGACAGGATATATGGCAATAGCCAGGGATTCACAACAAGGCTGCCCAGAGACTTCAGGTATACTTATTACTTGGGATTGCATTGCCAATATGTGACATACATTTAGTAGACATATAATTTAATGCGTCGTAGTTGTGCTAGGATCACTATAGCAAGACGTCTAGATGTAGATTGTTAAAGAGTCCCTACAGCACAGAACCAACCGTGTAGTACTGTTTAATAAAGGTGCTTAGTAGAGGTTATTGTCAGTATAGATGGTATTATGTCACCTTAGGATGCACTATCATGTGTACTCAACAGTGAGAATAGGTGCGAGCTTGAAGACAAAATTTGAAGTATGCCAGGAATTATGAGAAGAATGAAAGGCACGATATCGATATATGCGCCCGTGAGCTGCACAGCAGACTCGCTGCAGATCACTGGAGCCAGAGTGATAGTGCGTCATATTTAGCATCGAAAATGCACAGCCAGATCAAATATCAAAATTTACCATTTGCCAATACATCATGAAGATAGTCAGTTACTAAAATGCTGGCAAATGTTATTTTTGCAGAATCCTAGACCGGCCATACAGGACTGTTGGCTATGTTGTATCCTGTCTTATGCCGCTCATGTGCTGCCCCAGCTTCATATCTCATCGAGAGTGTCAGTGTCGGTAGCTAGACTAGACTAAGGTACCTACCATCTTACGTAGCCCAGCAAATCATAAAACCATCAAGCCATGCTATGTGATGACCCTTCAACATGTCTGTGACAATATTTCTTGTCTGATCAAAGCCAATCGGCATTTACTTGTTATATGCTATGTTACGTGCTGATCCAACTTGTCTTTCTTTTATTCGGTTCACGTTTGTGACATGTTCAGTAATTGAACGCGTGTACCAGACCATACAACAAACAGCACCACTCACTAATACACTAGGTACCTCAACTTTCAGCAGCTCTTGTGTACACCGCACAGTTACTGTTCTAGAGCATGCACCACCCAGTGCCTTTGGCAGCAATGAAACAGCTGATGTTGCTTTGCTCGATGAGCGCAGTATACTGTTCATGAACTGAACCGTGAGCCTTGGTCCGTTTTTGCCATCACTCGCCGTCTTTGAATTGTGCAGTCGCGTCTGGCTTAAAAACATGGTCCTTTGGTTGTCTGGAAATGGTGCAAGAAAAACATATTTTCTCTTCTTTTTGCTCTTTTCTATTTTGCAATGCTTTCCACATATCAATTTTCACCTAGCATGTTCACCATCATCCGTTAGTAAGAGTTTTGCAGTTTTGGTGCAACTGGGTCTACAGCTCTATCACCCAGAGTCTTTAAGCATACTCAGCAGTAGCATATCTAGCCACATCTCATTTGCTTACATGTAGCTCGACACCAGCATGCAAGATATCAGGAAACTCCGGCAAGTAGCAGCTACTGCCCCACGCAAGGCAAATTGTGCAAGAATCTGGAAACCGGGGGGCTCGCGTATGAACAAGCGTGCTGCGCGTAATATTGGGGAACCACTGACACCTCCTTTCTCTCCTCATCACAACACAACCCCGATCCTACCTGCTGCTTGCATAGCCATCGAGCGGATCAAGAAGCCCCTGAGCCACAGCTCCAATGAAACAGATAAAATTCCTGCTGGTTTTTGTCTTCAGCTATATGAGCACGAATCCTAAAAAGAACCATGACAAGGATACGCACAGTTGAAAGCAGACGCTTGGTATGCCTGGTGATAACTAGCATGTCCATTCATCTCATTGTTCATAAATACCACAGCATCTTGAAAACCAATATCATTGCTGCGTTTGTCGGGGGTGTTTGTGAAATGTAGAGTTTTGGAAAGCTGCATTTTTACTGATGAGCCTGCTGTGGGGCGTTCGTTGGCGGCTGATTTGCCATCCATAGCGTCAGCTGCCATGCTGAAGTCAGGGACGGCCACATCGGGTGCGCAACAAATTGGTTTCCACAGAAAAATGCAATGCCGGCGATGCGTGTGGATATCTCATAACGACCCATCCATGCCTGTGATTTTCTGTTGGTGTCGTTGATCTATGTGTCTTTGTACAAACCGCTCAGCGGCTTAAGATTTTGCCATTTACAGCGGTGACGATGCCTCGTTCGACAGAATGTTTTCAGATGGCTTCACCATTGAGCACAGCTGTCCAGAGCCTTTTGTCCTCTTGGATCGCCTCATCTGTCGCATCTATGTAACTCATCGCCAGATCCAGCAGCTTGGGCTTGTACCTGTCTGGTCGCGCTAGGTCCTGCACCAGCAGTACATTATATACCCGCGGGTCGTTGTGCACCACGCCGCGCTCATGAAGCTTAGCCAGGCTGTTCAGGATATCACTCTTGACTGACAAGGGTAGTGCTGCAACCAAATGCTCGCGATATACCGACATGGTGTTGGCTTGTAGCGCATCCTGCAGGAACTCGAGTTCCAGTGCCAAGTACAGCACGCCATTGATCTCCAATACACCGTAGTTGTACAGGGTTGGCAGCTCGGTGCCTTGCAGGTCCCTCAGATAGTCATACACCCTAGTCTCCTGGACGATCTCTTCCAGAATCCTGCCCTCCGTCTGCAGAGGGCACAACTTTAGCGCGACATGCCTATTGTTGTGCCAGGCTTCGTGAACATACCCGCTGCGGCCGTATCCGAGCTGCCGTCCCAGTGTGAAATGCCCTGTCAGCGGGCGCCAGTTCTCCACGACACATGCCCAGATTCCCTGGGTCACACAGCCATCGTCTGTGGATTGCCTCGCTTGCAGCGTTGAGTCAGTCGCCATGTCAGTCTGCTCCGGCGCATGCTGATTCACAACCGCATTCCCACACCATACATCCGTGTGCAGGAAGAGAGGCTGGAAGGCGAACGTCGACTGCTGCTTGCACTGTATAGCCAGGACAGCCATATCCTGTCCCTTGGTGGTAGATCCATTACCAGGTATGCTGCGTCGGCCCAGCGACCTTCTATGCACCTTGCCTGGAATGCTGTACACCATGGTGCCACTCTTATATGGAGTCCTGGATACATGACTGGGAGGCGACATCAATGGGTTGGTCTTGTCGACAGCCTGGTCCATCTCCATGTACTGGTCGGGGTTGTCTTGCATGTCTCTGACAGCGTCACTGAGCATACCGACAATCACCACAGCGATGTGAGGTGAGTTGTTGTTGGCATGGAAGCATGACGACACATTGATGTAGCACGCAGGTGTGGCCTGGGTTGGACTGCCAGTAGTCTGATTATCGACAATACTGCCACTGGATCCAGTCGACACAGCAGTGTGCTGAGTCTCGGTGAGCGAGCCCTGAGACTCCATGTCACTATCGACATACTCGCAGACCCATGACTCGTTGAACGTCGAGCAGTACCCGAACTTTCGGTTGATCAGCCGTGGGTCAGGAACCTGCGGACACGTCAGCCTGCCATCCCGCGCATAGCAATATGTCTGGTGGATCAGCTTCGCGCCATGCGCAATGCTAGCGAATCCAGCGTCTTCGAGTGCCTTTCCTGACTCCCCATCCACGCGGACCCTTGAATCGCCCATCTCTGACCGTATGCCAGTCGTCTGTGGCCGAGTGCGGTACGGCATCTTGAACTCAAGTGCAATATAGGTGTGTAGCATTCTACCCTTGACGTTGGCTTTGAGGTATGCAAAGTAGTCAGCATGGCAGGCTGGATTACCGGGTACAAACTCAATCGAGGCACCATGGACAACCTCCGGGAAGAGATCGAGCACGCGGCTGAAAATCTCGTTTTCAAAGAACTTGCCAATACAGTGCTCGTTCAGCAGGATGCGCGGGTGGAATCCCTGGTTAATCGGGGCATGCGGCAGTGCAAAACGACGTGTGTGCAGGTGCGGACGGGTCTCAAGGAGATGGTTGTTGAGACGGATCGCGTTCTGTCGTCTCTCAGCGTCATGCTTGATTGGGGGAAGCGCAAGGCACGAGTTGACAATACGGAGTGCAGGGCGAGTGTTCTGGGGTGCGATGAGAGGCTCGATCGGCCCTAGCACAAGGTTGTCTACTTGAAGGAATAAGTACATGTTAGCGAAACAGTTTGTTGAGCTATCAGGTTTCTTTACAGAAGTGCACTTACTGGCTGCCGTGATGCTGGCTAGTTCTCCACCGCTGATTGCCAACAGCGTATTGACTCGTTCGATAGACTCGTCAACAGCTTTCTGCGCATCCTCCTGTAATTGTTGTGCACGCTGGTTGGCAGACTCTATTTTTCTATCGATCGCTTTCTGAACAGACTCGCACTTGAGGTCGAGTTTGTCAATCTCCTTCCACAGGTTCTCGGCGTCGGGGTTATCATTCAAGCGAGCCATGACCATCTCACGCCTCTTGTCGAAACGCTCATACTCGCGCTCAAGGAGTGCTATGCTTTTAGAGTTATCTTCCACAGATACCGGCAAGTCCGTGGTACGAGCCGTTTTGAGGTCTTGGTAGTCACTGATGGCCTTACGAACAACAGCAACTGCGACAATAACGCCACCCTCTATCAGCTTACGGTCGGGCCTCATGTGAAGTTGTTTGGCCCAACCATGGAAAAATGCTTCGTACCCGATAGGAGGAGGAAGGTTGTCCAGCAAGTTACCGTCAGTGCCTGCATCTGGTGTCTCTTCGTTTGTAGCAGTTGCAAAGCTCTCGATTGTGCGCCTACGCTTGCTCGGTCTGGCTGACTTGCCGTCGTTCTCTAGGTAGTGAGGATATTTGAAGCCCATTTGTTAGACAGTGCGAATAATGTGTTTGTATGAACAACGTAGAAGCAAAGTTTTTTTCTGGGAGGAGAGCAGGAACCTACTTTTGCGGCCACGACTGGCTTTAACGGTCATGGTGTGAAGCTCTATATCTAGCAATGTTGGTGATGGCATCAGTGGCTGTCTATTACCCATCATATCATCCACTTGCCGATTGCAGGATTTTGCCGGCAGAACTTGCCTTTTTGCTGGCCGTTTCTTCTAGCAGAATTGTGTTGGTAGAATGGTAGGTGAAAAGCGGCAGATTGAGACAATGGGCACCGATACCACCAGCCACATCGCTGTTTATATACGGGAGTCGATGGTATTCGCTCTCTGCATCATCAAGAAACGTAAACATAGCCTGGTGTATAGTGCTAATGTATCATTTGCCAAACATGGTGTGCTTGCAGGCATCACGAATTTCATGATGGGTTGGCTGAGGGTTCCTAGTTGGCAGGCATAAATCAGTATAATCGCCGGGCTACTTCATTAATCAGAAACAGTTTACGTAGAACGATTGAGCTCAAGGATGAAGTATTTATTCTAAGTGTAGACTCACAATGTCAGAAAGTTGTAAGGATCGTAAGAACTGAGTTAGCCAGAGATGAAGTTGTTGGTGTTGGAGTGGACAGCATCATTTGCCTGGTTGGCGTTGATGTTGTTGGTATACAGAGTATTCTCACTAAAGTTAGCGCGGTTTGAAGCACGATCGAACTCGCTGTTGAACGAGCTCAGGAATGGGAATCCCCAGCCCCAGCCGCCATATCCACCATATCTGCCATATCCACCGTATCCACCGTATCCACCGTATCCCCACTGGCGCTTGCGGAAGCTGTTGAAGGTGTTGGTGTTGGAATGAACAGCATCATTTACCTGGTTTGCGCTGAGGCTGTTGGTATACAGAGTGTTCTCGTTGAAGTTGGCACGGTTGGAGGCACTGTCAAACTCGGTATTAAGCACGCTCACAAATGGAAAGCCCCAGCCCCAACCGTACTGGCGACGAGCGATCTCGGGCATAGGAGTAGGTACAGCATTGGCTGGCGGTGCAAAGGCAGCCAGGGAGACGAGAGCAAGAATCGGGGTGCAAGTGTTGACCATGGTGGACAGAAGATGGGCTGCAATATTGGTGTTGAAGCAAGTGGATGCTGGTTCTGATACTGATGCTGATACTGAGTAAGTGTAGGAAGCTGGATGTTGGCTGCTGCTTTTATAATGTGGAGCAAGGCGGCTTCATCACTGCTGCCTGATAGATCGCAAGATGTATATGAACGCCAAGAGCAAATATGACAAGTAGCAATCACTTGATTGGGCAGCTGGGGCATGGCATGTATTGAAAGAGATGCTGAGTACGCGAGGGAGCTAAAGAACACAAATATATCGGGCAAGGATGTACCTAGCGATAGGTATTATCTTAGCACAATATGCCTCTGCTCCAACATTGTGCGCCTAGGTATGGAGTACAGTGTAGCCGTAAGGATCTATTCTTCCAGGATTGGCATTGTTGGAGTCCTGGTAGTTATGAGGAAGATGAGCTAAAGCAACAGTGCTGCGTACCAGGCCTACTTTTGTGAGTGTGCAGGCAAGGAATGCATGCCAGCGCAGAGATATTGCGGGCTAGTTCATTACCCAGAACAATTCCATTGGGATCACACATGTCATCGGAATAAGACTAGTTTGGTGTGTGGCAGTAATGTGGTATTTGTCACATTGTGGATAGCAGTTTTTGTTATTACACCTCGGGGCATAGCTCTCCAGCAGCCCAGATGTCGTCGAAAATTGGCTGTTGCACAGGCAATTTGGTTCATGTATGGCTTTCTGAGACCGCTACCAACAAGCGTGGTGAACTAGTTGGATCGGCAGATCCGGTGCTGATGTCACGTGATTTCTTGGTGTAGTTGGTTATCACGTCTGCCTAACACGCAGACGGTCGCCGGTTCGAACCCGGCAGAAATCATCCTTTTGCTTCCTGCCCCTCTGCCGCTCCTTTTATGCCTGCGCGCGTTGGGATGTGCCGTGCCCACCCACTATGGGGGGGTCCTGCTTTTCGTTTTTGGCATGAAAGCACACCCTCCTCATCTGACCGTATGCAATATACCTCTTGCCCTTTTTGCCTCGTGCAGCGTATGTCAAACATATGTATTTCGAGAAAAAAGAATCACGTATGTGCTTCGTAGCGCAACTACTGCCAACAAACACCCTACTGCGACAGAGTGCCCGTCTGCTCGTACGTCTTCAGGTCGGCATCGACGTTGACGTCGTTCTGCGGCGCGACCGGGGCCTTGGGCGCAACAAACTCCTTGGTCGTGACATCAGCCTTGGCAGCCTACATCAAAAGGGCTTGCGTGAGCAATGGCCTGCTCTCGCTAGATATCCTGTGCTTGTCACCAAGCCTTATAATCTGGAATCCTTACCTTGCTGGGCTTGCAGTGGCCACCAGCTCGAGTCTGCCTGGAATCAATTTTTCAAAATTTTATAAACAATCAGCCCTATTACAATAATTTCTGCCAGCTGTGTTTTTCTTCTCCGCTTATTCATGATCGTATCTGTCTAATGTTCCGCTCTGCGTTTACTTCAACATTCAAATCGCGGTTTGCGAATCTGACACGTCAGGGTTCGCGACAGACGCGCGGCTATGCCAGGCGGCTGGGTGCAGACGATTCTATTGCCGAGGCTGAGTGGCGCAGCCAGCTCTACTCATGGAAGACACTCGGCCTGTGCACGATCCCCCTTATTGCCTTTGGCCTGGGGACATGGCAAGTTCAGCGGCTCCAGTGGAAGCTGGCGCTACTGGACGAGGTGAACGATAAGATGCACCGCAGCCCAATTGCGTTCCCGCTGCGAGTGACAGAGTCGGAGATCGAGCGCAACGAGTACCGGCGAGTGATCGTGCACGGGCACTTTGACTATGCGCATGAAATGCTGGTGGGGCCAAGACTGTATGAGGGCGAGCCTGGGTTTATCGTGGTGACGCCCCTTGTGCGCGAGGACGGGTCGAAGGTACTAGTGAATCGCGGATGGATCAAGAGGGAGCTGAGAGACCCAAAGACGCGGCCAGAATCGCAGCCAGAGGGAGCTGTGACGCTTGTTGCATTTGTGCGGAAGGCACCAGGCAAAAATCGCTTTACGCCAGAGCCCAAGCCCGAGAGCAACGAGTGGTATAACATTGATGTGGAGCAGATGGCAAAGCACGCGGGTACACAGCAGGTGCTGCTCGAGTCGATCCAGCCCGAGTCCATGTCGGTGATCATGACCAGCCTAAAGAACGGCGTGCCGCTGGGCGTGCCGTCGCAGGTGGACATCAGAAACAACCATCTACAATATCTGCTCACCTGGTACATTCTGGCCGCAATCACCAGCGGAATGCTTTTTTACCGCCTGCGCAAGCCCAGCAGCGCAGCCGAGACCGTCAAGAAACTGCGTAGCCGGACCGGTGGCTTCCTGCAGTGAAGGATAGGCTTTATAGAACATTAGGAAGGAAAAGTACTAGTCGTTGTTGACAAATGTCTCGGCGTCGTTCTCATTGGCGTTGTCTTCCTTCGAGTTTTTCCGGTACAGTGTTATTTCCTGCTGCTTGAAGTACCGCCTGTTTTCCTCGTCAATCAGCACCAGGTTCAGGTAGTATCTGGTGGAGAACTTCTTGTTGACGTCGCGGTACGTGGGCGTCAAGTCGAACCCGCCAAGGAATAGTCGGATCGGGATGGTCTCACCGCGTACGGGCGCGCCATCCATGATCTCAAACTTGGTGATGGTCTCGCTCTCGTTGTACTGGTTAGGTGCGGCCCCAGTGGTCTCGCGGCGGATAATCGACAGCTCCATGTGCTTGATCTTGATGCGCACCAGCAGGAAATAGATCTTGCCAACAATGACGTCCTTCAGATGGTACTTCGACTTGTTGTACTCAAACTCAATGTGCAGGCAGTCCTCGATGCCGACCTCCATGCGAATTGAGCTATTGACCTCGGGTGGGATGCGGTACGAGTACACCCACAGGTCCTTGCTCTGTGTAATCACGCCCACGCGCTTCGAGACTGTCGCCTGGATAAAGTAGCGCAGCTTCACATTGATCCCCTGGTAGCTCTCATACTGCTTCTCGACGTTCTTGAACTCAAAGTTATACATGGCTGTGGTGGACAACTCCGCCGGCGCCGCCAGTTCCTGCACCAGAGACACAAACTCGTAGTGATTGCCACGATCGTAGAACATCTCGATACACCCAATGAACTGCACCTTGATGCCATAGTGCTCCAGCTGCTTTCCCTCGTGAACACGCACAACCACCTATCGGCAAAAGGCGCTGCTTTAGTGTCTTGCCAAGACAGAATGCACGCTCATGTAAGTGATTCGCTTACCTTGCCCGATATCGACTCGCCGTCAAAGTACAGCGGCGCCTTCTCGCGCTTGTCCTTGCCTACGCGGTATTCGACCTGCTGACGCTCATCTTCACCGCTCAGAATTATATTGACATCCGCAACCGGCCCAAACCCAAATAGACTCTACACAATGACACAGTTGAGTGCTTGCTATCTCCATGGTTCTCTATTGTCAGCAGCTCCTGTGCTGTGGAGTGGTGCATCGCCTTACCGCTAACGCCATGTGAAAGTATAAAAAACGCCCAAATGAGAAAAAAACTGAATACCAAAAAGTGCCTGCAGCGCTTAGTAAAAACACAGGCCACTATTCTTTTTCCCAAAGCCCGCTGCTGCCCGCCTCCTGCATGCCCAAATTTGAACCCGGTGATGACGCAAACCGTAATGTGATTAAGCCGAACCGTCTCCCGCCAAAATGCCGACTGATTGTTTTCCGTCGATGCGGCTCCAGCATCAGCTATCTCAGCTGCGGTGCTCGTACTGCTTATATATTCAGCTGCTACGATTGATAAAGCGTATATAGTAGATGTACTGCCCGCTCTTTCATACCGAGCCGTAGCACCGACAGGCAACCATATGCCCTTTGGCAGCGCTCGCTTTATCTATTATTTCATGGCCGGTTGCCATGCATTTGGTGCTCTTTCCAAGCACCCGCAGCCCACATTCCTTCTTATCCATCGACGACATTATGCAGTGCCTACTGCTGTAGTGTATTAGCGATTTAATTGCTATCGAAATAACCCTAGCACTGTTTTTCTGTTCTAGTATCCAGCCGCACCTGTCGCCGAGCCAGTCCATGTCCAGAGACAAAAAGACTGCACAATTACCCGATACCAGTTTCATATCATCTTCTCTCCACCTTGTCTGTTTCGCTCGTTTCAATATCTTCCACACACATCTCCATAAAAGTTACATAGCACATGAGAGTCTCGACTGCATTCCTGCTTCTGGCGTGCTCATTTGTGCGTGCTCAAGATAGCAGCGCTCCTTCTGAAGCCGACAGCATCTCTGCCGCAGCTCTCGAGGATCCAGCACCATCGCCTAGTGCTGACTCTGTAGAGCCACTCTTCGATTTTGACCTCGCTCCATACAATGTTGCGTTTGGGATTGTCGCCGAAGCGCTCGCGCGGTTGGCTGACACTGGCGAGCCATTAGACATTCCGCTGCCACTTGTTGGCCCTGGCTACTACCTTGAGATCATGGTCAGGTCGCCCAAGAACAATGGTGGTGTTCCGTTCAGCCAAATCAATGCTGTGAGTATTGAGGGCGGCTTGGGCATACCAAAGACCCAGATCGAGATCATCTTGCCAGGCGATTCTACAGCGCACCAAACCATCATGGTTCCAGGACCATCAGAGCAGGACTCTGATAGCGAGGGACCTACATCGACAGATGAAGTGCCTGCTCCTACGGACGAAGCACCCACTTCTACGGATGAGGTTCCGGCTCCCACGGACGAGGTACCATCCCCTGAAGAGTCAACTCCAGCTATTTCTGTTTCCATTCCTAGCCCTGCCCCTACAGATTCTTCCCCTTCTGCCACATCTCCTACCGATACGGCTGGTACAGATTCTGCCCCTAATGGCTCTGCCCCTACTGCTAACCCAGAACCTACTTCTGACGAACCTTCTGCTATCGGGTCGCCTGCTGAGTCCGATAGTGTGCCCGAAGCCTCATCAGATGAGATTCCACCACCTACTTCTGGCGAAGCACCCACCGAAGTTCCTCCTGTAAATGCCACACCTATGCCCAACCCCGAAGCAAGCGCCTCTAGTCAGATCCAGGAAGTCTTTAGCGAGCTCTCACGCAGTGGCATCTTCTCCGAGCAGTCTTCAGGTAAGTACGCATATAATACTTCGTCTCTAGTCTTACAGAGTATGCAGACTAACGCGCAATGATATCTATAGGCTTTCTTGCCATAGGCGCCGTCGGATCCTGGCCATATCCGTCAGGAATTCTCGCTGCATCTACAGTACCAGCACCCTCTACTGATGCTCCACTACAAACTACAGCCATTCCAGAGAGTCCAATCCTAGGCAGCTCACAGGCATCCGCAATTGAGAGTGGTGGTATGGCGGGATTCATGGGCAATGTGCTCAGCATTTCAGCCGGATCCATCTCTCAGTCTTTTTCCATTGGGTTTTCTTTCGGGAGCCCAGCTCCTACCGCGGGCGCTGTTGCACCTACAGTGAGTGGCTCGTCTGAGATACCAGCTGAGATGGCGGCTCTGCCAATGGACAGTATGGCAGCTGTGTCATCAGCAGCTCCGCCAATGGGTGATATGGGGGCATCTACAGCAGGTGCTGAAGACCATCCAGCTGACGCTGAGGCACCACCTGCACCTGACGCCGATGCACTTGTTTCTGGCACCACTGATCTCATTGGGAACCTACTCGGCCAGGTTCCACCTAGCGATGCACCTGCCGATGATGTCACTACTGCAACTGTCCCTGAAGCTCTTGCTACCGGTTCTGCTCCTCTTTCAGCCGCTGAAGCTGCTAGCACTCAAGCACCCGCTGCCGATGGTAAGCAAGCACCCATCGCCAGTGATGAGGCACCTGCTGCCGAGTCCCCGGCTGCCATAGATGCACTGCAGACAGAGACAGCGGCTCTACCGTCGGGTGATTCTAGCGCTGTGAGTTCTGCCCCCGATGCCATAGACAACCTATTCGGTGCATCGCCCGCTGGCAGCAGCTCCGAGGCATCAGCTGACACAGCAGCAGCACCCACCCCAGCGCCAGCAGCTGAGGACGCAGCAGCGGCTGTGCAGACAATCAACATCTTGAGTGCCACCAACGACGATGCACTAGAAGCCAGCATTGATGCTGTCATCCACAGCGTTATTGGCGATTACAAGACCGAGTCTGTGCCCAAGGCAGCTGTCGGCTTTGCCCTGATTCACCCGCGTCGCGAAGTCGTTGTCATGGGCGAGCGCATCTAAAATCACTATTTTCATTTCCAGTTACTGCTTCATTTCAATACCGTCCCTGTCACTATTACTCCTGCATGATGATTACACACGTCGCCCGTGCTGGGTTGGATGCATCATGCACCATCCATACACGTCCGAAATTGCACGCTATCAGCCACCCTGCCCAGTCATGGGATCGGCGCAGTATTTGTATGTTCCTGAGTCTGTGCCAATCCAAAAGAGTGAGAAATAATTAGTCAAGCCATTTGCATATGCTGTCTTGTTCAACATCGCCTCCGGTACTCCAGTGGCATTGGTAGTGGGGCTATCTTTAGAGCAGTCAATCCGCGCCTCCACTCCGCCTGTGTCCTGCCAGCAGAATAATAGAGCCCAAAGTTTATCGAGAGAGATGGCTGCGAGAGGCTGTGGCTCTGGGAAATTGTTATCCAATCGAATCTACCAAAGAAGAAAAAACGCGCCTTCGGGAGAGCACAGCTTTCTCCCTCTTCGCTCCGCAGAAAAATATCCTCTTTTTGGCTTTACTCCTCAGTAATTTCAGGTTTGGCTCCATTTTTCGTCTCTTCTTTGTACGAGGGGCCAATTTACACTCTATTCTCAGTCCACTATTTTCCTCTTAAAAAGATAACGGGTAACCATATTCCAGCTCACCATTTTAAAAATATACGCACCGGCTGCAAGAGTCTCTATCGGCGATGACTACCACCGATTCGCAAGTGAGAGTCAAAGTATACGAGCTCGAGCACGGTACAAATTGGGTTGACAAAGGCACTGGGTTCTGCACATTGGAGGACTACCAGGTAAGGCGATGCTTTTGGGGGCGCGCAGACACCGAGAATACCCAAACCTGAACTAAGTATACCTGCTGCCAATTTGTAGGGCGTTTTGCATCTCAATGTCGCTTCCGAGGAAGGGCCCAGCCGGCTATTGCTAGACTGCGTCGTGCAGCGAGGCGAGGTGTACCAGCAGCAGGAAGGTATGTATCCAGCAGCAGCGCTGAGCGCTATCTTGGAAACGTGGGAAGAGGTGGAGCTCGATACAACGCAAAACAGGCGCCTCAGTGCAAATAAGGCGCCCTCTCGCTGCCTTCCCCATCTCCCCCTCCCCCATCTCTGCACCGCATGCCCCTTGTTACTAAGCTTCTTACCGCCATTGTATGCATTCCCGTGTAGCTACGCTGATTGTGTGGACAGAGCCGACCGGCGAGGACCTTGCGCTGAGCTTTCAGGAACCTGAAGGGTGCATGTCGATACTGTAAGTATCCGCAGTTCGCTGCCTGTACTCCCCCATCATCTCCGTATTCCGCAGTGGCCTGCCACTATTAAGTGATTTGCACGCATTGCTGATGGCGGTGCTTGCGCTTACCTTGCATGTAGAAACCAAATAACCGAGTTTGAGAACGCAATGAACGGTAAGTTCTACCCAGTCGCTTCTTGTTTGCTCTACTGCCTTGATCGAGGAAAAGCGGGTGTGGGTGGTCATGAATGAATTTGCAGCTGAAAAGCATTGTACATATGATGCCTGACTGCATATGCCACCCCCTCTCACGCCCCTCCCCCAAAGTAGCGTCATGCTACTTAATCGTCGTGGCCACCGCTAATTCCTACATTTTCCGTAGACAGTGCGCTTGGCGACAGCTTTCCCCACCCCGATTTGGTCCTGCCCAAGCCAGCAATGGGGTCGCTAAAGGAGATCGAGGCGGCGATTATCGAGGCCGGGCATTCGATATACCATCGAGACAAACTGGTGTCATTTCTGGTTAACAACAACTACTTCGAACAGCTGCGGGAGCTGCATGAGACGTGCGAGGATCTGGATGCGACTGAAGAGCTACGTCACATCTTCGACATCATGCAGCGCATCATTCTGCTCAACGACTCGTCAGTGCTCGAGTGTATAGTGCGCGATGGCAACATTCTGGCTGTAGCTGGTATGCTCGAGTACGAGCCGCAGCACTCCGTGGAGCGTGGTACATACCGCAACTTTCTGCGCGACAACTCCCGGTTCAAACAGGTAGTACCGATCCCGGATCCAGCAATGGAAGCCAAAATCCACCAGACTTTCCGGCTGCAGTACCTAAAAGACGTTGTGTTGCCACGGATCCTGGACGAAGGCACGCTGACCATCATCAACTCGCTCATATTCTTCAACCACATCGAGATTGCCAACTACTTCCAGCAGAACCATGCCTTTCTCAAAGATCTGTTCGACATTCTGCACGAGTCGGACGATCCAGAGCGGCGACGCAACGTAGTGCTGTTTGTACGCCAGTTCTGCACAATAGCCAAGAACCTGCCCATCAACTACCGGATCGGGCTCTACCGCACCCTGAGCCAGCACGGCCTGTTCACCATTTTCGAGTTTTCGTTACAGGATGAGGACCAATCACTGCGCATGTCGGGTGCTGACGTACTGATGACGGTTCTGGAGCAGGACCGCGCCCTTGTGCGTTCCTATGTACTAGCGCAGATTAGCCAACAGCGCGAGGGCACAACACTGCTGAGTCTTATCATCCAGGGCACCCGCAAGGACATTGGCTCACCGATCCAGGTGCAGTGCTGCGAAATGCTGCGTATGATTCTTGACACCATGCCGCCGCCTAGCGAGAGCTTCGGCATGCAGCCAGACATTGGAATCGGCGGACAAGCAGATCGCGAGACAGACGCGTTCCTGCGCCTATTTTACGAAAAATATGCGTTCGACGCCATGGAGCCACTGCTGTGTTTGACTGCCACCGACATTGTCAAAATCGACGTCCACGACAAGCGCGCCAATATGCTGTTGTTTCTGTGCGATCTCCTGTCGTTCATGGTCAGGCAGCACTCGTATCAGGCGCGGTACTTTGTGTTTTCGTCGGGCATCTCCAAGCCCATCAGCAATATGCTGTCGGCGAAGCCAAAGTATCTGCGGCTGGCAGCCCTGCGGTTCATCCGTACGTGCGTTGGCATGTGCGATGAACTATACAACAAGCAGCTGGTTGGCCAGCGCCTGCTCGACCCAATTGTCGAGCTGTTTGTTGAGTCGTCGAGGCGCGATAATCTGATCACATCGGCATGCCGCGAGCTGTTCAAGTTTATCGCCAACCACAAAATCGCGGATCTACTGTCACATTTCGTCACAGTGCACGCAACGGCACTGGCCAAGGTACCGGCGACACTTGAGCATCTGAAGCACACTTACGAGGAGTACCTGGAAGACGTTGAGCAGGAAAAGAACGGTGGGACCACGACACCCACAGTGAAGCACAGCGGGCGCATGTCTGTGTCGATTAACATGTTGGCTGGCAGAGAGGCAGAGTCAGCGACTGAGTCCAGCGGCAACGATGTCGGTGGATTGTGGAAGAGCAACGCCACTGATGCCGTGGAGGAGGCGTATTTTGACGATATTGACGACGACGCCGAGACAGCAGCAGACACGACAAAGGCAAAGCCGGCGAGGAGCCCAATCCTCTCGGCACCGTCAAACAGCAACGGCGCCATGGGCAGCGGCGGGGACCCTGAAATCGACATGGCTGATATTGGGATCCGGTCACCATTGTCCAGCAAGTCGCCGCTCATTGCCGATACTGACCATCCAGACCGCTCCCCTCTGGTTGCCGAAGTCGGCAGCTCCAAACAAAGCCCGCTTCTAGCTCCACGGTCCCCTAAGCCGTTCCGACCGCGCAATCTCAGCAGCGGGTCGACTGACTCGAAAGATGCTGACACTGACTCTGTTGACTCTGAGGCTGAATCCAGCGGCGATTCCGACGGATTCCATCGGATATCCATGTCAGATGCGTTCCCCGACAGCAAGCTGATCAACCGCAAGATGGCGTCAAAGCCCCTGCTGCGCCGCAGCGACTCATCGATCAAGATCGTGATGACTTCACGGCCCAACTCCCTGGTCAATGGCGACGCAAACGGCGTGCACAAATCGCCGTTTGGCAAGCGCCCGCATTCTTCAGGGGGCAGCAATGGTACAGCACCCAAAAAGATCGGGCTCGCTAATGGCACAGGGCATGGCTTGAGTAAGGCGGACAAGGAGCGGCCAACTGCTGCCAGTGAGATGGCGGCCGACGGGCTGGCAGCGGCAACAAAACTGGCAGCTGCCACTACGTGTGCACAGGACTCGGCTCCAATAGGTCTTGTGTCAAAGTCTGCTGGACCCGAGAGCCCAGCACCACCTAAAAAGGCCAAGACTGCGTCGACATAGTGGGGCACTTGGTGCGTCTTTGTATGGTGAAATATAAAGTGTGTAAGGCTATATTCTAGTCGGTCTTGAGCTTGTCCACATTGCCAGATTTCAGATCCTGCACGGCTCCAATGAACTTGCGCTCGTACTTCCATATAGTGGCCAGGACAGCCAGCCCAAGGAGTCCGCCAACTCCTAGTGACATCAGCCGCATGAGCAGCGTGTCCTTACCGGCATAGGACTGTGTGATAATGATTGCCAGTGCAGAGCCGGCGCATGCGAGGATTACATTGCGGTGAGGCAGCATTTCGGATATTTTTGGTCCTGGCAAGCGCTTTGACTGGAACCACTGCTTGATGAACTTTGCGCAATACGCGATCCGCATCGCCATATTTCCCATGTTCGCCGCGACAATACCAGCACTGCCAAACTGCAGAACCGACAGGGCCTGCACCGAGAAGATCGCATACGTAACGGTGCAGACAATCATCCACGCGTTTGCCTGCACTAGCTGGGTGCGATCAGCAACCGAATGCACGAATGCCTCGAGGAAGCCGTTCACGCCCATCAGTGGCAGGTACAGGCAATACATGACCATGGCAGCAGAGGTTGCTTTGTCGTTCTGGCCTAGCAGCGCTAGTAATGTCGGTGAGTACAGTGTGCCGAATACAACCAGGATTGCGCCCAGCAAGAACTGGAACTTGCCCAGGATATCTAGCACTCGTCGAGCAAGCTTTGCGTTCTCAATAGGCGATCCATTGGACTGGCGCGAGAACATGGCGCGGGAGGCCTCTTCCAGAGGAAGGAAGATTATGCGGGCTGGAATCGATCCGTAGTTTGTCACCAGCGCGAATGTGCCCTTGACGGCATCGGATGCGTGCATGGCCAGAATCATATTGTCGCCTTGCGTCAAAAAGTGCTTGAGCAGGGACTGGCCAGCAAAAGTCACAGCCATGCTGCGGGTCTCGGGCATGACAAAATACCCGGCACTGGACTTTCTGGGCACATAGCAGTGCCAGACCCGGTACTCTAGCTCGCACGACATGTACCATGCATATGCGGCCAATATAGTCAGGGCATATGCCATCTGACCAGCAGCAAATGCAACCAGCGAGAACGGGTTGTCGTCATCCACAGCCATCTGGCGGCCAATAATAAGTAGCATGGCGACAGTGGCGCACCGCGCAGCTACCGCAATGCCCTCGCACTTGGCTTGCACCTTAAACAGGACTCGCGCCCTTGATAGGACATACAAAGGCTCCACGCAGAGCTCAACCCACGCCGCGACAATATAAATAACCATGGCCATTCTCCGCTCATTATTCGATCCACGGGCATATACCAGATATGCACAGTCTGCCATTACCATGCCTATGGCAATGGGCACCAACGATGCATTAATCAGGAGCTGGTCCTTGGCCCCAGGCTTGCGCTGAGTGCTGCGTGTTGGCGGATCCGAGGTGGTGCGCAATAGGGCATTGCGCATGCCTTCACGCGAGAGAAACAGCAGCGTAGCCAGCAGTAGCTCAAAATCTACCGAGGCCACGCCGAACGACTCGATGCCGGCTAGCCTGACGATAACGATGTTCATGGCGAATGTGGCTAGCTTGGTAAAGAGCTGGAGACCCATCAGGTACTGTGCGCCTGCAAACGCAGACCCGGTCGTCACTGGCTCCTCTGCCCGCTCGCTTACTTGGTTAGCCATGAGTGAAGAAAAAAGAGGTAGATAACCAAGGGGATGGTAGAGCACTCTTGGGAGTCCGTAGAGCGGGCGTGGGCGAGCCAGAAAACTGCAGGCGTGGGCGAGCAGCGACTATGGCACACACGCAAGACTCTTTGCAAGTGGTAAGGGGAGTTTTTCGGCTAAAACCGCACGTGATTCTGCCACAACGCTTGATTCTGAACGCGCTTGGCCGAGCCTGACAGGGCCAGCCTTTCCGTTCATCGCTTTTTTTGCTGTACTTGTCCAAATTTATTTACTCGACATCACGCTCCCTTTTTGTGCGCAAAAGACGTCGACAGACCTATCTCCTTTCTCAAAGACAGCACCGGCTCTCCATTCGCAATCAATTGTACTATTGAAGGCTCGAATCCACAACCTCTTTTTTTATTTCGCGCGCTGTCGAAGAATCAGCGAAAGCAATTGAAATGGTCGAGGGGTTTATACAGTTCTCCTTGAGCGAGGTGCAGCGGACGAGCATTATTGGCGCACTGACAGCACATGGCGACGGGTCGGTCAAGGTGCCTTCTCTAAGCGAACTACAGCAGCTGCAGGAGGAGCTGGAACGCATTGTGCAGAGAACCACGGCGCGCAGCACACAGCTGGAGAAGGCGCAGCTACAGTTCAATGCCTTGAGAGACAAGGATGCGGCACGGGCCCATGAGCCGCGGGGCAAAGGTAAGGGATTGCAGCAAAGCCTTGCTGGCATCTGCTGGGTCGATGGAGATTGCAAGATCTAACAGGTAGGACACCGGTTTGTAGATATCACACATGGAATTAGCCAGGCAGCAGCGTCAACGTCGACACCAAGCCCAGACCATCCGGCGAGCAAGCGCGTAAAGTTGGAAGTGCAGGCACCAAAGCCAGAGCCGCCTGCACCGGAGGTAGATCAGGTAGAAGAGGAAAGCAGTGTCATCAGCAGCGGCACGATCAACCCAGCCGGGGTGGGCAACGGCAAGAGGGTTGAGAGCAAAGACACGGGCTCACCGGTGCCGCCCAAGGCAAAGCACAGTGCAGGCACACCGGTGCAGGATGACTTTTCGCGCGTGAAGATCCCGAACCAAGTGCCAATCCACCAGTTCTGGACCTCTCTGGACCCGTACTTCCGGGCCATCACCGACGAAGACTTGGCATACCTGGAAAGCACGCCTGACGACCAGGAGAGCTATGTCATTCCGAAGCTGGGGCGGTTCTATGCGTACAAGTGGGCAGAGGAGGAGGTGTCGCACTTCCCTGACCATATGCAGACTGGCAAAACTAAGCATATCGCCAGCGCGCTGCTGAAGGCAGAGTCGCGGGGGAAAGTCATGCCGGAAAAGTCCTTCGCTGGTACTGATCTCGTGAACTCGGATATGTCTCTCAATTCAGCCCGGCTCGCACCGCTCACTGAGCGCATCATTTCAGCACTGGTAGTCGAGCAACTGCTCTCTGGCGACGACAAAACAGACGGCAGCGGCAAAGTCAAAAGCGAAGACCCAGCTACGAATCATGCTGGCAGTCGCTCTGATGATGGAGCGAGCGACGCTGGCGATGATCTTCGACAGCTGTCGTCGAGCGGCGATGCGGTCCCACTGGAGGAGCGGCTCAAGCGCGAGCTGCGGTACATTGGCATTCTGGACGACGATGATGTGAACTGGTCGGATCGCGAGGACGACGAAGTATGTGTTACATTGCGCTCGCTGCAGCGGCAATTGCATGAGCAGGTCAAGCTAAACAAGGCAAGGAAGGAGCGGCTGCTGCCTATTGCCAAAGAGTACATTGGGTACCAGGAATACACGCAGGTGATTGAAGAGCTCGACAAGCAGGTCGAGCAGAGCTACGTGAAGCGACATAGGCTGACAAAGTCGCGCAAGCGCAAGAGTGCGTCGGTGAAGCCTGTTGCGCTGTCAGACAATGCTGTCAATGCGATGGACCGGCGGCGGCGCGTTATTCAGGCCATTGGGCATCTGTTCCCGGCCGAAAAGTTTGCCTTGCCAACCCAGTCCATATTCGAAGGCATCCCACCGAATCCCAATCTTGATATTAAATAAGTTTTATGGCACCAGTCGCTCCTGTTCTAAACGTGTAGTTTATTGTCTCTAATGGCTGTTTCTGATAGTAGTATCTGAAGTGTGGGGCGACTTTCCATCATCCAATTCAAATAGGACCATGCTAAGTGTGGTGTAGATGGGCTGAATGTATGCGCTGATATCCTCGTGCTTATGGCACTACTACTGTAAAACATCTTGGCACAGCATACGCGTCGGTCCAATGTTCTTTGTTTCGGTTGTATATGTGGTTAGGCTTAAGCATACATCTTTGATAATGCACTGACATCCATATTCTTGGCTGCAAGCCATGCCAGAATATCGTGGATCCGGCTCTTGTCAGCGCTGTCCAAGAATAGACATGCAAGGCTGAACCTTGCGACCTTGGGAAAGGCTGAGAGAACATCGGCTGCAAATGCCACATCCCCGTACTCATTCCGAGCAACCTCAATAGCACTAATCGCTGTTGAGAGGTTTTCTGCTTCCAGCGATGCCCGGAACAAACTGGGAAGATCGCTAGCGTTGACCAACTTCAGCAGCTTGTAAATATCGCCTGGCGAGTTGCGATGTTCGCGCCACATTCTTTCGAAATCCTGTGCACTGCCAGGCACACCCACCGGAGATGGCCTGGGCTTTATCTCCGTGTGATCCCTTGCCACCGCTGTCCTTTCTGCCGGTATCCTGCCGCTGAGCTGGCGGAGGTCCTCTGCTAACGCCATGTTTGCCGGCTCAATCTTCAGCGCGGCTTCTAGATCACACTTGGCTTCCTCAAGCAATCCCAAACGGCTCCTTGCTACTCCGCGTCGCCATAGCGCTTTGATGTTCGTTGTGTCTAGCTGCAGTGCCAGTGAGCAATCGTCGGCTGCCTGTCTGTACTTGCCGAGCCTGAGTTGCGTCATCGCTCGGTTGATAAAGTACACAGGGTTGCTGGGGTCGGCAGCAATTGCATCTGTGTACTGCGCTACTGCTGAATCGTAGTTGCCGCTCCTGAAGGCAGCGTTTCCTTTGGCCTTGAACTGCTCAGCTAGATCCCTGTCTGGCTGCATCATTAGTGATAAAACTGGATATGTGGAAGGAGGCCTGTGGCGAAGCTTCCCACCTAAAATGCACGACGATATCGCCAATCAAGGCGTATATGCTAGTATGGGGCCGGGGCGTTTCTATTTACAATTAGCACCTGCGCCAATCAGCGAGGCGGCGGTGGGCGTGTTTGCTTTTTCTTTCGCTCTTTTCCTATTCATGCTTTCTAGCATACTTTAAATTTATATTCCTTATTTTTAGCTTCAATGGAGCAGACCGACGTTTCAATGGAGGGACAGAACGAGACAGCCGAGAACATGGTGCTGGAGACGCTGGCCCTGGAGTCAAATGACGCCGTTGTGCCGCTGATTAGTTCGACGCCCAGACGCCCAATACAGCGACCAATCTTTGAGAAGCGCAAGCCGCGGCTCATTATAACGCAAATGATTCTTGAGGACTTCAAATCGTACGCTGGCACCCAAGTAATTGGGCCCTTCCACAGGGTAAGCACGGGAGGGACAGAAAACACGCGGGATAAGTGGGCAGAGGCGATGCATGGGTATGGTCTTGCTGCTGAAGAAACTGTTTATATGGTGTAGTCGTTTTCAGCCATCGTAGGGCCCAACGGCTCGGGCAAGTCGAATGTCATTGATGCTCTGCTGTTTGTGTTTGGGTACCGCGCAAACAAGATCCGGCAAGGCAAGCTCTCTGAGCTGATCCACAGCTCCAAGCACGGCGGCAACCCGCACCAGTGCTCGGTCGAAGTGCATTTCCGCGAAATTCTTGATAATGAGGACGGCACGGCCTCGGAAGATATCCCCGGCAGCGAGCTGGTTGTATCGCGGGTGGCTACGAAAAGCAACCAGAGCCGGTACCTGCTCAACGGTGTGCAAAGCACATACACGGAGGTGACGAATCTGCTGCGCAGCAAGGGCATTGACCTGGACCACAAGCGGTTTTTGATCCTGCAGGGCGAGGTGGAGAACATTTCGCAGATGAAGCCCAAGGGGCAGACCGATAGCGAAGTCGGCTTGCTCGAGTACCTGGAGGACATTATTGGCACGGCCACATACAAGAGCCAGATCGAGGAGGCACGCAAGCGCGTTGATGAGTTCAATGGGCTGCGGTCCGAGAGGCTGCAGCGCGTCAAGATTGTCGAGCGGGAGAAGGACAGCCTGGAGAGCCGCAAGAACGAAGCCGTCGAGTTTGTCAAGGCCGAGAACGCACTGACGCGCAAAAAGGCGGTGCTGTTCCAGAAGCGGCTACACGAGTGCAAAGCAAAGTTCGACAAGACCAAGGCCAAGTTCGACAAGGTGCTGGCTGACCTCAATGCCGAGCAGCAGCGCCAGGCCGAGTTCCGCAGCCAGACAAAGTCACTGGAGGAATCGCGCGACCAAACCACAAAGGAGTGCGAGGTGCTGGAACGCAAGGCCAAGGAGGTCGCCAGCGAGCTGTCCAAGTTTGAGCGCGAGGAGGTGCAGCTGCAGGTCAACCGCAAGCATATCACAGGCAAGCTCAAAAAATTCAAGGACTCGGGTGACAAGGACTCGCACAATATCAACAGCCTGAAGAACACGCTCAACACGCTCGAACACGACATGGAGAGCGGACGCATGGAGTTGGCGGATCTGGAGGAGCGGTTGGTGGAGGCTCGGGCGGAGCTGGAGCAGATCAGCGAGGGGCTGCGCGGCAAGACCGACATGTTCACGGTCCAGATCGAGGAGAAGCAGAAGGAGTTGGCCCCATGGAGGCAGAGGATTAGCGCGCACCAGTCGCGGCTCGATATTGCCCAGACGGAACTCGCTGTGCTGAACGACAAGTTCAGCGCATCCGGTAAGCATCTGGAGCAGGCCAAGCACGAGCTCCGGAGGCTGCGCGAGATGCGCGTCGAGAAGGCACAGTTTGCCGAGTCCAAGGTGGAGGAGCTGGCCCGCATCAACGAGCAGCTGGAGGAGTCGGACAAGGGCATCCAGAAGAACGAAGGGCGCTTCCAGGTCCTGCGCGACGCCCTGGGTGACGCGCGGCGCCGGGAGGAGGAGGCGAGGGCGGCGCTGAACGCAACTGAGAGCCAGGGCAAGGTGCTCAAGGCGATCCTGCAGCAGCGCGACAACGGCTCGATCGCTGGCATCTACGGGCGGCTCGGCTCTCTGGGGACAATCAGCGAAAAGTACGACGTGGCGATCTCATCGTCGTGCGGTGGCGGGCTGGACAACATTGTGGTGCAGACGGTCAAGGCCGGGCAGCAGTGCGTCGAGTATCTGCGCAAGCACAACGTGGGCCGCGCGCGCTTTGTGATTCTTGACACGCTGCGCAAATTCAACCTGGAACCGATCCACACGCCCGAGGACGTCCCGCGGCTGTTCGACCTGGTCAAGGCGTCGGATCCAAAGTTCCGCCCAGCGTTCTACCACGCCATGAGCGACACGCTGGTGGCCAAGGACATGGACCAGGCGCGACGCATCGCTTACGGCAAGCGGCGGCACCGCGTCGTCACGCTCGACGGAAACGTACTGGAGACCTCGGGGACTATGTCGGGAGGCGGCAACCGCGTGGCTCGCGGCGCCATGAGCTCCAAGCCCATGCAGGGCGACGTCACCATGCAGAGCATCGCGAAGCTGACGGCCGCGCGCGAGTCGGCCGAGCTCGACTACAACGAGCAGCATGCAGCGCTGCGCAAGCTGCAGGAAAAGCACAAGACGCTGCAGCGCCAGTACGATGACCTCGAGGCGCTGCTGCCGCGACTCGAGATCGAGCTCAAGTCTGTCGACGACCAGGTGCAGATGGCGAAGAAGCGCGCGCGCGACCTGCAGGAGACCCAGGGCAAGCCCGGCGAGGCCGACCTGGCACTCAAGGCCAAAATCGACCAGAAGATTACCAACGAGCAGGGCTGCATTGCCGAGCTCCACGACCAGTGCTCAACTATCGAGGCTGATATCAAGGAGCTGCAGGAAAAGATCATGCAGGCAGGCGGGATCCGCCTGCGCGCGCAAAAGTCCAAGGTCGACGGGCTCCAGGACCGCATCAAAACATGCAACGACGAGCTGTCGAAGTGGCAGGTCGCCCAAGCAAAGTCTAGCAAGGAGCTGCAGCGCATTGAGCGAACCAACTCGGGCCGCGACGACCAGGTGGCCGAGCTCGAGAGCCAGCTGGCCACGGTCACTAAGGAGATTGAGGCTAAGAGCATGGTTGCCATTGAGGTTAAGCAGCGCTGCGAGCAGGCACGTGCGCTGCTGGAGACAAAGCGCGAGGAGTTGGAGCAGGTCAAGGAGGAGCTGGACTCCAAGATGGAAGAGTACAATGAGATGCGCACCAAGGAAGCGTCGATGAAGCGCAAGGTCGACGATGCAGAGCGCATGGTGGCAGAGAGCACGCGAGCGGTCAGTTACTGGAGCAGCGAGCTCGAGCACCTGGCGCTGCATCCGATCAACCTGGACGAGATCGAGGATCTGGACCGTGACGAGCCAACGAGCCAGCCAGCCAATGTCGAGCACGCGGACGATGAGGTCGAGGATATGGATGTTGATGGAGAGGAGCACATGCAGCCTAACAGCGCCGAGGCAGCCCTGCCGCAGCTGGCGCCCGAGGAGCTCGATGATGTCGATGCTGCGGCACTGGAGGCCCAGATCGAACAGGCCGAGGCCCAGCTGCAGCGCACGCGCCCCAACCTCAGCGTGCTGACCGAGTACGTGCGGCGAGCGCGCGAGTTCAAGAAGCGCATGGGCGAGCTTGATCAGATTACGCAGCAGCGCGACGGCGCCCAGAGCCAGATGGACCACCTGCGCACGCGCCGCCTGGAGGAGTTCATGACTGGCTTCAACATCATCTCGTACAAGCTCAAGGAGATGTATCAGATGATTACACTTGGGGGCAATGCCGAGCTGGAGCTCGTTGACTCGCTGGATCCGTTCTCCGAGGGCCTGGTCTTCAGCGTGATGCCGCCCAAGAAGTCGTGGAAGAACATCTCCCACTTGTCGGGCGGCGAGAAGACCCTGAGCTCGCTTGCGCTGGTGTTTGCGCTGCATCAGTACAAGCCCACGCCACTCTACGTCATGGACGAGATTGATGCTGCCCTGGACTTCCGTAACGTGTCCATCGTCGCAAACTACATCAAGGAGCGCACCCGCGATGCCCAGTTTGTTATCATCAGCCTGCGCAACAACATGTTTGAGCTGGCTGACCGCCTGGTTGGCATCTACAAGACCGACAACCGCACAAAGTCGATTGCGCTGGACACAGCACACACCGCTGGCGCTCTGCACGACGACAGCCCCACCGCCGAACCAGCAGCCTCGACGACGGTCCAGTAAAAATTTTTCTTATCTCTTTAAAAAAAATTCAAAGTCCCTAGTCGTACTTTGCTCCATACTGGTTGCGGTACTCCTGCATGGCCTCCAGCATCTCGGCCTGCTCGCCGCCCTTCTCCTCCAGGTACTCGACGACGCTGTCCAGAGTAACAACAGCGGTGACTGGAATGCCAAACTCGTTCTGGATCTCCTGGATGGCCGACAGATCGCTGTTCTTGCCCTTCTCCTGCCGGTCAATGGCGACGACGATGCCAGCCGGGTTCGCGCCTGCCTGCTTGATGATTTCGATGCTCTCGCGGATCGCTGTGCCCGCGGTAATCACGTCGTCAATAATCAGAATGTTGCCCTTGAGCGGCGACCCCACGATGCTGCCTCCTTCGCCATGATCCTTCTTCTCCTTGCGGTTGAACGAGTACGGCACGTCCCGCGCTGCTTCGCCGGTCGCCAGCGCAATGACCGTCGCCGCCGACAGCGGAATGCCCTTGTATGCTGGGCCAAAAATAACGTCGTACTTTAGATCCTTGCGCGCTGTGATCGCTGACGCATAGTACCCACCGATCTTGGCCAGCACCGACCCGCTGTTGAACTTGCCCGCGTTGAAAAAGTAGGGCGACTGCCGGCCGCTCTTGAGAGTGAACTGCCCGAATGTGAGGACGTTGTTGGCAATGGCGAACTCGATGAACTCGCGCTGGTACGGCTGGAGAGGCATGGCTTGAAAAAGTACTGGAGGGAGTGTGCTCTAAAAAAAAAAAAGAGATGGTGCTCTTTACTCGATACCTTTATTAGTGAAAAGTAGCAAAGTGGAGGAGAGTTTGCTAATCGGGCGGATCCAGCCAGACGGGCCGTCAAATACTGCCTAAAAATAA
The DNA here is from genome assembly GCF_002104995.1 of Linderina pennispora. Taxonomy (NCBI): domain Eukaryota; kingdom Fungi; phylum Kickxellomycota; class Kickxellomycetes; order Kickxellales; family Kickxellaceae; genus Linderina; species Linderina pennispora. The sequence continues at coordinate 116,069 of NW_024468254.1, read as the reverse complement.
AGCAAAAAACCCCCCCGCTCGCTGCCTCTTCTCAGCCCCCAACCTGAACCTAGCTGTAGCCGTGCGCGATTTCTAACACCAATAGGTTTTGTACAGAAATGCCCAAACTGCAGTTTTCACAGCCTCGACCAGATGCGCTTGGGCGTGCCGCGGATAATGATAACTTTGAGCATGAGGTAACTGCCCGAGGCCAGCGCCAGCCCGACGAAGCCCCAGATTGCAATGGCTGTGAACGAGTGGTACGGCCGGTCGAACCGCTGGTAGACGGCTCCCTGCGACGGGTTCCCAATCAGCACCCCAACCGCGCACCACAGATTGACGATCCCCATCGCCGTTGTAACTGCCTGCACACCAAAGATATTCGTCAGCACCAGCGGCGCAATGGACACGCAGCTGGCGGACAGCCCGCCAAACACAACGCTGAGCACCACGTAGCCAGCCATTGACCGGACTACCACCATGATCACCAGCGTCAGCACCGAGCACACAAGGTATGCCAGTGCCACGCTGTTGATGGGCCCGACCATAACCGCCGCGTAGGCTGCAAGCACGCGCCCCACTGTGCTGCTGGCATTCATGTAAAGCACCAGCTTGTTCGATGACTGCGTGGTCTCGCCAATCTCCAACGCCGCGGTCGGGAGGTAGTACCAGGGGACAAAATACCCCGCATAGACGAACAGCCCGGCGAGCCCAACCACGATCAGTCGAGGGTCAGTGACGATGGCCCGGAAGTCAATGCCGCCGCGCGGCACTGAGATCCGCCGCTTGTAGAACGAGCCAGAGATCCCACTAATTCCCACGAGCATCAGCGCCAATGCACGCAGTGTCCACCGGTATCCGATGGTGTCCATCATCCGCTGCGTCAGCTCGGTGAAAATCATGCCCCCAGCTCCGCTACCAGCCACCGTCAGACCCGTGGCAATGGCCCTGTATCGGATATGCCACTGCGCTGGCAGCGAGATTGATGGCGAAAAGATAAGAGATGCCCCAATACCAAACAGGATACCTTGCGTCAGGACTAGCTGCCAGAGCTGCGTAGTGAACGATGCTAGAACCAGTGCGATGCAGCAAATGACGGTGCCAGTGAGCGCGACCTTGCGGAACCCAAAGCGGTCTGTCAACGGGCCGGTGGTAACGGAGCCACCTAGCATCACCGCTGACACCATGGTTCCAATCCACGCTACGCTGGCTGCTGACTCGTGCGCATAGATGTAGTTGATGTAGTAGGTTGTAAACACACCAAAACTGTTGACGATTCCCAGCGTGCACATCAGATTGAATGCCGCGCAGGTAACAATGATCCAGCCGTACCTGGAATCAGCCGGTGCATACTCGACTATCTGATCGTCAGAAATCTTGACTGCTTGGTTGCCCACAGCGCCATTGTCCACTACACTTGTCCCAGCCTTCTTTGCAGGGGGATCTTGGTCAAAGTTGCTGATGCGCGAGAGAGACGACTGAGACGGCAAAGCGCTCATTTCAAAGCCTTCCTGGGTTGGGTCTGGCCTGGCTGATTCGGAGCGCATGTTTAGAAATATTTAGCTTGATAGTCGAGATATTGGACGAGGAAAGGCGGCTGCGATTTTTCGTTTGCGACATGGCGGCGGTGGCGGCAAGTTGTCCATCTGCTCCTGCCTTTATAGCTGAATCCCACGCCCTATGTTACACGGTAGGATGTATTGCGTGAAAAGACGAGGATTTTCCTCTTGCGCTGTTGCGGGATACATTTGGCAGGCAATATCGAAGAATAGAGTATGACTGAGCACGGTAATGTCACCGAGTACCAATGCTCACACCCAGCTGAGACTGCTTTTGTCCACTGTGGTACCGAGGCAGAAAATTTTTCAAACTTGTACTTTAGTTGCTGCTGCAAAGATTTGCCAACCCTTCGTGGGAACGCTGTACCCAAAGTCTTCGCTTCCAAACGTAGAATGCTGGCCAGGGACTGGCTTTTTGTGGGATCAGACAACATTCGTCCTTTTTTGGCCACTGAAGTTTCCCTGCTTTTTCGCGTGTGCGCGCGGAATTCCCACATTTTAATTCTCCGGCCTACCCATTCTTATCATGCATCCAGCAGACAATGTGGTGACCGAGTCAACACTGGCAGGTGCAGCCTCGTTGGATGTGCGGCAATTATGACTAGCGCCATGTATAATGTCAGCAGAATGTATTGTGGCCGGGGAATTTAAATTATGAAAATCTATGCATGTCTGTTGCTTCTGGCACAGCGGGGAAGCCCCCCATCACAGCCTTGACAGGTACGACTTTTTTGTTCCTCGAACAAGCAGCACCTTGAGAATGCCGTACCAGACAATGCCTAAGAATAGTCCAGAGCACCCCAGGAGCGTAATGGCCATGAACGACTTGTGTGGCCGGTCGTAGGCTTGATACACCGCGCCCTGAGACGGGTTTCCAATAAGGATTCCAATTGAGCCCCACATATTCATGATGCCCATGGCCGTAGTCACTGCCTGAGGTCCGAATATACCGGCAAGGACAACAGGCGGAAGTGCAAACTGACTCGATGAGAACGCACCGTAAATGAAAGCCAAGGCTGTATATGCTGCCATTGTCTTTGCAGCGAGCATGACAGTGAGGAACATGACTACGCAGATGATATACGCGACAATGAGTGTGTTGACCGGCCCAATTGCAGTGGCAAGGAATGCCGTGAACAGCCGACCCACCGTAGTTCCTGCGTTCATATAAATGACCAGGTAGCTAACCTGTTGGTTGCTCTGTCCAATATCCAGAGCCGCAGTGGGCAGGTAGAACCATGGAACGAAATACCCAATACAAATGAACAGTGCAGCAAGCCCTGCGGCAATCAACCGCCTGTCCAGCATGATTGCCTTGAAGTCATTGCCACCAGGGGGCACCGACACACGCCGCTTGTAGAACAAGCTAGCAGTGCCGCTGATGCAGAAGATAAGCAGTGCTGATATGCGCAGCGTCCACTGGAGCCCAACAGACTCCATCAGCCTTTGCGTGACTTCAGTGAAGATCATGCCACCGACTCCAGCACCTGCCACAGCGATTCCAGTGGCTAGTGCGCGCCGCTTTGTATGCCATTGTGCTGGCAATGACATTGACATCGAAAACATCAGGGTGGCGCCGAGGCCAAACAGGACGCCCTGCGTCAGGATTGCAAACCAGAGTGGCTTGGCAAACGATGATATCAGCAGCGCAGACGAGCTAATGATTGCACCTGCTAGCGAGACATTGCGGAACCCAAAGCGGTCGGTTAGCGGGCCAGACATCACAGAGCCACCAAACGAGATCACCTGTCTGGTTGTCCCGATCCATGCAATGTCGGCTGCCGACTTGTCAGGGTAGATGTAGTTCAGGTAGTATGTAGAGTACACCCCAAATGAGTTGAAGATTCCAATCGTGCACATTAGATTGAATGCCGCGCAGGCAACAATAACCCATCCGTATGCCGAATCTGCTGGTGCATACTCGACGATGGTATCGGTAGAGCCGTTATCCGAGAGCTGACCATCTTGAGTGACGGAGGAACTTGCAGTAGTAGCAGCTTCGACTTGTTTCTCCATACTATGGCTATATTTATTGAGGGAACAGAGAGGGTGTTTGATGAGTAGCAGTAGGTAGAAGATGGAGAGCGCCTCACCTTTTTATATGACGGAGTTTCTTTGAACGTAGTTGCAGGCGTTGAAGCGCGCAAATAGCAGGAGGATTTACTGGTGACCAGTCTTCGAATCTTCATCAAGATTCACATTAGCGGAGAATATCCTTTAAAAGTTGTCAATGCATGGACTGAGCGTTGAGCTAAGATTTTCAGGTGATGCAAAACGGCAATATTCTTGCAACCCCTTGTAAAAACTGTGTCAAGAGAACAATATTGGCCGTGCCTTGTTGGGGGAAGGCTCAACTGCCATATAAGTGATCCTATGTGTTAGCAATCATACGAATGGGTGCTTATCGGCATGTATGGAGGAAAGGATGTGTAAGATCAGTTGAGGAGAAAGGACGGACTGCCAGAGCTAACAAGAGCCACACGGACGTGCAGACAACTGAAACATCATCTAGCGACGGCCTGTGAACAGAAGGCACACGACCGCAAGGAGACTTCCGAACTGCGGCTAAGGTTGCTGCAGGACAACACATACGGCGCCCTGGCGATGGCAAACATACTCTTGTGTCCGTAGTATTTACACTATATTGAAGATTATATAGTCCCAAGGTGTCAAATATATCGTAATAGCATTTCAAAAAAAAAAAAACTCGAACCTGGAACTATATATTAAAGCGCTATTCGTCGTAGTTCCTTCGCATTTTGTAGGTACAGTAATTCAATAAAAGAGCAACTCAAATTTCGCACTCTCGACGCTCAGACTTGGAACCGTTGGCTTGCTGGCTAACACATCCTGCATATAAAAACGGTCCCCCCTGTGCTGCTCGCCTCTTCTTATTCCCCACCCCTTTCTACACGCTCTGACCCTTTACAAACCCACCCTTTACATTCCGCTATTTAACCTTTGCAGCTGCCAGCCACGACATACTCTGATGCGGGACTCGACTCAACGATCTATATCGGCAACCACTCGATGGATGCATCTGATTATACAATCATCTCCTGCCTTGGATAGTGGGATGAAACCTCACCGCTGCTCTGCAACTTTCTGCAATAAAATATCGCTACACCTACAAGCAGGCTGCATCGAGCTCACCTTGTGGAAACATACATCCTGTTGTGCCAGACAGGTAAAGGTCTTGCAAGGTTTCGCTACTGAGCCTGCTCCAGATGACTATGCTACGACCCAGACTGCAGGCAAGCAAGCAAGCAGGTAAGCAAAGAAGCCCTCAGCTGCTGCCAGCAATGGTGAACCAAAGCAGCAACGCCAGCCCTGATCATGGCCGTAGCAGGTGTAAATTCTTTTTTAATTTTCTGGGCTGCTGCTACATCGGGCTTAGGCTATGAAACCCTATGGCAGGGTCTTTGCCACATTATTGACTGTCTAAACCTTGCTGACTAGCTGTGCTCGCATCGTGAGTGCCATAAGTCTGGTATTTACAAATGAAGAGCCTGATGGTGACTACTTCATCTACTATGCAATGTGCTCTGCATGCCAGCAAAAGTGCTTTTCGGGCTTATTGTCAATACCATCGAGGTCTGTGACATCCTGCGCACTGAGCTCGGCCTTTGCCAATACGTCGAAATTCTCCTGGATGCGCCCGGCGCTTGACGCCTTGGGAATTACTGCTACACCCTTTTGTAGTCCCCACATCAGCAGAATCTGGGCTGGGGTTAGGTCAGGGCGCCGCGCGGCAACTGCGTCCAGCTGTGGCAATTTGACATCGCCGTTGACCAGTGCTCCCTCGCCCAGGCTAGCATAGGCAGTGAATGCAATGCTGTTCTGCGCGCAGTACTGTAAAAGTTCTGGTTGCTGGCACAGCGGGTGCATCTCGCACTGGTTGACCATCGGCTGTATCTTAGCATACTCCTTCATCTCGTCGAGATGTCGTGTAGTAAAGTTGCTGACGCCGATCGAGCGAACTTTTCCCTGCTCATAGAGCTCCTCCAGTGCACGCCAGCTCCCCGCACGCATCTCGCGATGCTTGGGACTGTCAGGCTTTAGCCTTGACGCGCCAGGCCAGTGAATCAGATACAGATCGGTGTAGTCGGTCTGCAGTTTCTTGAGCGAATCGAGGACTGCCTGCTTGGCTTTCTCGTACCCCTGCTGCGTGGGTGCAAGCTTGCTCATAATCCAGATGTCCTTGCGCTGAATCGCCGAACCGGGTTTATTGAATATCTCAGTCAATATGTCACCAATTGCCGCTTCATTGTGATAACCATTTGCTGTGTCGATTAGCTGATATCCTGTAGAAAGCGCCTGGCCAACAACCCGTTTCACAACATCAGCATCGCGCTGCTGCCAGGTGCCGAGCCCAAGCGATGGCATTGCCAGCCCATTTGCGAGCTTCACAGTTTTGTGGATAGACATGACGAATAGGAAGATAAATGAAAGCAATACCAACAGTATTTTCTCCAGTCATTGAATCAGCCTAATATTAGACGATATAGGCTGCCATGCCTTCTTATGGCTGCATGTTGCATGGCTAAAGCTGTGTCAAGGATGTATAAAAGAAAACAAGTCGGAAAAACGTATATGTCGCTCATAGCCGGGAGCCTTAGTGGCTGTGGCCCGCAGCGTGGCCAGCCTTGCTGTTGATGAACTCGTGCCTCTTCTTGCCAAAGTGCGTCACGCCCCAGAACAGGAACACCGCCGGCAGAATGTAGCCGAGCTGGGCGCTGGTGCGGCGGAAGAAGTTGTGGGTGCCCTTGCTGATAAGGTGCGCGTTGGCCTTCATCTCGTACGGCGAGAGCTGGTACGTGACGATGCCGCGCTGCTTGGGGCCGCCCATAGCGCCCCACCATCCAGAGTAACCGTGTCCGCCCATGTTTTGCTGAATTTGGATTTAATGTCGATTGGGAGAGAGTGAAGCTGAAATCGCTTTGCCAATTCGCGATTTGAATTTCGCGCCTCTTTGGGCCACGGTCGCACTTTGGCTGCACTGCCTGAGGCACCAATAATTCCACCAGCACACATCTTATCTCGCTGATCACAATTTGATCGGGTGATCGTATCCCGCTGTCCGCTTGGACTCTGGGCTGGCTGGCTGGCTGTGGGCATGGAGACTCGCCGCTGGGCCCACACCGGCTGCTCTTTGCCCGCACTTTGTACTGGCCGGGGATCATAACTGACGGTGGGGAGATGGTCGCAGCTAGCTGGTAGCATGCCCTGGCAATATGGAGCCGTATTAGCTACCGCCATATGCTGCCCAAAGCCCCATACGCGGCTCCTGATCTACTGCAGGCACATTATGCAGAGCCGTGGAGCGGGCGAATGTCGCAGACCATCTGTGCCCTTCCAAGCCTTCTTTCATACACCCCTAATGCCCGCACCAACAACGCAGACAGCGACTGTAGTGAATGACCGTCGGTGGAGCGTGGCCCGGTATGCCGCTCTGTCGCGACTGGTGGCGCTCACCCTAGGAATCGCTGCAAACGCAATATACGACGACTATGACACATCCGTGTTTTTGATCCTGCCGCGCGCATCAACTCATATCCAGCAGCTACTGCGTGCGGTGGCGCAAGTGGTGGTCCGGTGGGACTCGTTCTACTTTTTGCACATCTCGGAATCGGGCTATGTGTTTGAGCAGGAGCACGCCTTCTTCCCGCTGCTGCCGGGGCTGATGCGTCTGCTGGACAGCACGGTACTGGCGCCGCTGCATCTGGTGGTCGATCGGCAGCTGTCGCTGACCATCGCCGGCCTCGTCGTCTGCAACCTGGCATTTGTGCTTGCGGCAGTAGCGCTATACAAGCTGGGCTGCAGGACCCTGAAGAACGAGTCCCTGGCGTACATCGCAGCGCTGCTGTTTGTGCTAGCGCCGTCCAACATGTTCATGTCGGCTATTTACACCGAGAGCCTGTTTGCCTGGCTTGTATTCACTGCAATCTTGAGGACCACCGAGCAAAAGCACGCCGAGGCGTCGCTATGGCTCTGCCTGAGCTCGCTGTGCCGGTCAAACGGTGCTTTATACTCTGGGTTCATCGTGTGGGACATGGTGGTCATGAGCGAGGCGTGGAGCAGCAAAACACTGGCGCTGCCGAGGCGGGCTGCTGTTATTGCGCTGCAGATGGTCAAAGCGCTAGCGCTGGTTCTCATTTCGTCACTCGGATTTATGGCGTTCCAGATATACGGGTATCGCGAATTCTGCATGAATGGCTCTGTTACACCGCGCAGGTACTGCAGCAGCACGCTGCCGCTCCTCTACAGCTTCGTGCAGGACGAGTACTGGAATGTCGGGTTCCTGCGCTACTACACTGTGCAGCAGATTCCCAACTTTCTGCTCGCACTTCCGATGGCTGGCCTGTCGGCAGCTGGTCTCTGGGCCTACTCGCGGCACGATGTGTCCCGGATCCTGACCCTCGGATGGCGATCGAGCCAGGAGCGCAAGCGCTCGGTACGCACGCACTCGCTGCACATGGCCTATTTCGGCGACGATCTGCTGCCGCACATGTATCTGTGGGCGCTGCTGCTGTGCGTGGCCACCACAACGATGCACGTCCAGGTCATAACCCGGTTTTTCTCCAGCGTGCCGCCGGTGTTCTGGTTCGCTGCACACCTGGTCAGCTCCGGCAACCGGCTGGTACAGCGTGCGGTGCTGACGTACTTTATCGGCTACGGGCTGGTCGGCGTTGTCCTGTTCAGCAACTTTTTGCCGCCCGCCTGAGCGAGTGTGAAGCGTCGCGGAAGCGTAGTATTTGTGTCGGCTCCTATTCGGCGATGCCGTCATTTTTGCTGAGTCGCTAAAAAATTTTCTCTTTGTCCGGCTACAAGCCCTGGTAAAAAATTTTCTACCCCTCGCGCTTTTAAAGCGCACCCTCCCAGAAGCAGCAGCAGCGAGCAGAAAACGAGCCCTGTTTTGGCAGGTGTGGACACGCAGTAATCGCTGTGGGCGCTGCGCTCCGGTCACGTTCTATTGGCAGCGGCTCGCTGGCGGCCAGACAGGCCGCGCTCTTGCTTTTACACTCCCCACGCCCTCGCTTGAAAGACGCCCGGAGAAAAGCCGCGCGCAGTGGCCTCTCTCTCCTCCAAAGTATTCCTCGCAAACAGTTTCTATTTTTCTCCAAAACTCCCATTCGCTCCAGACATTCCAACGCTTGTTACTTTCGCCTTTGCTCAACAGCTGTTACTACCGCCCTCTGCCCTGCACTGGTTCCCAACCTCCCCTCCCTGGCCGCCAACATAACGTGCTTCCCCCATCCCTCCTTTTGTCTTCCAGCTCAAGCGAGTCAACGCGGGAGCCACGATAATCTGTGCTGTATACCGAGCTCGACTCCAGGCCCTGCATTGCCTCTGTGAAGTCGTTCGATAAACCCAGTCTCAGGATAGAAAGGAATTCTTGTGCCCGTTTGCTGCCGCGCCCTCCAGTTCCTCTGCGAAACAGAGGAGCCACAAACAACACATTAATATCCTCCCCCGCCACAGCCACCAGAAGGAGCCACCAGAAGGAAGCAACTGTGCACTGACTTGCCAAGCCGTGAAAAAGAGTTTTTTGCGGCATTACCCCACACTTGGTCACAGCTCACTGCGCTCCGGGAAGTCGCCAGCCTCGTGCGCCCTTGGGTCGCCTAAGAATATTTCTGCAGTCTCTTTGGATTCCACCACACTCCTGCTCTGTCGCCTAGCACACAGAGATGGGCAAATGGACCGAGGAATCGCTGGATGGAGAGCTCCTCCGCAAGCTCAAGATCGCCCTCGAACACTCAATCGCTGAGCTCAACGAAGCAAATGTAAGTGGCTGGTCTCGGCGAGGTTTTCAACAGGCAATTTCCAGAGATTGCTCTCCGCTCCTTTGGCGGAAAGCCCAGCGGAGTACTGCAGATTACGATAAACACACCGGTCCTCCCATGGGAGCTGGGTATTGTTCCTGTTGGCTAACATGCCCACTAACGCCTGTGTCTGTTTGTCTTTGGGCCTTTGTCCTCTAGGGAGCCAACATCCAGCTCGAGCAGTTCGTCGAAGCGCTGGACCCGGCAAGCCGCACCGTCTCGCGCCTGATGGCGGCGGTGGTCAAGGAAACCATCTCGCCGCGCCGCCCGTCTGAGCCAGGCTCGCCTGCAATTAGCGTCGCCAGCATGCGCGGTGGACATTCACCTGCCGTTGACGGCAGCGGGGTCTGGCTGCCCAATGCCCGGCGGAGCCGAAGCTCGGTGGCCAACGTCGACCTGGACCATGTGCGCAATCTGATGGAGGCCATCGAGATCGTGTCGCCCAACATGGTTGGCGCCGACATTGGCGTGGGTTCGCCGATTCCCGAGATGCGCAGCGGCTGGTCGCTGCCCAGGCAGGCGCACCACGAGCAGATGCTGCCAGCTCCAGCCAACGCGGGCAGCTACTCGCAGACACACGCGCTCAGGCACCGCCGCACATCAGTGCAGATGTCGGCTGGGCAGGGGATCCCGATCCGCCCGTCGCGGTCGCGCAACCGCAGCTCGCAGATCGACCCGCTCGAGTTTGCAGAGTACGCTGTGGCGCACATGCGTCCCAGCCCACGGTTCACGCCCATGGGCCACGGGTTCCCGCTCAGCAGCTCGGCCACCAGCGAGTCGCGCTCGTCGCTGCCGCGCTCGTTCTTGGCGCAGCAGGCGCGCGACGGCCACATGGCGCACCAGCACCCCGGTGCCAGTGCGCTTCTGAACCTGCCGCGGCAGCACGGGATCGAGGAGGCCCGCCGCATGTACGCCCAGCACGCTGGCCTGGGACGCAGCTGCAACAGCGGCCTCAGCAACGGGTCGGGGGAGACGTCGCCTGGCAGTGGCCGCTCGTCGCTGAGCCCGGCCATGCATGACAGTAGCAGCAGCGCAATGGCTTGACTGTATGACTTGAACCTATTCTCCTCGCACTCCGACCACATACCCTGCCCCCTGTGTCTGACACATCTGGCACTTTCCTACGTATCAACCAAACACGCCAATTCCTTATTTTGTACATTTCTCCCACAAATCACAGTATGGACTATGTAATTCAGCACGCAATATAAAATATCTATGAATAATCATGTGCTCAATATTGCTTTGAATTACCCACCGTTTCGCTTATGTATGTGCTAGAACTGCTCTACTCGCGATGCGAACTCGGCTGCTAATCAGCATGGGTTGGCACGTCGATAAAAGCATCACGGCGAACCGATCATTTGAACGTGTCGGATGGTTGTTGGTGCAATGGCGGTCATGGACATCTCCCATCTTGATGGCCTGCTCATCGCAAGCGCTTCAGCGCTGGTTCGCTGCTGCTGGCAGCAGAATAGCCTGCTGCTGCTGCACGCCTCTTGCGCGGCCTCTTTGTTGCCAGAGTGGTGCCAGAAGCATTGGCAGCAATGGCCGTAGAACGACGGAACCGTCCAGGAATACTGCCTGAATCACAGAGTGACTGGAAAATGAGTCTGAAGTTTAGAACTGCTGCGAGATCGCGGTTCAAGAGCCGAGACGAATAGGCTCGCCTGTATTGCGCCATGGTCCGCTTACATGACTCGCTTGTACAGCGGAGAAGGCCATGGCACTTCACAGTTGGGTTCTTCGATCTCTGGTAGGGCCGCGGGTTGGGAACATGCGGGAATGTCTGCTGCTACTGCTGCAGTTGCTGCAGCGGCCTCTGTTTCATCTGATGGCATCTTTGCTGCTTCGTGTGCAGCCTTCTTGGCCAATTTTCACCATTTTCTGCTGCTTTCCTTGCCTCTGTTGCTACCCGCTTTGCTGCGTTGACCTCTGTAACCTGCTCACGTGTTTTCGAAATAAACACCTGCTTGATTATTTGCTTGTCTAAGCGCACATGGCCTGGGATCCATGATGTCCGCAGAGGCAAGCATTGGGGGGAGACTTGCCAAGCTGCTCATTCTCGATAAGCTGGCATAGGCGAATGTATGCACGCAGATGCTTGAGTGGATTTACCTTGGCATCATAGTATCGGCTGTCTTTGGCGAATCTGTACTTGGCATCATAGGCATTAAGGACTGGTGCCAGCTTGTTGTAGATCGCAAGCATCGGTGGGGTGAGCACACTGAGATCAGGGTGCCTAGAGGCAACTGCCTGGCGGAGCTTCTGTGCAGGTGTATAAACACACATTTGACATGCATTATTGAACTCGGCCTTGGACACATTGCCCATTGTGCTGTGCTGTGTGTTTTTGCGGCTGCGAATATCAATCAATTTGGCCAGAATCCGCTGTAGGCAAGTGCCATAGTGCAACACAATGTTGTTCTTGTATGCTGTCATCAGCTCGGTATCCATGTATGTTGCTACTTGATTCATGTCGCATACACCATGTAGCTCGATATTGCCATTATGTAATAGATAGGCATAAATATGATATCTAATTACATCACCGAAATCTGCATTCGACAGCTCTGGCCTGTCCTTCCGGTTGACGAAATCCTTGGCAGATATGGTCGCATCTGCCTTCAGGTTGTGATAAATGAATACATAAAACGTAAGAATCCCTTTTTCACAAGTATTGAAGGGTCAAAAGCATCATCGTCAGCTAGTTGATGGAGTAATATCCATCGTGCAAGCATGTATGTATGCTCTTTGATGATAATGACGCTGTGTACAAATTGCTCTAGGCGGGGCAACATAGAATCACGGAAGCCAATACCACCAAGTGATGTCTTTATGACAGTAGTGCTGCGGGTAATATTCATTTGAGAAATTCAATAGGCAAGTAAGAAGAGAAATGATGCTGCTCAGTTTTGCTGTATTGCAGATGCATAGCATTAAGAACTCTTTATTAAAAGTTATCTGGCTTGCATGGTTCTTAGGGCCCTTAGCACTGATACAGTCTCTTGAATCAGTCTATACAGACTGGGTCCATTGTGGCCCAAATACTACCGCTTACGCATGTTCATAAGACAAATTAATTTATAAAATAAACCCACAAATATTGCATAACCACCAGAAGAGCTATATAGCCTTATTCAATAGGTGCTCATAGATAAATATCCTAAAAGTGTTGCGCAGCTAGTGATGACCACCATGATGACGCCATGGAAGTTATCAGGCCGACCGACAATGAGAGCAGCTCTTGCGCTGAACCAATGGAGATATCTAGTAGAGACCTGTGACCACTACAATAACAACTTGTCGCCCTGGTTTCACCGATGAGGTCAGATGCCGCACAAGATCAAAAGGAGTTTACAGAGCAAGTCATCCAAACTCACTTTGAGGTTTAAAAGTTTTATCTTTTAACCAAATAAAAAGTTTCTAGCGGACGGTCGGATACTTTTTAGACTATAAAATCTTATATATAGGTAAAGATACAGCCAAGCATATAAAGATACAGCCAAGCATATTTGAAACAAACCACAAGACAAAGGCATTAGCAGAGCCAGGTGATAGAGAATTAATAACCGATTCATTGATGAGCATCAGAGGCAATATAATCTATGCACCACATTACATGCCCCACAGCTAGAAACAGACTCCCCACCATTTCTCCCCATGTTAGACCCTGTTGACATTATTATTAGTCTGGTAGGTCTGCTTCCTAATCTTTCCTATATTTTTATGATAGCTGATACAAAAATGCAGTGTATGAACAGGTATTAGTTGATGGCTAGGACATCGTTCTCCCTTTGGGGAGAAGGTGAAGACTGTTCAGACACCGCTTCAACTACGTGTGACAAAGCAGAGTCACATGGCGGGCATTATCAATATTATGTACATATTTTTTTGCAGACATCTCAGAGTTTGGAAAGCATCATAGCGCAGAGGAAGCGCGCAGGGCTCATAACCCTGAGGTCCCAAGATCGAAACTTGGTGATGCTAGCTGTTTTTTGCTCTGAGGTTGAGGTTGGCGGATCGAGCCTTGGGTGAGCCATTAAAGACAGCTATTTTAATTAGCCACTGCCAGTAAAGGGTAGCATATTATTTTGCCTAGTTGGCATTGCCACCGCATACATTGTTGCTTGAATGCAGAACTGGCGCCATTGCCATATTAGCAATTGCTGCAATGTGTGGCCCGAAACCCAGCCCTTGCTGCTGAATAGAAAAGTCCCAAATAGAATAGCATATTTTTACCCAATATTCCACCAAGAATATTAGTTCATTCGAAATCCAGAAAAGCTCTTTGCTCTTGCTTCTTAAGCACGCATCTAAAATATATTTGCTCTTTATTCTTCATACTCGCCTTTCTCTCTTTTTATATGCGCACCATCACCCTGATATCCCGTAGCACTGTAGCCTTGGCTACCCCATTGGCTGTGCGGCAGGGTGGTGGAGATAGTGGTGGAGTGTTTCTGAGCTCTCAAATAATCTTATCGATAGTGGTGACAGCGGTGGCTCAATCACTGGTAGGCAATAGGTTGCAGAATCACTTGCCAGTTGTTAGTTTATTGGAGACTAAATTTTCACCAAATAGCAGCTCGTCATATAAAGGAAACTGCATCTTCAACAACCTTGTAATATCTTCAAACCTGGGTAATAATTATGGATCCACCCAGCTCCGACTGTGACAGCCACAGTAATATTGGAACCATGGTGCCACTCTGCCATTCCCTTCCTACATACCTCTAAGTATTTTCAAAGCGAAGGTATTTTATGATAATGTAGACTCATTCGAGCGACTAGATCTACAAATGTTTTGGCAGGTCATGAGAGGTAGCTAACACTACTAATTGTCGAACGCTCATCGGATATCTACCACGTGTAGCTAATATCAGCTAGTCATTAAAGCTGAGATAAAAAAAAGAATATTCAGCTCAATGCAACCAGTGCACTGAGTGCAAAGTATTCTAACCTGCAGCTGTGGTCTCTGATAGAAAAATGTATACCTCTAGTGTGTTCGAGAGGCGGCTTTTGTAGTATAAAATATGCGCACAGCCCGAAGGAGCAGATCAGTGCATATGTGCATATGACCCATGCCAATATAATAATTGCGCTTTGCAATACCTTGGCTAATTGCCCCCTTATAGAAAACAGTGCCACCGTGTAGGCGATAAAACGATTCCCATCAAACACCCGGTATCATACGACCACAATATTCTCCAAATGACATCGTTGTGCATTGTTGCAGGAAATCGACTGCTTTAGGAATGCGGAAGATATTACGAAAATTGGCGCAGGAGCGCAAATTTGCTCTCACAGCACGCCAATTAATACCACTGGTCAAAATGGAGGCCGTACATATGTTAATCCTGTGTTGGGCATAAGCAGAAATACTCATAGACGGAAACCCGCATGCTCTGAATTGAAAGATTCTGGCACCTAAATGTGGTTAATGGTATGAGCAAATCGTATCCGGAAAAATCACAGAATGGGGTCTCAGGTAAGACTGACAGAACAGCAACAGTGCTTGCGTGTGCGTGGAGGTATATGTGTAGTTCCAATTTAAAGGGGAGGGGCAGATGGCCCAGGTGTACTTCTTTTAAAAGGAATACAGCTATAGGTCACTCTTGCACATGGTTCAATTTTCATCCTTTCTCCTGGTTTTTCTTATCCTCATCTAATTATATTGCATAAAAGCGCTAGATACTATTATCACAAATGAAAACCGATCCAGTTGATGCACTAGACACCGCAGCAATTATAGTTGGATCGGTGCTCTACACCTGTACATCAGTGCTTGTTGCATACGCATGGCTTCACCACAGATACTTGCCGCTACGGGCAAAGAATCTGAATCTCGCAACACTAATGCTTTTTTGTGGTATACTCTGGTTTATTGCCGATATCCCAACTAATGGTCACATCATCATTACTGGAGCATGGTCAAAATGCAAAGCCTGGCATCTGTGGGTGCGGCTGATTTTCGGCTATTCGTTCTCTATGTGCGTACTGGCACGGCTATACGCCCTGCACTGTGTGTTTATGCTTCATCGCCCGTTCCGCGGGTTTGCGGTCATGACTCCTATTATGTGTGGTGGTGCGGTTCTAATTATTTATTGTTTGGTTGGCCAGCTCATTCCCGGCAGACTTACCATCGAATACATTGTGGAAACACAAATCTGCAGATATGCAACTCCGTTCCTGGCCACAAATATCGCACTTCTGTGGATAATTTGGGTGTTCATTCTATTCTACATGATCAAAAATCCGCGGCATCCACGCCAGTTTCAACGAGTGGCGCGAGTCTGTCATCATTTTTGTTCTTACGCTGGTATCGCTATTGCAGACCACGATCACACCTGCAGTCCACACGGACTATACGCGGATCCAGGCCATGCGTGTAGCTGCTACCTGGATCGACTTTACCAACGGGAATTTGACAATCTGGATTATTCTGGCGCCACCTTTGTATCAGTGTCTGTTCCACCGCGACAAATATCTGCAGATGTGGCTGAGAAAGCTTGAGCGTGATGGGCTGAAGCACGCGTACGACATTTCTGACAAGCATAGACCAAACGATGAATTTTACCCGCCTCCGCCGGACAGCGACATGAGCTCATACCAGTTTCCGCTTCGGGGAGAGAAGCTGCCAGGTCCTCAAACTCGGGTGGCCACACAGTATGGCGATGTATACGGACTTGGACAAGAGCGCACCACACTAACACTGAACCGAACAGTGTTTAGTAACTCATTTGATTCTTTAACCGATGGAGGTGTTGACAGTCCTAGAAGGCTTGTTTAGGAAATAGTCAATATTTATTAAAATACTCACAGTGGATGTGCTCAAATCTAACTGTATCTAATGCAAATACATGCCACAGGTCGATGATAGGACCAAGAAATCAGACACGCTTTGGATGTCTACCATATGAATAATTCTAACGTTGTAAACAGATGATATATGGTGCTTTATGTGCTGCTAAGGTACTATTGAACAATTTCTTTTACTATTTGAGGTGGATATAGTTGAATGAGCTCTTGGGAACAGTACGTGTGCCGTACGTGTGGCGCTTGTAGTTGTACTCCTCAATAGTGACCATGTCCCCAGAAACCTTGGCGACCCACACAACATGTCCGAACTTGCTGCCACGATCGGTCTGGCCCACAGCTCCCGGCTTAGGCGTGTTATTTACAGTGACGCCTGAGGCACGCGCCGCATCGTCCCACTGGTTGGCATTGCCCCAAGCATTGCCCTTGTAGCGGTTGTGGAAGTTGATTCCCAGACGCGAGTTGATGCGCCAGGCAACGAAGCTGACACACTGGCACGAGTAGTACCGCCATTTGTCGACGATGTCGCATCTTCCCTTGTACGGGTAGTCGTCGGCCATTGGACCTGCGGACCCCGATTCACCACCGCCACCGGTGTTTCCGCTGTCGTTGCCTCCACCAGTAGTACCACCATCAGTGTTGCCTCCGCCAGCAGACTCGCATTTGCCAACGACATAGCCACTGGTGCCTGTTTTAATATAGTAGTCAGCGACATAGCAGCCATGCTGTGTCTTGCCCCAGAGTGATCCGCCCTTGATAACTTCGCCAGAAGCCTGGCACGAAAGGGTGACATCATCGCCAGTGTTGTATGTGCGGGCAACGCTGTTACTGGTTCCCGGACCAGTGCGACAGTTGACACCATTGCCCTTGATGGCATAGCCAGAGACAAGCTGTGACGAAGCGAGGAGGGTAGAAACGCTGAGCGTGACGATAGCCGAGAACTTCATTTGGGAGTATAAGCAAGTATATTTTTTGTTGAAATGATTTTTGTTGGTATGGTTTGGAAGTCTTTTGAAAGGATGCCAGTGGGGGTTTTATATCCGCCACCAGTGCACCGTCGGACCATCTATTTTTGGAATAGCATCTTTGTTGCGATGGATCCTAGAGAACCTGCTTACTTCAAGTAATACAGTCCCTATCGACCGGTTTCTGCAAAAGAGGAGCTAGCCAAAAGCCTGATCTGTATTCAGCAGAAAGGAGAGAATGTAAAAGGACACTTGTTCTAAGGAACTTCATGACAGTTCTATTTTTGGACATGCATAAAGAAGTATCAGACCGGTTTATCCATCAAGGCAGCGCATGCATGCATCAATTTTGCATGCCATGCAATTCTATGACTACGCTGATTAGTTTATTTTTAGGTCACAATCCCTCACAGCGACAGAAACCCCTGCTAAGCATGCTGCCATAAGCAGTTATTTATAGTCCATCTCGTTAAGATTTGCTGGTTTCAGCCTATGACCGAAATAATGAATAGATTATCAATGGCAAAATAACAAAAAGAAACGTGGGGCCTGCAGGAGTCGAACCAACAACCTTTCGCTCTGGAGGCGAACGCGCTACCATTGCGCCAAGGCCCCGCGCAGTAGTTGCACTCGCGGAATCTGAAACTCCGCCACAAAAAATCAGTACAGATGAGCATTCGAGCGCGTCACCCCAGAGGGGCGTCTAATATCTATACTGTCACAGCCCCACTAGATATCTCCATTGGTTCAGCACAAGAGCTGCTCTCATTGTCGGTCGGCCTGATAACTTCCATGGCGTCATCATGGTGGTCATCACTAGCTGCGCAACACTTTTAGGATATTTATCTATGAGCACCTATTGAATAAGGCTATATAGCTCTTCTGGTGGTTATGCAATATTTGTGGGTTTATTTTATAAATTAATTTGTCTTATGAACATGCGTAAGCGGTAGTATTTGGGCCACAATGGACCCAGTCTGTATAGACTGATTCAAGAGACTGTATCAGTGCTAAGGGCCCTAAGAACCATGCAAGCCAGATAACTTTTAATAAAGAGTTCTTAATGCTATGCATCTGCAATACAGCAAAACTGAGCAGCATCATTTCTCTTCTTACTTGCCTATTGAATTTCTCAAATGAATATTACCCGCAGCACTACTGTCATAAAGACATCACTTGGTGGTATTGGCTTCCGTGATTCTATGTTGCCCCGCCTAGAGCAATTTGTACACAGCGTCATTATCATCAAAGAGCATACATACATGCTTGCACGATGGATATTACTCCATCAACTAGCTGACGATGATGCTTTTGACCCTTCAATACTTGTGAAAAAGGGATTCTTACGTTTTATGTATTCATTTATCACAACCTGAAGGCAGATGCGACCATATCTGCCAAGGATTTCGTCAACCGGAAGGACAGGCCAGAGCTGTCGAATGCAGATTTCGGTGATGTAATTAGATATCATATTTATGCCTATCTATTACATAATGGCAATATCGAGCTACATGGTGTATGCGACATGAATCAAGTAGCAACATACATGGATACCGAGCTGATGACAGCATACAAGAACAACATTGTGTTGCACTATGGCACTTGCCTACAGCGGATTCTGGCCAAATTGATTGATATTCGCAGCCGCAAAAACACACAGCACAGCACAATGGGCAATGTGTCCAAGGCCGAGTTCAATAATGCATGTCAAATGTGTGTTTATACACCTGCACAGAAGCTCCGCCAGGCAGTTGCCTCTAGGCACCCTGATCTCAGTGTGCTCACCCCACCGATGCTTGCGATCTACAACAAGCTGGCACCAGTCCTTAATGCCTATGATGCCAAGTACAGATTCGCCAAAGACAGCCGATACTATGATGCCAAGGTAAATCCACTCAAGCATCTGCGTGCATACATTCGCCTATGCCAGCTTATCGAGAATGAGCAGCTTGGCAAGTCTCCCCCCAATGCTTGCCTCTGCGGACATCATGGATCCCAGGCCATGTGCGCTTAGACAAGCAAATAATCAAGCAGGTGTTTATTTCGAAAACACGTGAGCAGGTTACAGAGGTCAACGCAGCAAAGCGGGTAGCAACAGAGGCAAGGAAAGCAGCAGAAAATGGTGAAAATTGGCCAAGAAGGCTGCACACGAAGCAGCAAAGATGCCATCAGATGAAACAGAGGCCGCTGCAGCAACTGCAGCAGTAGCAGCAGACATTCCCGCATGTTCCCAACCCGCGGCCCTACCAGAGATCGAAGAACCCAACTGTGAAGTGCCATGGCCTTCTCCGCTGTACAAGCGAGTCATGTAAGCGGACCATGGCGCAATACAGGCGAGCCTATTCGTCTCGGCTCTTGAACCGCGATCTCGCAGCAGTTCTAAACTTCAGACTCATTTTCCAGTCACTCTGTGATTCAGGCAGTATTCCTGGACGGTTCCGTCGTTCTACGGCCATTGCTGCCAATGCTTCTGGCACCACTCTGGCAACAAAGAGGCCGCGCAAGAGGCGTGCAGCAGCAGCAGGCTATTCTGCTGCCAGCAGCAGCGAACCAGCGCTGAAGCGCTTGCGATGAGCAGGCCATCAAGATGGGAGATGTCCATGACCGCCATTGCACCAACAACCATCCGACACGTTCAAATGATCGGTTCGCCGTGATGCTTTTATCGACGTGCCAACCCATGCTGATTAGCAGCCGAGTTCGCATCGCAAGCAGAGTATTTCTAGTAGCTCGGTAAAGATCATCACACCTGCCCGGTTCCACACAGACGAGGTTTGGCCGGAGTCGTATTCAGCAGCTATAATCTGCTTTATTGGTCCGAAAGCTCACAAGCCAAGCCGACAATCATGTCGAAAAAAGAGGGGAGGAATGGTAAACGCGAACCCGCATATTATTGCAATGTCGATTATTTTTCAGACGTTAGCTTGCAACATTGACACAAGCGATTGTCTATGAAGTGTGATGTGCGTTCATGTTTCCTTTTTGGATGTGCAGTTAATATTACAATTGCTTGTATCATATCCAGGTGGAGCGTTTCCTAGTTGGCTGAAATGTGCGTTTTTCTTTTTTAGCCAACCGTGCTGGGTGAGGAAATGGCACCCTGGTAATGCTTGATCTATTCATTGTTGGTTCCTTTTCAATAGGGAATGGGGGAAAGGACTCCGCATTTCGAACAGACACGAAACAGGTTTTCAGAACATTCCACAGCTCAATGCGTGCATGTACTGGTCACTAATAGTGAGATGTGCAAGTGATGGACTGGTGATTCTCTGTTATTTCCTGAGCTCAATAAGCAAATCGCTAATTTGCAACATGCCTGAGCGGTGATTCGCGAGCTCAGATGGTGGTGAAGTATGAGTCCGCTCGCTGGCGGTGTCTCCTAGCCGAGTGCCCGTGAGTGAACCAATGTGGCTCCTCCCACTGAGAACAGGGAGGAGACACTGGCTTT
The DNA here is from genome assembly GCF_002104995.1 of Linderina pennispora. Classification (NCBI taxonomy): domain Eukaryota; kingdom Fungi; phylum Kickxellomycota; class Kickxellomycetes; order Kickxellales; family Kickxellaceae; genus Linderina; species Linderina pennispora. The sequence continues at coordinate 95,476 of NW_024468254.1, read as the reverse complement.
CTTTTCAACATCGCTTTGTTTTTATTTTATCTTTTGCTTCAAGGATTTGCTCAAAGGGCGACACGCCGGTGGCCGATGATATCCCGGGACTCCCACTGCTAGGCCATTAGCTGTGGCTTGCAATAGTGCGACTAAGAGATGCAGAAAGAGATGGAGGCAGGAGAGCAACAGTGGATCAGCTGTGGCAGGAGATAGAAAAGGATTCGTAGTGTCGGTGTATGGCACTCCACTGGCACAGCATTGAGCACGCTTGCCAGGATCACCTGCATGAGTCGCCTCTGCCCAGCCACAGTCGTGGTGGAGGGGGTCCACAACTCCAGTATAAAAGGCTGTGGGTGTGGCAAGTGCCTTCATCTAGCAGTAGTGTCTTGGACTCCATTATTTTTCTACAAATCCATTACATTTATTCCTGTTTCACGCTAGCCTCTTTATTTGTCTTATGAGAGCGGATGAGCATATAAAACAACGATCTCAAGCTACCACCACTGCGCTACCACCACAAGACATGTCTGCTACCATCTTCGACTACAACCCCAACATCTTCTTGCCGACAGCATTTGAAATCTCCCCTGATGCCTCGCTTCCGATGAATTTTGCAACCATGCAGCTTTCCACGCCGCCTGGGATATCTGAGACCCAGCTGAGTGTATATGCACAGATAGCTCGCATGGCTCATCTGACAGCTTTCCACACTGGTCTAAATGGCGACGTAACTCTGCCGACAATGTCGCCATCGCTAATGACACCTCTGGTTCCGCTGTTCAACCGCCGCATATCGTCGTCATCAGCCGCGCCACGCCTGATGTCTCCGCCAGCCTCGGGGATAATGCCTGGACTACAGGACGGTGTAGTGTTCAGCGATATCCCATTTGCCTTCTCACCAATAATCAGCGCAGCAGCCACCAACCCAGTACTTGTCCCGCCGGTTTCTCCTACAGCTGCCACATTCACCAGACGCCGCCGCAACGCCATCCTCGTTAGCCGGCCGGCTGGTGCCCACAGACCGTGCAGTCCAGAGAAGAAGAGAATGAAGAAGTTGTCGCCGTCGCCATCATCGCCATCACCACCGCTCTCTGGACAGCGCCGGATGTGCAGAGAGCATAGCAGGAGCCCTGGTCCGTACGAATATGGCAGGATTGGTTCACGTGTGTACACGCAGGAGGTGAGCAATGTTCTCAACGAGTGGCTGGATGCGCACAAGGACGATCCGTATCCGTCGGCCGGAGCCAAGCGGCAGCTGATGCGCGAAACCGGGCTGACAAAGATGCAGCTCAAGAACTGGTTCTGCAACGTGCGCCGCCGCAAGCTATCGGGCGCTATCAAGCGGTCGCGCTCGACCAAAAAGACTACTCAGTGAACTCAACGACAACATGCATACTGCTTGCATCGTGCAGTTATTTGCTACAACGCAGCATTCTGTTTTGTTCTGTCATTTTTATTTTGTACCATTTAAAATACCGACTTACGCACCGTCTTCATCACCTGTCTCACATGCTATCGCCATTACTCTTTTGCGCAGCACCATAACCAAAATAGCAAGTGCCTAATTATAGATTGCGGTGTCTGACCCAATCTGTTGGTGGAGGGGGCTCAGATCCCGGTAATGTGCGCAAAAAATAATGGGCTGTTCCTAAAAATACTCAGGCGTGTATGCCGCTTGCACATGAAGGTCCGTCGAGTATGCCCCAAAGCAAAATAAAACGCCAAGCGTCAAGAGATAGAAAGGAGCTAGAGGCAAGAGCTAGTGGCCAGCTCGAAAGATATCAACTTCTATAAAAAAAATTAGGGAGGCGCTGTTGGTAGTCGATTTGCGCAAATTGGAACGGCAATGACAACCGATGCGGATGTATAGGGGATAAATATCACCGTTGTTTAAAAATGATAGATCGCATGCATGCTGCAGCCTGGCCCAACGTGCAACATGATCTCCCTGAGGCACAGGGGATAACGGCGGTGGCGGTGGAGGTCATGTATAAATATCCTGGCCGCTGCAGAGCAGAGCAGTCCAAATGCCGTTCGCTTTTTCCTGGTCCACATCGCCCCCTTCGTCCCCTTCTCCGTTTCACCGACCATATCCTCGTATTTATACTGCTTTCTTGTACATTTGTATTCCCCTTTTTCTTATTCTCATTATACATATCGCTTTACAACCTTCCCTGGCGATAGACATGTGCCATTCATTTCTCTCAAAGCTGCGCCTGGACGCCGCCCGGATATTCTTCGTGTGCTCATACTGCAGCAAAACGTACTCGTCCTACGAGGAGTGGCAAGAGCACACGGCGCTCGCACACCAAAACTCATTTCCGTACTGACCCTAGCCACTGGTCGACCATTGCGTCGCCGAAAACAAACCTTAGCTCGCGCTCCGCCGACTGCATCGAGTCGGACCCGTGAAACGAATTGCGGGTGTCGGTCAGGCCGAAACGCGCACGTAGGGACGCCGGCTGCGCCAGACGCATGCGCACTGGGTGTGTCAGGCCAAGCATGGCGCGCCAGTCGGCGATTGCGTGCGGTCCGCGCAGAGCCATCGCCAGGATCGGCCCACTGGTCATGTAGCCGACCAGGCGGCCAAAGAAGAAACGGCCCTGGTGTTCGCTGTAGAATTGTGTGGCGCGCGCAGTCGTCCAAAAGTCTGTTTTCTGGTGGATGATCGATAGTGCTGGGTTTGCTGATATCTCGTGTATGATCTGCTGTACTGCGGACGGGTTTGCGAGCAGGTCGGGCTTGAGCAGGGCCAGTGTTAGCTGGGGCTGTGCCGAGACTGCCTTGGTCGATAGAGTCCGAATTGCACAGCTCATTTGATTTTAATGTAATATGATAAGAAGTAATATTCGACAACAATAATGTAGTGACTTTTTTTATAAAAGGAAAACGAATCTGTAAATTTTTTTAGAGGTACCCATTGCCGTTTCTTTTGGGAAACCCGCTCTTTCACGCCTGACGATCAGCCGATCGCCTCGATACCACTTGGTACTCGCCGTTCGACAGAGTCTGTCCAATGGAACCGATCTCAAACTCCTCGTCAGCACCATCCACGTCTTTATGCAGCTTGTTGCGTTTTAAGTACGAGATATGGAATCCAATTGCGATGCTCACCACAGTGACTACGAGCGCCAGCACTCCTAGCATTATCGGCAGGTCCCACGTGTTCTCAGTTGCTCCCGGCTCGGTCTGTTTCCTGCATACGCGGATAGTAGTAAACAGCGGCAGAATCAGCATCAAAATAGTCAACGGAACCGACGCCAGCCCCCACACTGCGGCGGCAGCGATCGGATTCCGGATCCGTTGCCGCAGGAATGCCCGCCAGGACGCCAGCCTCTCCATATCGTCGTCGAGCAAAAGATATCCATAGGGAACGCACAGCGCTGCCACGACACGGGCAAACAGAGGCACGGTGCACGCAATTACCTTGACGGTCGGCCCGCTCACCAGAGCTACTGATTCGTCGCGGTGGATGATGGCAATGGGCACGAATAGCAGCCAGCCAATGATGGGGAGAAATGCGTTTGTGCGGCTGATGAGCCAGAACCGGTGGTTGCTAAACTGGCGCAAAGGCACCGAGTAGCAGAGCCATGCAAAGAAAACAGGGATCCAGAGCGCCTGCAAGGGGCGGTCGTGCGGCGGCCAAAAGTTGTCTGCCATCCAGCGCTTAATCATGCCTGCGTCCATGCTTGTGGATTACGTAATTGGGAGAGTCGGAGGGAAGGGAGGATAGCAGAAGGAGGTTGCCAGGGATTAATGGGCGGGCTTTTTCTGAGGATACGAGGAAGGAAGAAGGCGTATTTGGAGGGTCGTGTGTCCGTGAAAGGGAGGGAATCTTGTATTCAGGGAGGGAGCTGGGTGGCGTGGAGATGGATAAGACACAGTGGCATGTAGGGAGGCTACGCAGGCCATATAAATGGTGCTCACCAGGAGCAAACACGAGCAGGAAACCAAACAGCACCGCAAGTCACATACGTCGGACGTCTTGGCGCAAAGTTACAAGCAGTGCCCGATGATCTTGTATAAAAAAATTACTTGGCAGCATGCTGAATAATATGCACTCCTTTCGCCAAGAGCGTGAGAAGTCTCTGTTTAAACTAGGGAACTCCGGGCATGAGTAACATCCAGGAACATCCTGGCACCTTGGCAAAGGGGAAAATTACTCGAAATGTACCTTGCCTGTCTTCTTTGCCAAGTACTCTAAAGTGATCCGAAAAAAACCTGACTATGCAATGCATGGGGCGCCAAGTAGACAAGATGGTCTCAAAAAGGTGTAAATCGTAAACAACACAGATAAGAATAAACGGTCTCAACAACAATAAAAAAAAAGCCTGAACCGGTCCCTGGTTTCAGTTAATATGCGAATGCTGGCGTCGATGCCCGCCACCACTGGACCAGAACTTGCCTCTGCTGGCCCACCCCGCGCAATTTCTGGCCTTGCGCTTTTCTCTCTCTGTCCTCTGCTCAAACGATACCCACGCCATGATCCGGTTCTCCACGGGGTCTCTGACGCTATAGACAAGGTTGACCAGCACGTTCAGGCACACGGCGATGGCGGTGAAGATAATCCACTGGAACCAAAACACGGCCTTGCTCATCAGGAAGGTAAACACGCCCAGCACATAGTAGCCCTCGGACGGGCCGGACGGGTAGATGTGGCTGAGAACGCCGTTCCACCCGAACCACAGCACCAGCGTCAAAATCACGCCGATATGCGTAAACACCACCCACCGGCGCACGTCGATATAGGCGATCTTGACGGTCGCTATCAGAACCATGGTGCCGTAAACGACCAGGCTGTTGGTGTACTGGTCGTTGGTGGACATGTCGTGGCCCAAATTCAGGCGTGTCGCAAACGGGAAGAGCGAGGCCACGATCGAGTGCAGGAAGCCGATAAACACGACCTTGCGCAAAAACAGCGGCACAGTAAACAGGTGGTTCGCAGGCCCCATGTCCTTGTACAATTCCGGGTACGTCAGCAGGGTCTGCGGCTGCAGATCCTGCTCGAAAATGCCGACCACCAGCACCGGCAGGATGGAAAACAGCGTGTTGTACATGGACAGCGTCCAGCTCTCAAACAAAGACGTGCCCGAGAAGCCCGTGTAGAACTGGAAGATCAGCTGGGTGACGTAGAACGCCATGCACTTGTAGAAGGTGCCCATGACAAAGGTCGACACGCGCACGTAGCTCCACCGGCCGTGCACCAGCAAGAGCTTTTGCAGGAAGCGGAACTGCGCAATCGAAAAGTCGGCTGCCCGGCTCGCCTGTAGGCCCTCCTGGCCCGCAATGCCAATGCCGACATGGGCCTCCTGGATCATGGCGATGTCGTTGCCGCCGTCGCCGATCGCCAGCGTGACCATAAAGTCGTCGTTGTTGTGATGCAGCAGGTTTGCCAGCGGATTCCGGCTCTTCTTGCGCGTCTGCTCGTCGCAGCCACCCTCGCACCGCACGCGCATGTTGTGCACGATCAGGGCCTTTTGCGCTGGGCTGACGCGCGAGCACACCACGGCATCGCACAGTGTGCCCAGCGACAAGAACCTGTCCAGCAGCTCCGGGTGCTTCTCGAGCTCCGCCAGCGTCTCGCCATCGACCACCACCGCCAGCGACGCGTCTGAGTTCAGCTTGCCATTGTCGGGCTCCAGCAGCGGCTGCTGCTGCTTCGCCTGACGTACAGCCGTTGCTCCGGATGTCCGCCCAATGGCGGAGTCAGAAATCTGGTCTGCTCCGCCAACCACAGTGGTCGGGGTGCCCTCGTGGTCAGCAGAGACCGGTGACTCCAGATACTCCCTCTGCTTCCCCGCTGGGCCGTCATCTGTGGTGTCCCACACTGGCGCCTGCAGTGTCGCGTGCTGGGCGTTCAGTGGGGCGCCCACAGCAAAATCGATATCGTCGTCATCGTCGCCCTGCTGCTTTTCAAGCACAGCGGGCTGCTTCTCGCGCCGCCGTCTCCTCATAGCGCCGCCATCGCGGAAGGCCCGGAAGACATCCAGCTTCGATCCAAAGGTCTTGAGTCCACGCATCATCTTCTGCATACGCGTGCGGCGCTCGAACCGCTCATCGGTGGACTCGGGCAGGCGCTGGGCAACATCTAGGGCCTGGCACAAAACTTTCTCCAGGCGCTCGTACTCGCTGACCCCCTGCATGACCAGCAGCAGCATCTTGCCCGAGTGCTGCTCGACCGTGTCGGCATCAAGCCGAGTCACCTCCACGGTGTCGGTGTCGATGAGCCGGCACGACTTTGCGATATTGATGGCGGTCTCGACCTTGTCGCCGGTCAGCATCCACACACGGATGCCAGCCCGGCGGAGCTTGAAGATGGTCTCGGGCACGCCGTCCTGCAGCCGGTCCTCGATGGCCGAGACACCGGTAAGCAAAAGGTCGTTCTCGATCTCCTCGCACGCCAGCTCGACTTGCGCCTGGCGGTTGGCCAGAGCCGTGGTTGCCGTCAGGTACTTGAGATGCCAGGCTTCGTAGACTTGCGGCTGGATCTCCTTGTGGGCATACACTAGCGTCCGCAGGCCCTCGGTCGAAAACTGGTGCAGGGCCTCCAGCGACCGCGCCCGTGCCCACTCCTCCTCCTCCCGCGTCGGCGTCACAAACGACTGCGGGATCTCCGGCTGCCCCTGGTCCATCACATTGACGCTGCTGGCAATGCTGTCGCGCGAGTCCCGCAGAACCCCAAACACATTCTGGTGCGTCGGATAGTCGATCTCGTCGGCTGACAGATGGTCGCCAAATAGCCCGGGCGGTGTAATATCGCTTTCCTCGCCCAGCCGCGACGCTGTCCGCCGCGCCTGCACCGGCGTGCTGACCAGGGCAGATTTGAGGAACTTGTCGATGTCGGCATTGCTGGCCTGCGACGACGTGCGCGAATGCAGGTAGGCGGCGCTGGGCCGCGACAGCGTGCGCTTCAGCGGGTAGCCAGCCGGCTTTGGCATAAACGACTGGGAACTGCTCGGGTCCGACACAAGCACGCCGGGCTCCACCAGCCGCGGCCACAGTGCGGAATCAGCACCCTTGGACACCATGACAATGCGGCCGTCCGGACACCGGTAGATCACCGACATGCGCTTGCGGGCACTCGAGAACTCCAGCACATCCAGAACCTCGTAGTTGCCCAGCCGGTCGGTTGGGTCGGGCGCCGGAACGCCGCGATCGAAGCTGGCATCAAGCTCGCCGCCACCCACCAGGGCGTTGAAATCTCGCATCCGCTCCGACGCTACCACGCGCAGCTGCACCAGGGGCCCGGCGCGGTTGTTCATCACGTAACCAAGCTCGGCCGCCGCCGCCACCAGCGCCTTCTCGTCAGGTGATGTCGCCTGGTAACCGGTGATTCGGCCGGTCAGCGGATCGCGGTCTGGCTGCACCGTGTGACACAGCGCCATGCTCCGCAGGAACCACTCGGCGCGGCTGCGGAACACCTGCGTTGGCGGCGCGCTCTCCATGATCTCACGCGACGACGGCAGAAGCTGCAAGTCGGACACCGGCGCGTCGTCCTTGGCTCGCGTGTGTTGCCGCGGGTCGTCGTCCGAGGAGATAATCAGGTCCGGATCCGACTCTGGCGTCCCCTGGCTCTCGACATCTGCATCATCAGACGTATCGGTCTGGTGGTCCAGCAGCGTCTCCGTCTCAAGGACAGTCGCGGGGGTGGCACTCGAGTAGTTGAACGACAGCGGCGTGTTGGGCCGCGACAGCGAATCCTCGGCGGTGGGCGATCTTAATACAGAAGCCGACAGCCCGCGTGAATGCTGGCTCAGACTCGAGCTCTGCCCGCTGTTCAGCCGATTAGTCACCGCGAGCTGCTGGAGCGTGCGTGACATTGTCGGATGTCCAGGCAGACTCTGCTGCCGCCGATGGTGCTGTTGCTGGTGCAGTCTCTGCGTGCGCAGTACTGGCGACATCGACCGGTCCCCGTTTCTGGGTGAGCCGTCGTTGCTGTTATTTGGCTGGGGCGTGGCATTCTTCTTTCTGGTCGGTTGCAGGCGGTCGAGATCTATATGCAGATACGAAAACCCAGCAACCATGACAGCGCGCAGCTTCATGATGTTCTCTGTCAGCGTACCGGTCTTGTCGGAGAACACATAGCGCACCATGCCCAAGTCCTCGTTAATCGCTGTTGTGCGGGCCTCCGCATGCGTGTCGGTCTCGGCATGGTACATGTCGACGTCTTGCTGGATGAACCAGCACTGGAAAATCTTGACTGCCTCCAGGGTCACGTACAGCGAGATCGGAATCAGCGCATTCATCATGACAATGTACCCAAAGACCAGCGCCGTGGCCGGCATACGCATGTGGTTCAGGTACCAGTGCCCATGGCGCTTTTTGTTGTTCCAGTGGATGCCCAGCGCCGAGAACACAAAACACAGGGCCAGCAGAAGCAGAAACACCAGCACCACGATGCGGTTCGTGATCCGCTGCACCTGCGGCGCCTTGGTGCGGATATTCCGGGTCGCATTCAGCCGCAGCCGCGTCTGCTCGCCCGAATACACTACCTGGGCATACACATATGCGGTATTGCGCAGAACCGAGCCGCGCAGAAGCAGCTGGTTGGGCGTCAGCGCATAGCGCTCACCGTTGACCTCCATGAACCCTTCAAAGTTGTACAGCTCGGCCGACGGCGGCTCCACATAGGTGAAGGCATTGAAGGCCGCCAGCTGCTCGGCTGTCTGGATCTGCGAGTTGGTCGCCTCCAGCGCCTGCTTCTGCTTCAGCGTGGTCTCACCGTCCAGTGCTGCTGTCTCAACAAAGCACGTGCCGTCGAATCCCGTCGACGCAATCACCACGCAGTCAGCGGGAATCCACTCGTCCTTGACAATCATCAGCATGTCGCCAACTTGGACGTCCTCCCACTTTTTGCGCTTCCACCGGCAGCTCATGTTGTCGGGCAGGGGGTTCTCAGGCAGCTCGTCGTCACCGATGGCCGACTGCTCCTCAACCACGTCGTTGAAGGCTACTGTTGGACCGGTGCGCTTCGGCGGCGGCTGGACCGGCAATGCAGGCATGCTGAGGTCAGTGCCAGGCGTCATTGATATCCTCGACAGACCGCGGCGATGCGAAAACGGCGTGTGTATGGCGCTGCCCTCCAGGATGGCCTCTAGATCCTCGTCCCCGTCCTCGTCCTCGTTGTCCCTCCGGGTATTATGGTTGTTGGTCGTCTGGTTGCTGCGCCAGCTGCGAAGGCTGATGACTCCCTTGTTCAGGCGCGCTCTTAGTGTCTCCTCATTTCGCAGCTCCTCCTCGTCGTCCGAGTCCTCGAGCTCGCGCTGCTTCCGCCGCTTCTCTGCCAGCCGCGACACAACCGCTTCCTTCACCGTCGACCCTATCCGCAGAGTCGAGCCGGCAATGCGCTTTGCCCTATCCAGCGTCGACCGCCCCAGCTCATGGATGCTCTGCGAGCTGCGCATGCGGAAGCTGTGGATGCTGTGCGACCCGCGGTGCCGCAAATCCCGCAGCCGGAACGTCAGCCGCTGCTCCTTGTCATGTATTTTGACTTTCAGTACGCGCGTGCGCTGCGTGTTTTCTGCGTGATCCATGCGGTGTCGCCGCAGGTCATCGAACCCCTCATGTGCTATCGACAGGCTGACAAACACACACAGCGGTAATAGCGTGCTCCACCGGCCCGTAGTCGACCACCCGGGAACCTGCTGCAGCGCTGCGATAAACAGAAAATACACGTTGGCCACCTTGGAAAACTGAGCCGCCAGCTGGGCCGGCAGGAATGTCAGCACGTTGTAGCGCGCGGTCGAAATTGCGTTTTTCGGGTAGTCGTACGAAACCTCGTAGTGCACTCGCTTGGTCAGCGATGCGGGCACCGTAATGACCTCGTCCGGGTACCGCATGCGCTGGCGGAACGAATGCCCACCCATCCAGTCATCTGACACAGGGTCCAGAAAAAACCCTGGGGTGGGAATCGTAATCACCGAGTCAGCCGCCGCCTGCTGTTGCTGTAGAGCCTCGTTGTCGTCAACGTCCGTAGCCGCTGACACACCGCCCTCCATGCTGTGAACTGGCGACAGCATATCTCCCAGCTGCGAGTATCTGCGGGACTCCGACGAGCCTTGCGCTGCATCTCCAACCGACGCCCCGCGCGATGGAATCTTGCCCAGGTGCGAGATCTCCATCGACAGCCGCTTCAATCCTGCCAGAGCGCCGCTGCCAGATCCGTATTCGCGCGACCCGTGGCGCGACAGCCCTGTGGGGATTGACCCGTGGCTGTATCGTCGCGCCCGTCTTGCCCGCACCGCTGCCCGATCACGCACAGCCTCCACAAAGCCACGGGACGTCTGCTCAGCCACCTCCTCGTGCTGATGCTGCCGCTGGTATGCCCGCGGATCCACCATGCGCAGGACTCGTGCCGTCACGCTGCGCAGCCGCCCATAGTGAGGCACTTTGGTCATTTTCCCGCCCTTCGCCATCTCTGCTGCTGTTGCTGTTGCTGGTGTCTGCGGGAACCGTGTCGCCCCACCCGATGTTGGTGATGGCGGCATGCTCTGCGATCCGCCCAGGTTCTGGGTGCGGAGCCGTGTGTCTATCGGAGGCAGGTCAATCGGCCCGCGCATCGAGGTGCGTCGTGCTGCAGATGTGCTGTTCTGCGTGGCTCGCCGGCGCGGAAGCTCTCGCAGCTCCATCGAAGTGGGCCTGCTGCTGCCGCTGCCGCCAGGTAACCCCATGGTTGATTTTTGGTGTGCTTGGTTGCTTGCTAATGAGACAAATGCAATGCTAATAATACGAATATCAGGCGCAATAATAGAAGAAAATCTGGGGTGGGGGTGAGAAGAAAAAAAGCACAGCTGATTGATGGCAAGTGTGGTGGCGGAGAAGAGGGGGGAATTCTTTGGGCCGCGCGCTTTGTCCCTCGTCGCATTTTTTCTCTTTGGTCAGTCAGGCTTTTTTTATATTACTGACCACTGGCACTGCCGGCCGGTAGAGTGGAGTAAAAAATCTCGTTTTTGTCGAGGACCACACACTATTCCGCCCATCTCCTCGGTGTGACAGGCAGTTGCAGGAACAGGATTAAAATCCCTCTCCGCCAATTCCTATTTGCGGAAGGCACAACAGACAACGGTGATAAGGTGGTTTTTGCTTTAATATCTCTACCAAGCCGGCGCCCAGACCTCGCCCATGCATATATTGCGCCTGCCCGATGCTCGCGATCGGCCAATATTTGCTTCCGCCCCATGATCTGTGATGCTCCCCGACATACCCAGTCAACAGCGACCACCAGAAGATCTGGGAGGTGCGAGTGCATCACCGAGAAACTGCCCGCCCCTTCCACACAGAGCAGTGCCGCCAGATCTTGCCTGGGCCGAGGCCGTCAACCCTCTCCCGCAGCTTCTTGGGGAGGCTTCATGCATTCGCACCATCGGAGTTTTAGCACCTTGCGCGTACTGTCTGAACGGCAAGGGGGTGCGCGGAGACATGAGCTAGTTGATACATGCCAAGGCTGGGCGTGTGACCGCCACGCTCCCCTCCCCCAATACTCGCACTGTTTACTCGGCAAATCTCATTGTCGGTATACACTGCTGAATGGACATGATGGGCCAGTATTTAAAGTACGCAGTGCATCCGGGCACAAACAGCAGCACTCAGCCCCTCGCCGAGATGTCACAAACAGCATGTGCCATGTGTATTTGCCGGGTGATGATGGCATGCATGGGACAGTCGTACACACAGCCCAGTTGCGCCCAATCCACCCCTAAAATAAACGCGCCCCGTCACGCGCCCACCTCCCCTCCAGCTACATCATCCATACGCCAGCCCGAACAATACGAAATCAACCTGTTGAAACCTGAGAAATCTAATCAATTGCTCGCCTATGCTGACGCCTCCTCGACAGAGTCCTGGATTGTCCTGGTTGCCACTCCGCCAAGCTCCTCCTTCAGCCCGTTGCCCGGGTAGAAAGCCCTGACCGCAACCGGCTCTGGGCGGGTCTTTGAAATCACATAATACACCGTGCCAATGGTGCCGATGACGCCCAGCCACATCTTGGTCACGCGCTTCCACCCTGGCGACGCATACCGCGTCGGCGCCCACATGTTGAAGATCTCGTCCTGCTCTAGAATCGGCTCGCCAAAGTTGCGCCGCATCTGCCGGTCCCACCACCCGCGCTGGGGCCGGTCCTCCGCGAACCGCTGTGGCAGATTCGGGTAATCGCCGATTTGAGGCTCAGGGTCAACATACAGCTTAGCCTTGTACTGCGACTGGAAGCGCACGCCCATCAGGGCCTGGCGCGCCGGCTGTACGGTACGAATAAGTGCGCGGTTCATTTGTCGAAATATAGAGGGTTAGAAATGATGTGTAGAGAAGAATCAGCTGCCGAAAATTAAAAGAGGACTGTCTGAATTCCACCACCCGCCAGAAAACAATCTCTAGAGATCATAGATAGCGCTGCCAATTCGAGAATCTCGCCTGCAGAGACCCCGGATTACTGATCAGCAGAATCAGCGACAGCAATCAAGCCCAGCCACGTGCTTTGAAGGCAAGTGTGGTGTGACGTCTGGGGTTTGCAGCTGAGGCTGCTGCTTTTTTTCCGGGTTGGTCTGTACTACCACCACCTCAGCATTTCTCTACTTCCACCATCATACACAATGCGGCGCGGAGTAGGAGTCGGCGGGCTCCGGCGAATGGAAGCCGAGCGCGCAGCACTCTCCAGCAAAGGCACAGAGCTCGCCCAGCGGGAGATTTCAAAGCTTCAGGAGCAAATCACGGTAATGCGCAACAACCTCGAGGAATTCGTGCGCGACCACCAGAAGGACATCAGGTCGAACCCCGTGTTCCGCGTGCAAGTCCAGCGTATGTGCCAGGTAATAGGAATCGACCCTCTGGCCTCGCGCAAGGGCTACCTGGCCGAGCTCCTGGGTGTTGGCGACTTTTACTGCGAGCTTGGCATCCAGATTATTGACGTGTGTGTGGCCACACGGGCCCTCAATGGTGGCCTGATTGAGGTCGAGGAGCTGCGACGGCGACTCGAGAAGCGGAGGATACGTGGCAGCGAGCCGGTCATCGAAGAAGACATCAAGCGTGCAATCAAGCAGCTAGCGCCGCTGCATGGCGGGTACCGGATTGTGAGCTTTGGTGACAGGAAGATGGTGAAGAGCGTTGGACGGGAGCTGAACTTGGATCAGACCACTGTGCTTGGTCTGGCCGTGCGTGGCCACTTCACACTGCAGGATGTGCAGAGCGGGTTGGGGTGGGACACAGACAGGATACAGACATGCGTGGACGATATGCTTCGGACAGGCATTGTGTGGGTCGATGAGGGCACCAAGGAGACCGAATACTGGGTTCCTGCGTTTAGTATAAAGAGCATGTAATATGTGAACAACAATTCCTTTTATTTTTTTCGCAGTGGTTCAACCACTAGACGTACATAGCATTAAGATGGAGGACAGGGCTCGGGAAGGAAGAGAAAGTATGCGATGCTCTACAGCGCTAAATTCTCTGCTAACCCGGAAAAGATGTCCAAATGTTCCACGAGGTCCGTAGCAAAGGAGAGGACGTTAGGGCATGTGCAGACAAAGACGCATCACGCATTCATGCCTTAGACCCAGTCACAGACGATGCTGTCGCCGTTGGCCTTGCACTTGGTCTCACCGGGGCAGCTAGTGACGGTGTCCCAGACACCCCAGACGCAGGTCTGGAAGCCAGAGCCATCAGCCGCGCACCGCATAGCACCGTGCGTGCAGGCACCGCCGGCAGGCTGGGTGGGGATGGGAGCAGCAGTGGTAGGGCCAGGACCAGGGGCAGCAGTGGTGGGCGGGACAGGGGTGGCAGTCGGGGCAGGTCTAACCGAGGACGTCACAGCCGGGGCGCTGGAGGTCGGGACAGGGGCCGGGGCCGACGGGGTGTGGCCGACCGGGGGAGCGACCGAGGTGTACGACGGAGCAGCCGAGGTGTACGACGGGGCAGCCGACGACGACGGAACCGGAGCGGGGCCAGTAGAGCCGTTACCAGTAACGGTGATCTGCTTGGCGTTCTTGTAGTGCTCAAGACCGGTGTCGTAGTTGCCGTTGAACTCGGGGATGGTCGGGTAGCCGTTGTGGTTGGCAATGGTGAGCTCCTTGCCAGTGAACGACTTGGACGAGCCCTTGATGGCGACATCAGCACAGTTGCTGTAGAACTCGCGGTTGCCGATGGCGTTGACCCAGGTCCACTGGAACACAGCCTTGTCGGAGCTCGGCAGATCGGTGGGCAGGTTGAACGTGTAGCTCGTCACCTGAGGAGTGTTGCTCGACGAGGGGCCGTTGAAGAAGCAGTACTTGAGCTCCTGGTGGACAACAACGAATGTCTTGCCGCCGTCGTACGACAGAGAGAACTCGCAGTGACCGCCACCGTGGGCAGCCGCGCCAGTCGGGTCAAACTTGACAGTGACCGACTGACCGGCAGTCCATGTCTCAACCGGGGTGTCGTACGGGGTCGTGTACTTGCACAGCGGCTGGCTGGCGCCCAGGGGAGCGTTCAGGTTGTAGTCGACCGACTGGCCCGCCGGGGGAGCAGGGCAGTTCTCGCCGTGCGGGGTCCACCGGGTGCACGGCTTAACCAGGGCCATGTGAGCGGTGGCCGTGGCAACAAGAGCAGCGATAGTAGAGATCTTGAAGAACATTATGTAATGTGATGTGGGGGACAGATGCGTAAGAAAGGTGGTTGTTTTGTATAGCTAGCTGTTTTTCAGGAGGATGAAACGTAGTGAACTGAATACGACCGGCGTAAACGTAGACACAAGCTGAGGGTATACGGGATGCGAAAAGGGGGTGGTAAAAAGAATGAACGAGGTTGTTAAAGAAAAAATCCATTCCGCCAGAAGGACCGGTTCGTGCTCTATTTAAGCTGCTCGCCTGCCTCCATCTCTGCCTTTTGCACATCCCCCGGCCAGGGCACATACTGGCCGCCATCTCTCTGCCAGTGAGGCATGAGCTATTTAGCAGCTGCAGCGGCCTGCCGTTTAGGATCTCGAACTGACATCGAAAGGGAAAACCTCGTGGCCAATGGGCCCCAACACACTCCAAAAAGCGCTCAAACATCGCATTCCTGTGTTGCGCTTTTTCGGCGTCAGGAATAGAAAGCGTCCTTGGAGGATGGCTGGGAGTGTGGAAAACGATGCATGCAAATCCCTGTTGCCGCCATTTGGAAGGCGATGTCATCTACCAGAAGACGGACTTGCATTTCCCAGCAAGCCAGACTGGCGCCGCTGCCAATTGCTGCTGTGCCTTTGTCAGCCTGCGCAGCGGTCTGCGGCGACCCACCCGCAGCTGGCCCACACAAAAATCGCTCAAATGCACCGCTGCAACCTTGGCAGCGGGCGCAAGAGATGTCAACCAGTGAGAGGGAAAGTGGTCCAAAAATAGGACGCTAGGGACGATGTGTTTGCTCCGCTCCCCGGCCTTATTGCAGATCCTCCTCTCATTTCGTCCTGGCACAAAGACACACCCTAGCCCCTCGATCGCTTCTCGCACGCTTGCCGGCTAACCCCCTGCTTCAAGAAAATCAAGACGCTGCCCGACGCACTGCGCAGTGGCGGTGGCCGCATTCTTGCCGGGTGTATGCTGTGCTTGCTAGCTCCTGTTGCAGTGCATCTGGGCCATGGTCAGCTTCTTGCGGGCTATGTGGCCACTGACATGTCGACTGACTCGGCTTTCGTGGAGACCCTTGCCTGGCCTGGTTTGCTGCTTGTTTATCACGCAAATGAGCGACTTCTGCATCGGTCTGCCGCCCACGCGGTCCCGCCAATATCCAAACAAATGGGTCCTTCTGGCCACCAATCTCGTCTCACCTATTGCTGTGGATTTTCTACTTTTTGGCAACCTCGCGACGTCTTTTGTGCGTCCACGGGGTGGATTAGGAGCCAATCCCAAACAAGCCCCTCAAAAACACTGCTTCACGACTCCTTTAACGAGCCCAGTCGGTTGATTCCCTTTTCTGCCAATGTAAACAACTCAGATACTGCTCCTCACAAACGACATCGCGCTTGTTATCGGAGTTATGCACAGGATATGTTGGGGATACGATATGTGAGAAGGCACGGCCCCTGCTCTTTGCACGCTGGTCCACATGGCGGTTTCATTATCTGGCATTCAGCCCACCCTGCCATGCGAACGCCTTTGCTATGTTCTGAAGAGAAAAGGGGCATTGCCGAATTCTGATCTGCCTCGGGCCCCGCAAAAGTACCCGCACTGGCCTCCGTGTTGCTGTTCTCTTGTTTGTAGTTTCATGGCAGCATACGAGCTCATTCCGACTCTACGTATTTGGGAATCGCATGGTAGCCCGACCCTCTTTTAACGCAAACAGACCCGAAAAGCGCACATCCTGCTTTTTCTGCAGCTCAGGCAAACCCATCTTCCACAATAGGCCACCTCCGCTAGCCGAAGCGCTATCGCTATGCCTGTGCTCGGGCAATATCAACACTGTTGATGTTTCTTTTATGGCTGCAGTTCAGTAAGCGAGCAGAATTGCGGGCTGGACACATGGCCATTTGAGCATACGTTATTGTCGTCAGTTCCTAGTAATATATACCGGCTGGGTTCAGCATTGGGCGAACTCCTGATTGATTACCGGCTGCTGGATCAGCTCATGCTTATGCACCACACATGCGCTACACGCTTGTGCATGAGCATGGTGTTGTCTCCTTTTGGTCAACTCAGTGCACTGCCCTCCTTCCCTTTCGGCCAATTTACATTTGTTTTTTGTGCACTCAATGCTTGCATTTATTGGCGGCTAGGCTTTCGACGTTGCCGATTCTATTGCCCGGCAACTGGGGCAGGTTTTCTGGCGCCTGTATGTGTGAAGTATGAGCTCACACCGTTAATATAGTTACTTCAGGAGCGGTGTTGTGCATATACGCCTTGTTTCCTCCTCCTCAAAGTCACTTTATCTACTTTTGTTACCTTCTTAGGTTCCATGTATCGATGGCAATTATGGCGCAAATAGGGTCATTGGAATGCCTCGTGCTTCGCTTCCTCATGTATTTGGGACCAAGGGTATTTTGTTTCGCCTGTCTCATGCCCGCATCGGTGCTCGTGCTTCTACTTTCGCCATTTGGATTGAAGAGATACAATGTGTTTGTCGCCACCAGATTAAGCAGATTAGCGTATATCACTATTGGCACGTTTTACATGCTATTCATCCAATGGGATTCAGGAAATACTTGGGGGCTGGTCAAGTGCACTCTCATGGGTTTGGTTGTATTCGCGAGAAATACCAGCATTAGGGTTGACATGTGGAAAGGGAGGTCAACCAAATTGCCGCTTTTTGCTAATAGGTTTCTCAATATATATGGCGCCGAGCTGAAAAGATACACTAATAGCCACCTACTTGCAATGTGGCAGGTCCATCACACTATGTCTGCCATTATGCATCCTATGAGAGGGTCAGTTATACTCACTGCTTCCTACGATATGTATCTACGGAGCACTAGCAAGAAAAGTCTATTTAGCGGCATATTTCATGTTGTAGGTCTAGAGCACACGGTGGGTGGCGTAGGGCATGAGAAAAAACGAACAAGAAATGAGTAGCGAAAAAACCTTATATGCGAATATGCGTGTAATTTTAGTTTATAGTCAGAACAAATATTCGAACAATAATGTATCGGTCCAAGAATATGCTAGCAGCATAAGCAAAGTATCAATAGAAAGCAACAAAGTCAAGTATTATATTGATGTAAAGAAAGCGGAAGAGAAGAAGGAAAGAGGAGGCGAGCACAAAGGTTTTATACCGTTGCTCAGGTGGCAGAGCCAAAAAGAAAAAAAGACAACAGGATGAAAGACTATGTAGTTCACAGTAATCGGATCTTGAGATTCTAATATTTCAGCTGACACCATTCCCATGCACCCTATCGCTGTCATTAATCTATCTGTTAACCTGGGGAATGAGTGGTTACAGAATATATGGAAAATAATGACTTTTCAAAAATTGACTGAGGGGAAGAAGGAAGGCTGGTCGTCTATCTGGGCCTTTGTACGTATGCGTTTCAGTCTTGTCTATGGTGGCGCAGGGGGACTCCGGACCCCGAATGTCAACACTATCGTTTCCAATTCGGCTGGTAGTTCAATAAAGCCACTAGCACGTGGGAGCCTTTGACAGAATATATCGGCTCGACCTGGAAGAGTCCGTACAAAGCAAATAGACGATATAGAGTGAAAAGTAAATTCGTTTGGTGGATATAAGGACGGCGAATATAAGCAACTTTGCCGTAATATCGGTCGAGGTTCATGCAAGGCATCTTGAAATAGTGTTGCCAGCAGCAATATTCAGAATCAATGGTGGGAATGCGCCAGACATCTTCATAAGCCATGCATCACTCAGGTTTGCGGGCAGCATTGACTTGCCACCAAGAAGGGAAGACAGTGTAGCCAGCTGATTAGCATTCAGGTAGAGGGGCCAGAGGGAGCAGGGTGTCGGTGTTAGCTTTGATTGTGGGTCAGTTCTTATTGACACACTGCATTGTAGCAGGTGAAGTCCAGACAATACAAGCAAAGACAGGTGAGACGAGAGTGGTAAGGAGAAGGAGGGTCTTGGTGAACAGCGTGATGGAGAGAGCGTCCTTAACTAGATAAGAAATATCTAGTTGTTATTGAGAAATTCTTGTTTGTGGTGTATATCAGTGTGCAAGTATGTTCGGATACAGCAAGTAACGGCTTTTGTAGCTTTTTATAACTGCTGGATTGGGATATGTGAAATACGAGAGCAGCCAGCTCAGTGCATCTTCACAGAATACGACCGAGTATCTGGCCGGTATAACGGGGTCGGGCATACGTTAGTGATTGCTGTCGCCGATCAATACCGTCGTATGTCTGCGTCTTTGTCTGCAAAGCGGAAGCAGGTTGCCACGAGATAAATATAGAAGTTCTATCGCAGCACATGGCAACCGCAATAATAATATGCTACCTTTCTAGTAATGTGTTTGGGTTTGAGCAATTTAGGTACCCTCCTTTGCTGCGTTGATGCCAGTCAAGGAAGCCCTGTCCCCCGATGCGAGCAAATTCGATGGCCGACAAGCGATCTGTTGTGAGAGATGTGTCATAAGATGCTTAAGGCAGTTGGAAGATGTGAGTACCAAGAAAATTCACTCGCTGGCACAGGCTTCAATACTAGCTAGCAAAAAGGTTATGATATCCAATTTGAAAATTTGCTCAAACAAACCTACAAAGAGTGGGCTTAATAGTAGAGCGGAATTATGGTAGAATCGGCCCTGGGCAACCGGTGCTCTGTGCAAATGTGCCAGGCTAAAATTAAGTGGAGGTGGCCAGGCAGGCATTGATGATGTCACCAGCAATAACGTCCAGGAGCGAGGGCGGAATAGCGCCAGGCAGCTGATGAAGCCACGCGTCGGTGGGGTTGGAGGGCAGAGTCGACTGGCCCGACAGCAGGGATGACAGGGAGGCCAGCTGCTCGGGGGTCAGGAGCAGAGGAGCCGAAGGGATGAGCGGGTCAGCCTTTGCCTTGATTTCAGCCCAGTGCTGCTTGGCACAGGCGAGGGTAGCGGGTGAGGTCCAGTCGATATCAGCGAGGGCAGCCGAGGCAAGGGCAGCGATGGAAACAAAGATCTTAGTGAACTGCATGGTGGAGGTTATTCTTGGGTAGACAGCGAAGAGTAGCTTGGGTGTGTGTTTATGACAATTTGGAATTGGGGAGTGGAGGACTGGTCTTATATACCTGCTAGCCCACCAAGTCCAGAGCAAGGCAATAGCAGCCATGGTCCATTCACCCTATGGCTCGGGGACGCACCGCTTACAAATTTGCAACACAGCTGCAAGATGGCACAGTGCACAAAGAATTGTGCAAATATCTGCTATCCTAAAGAGAATTGCACAGTTGGCTGATGCTTAGGACAGATTTACCATATACAAAGGATGAGGGCAACCTGTCTTGGGAAACTCCAATATAGATCCACCAGTGCATGCAAAAAGATTGGATAAAACTTGAATTGGACAAGCTTCATGTCTATTCACGCTCACTCGCATCGACTTTTTGGCACAGAGCGGATTGCAAATAAGTTATACAAAGTCCAATACTTCTCACCAGCACATTGGTGACTTGGCCCTACGGATGGAGACCACCACAACAGACAGGCATTCCCCGAATGCCGCTGCGCGCGAACTGGATTCATTGCAACTTGCATTCAGGTATATAGGTTGCGTTGTCCAGCTGCTCCACACTTGGCCAGGACTGTCCTCGTGTCATTCCGGTCTGTCCCTTATATGCAGCTTCACGAGATATGGTCGTTGGACAAAGACCAGACGAGTAGAATTTCCCGCAGAGACCAATTTGCCTTTATGCACCGAAAAATCCATATAGAAAACTGCTTGCGTGGTCGCTGCGCCTACCGCTTTCAGTACTCCAGGCATGTAAATTAGCCTATAGTAAGTACCTGCCCACGGCTCAAGTCATCAGCACAGCATGCCTGAGCTGCTGGAGTTAGCTCCATGCTCCGGGTCACCAATATAACGCGTTATTTTAGGGGAAACAGATGCTCTGAGCTTTTGAAATTAAAACCATATAGTGTAACTTCATCCGGCACCAAGCTTGTGCCGAATTCGAATGTACTGTCAGAGAAAAGGAAGCAAATAGCAGAGGTACTCAGCCCAGGAACAGTGTGCCATTAATTTCCACTCTTGTACGAGCGTCAATGCAGGTTGTAGTAAAAGTGAATAATAGCAGGTCGCTGATATTATTTAGGACATTGACCCAAGGCTTGCAAGGACGACCCAGTCCAAGAGGTAGGCTTCAGACAGCAAGCTGCGAACCGTGGCCGGCTTGATGTTGTTGAGGATATAGCCACTTTTGCAAGCAGTACAAAGCAGTTGCTTTATTGGCCACTGTCCGCTGCTTGATACAGCGTGTCCCTTTGGATTGTCACACGAAATGCACCGACATGAGAAATACATAGCAATGGTAAAGGGTGTGCGAGTTTGTAGGATTATCTGCAGCCAAAAGGATTCCCTACATCGGCAAGCAGGAGGTGGAGTATTCAGAGTCCGAAGAAGGCAGGAATTCCCGCACACGCTTTTCTTTGCAGGTATACGCAAACGGAATACCCTGGGAAATGCGGATTGGGGTTAGGAGATGAGAGGAAATATGCATTTCGCAGTTCATGGGAGATAGCATAGCGAACTACACTCGCTTTCGCATTGAGTAATATCATGTCTGGCAATGTACACACAGCCATTAAATAAATCGACATGCATGATCTGAGCTGGGTAACGGTCGATAAGCACTTGTTTTGAACAGGACTATTATTCGAATTGCACAATGTGTGGGGCAGCTTAGGCATTAGCCAGACACTCCTATCTAGTAGACCTTCTTGAACAGAGCTTTATCACACATGAAGGCATGTGGCTAGAGGTTAGCGGCATGGCTATCTAGTGGCCGCACTTGGGAGGAGCCGTCGAGGTAGGGGTGGGCGCGTTGGTAGTGGGAGCAGGCGCCGTGGTGGTGGTACCAGGAGCCTTGGTGGTAGGAGCAGGTGCCGAGGTGGTAGAGGCAGGGGGCACATAGGTAGCCAGGCAGTTGGTGATGATGGTACCGCTGACAAGGTTCAGAACGCTGGGCGGGATGGCGTTGGGCAGCTCCAGGAGCCACGCGTCGGTGGGGTTGGAGGGCATGGTTGACTGGCCCGAAAGAAGCGACGACAGCTTAGCACGCTGCTCGGGAGTCAGAAGCAGACCAGCCGAAGGAAGCAGGGGGTCAGCCTTTGCCTTGATCTCAGCCCAGTGCTGCTTGGCACAGGCGAGAGTAGCGGGTGAGGTCCAGTCGATGGCACCGAAGGCCGAAGCAACGAGAGCGGTAACAGCGATAAGGCTCTTGAACTGCATTGTGGATTTGTTGTTCGAGGGGTGGGTACTAGAGGGAATTAGGAGAAAGATGTGGGTAGAAAAGTATACAGGTTCTGAAATTGACTAGGCCGTTGGTGGTGGGCCGGCAATATCGGTATTTATATGCCTCCCGTATGGAATGACGGTGCATCTGGAAAGGCAAGGATCATGCAAACAAATGTGTATTCCACGGCTCCACCGGCGATTCTGTTGTCGATTGTTCTGCTCATCGCTGCCTGGAGATGACTCGATCGAGAGGCAATCCGGTTTGCGAAGCTGGTCCACTCCGTTCACATGGGATTGCTTGGCCAACCACATAAAACGAGATATTTTTGTGGATAATTTAGAACGAAAGACAAGCGGAGGAAGCAGTGGCCATACACTGCTGGCACGGACTGGTGCATTTCTATGAAAAAGCCTGTACTATGCAGGTTTTCGTTCGCACACATATTCACACCCATTCGCATAGTGCGATTTGAAACTGCCGGTGCGAGGTTGGTGGGAAATGCTCAGCATCCAAATGCTGTGCCATTTTTGGTTGCTGCTCAGGGATGTGACATGGCCATCCTTGGCTAGGTGATGGTAATTGGTGAATGAATACTGACAGCCCCGGCATACCAAAGTCAGAAAAAGGACGCGGGATCCGCACTATCCAAGCAATCGTACAATGCGAAAGGATTCTTGGCTGCCAAAATACATTGCTGGCCAGCTGTCTCAGAAAGAACCTGGCAGGCCAGAGACCGCTTTGTGCGCGTGTCGTCCACTGGGCTTGCACCACTGCGGAAGTATGCATATTCACAAGCTGAAATGGCAAGGGTACACAAGACATCGATTTCCAAGAGGATTGCCAGTAGAAAACCGGTTGTAGCCCAATAAGCAAAGTGGTGGATCCATTCAAGCTCAAGACCAAGCCGAAACGGATTCAGCGCTATACGGCATATAGCACATAAAGGGGGAGCCCCTTCTAGTCCATCCCGATGGCGTAGGCGCCATGCCACACAAATTCCGCACGGGCAATATCCCAACGCAGTGTCATCTTTCCACTCAACAATACGCAGGTGCATGTGCCAGGCGCGTATCCCAAACTGGCATTCCTTGCCCCTACTCTGGCCATCTGCACACTATTCTCTGCAGAGAATTCCAGCGCAAGCAACAGCATATCTCGATTTTGTCTGCAGGCCAGTCCTCAACGAACGTGAAATCAACTCGATAGCCATGCCCTGTCCCTGAGTCCGTAGCCAAGCACTGCATTTCCTCTGGTATCAAGTAGGCAGAGTCTGCTTGTATGAAACGACGGGTCAGGTGGGCATTTGAGACTTCTAAAAATGGGCATGCAGAGGCAATCAGCAGCGAATGCTCGTTGCACACTGCAGCTGAGCTGGCCTTCACATAAGAGCATTTGCCCATGGAGTAAAATTTATATTTTCGTCTAGACCAGCTGACAGCGCTTAATAGGAGTTGGAGGAACTGAGGTGTATAGAGGCACTGCGACCGGCGCTGTGCTATAGAGCGGAGTGGCAACCGGTGCCACAGAACTTGCAGTCTGATGTCCACCATCAACAAGGGCTACGGGGTGTAGCACACTTGGCACAGATGGGACAGGGGGGGTAGTAGGCATGGCAGCAGGTGCGATTGGGGCGGGTGCAGCAACAGGGACAGCAGCAGGGGCAGGTCTTGCACTAGGTGCCCCAGCAGGGGGGCTGGCCACAACAGGCACTCCATGATACCCGGCCGGCGGGTTCGGGTTGGCAGCAGCAGCAGAAGCCGAAACAGCATACGCCCCACTAATGCCCGGTCCAACCGTAACATTCGGCGCATTGTTGTAAAGCTCCAGCCCAGTCTCGTAGTTGCCATTGAACTCTGGAATGGTCGGGAACCCGGGGTAGTTGGCGATGGTCATTTGCTTTGCAGTGTATGCGTTTGATGAGCCTCCCTTGATCGCGATGTCGGCACAGTTGTGATACAGTTCGCGGTTGCCCGATGCGTTGACCCAGCTCCATGAGAACACCACACGATCAGAGCTTGGCAGATTGCTGGGCAGGGTGAACGTATAGCTAAGGACGCTTGCATCGTTGACCTGGCCTGTGGGTTTTGAGCCGACAAAGCAGTAACGCAGCTCCTGGTGGATAACAGCAAAGGTCTTGCCGTTATCGTACGAGACAGAGAACTCGCAGTGACCTCCAGAGTGGACCGCGGCGTGAGGGCGGAAATGGACCGTGACGGGCTGGCCAGCAGTCCACGTCGCAACTGGCGTGTCATAGGGGGTTGTGTTCTTGCATAGCGGTTGCGAGCTGTCTGGAGAGCCGATCGGTGCGTTAATGTTGTAGTCGAGTGACTGTCCGGCAGGAACCGGCGGGCAGTGATCGCAGAATGGCGTGTACCGAACGCATGGGCTGATCATTGATGCATGTGCGGCCACAAATCCTGTGAAGCACAGAATAGATGCGGCAAGCGAGGCAACCGGCCGGTACATCTTGTAGTGTCTTGTAATCGTTCGTCAGGCAAGGGCGGCAAAGTTGGAGCTGGTGCACGATCCAGTCGTGGTGTTAAGCAAGGGCAGAGATACAGGCAAGCCGTCAGCGAATGAGCAAGGAGTTGATTGAAGCTGGATACGCGTCTTGGCAATAATCCATGTGGTGCTTTTATATCTGCCACAAGGTGCAGCCCGCTACAGCCTGGTCTATCTATAGTACCGGTGCAGTACCCGCCACACAATCGGTGGGCTGGCCTGAATTGCAGTTTTCGGGCAGTAGGGCACATTATAAGCAATAAAGGCCGTCAGGTTTCATTGTGTCCTGCGCCGAAACCAAATGAATGCCGATTGTCCTTTCCGAAATGGCAGTCAAGACAGCTTGTGTGCTGCTGCTACTGGCAATGGAAGCATAATGCTATCCGCTATCCGCGGAAACAGTCCTGTGCAAAGCCAAGGCTGCCGAAGGAAAATGGCTTCTGACATCATCGCATAATATGCAAGAAGGGAATGTGTATATTTGGAAAAAATACCACAGTTGGAAATAAAATGCTGCAGCCACGGTTCGCAACGTTTTACTACTATTTCCTGTTTCATTGTGCTGGTTATTTTAAACTCCCCAACCACCGACGCACATGGGAAAAGCCAAGGAGCCGAAAAGTGGTGTGCTGCCACAGCGCGAGACGTACGAGCGGATGAACTTTCTCTACCAGTCGGCCCAGTTCTACGCACAGCTCAGCCAAAATTCCAACCCGGAGACCTCGCTTCTGCCTCTGGCCCGGTTCTACAGCAAGGAAATGCGCTCGATTGCCCGGAAGAGCGTGTCGCGTCTGAGCCCGCATTTGAAACGCGGGATCTGCAAGGTGTGCAGCACTCCGCTGCTTCCGGGAATCTCATGCACGAAGCGGGCCAGCCGTGGTGCCAGGAGACCGCGGGTGACCACCACATGCACATACTGCGGTACGCACAAGTCACTGCCGAGCAATCCAGACTATGTGCTGTTTGTCGACAGACCAGAGCACAAGACAATACATTAGCAAGATGCTTGGCTCCACTCAAGGTGCACATTGGCGATTGACAGCCAAAGGAACATTAGTTAGTAGGTGACACTTTATGAGAATGGAAGCACCCTTGCACAAGGCAGACGCAACAAGCTAGATGAGTGGTAAAGGGGGAATGCGATACTTTAGGATATGCTGGGCACAAACTACAGCACACCGGGAACTAGTAGTTCAGGAGCTTGACAGCCTTGCCTATCATATAGTCGCGACCTTTTTTAGATCGGGTGGCAAGATCACCAAAGCGCAGCCCCCAGGCTTCAGTGACACCACGCTTTTTCCCGAGCGGTACGACGATATTGTTCCGCGTGTAAAAGTAAGGCAATAAGTGCGCATGCGTCAGTGCTTCGTGGCCAGCCTGCACAGAAAGCCTGACGCGGCTGTCGAATCCGTTGTCCATCATGAGGCGAATGTTAATGACAGCGAGTTTCGCCTGCGCACATGCCTTGGCCACATATTTCTCAGAGTCCGGCAGCGTGTTGCAGTCGCCGATGGCAAAGATGTGCGGGTACAGGTCATCGTCCAGCTGTAGCGTGGGGCGTACGTGAATCCGGTTGCGTACGGCGTCTACCAGCGGGCGCTCCCAGTTTGAAGGCGCTAGTGTCGACATATAGCACGTTTCAGGCCGCCCGCCAGTAGTCCAGATAGCCAGATCGCACTCAATGGTCTTGCCACTCTTTGTAGTAAATACCTGCAGGGCATCAGGCGTCACGAAGTTTCTTGGCGAGTTAGGCGAAGGCATCACGGTCTCGCCCAACATCAGACGCACGCCCATGCGCGTGAGCTTTTTCTCGGCAGACGACGCAAAGCTGTCAGCAAGATCCCCGTTCAGCAAATGCTTGCGGTTATGGCCGATTGTCAATGTCTTGTCTGGATAGTGGTCGGCAATCTCTCCACACAGCCCAACACCAACAGCACCGCCGCCAACCACCAGGATTCGCTTTGCGCGCTGGATCGATGCTCTCATTGATGCAAACAGCTCCTGCGCCTCATGGTAGTGTGTCGACTGTACCACAGGCAGCGAATGGTACTGCGAACCCGTTGACAAAATCAGGTAGTCAAAGAAGATCCGCTGTCCGCTTTCCAGGTCGATGAACCGGCCGTGGGCCTGTGCGAGCGTGCCTTGGATAAACGTGTGGCTGGCATTGGGGATGCCAGCGGTTGAGAACATGCGGTCGTATGGAATGCACATGCGCTGTGCATAAGATGGATCAACCATACCACGGATGGCTCCTGTGATGTGGAAGTAGTGTGCGCGCCGCTCTACCAGGGTAACCCGCAGGTTCGGATAGTCGCTCTGTACTAGGTTAAGCAGTGTACGGATAGCCTTGACGCCGGCCCATGATCCGCCAACCACAACAACGTTAATCTCGCGCGCGGACATGTGTATCTGAAGCTACTACTAATGTCGCTAGGAGGGAAGCGCGTGAGGAGAGGTGGCAAATATGTGCGTAGGAGGTATAGGTAGAGGAAGCCTATTTCTATATATCCAGCTAGGATTACAGTGGTCGGAAGAGGGTATGTAGCAGATAATGTAAGAGGGAAAGCGGCAGGAGGGAGAACAGAATGCGAAGAGAGGTAGTCGGTTCTGATAAGGAGCCATGGATATATTTATAAGACTGATGTGGGAAGAGGATCAGACGACGCATCTCCAGCAAGCTGCATAATGGCCCGAAGGCGCAGTGTCGCCTGGAAAAAGCAGGTATACTGTAAAATAGGAAAAATGCCGGGTCCTTCTGCTTTTGGCAGAGCATTCAGTAGGCAATCCTGGCATGCAAAGGTCCAAAGTAATCATAATGAATGACAAGATGCGACACGAGATAAACGAAGACGATCATCGTCCCAAAAAGATAAGCTGAGTGAACTGTATGTAATATGCGTTGGTTTGAAATGCTGACTGAAGGGGTTGAGCTGGTGATTCAGTTTTGCGTCTAGTCTCGGAGGCATCGCACTCCCAATAGAGGCAATGGCGCTGGCAATAATTGTCCTCCACTTTTCTTGTCAGGACGGTGTCTGAAAGCGTTGCTAGGCGGCGTTTGTGGCCGAGTAGATCCTAGTAAATTTACCTCTGTAGTTTCTATTCGTGCAGACGTTGCCATCATCCTGGCACTGCGTAGTAAAGCAATAGGAAAAGCCTTGCTGTGAGCGCCGTATGGATCTCCATCGAAACCGACTTTCCTTTGCATAGGCGTTCTTTGTAGCATTTGTACGATCACCCATCCTGCAACTGCCCGCAATCTCGGCTCTCACGAACTATCTTGTACCCCACTCTGGCAATGCACTATTTTTACCGCCGTTGAATTGCACCTCTGAACAAGTGATTGGAGCAATGGGGTGGATCTGAGCCTGCATTGCTGCGGCTGTCATCCATTAATACAAATATCACTTCTCTGAAAACACTAACAGCGTAAGCAGTCTATATCAGTCGCTTTTATGGTCTCAGGTGTATAGCTTAGGTATCCCTACCACCTCCGCACGTTTGACTCCAAGCTTATCTGTGAACATATTTAGTAACTATTGGCATTTCAAATAGCAATGACTTCCATTGTGGACAGCAATACATAGTGAGGATACAGCTGCATGAGTAGGAGAAGCAGTTTGGCAAAAGCAAAACTACGACAGGTGCGCTCTATAATTGCTTGCTGATCTGTAAATGGCTGTAGGTGAAGACCGGGTCAGCCAAGGTTTGCAAATCACATTCACGCCTAAATTCCAAATCCAACCACACTTGCCGTTCTGTGATGGAAGCATACGCTTCGCCAACAAAAATCCGCACTTTGCCGGTCTTTTGTAGTCTATAAACAAATATTCCGAATGTGACAGCATATCTTCGATATATAGCGCGAGTGGATTTCGTGATACATCATGAATGTTTAACAATTCTAAAATAATGTGTCTGTATTGCTGTCGGGTGGTCTTTGTTATTGGTTCTTTACAATGTGAGATTGAAATCCACGTAGTATGATATCTAAATAAGGTTCATGAGTATTTTATATACGAATATGCTTTTTTATTGAACGATGAGATAGAATATACAAACCATCACAAGTTTACAAACGAGGGGTTTAGTAATACTCCTGGACCGCAAGGCGGGAGCCATCTATGCTGCCCAAGCCCCAGCTAACAGGAAAGGGGCGCTTCAGGCTAGTGTAGCTGATTCCGCGCTGGTTGTTGTAGATCGCAGCATCAAGACCAGCGCCAACACCAGTACCAATCAGTTCAACACCCAAGTCACCCAGGAAGTCCTTGGTGCGGTCACTGAGGTGAGGACGGCGGCGGCCGCCCTTGCGGCTGCGTTGGTTGTTGACAGCGTAGTCGAGACCCGCCTCTACGCCGGTGCCAACAACCTCAACAGCAGCATCACTCAGGAAGTCCTTGGTGCGATCACTGAGATGAGGGCGGCGACGACCGCCCTTGCGGCTGCGCTGGTTGTCCCCCTCCTCAAAGTCCTCCTCAAAGTCTTCGTTGTCATACTCAACGCTGCGCTTGTTGTAGATAGCGGCGTTAAGACCAGTCTCCACACCAGTACCGATTAGCTCAACTCCTAGGTCACCCAGGAAGTCCTTGGTGCGGTCACTGAGATGAGGGCGGCGACGACCACCCTTGCGGCTGCGCTGGTTGTTGACAGCGTAGTCAAGACCCGCCTCTACGCCAGTGCCAACAACCTCAACAGCAGCATCACTCAGGAAGTCCTTGGTGCGATCACTGAGATGAGGACGGCGACGACCGCCCTTGCGGCCGCGCTGGTTGTCGTCCTCCTCAAAGTCCTCCCCAAAGTCTTCATTATCATTCTCAACGCTGCGCTTGTTGTAGATAGCGGCGTTAAGACCTGCCTCTACGCCGGTGCCAATAACCTCAACAGCAACATCGCCTAGGAAGTCCTTGGTGCGGTCACTGAGATGAGGGCGGCGGCGACCACCCTTGCGGCTGCGCTGGTTGTTGTAGATAGCGGCGTTAAGACCAGTCTCCACACCAGTGCCAGTTAGCCCAACTCCTAGGTCACCCAGGAAGTCCTTGGTGCGGTCGCTGATGCGGCGACGACCACCCTTGCGGCTGCGCTGGTTGTTGACAGCATAGTCAAGACCCGCTTCTACGCCGGTGCCAACAACCTCAACAGCAGCATCACTCAGGAAATCCTTGGTGCGATCACTGAGATGAGGACGGCGACGACCGCCCTTGCGGCCGCGCTGGTTGGCATCATTAAAGTCGTCAGCGGCCTCAACAAGCGGCTCAACAAGTCCGCCGGTTTGGTCGTTAGGGAGAGTCAGGTCGTTGTCAACAGGACCAGCCTGGTTGGCGGCGGCAGAAGCAGCGAGGATGGCGAAGGCAGTAGCGAGAGTAAAGCGCATTGTTGTTGATTTTCAAAGATGAAATGAAGTGCAAAGTGCTGTTTGGAATGGGGTATTTGACTTGAAAGTGCTTGAAAGTGATGGTTGTGATTGTGATGATGATGTGGAACCAAGATGAAATAGCCATGGTGGGCTGGCTTTATATGCGTTGAATGGACGCTTAGGATATCTTTTAGTCGAACGAATTCTGGACTCTGGATTTTTCGCACTGAGGAGATTGCTAATTTTAGCTAGACAAATGCGTCGTAGTAGAGGCTGCAAAAGAAATAGATAATAATAGATGTAGAAAATATGCCGATCACTTCTTGGTATGCGCACCAAGGATATCCTCAATACGCGCATCGGCTGCCTGACAGCAGCTCATACATAGGCTCTTAGAAAGCATCGTAAAGGCCGAGGTGAAGGAGATTACCATAAATGGACAAAGTGTGCAAATCTGGTTTATCTAGGCATTATCAATTATGAGGATTCTAAAAATAAGAATGTCTGAAATGACACAAAGCACAAAGAAATCTCGATATCTTCTAGAAGACTTGATCCCAGAAGACATGGCCGCAACGGCTTACTAGACAGCTAATAGGGAGAGTTGCTGGCATGGGATGCTGTGTAGTTGCCAGGCGCTAAAAAGCGTGCAATAGTTGGCGCGAATGAACGCATAGAAGTTGCTTTATGTTGCTGATTTCTTTGGCAGCTTGAACTGAGCCGGCTCGAAGCATCAGTGGGGCGGTAAGGGGAGGTCCTCATTGTGATCTTCACATTAGCAAGTAGTTCGCCAACCACTTGGTGGTTGGGCCTAGCAGTTAAACCCAGCGCGCAGTTGGGTCAAAGGCAAGCATTCACCCATGATACTGTATACGCAGCTGGGTCAGAAAAATATCTATATTCAGATACAGCACATTGTACCTAGGCTTTGTCGCGTTGGTGTATCATTCTGCTTTTGCTTCCAGAATTGCCCACTGGCAGCGATTCTGATACTAGTTCAAGCTCCCTGCTGCTTCAAACCTGGCACCGTCGGATGTAGCCTTCTATAGCCACATCGGCCAGATGTCGGGAGAGCAAGAAAGAAGACGAGTTACGAGGACCCTAGTGGCCAGATCATGGATCAGTACTGGGGGGCTTGTCACACAGCCAATGGCTGAGGTGGCTGACACTTGTTTTGCAATCGAGCTGATTATTCAACTGCGCGAGAATTCAACGCTCCGACCGTGCCGAGGGCTGCACAGTCACAGGAGATGATCAGCATGGGGGTGGGGTCGGGGGCACGATTTCATGTTTGTTGGGAAAAAAAAACTAGTGTCTAAATCTCAAGAAGGGTTTAGCCCAGCAGCACTCTCCCCCAGCCAACTTCAATAATTTTTTCTCCATTCTCCACGCATTTCATACAAAATATTTTCTTCTACAGATATTGCTAGCATGCAAGTGTGGTTGCGAACGATTCAACCTGCCGGGCTGTTATGCGTAGCAGGCGCATCGCTCGCCCAGCTAATGCATATATCAGAGATCTACGTGCTCGGCGATCTACAAGAAACCTGCGGACAGACAGCGCACTGGTCCCTCTCCAACGACTGTCTTAGACGCGGCTTCATACTGCCTGCCATCGTGCTCGCCACAGTATGCTTACAGGGGTTTACGTGTGCCTGGCAGCGCATGTACAGAGCAGCGTCAGAACCAACCGCCGCCCTGCGCCGACCCAGTGGCAAAGCCATCGTATATGATCGGCGCGCAGCCCAAGGCGCTGCAGTGGTGGTGGCAGGGGTTGCACAGCTCAGCAGCCTTGCCGTATGGCAGTATGCCGATAGCAGTATGCTGGCGCTCAGCCAGCTGTTTGCATCGCTGCTGGTTCTTTTATGCGCAGCATCGTGTCTGGCCAAGTACCTGAATAGCGACCGGCTCTCCGTTACCGGCTTGTTTCCGCATCAGGTCGCTGTGCTTGTCTTTATGCAGTGCATTGTTGGATTAGCAGAGGTGTATTTTGCACTATTCACGGAGGCCCATGCGGACGTCCCTGTGTGGGGCAAGGAAGCCGCATTGGCGATCCAAGCGCTGGTGGTCTCAGTGGCCATCAGCACATTGCTGCTAGTTTTCTTGCTGTGCGTGCAGCGCCGCGCACTGTATGTTCGGCCAGATGCGTGCGATTCGGAAGGCGTAGCCGGCAGGAGAGGTGACTCGGGCGATACTCCACTGACATCTGCGCGCAGCGTGCGGATAGCGCAGCTTGTTGACTCGCCCGAGCACAGCGTGTCGTGGCTCGGCTCACTATTGTTTGCCTGGCCTGCTGAGATTCTGCGCAAGGGTGCTGCAATGCAGCTCACTGAGCTCGATCTGTACAATACGCAGGATATCGAAGACCCGATCGAATCTTGGGGCAAGTTCCAGGCCCACCGCAGTGCCGGATGCACGCTGACTGTGGCTTTGCTTTGGACATTCTGGCGCGAGCTGGCGCAGCAGGCGGTTCTGTCGGTAGTCGGGTGTCTCATGCGGTTCGCGGTGCCGTTCTTTTTGCAGCGGATCCTGCGCACCATCGAAAGAGCGGATAAGCAGCCAGTGCATATGCGAATTGCATATCTGGATGCGATAGGCATTCTTGTGTTTGCCGTGGCCGAGTCGATTGTGTCGGCGCGTGTCATGTGGACTGGCCGGTGCATCGGCATCCGCGTGAAATCCCTACTGGTAGCTGTATTGTCGGCCAAGACGCTTGAGAGACGTGCCAACGGGGGCGCCTTGGCAGAAGATGGTAGTGAGCAGGACGATTCGAATGAGGCCAGCGACGGGAAGATCATGAATCTGCTGACGGCCGATTTCCAGGCAATCACCGAAATGGCCGCTTACCTGGATGCCCTGCTCTCGATGCCGCTGCTGCTCTGCATAGGCATCTGGTACATGTACCAGCTGCTGGGCGTCTCGGCTCTTGTCGGCGTGGCGGTGATTCTAGCATACTCGCAGTTATCAAAGCGCCTGTTTGGACATCTGGGAAAGATCGAGGACGACCTGGCGAGTCTGAGCGACCGACGCGTGGCGGCAGTCTCGGAGGTGGTCCAGGGCATCAAGGCAGTGAAGCTGTTTGGTTGGGAGCAGGCGTTCCTGGCGCGCATTAAGGAGAAGCGCACAGCACAGCTAAATGTGCTGTGGCGGGTGCTGCTGGTATGGGCAGCGATTTTCCCGGTCGGCATGCTGGCGCCGATGCTCGTCCTTTTGTCGATTTTCGCCACATATGTGGTGTGGTTCGGCAACTCGCTGACAGCCGAGCTGGCATTCACCTCCATTACCGTGTTCCAGATCACCGAGATTGTCTTCGAGCACTTCCCGACCATCATGAGCGGTACCGTCACTGGGTACGTGTCGCTGCGCCGCGTCGATGCGTATCTGGGGCAGCCGCAGGTGCAGAGCCTGCAGGATCGTATACAAAAGCCACAAGCGGATGGCGAGCTCGGGTTTATTAACGCTGATTTGGTCTGGGATGTTGCTGCTAAAACCAAAGATCGCTGTGAAACCGAAACTTCGCCGCTGCTCGCCTCATCGCCCGCATACGGCTCTCTGGATGCCCCTACGGCAGCTGGTCTAATCACCCACTCGCTGCACAATATCTCTGTCATGTTCCCACCTGGTGGTCTGACGGTCATTGCTGGGCCGACTGGCAGCGGCAAGACATCGCTGCTGTCAGCCCTAATCGGCGAAATGACATTAGTGCGTGGTGCGATCCAGCTGCCGACGGTTAATCCGCGGCACATCAATGGTAATACTGCGGATATGTATGGCGATATCCTCGAGTTGTCGGAGCAGTGCCTGGCGATCCGCGATATCGCGTATGTGGCGCAAGAAGCCTGGCTGCGCAACGCTACTATACGCGAAAACATCCTCTTTGGCGAGCCGTACAGCCAGCAGCGCTACGAGGAGGTGTTGCGGGTCTGCGCACTGAAACCCGATCTGCGGATCCTGGCAGCCGGCGACCAGACTGAGATTGGCGAACGTGGCGTGACATTGTCTGGCGGGCAGAAGCAGCGCGTGGCATTGGCACGTGCCATCTACTCGGCCCGCCGGATCCTGCTAATAGACGACTGCCTGGCAGCCGTCGATGCGCACACAGCCAAGCACATATTGATGGAGTGTCTGCTGAGCACCACGCCGCTGATGCAAGGCCGCACGTGCGTGCTGGTCACCCACCATGTAGCACTATGTGTACCGCGCGCCCAATATATGGTGGTGATGCAGGAAGGCCGCGTGGTCGTGCAGGGACATCCGCAGGAGCTGCTGGATTCCGGCAGACTCGCAGGCCTGGAAATCGATGGCCTGGAGTCGCCGCACATCAGCACGCCGGCCAGTTCCACCAGTTTGATTGACCGGGCTGGGGATTCAGTAGCCCGCCAGCTCGAGGCTGTCGGCGACCAGATGCCAGAGGACGAGTATACAGAGCGGCGGCACCTGCTGGCTGAGCAGAATGGTGGCCGTGCGGGTGCTGAGGAGGGAGCGCTGATCGAGGAGGAGGAGCGCGAATCGGGGTCGGTCAAGCTGGGCGTGTGGGTATCGTATTTCAGGGCGTGCGGGTCGGTGTGGTTCTGGGCTGCCATGCTTGGGTTCCTTGCTGCTGCACAGACAATGCAGGTCTTTCAGGTATACTGGATTCGCCTCTGGATCACCTCGACCACAAACCCGGCTGACACTGGCAATGCGCACTCGTCGGTGTTCTGGCTGGCCATGTACTGCGGTATTGGCACCAGCGCGGCATTGCTAAAGTACGCGTACATGTACATTTCGTCGGCGGGCTCTCTGCGGGCATCTCAGACGATCCATGCAAAGCTTGTGCGCAGCATCGTCCACGCGGTGCCGCGGTTCTTCGATACCACACCCCTGGGACGCATAGTGAATCGATTCGCACGTGACATGACCCTGATTGACGAGAACGCCATGGATAATATCGCCTGGTGGTTGATGGACACGGCTGGCGTGCTGGCCGTCTTTGCCATCATCATTGCAGTCACGCCTGCGTTCATTCTTGTTGCTGTGGGCATCTCGTTTGTGTACATGTCAATCGCATACTACTACCTGGCGGCGTCGCGCGAGCTCAAGCGGCTCGAGTCGACCAGCATGTCGCCGCTGATGTCGCTGTTCGGCGAGATGATCCAGGGCACTGCATCGATCCGGGCATTCGGTGCCCAGAAATACTATATCCGCGAGGCATTGACGCGGATATCGGCTCATTGCCGGCCATTCTACCTTGTGTGGGCGACCAACCGCTGGCTGTCGCTGCGTGTCGACTGGGCAGGCGCCCTGGTGTCGTTCACATGCATTGTCTTGGCCCTGGCCAATATGCAGAGCGTGGATGCGGCGCTGGCTGGGTTTGTGTTGTCGTATGCGCTGACATTCTCGGACCGCATGATCTGGGTGATCCGTAGCTACGCAATCAACGAGCTCAACATGAATGCGGTCGAACGCATCAACCAGTACATGGGTGTGGAGCAGGAGGCCGAAACGCAGGGGGGCATTGGCAGCGCCAGTCCGGAGTGGCCACGCAGTGGCGATCTGCGCGTCGAGGACCTGGCTATTGAGTATGTGCCGGGTGTGCCGGTCCTGCACGGCATTTCGTTTGCGGTCAACAGCGGCGAGAAAATCGGCGTGGTCGGGCGCACCGGTGCCGGAAAGTCGTCGCTGTCGCTGGCGCTGCTGCGGCTGATTGAAGCCACACATGGCAGGATTGTGCTGGACGGTATTGATATCGCCCATGTTGGCTTGGAGGATTTGCGCCGCAGTGTCACGATCATTCCACAGGACCCGGTGCTATTCAATGGCTCGATCCGGTTCAACCTCGACCCGTTCAGCGAGTACCCGGATGCGCTCATCTGGGACGCCCTGAAGCGCGCGCACCTCGTCCACGACGGCAGCCCTAGTAACTCGTCGGTCAGCCTTGGTGAGTCGTCTATGGAACACATGGCTGGAGTGTTTACCAGCCTTGACGCAGAAATCAAGGAGCACGGGATGAACCTGTCGCAGGGCCAGCGGCAGCTGGTTGCGCTGGCGCGCGCGCTGATAAGACGCTCAAAGGTGATTGTCATGGATGAGGCGACGGCGTCGGTGGATTTTGACACGGACAAGCGGATCCAGCGCACGATCCGTGGATCCGAGTTTTCCCAGTCGACGCTGCTGTGCGTGGCACACCGTTTGCGCACAATCATAGACTATGATCGCGTCTTGGTGCTCGACCAGGGAAGGATTGCCGAGTTCGGCACCCCATACGACCTGCTGCAGAAGGAAGGAGGTGCGTTCAGGGCGCTGTGTCAGCGCAGCAACGAGTTCGAGTACCTGGCTGAGGCTTGCCGGCAGCCCACAGGAGGTGAAAATCGAGAAGCAGCAGCACTGCGTCAGGAATAGGGATAGTGTCTCATCCCCCATGGTTGCGGCATATGTTTAGAACCATGCGGACATCCGCAAATAAAAGTCTTTTAAGTGGACAGCAGTTGCGGTTTTGAGATAGCAAGAAAGGAGAGGAGAGATTGTTGGGAGTCCAGTTTGTGCACTGTGCACCTCGCAGCGGAGAGAGGGATATGAATTTGTGACTATTTTTTTACTCGTCGCCTGAGCAGTTTAAATAGGGAAGAAATAAGCGCGACCGCCAACACACCATGTTCTATTTGCTTCATATCTTGCCGACCCTGTTATTTTCCCCTCAGTACACTAATGCTAATAATGCCATTTCAGCGGCAGAAAAAGCTATTGCACAGACTTGCTGTGGTCGCCAAGGACCGGCTGGCTGTTTACATTGCGCTGGCCAAGGAATGGCTGGGTACCGAGCGCACACACAACGTGATCAAGGCACTGGTGTCGTGCCTGATCGCCACATTGCTGATCACAATCGCGCCCGTGCGGCAGGCGCTGGGGCCGTACGGCTTCAATGTACTGGTGGTAGCCGGGTGGACGCACGGCGGCACGACCATTGGGGCGCACATAGAACTGCAGGCGCAGCAGCTGCTGGTCAGCGCCAGCGTCTGGGCATACATGGCATTGGCGCAGCTGCTGGTGTTTGGCGTGGCCAGCATCCCGGCAGGCAGCCTGGAGACGCGAGTCTACGGCACCCGTGCAGTATTGCTGGCAGTGTTTTGCTTCCTGATCGCCCTGGTAAATGCATATGTCCCGCGCCTCAGCGTACCGGTCAAGCTCAATGTGATCGCGCCGCTCTCGGCACTGACCATTTTCCCGGCGCAAGATACACTACATTTCCCAACCATGCCGTCGATAATATACGCGCAGCTTCTGGGCGTGGGGATTTCGCTTGTGGTTAATCTCTTGGTCTTGCCGAGCACGTCCAGCTGCCAGCTGGCGCAGTGCCTAGAGGATCTGGCTGGAGAGATGGCCGAGTGCTGTGGATTGGCCGGGCGTCATATTGATGGGCTGGCGTTTGCGCTTACCGGACAGGCGGTGGAGCGTGCCAGGGAGCGTCGGCGGGCGGTGCGTGCGGCAGCGACGCGGCTGGCCGAGGCTACGGGCAGTGTCCGGTATGAGGTGCTGATTGGCGTGTTTTCGCAGGCCGACTACCAGGCAATCTTCATTGAAGCCAATAAGGCTGCTGCGTCATTTGGAGCGCTCTGCCTGCCGTTCGAGATTGACCAGACTGTGGTCCGCGAGCTGTGCAAGACCGGAGCTGGCTCATTTGATTTTGGCTCCCAGAACCGGGACCCGTCCGAACGCATTGTGCAGGCTATCCGCGAGCTCCTGGGAGAACACCAGGCGACAGTTGCGAAAATGGCCAGGGCAATGGCGGATATACACGGGCGGTCGGCTGCGCAGGAGATTTGCCGCATTATTTGCCGGTGGGTTGGGGCGTCAAGACCCGCGGGCTTGGACTTGCTGGACTTGCTGGAAGTGGCCCGTCACCTGGACGATCGGGCCGCGCATTTCGAGCGCCTGGTCACTGCCACCATCGCGCAGATTCCCGAGCACCAGATCCTGCAGGACGACCTGTGGTACATGCACCACACGATCCTTCTGTCGCTTGCTGGCGTGTTGCGCGAAAATTCCCAGCGCACCAGCTGTCTGCTGCGCACTATCGGTGGAATTCAGAGCAGGCGCCAGGGCATCGGCCGCGTGTGGGTGCCGAGACTCAGCTGGGAATGGCTGGTGCGTGGCACAGAGAACCTGGCCAGCCACATCCAGGATATCGATCACCTGCAAACGGCGTTCGAGAAATCCGCCAGCATCGACCATGCAGAGCCCGTGACGGGACACAGCCAGCAGCCGGGTGGAGTGTGGGCCCGGACCATGCAGTGCCTGGGCAATGTGGATGCCTGGCTGCACAAGCGCAAGGTGCAGTATGCGCTAAAGTTCACTGTCGCTGCAATGGTATGCGCCATTTGGGCGTTCCTCTCATTCAGCCACGCCTGGTACGTGCGGAACAACTGCCACTGGGCCGTCATCTGCATTGCCTTTGTCTTCAACATCTCCATAGGTGCTACCACCAGCGCCTGCCTCAAGCGCCTGCTCGCCACATGTCTGGCTGGCGCCTGGGCCATCGCCGCCTGGGAAATCAGCCTCAAGGGCGCCAGCCCACCCTTGGCTGTGCTGTCTACCATGGTGCTCTGCTGTGCCTGCATTGGTGCCCAGTTCTACGCTGGCCGGTCTGGCCTGGCGCCCATAGCTCCGGTGATGCTAATCGCCTACGCGGCAGTCTTTTGTGCCGCCTACTATGAGAAAAACGACGGCCAGCCGGGCATCAGCGGTGAGCGGCTCGGGTGGCATCGCATCGTCGTCAATACCATCGGCATTGCCTTTGCCATGCTTGTCTCAGCCGTTTTGATGCCGTGCCGCGCACGCGTGGTGCTGCTGGAGCGCCTGGCCGAGCTGCTGCACCTCAGCAGCCGCATCGCCCAGACCACCACATTTATGCATGCTGCTGGCGCCGACCACCCGGCTGCCTACCGGTGTGCCCACTCTCGCCTGGTGCATTTCCTGCAGAGATCGCGCGTGCTGATTGCGCGCAGCAGGGCACTTCACGTGACTGCCCAGTCCGAGCCCAACTTGGCCCCTGCCCGTGGCATCGCCGCCTGCCGCCAGCTCATCGATCTGCTCGAGACGCAGCTCGAGTGGCAGATGTACGCGCTCTCAGCCCACGAGCGCATCGGCCGGGAGGCCGTGACCTGTGCGGTACGCGGCTCACTGGGTGTCCGCCAAGATATCCTGGGCGCCTTCGCCTGCTTCAACTACATTGTCGCGGCTGCCCTTGCCAGCAATCGGCCGCTGCCCGAGTTCCTGCCGGACATCCGCACCGCCCGCCTGCAGAGCCTCGAGATTGTGCGCCAGGCACTGAGGGCTGAGCCTGGGTTTGGTGCTACTGCGCTGTGCCGCCTCAGCGTCGGCGTGTGGCATTTGGCTGCGGGCCAGTCGGGCATTCTGCGCCTGGCGCGCGATGTCGTTGGCTCTGAAGCTGACTTGCTGCCAGATGTTGTCGACCGTATGGCACTAGTGATGGAGTCTGGCGGCGACCCCGACGCTACTCCCGTCAACTCCCCGCTGCTTGCCACATTCAACCACCCTGCACCACACCCAATGCAATGGTTTGCCCACCAGCATGCCCGCCACAACCTCAAACTCTAGGGCCTGATCAGACAAGCCATTAGCATATTTGTATATTGAGTTAAAGAACAAAGCTGAGGAAACAATCTGTATGTCTGTCGCATGTGGCCTTTTATCTGCGTGTTCTGAGGGCGAGCTTCGTTCCCTTGTGGCTGATCTCACGTGAGCCCGTACACTGCATCGTGCTTTTGTGATGCCATAATCGAGCCCACTTGAAATACCCTTTTGAAGCATGCACGTGCATTTTTTCCCGCACGTCCTCATATAAGCGCACCTTTTTGTTTGTCTTCGCTATTTTATACACATCATGAATGTCCCCAAACGCCGCCGCAACTTTGGTCTGACCGACGACGAGGACGCAGCCAAGCTCAAGCTGGGCGAGGACTTCCAATACGCCGACTGCCTGCTGATCTCCGAGGTCCGAATTCTGCTAGAGGCGCAGTACGACACAAAGAAGGAGGACAAGACCATCACCGGCGTCTACGAAAAGACCCTCGACTATGTGCAAAAGTTCTCGCGCTACACGAACCGCGACACCGTCAAGGAGGTCCGGGCGCTGCTGAAGACATCCAACCTGGAGCCATTCGAGTGTGCGCAGCTGGGGAACCTGTGCTGCAATGACTACGAGGAGGCCAAGGCGCTGATTCCAAGCACCGCCGCTAAGATTGACGACGAGGTCATGGACTCGCTGCTGAAGCAGATGGACAGCCTGAAAAAGTACCAGAGCTAATAAAAAAGGTTAATGTATTTTCAACACACATTGCTTACTGCACAATGTCCGAGAGCTCAATGAGTCGGTGCACCTTCTGCTCGAGGTCCATCATGCGCTGCAGCGCCATCAGCAGACACGCCGAGCTCCACGCCTGCGTCTCGCACGAGTCCCTGCAGTATGAGCCATCGCGGTTTGTCAGCTCGGGCAGCCCCGCATACGGCGCATTGGCAATGTGGTGCTTCAGCGCAACCATGTGGGCGTGCAGCTCGTGGAAGATCGTGCGAAGCGCATGTGTCGCCTTGCCGCCCGTCGAGCGCTGGTTGACAGCATGCCGCATGAACTCCAGCTGCGCTGCCAGGTAGTACCCGGTCGGCCACAGCCACTCGGGACCCTGGTGGTAGTTGATCCCGTGGGCTACCAGCGCATCATCCGAGTCGTTCGAGTTGTCATAATCCGGCCGGTACCGCATGTCCGACGGATCCAGCGTCCGCATCCCCAGCGGTCCCGACAGCACCGCCCGCATTTTGTGCAGACACACCAGTGCATGGCCTGTATCAAACAGCTCCGGCGCAACCACCATCGCCACCGCAATGTTGGGTCGGAACTGGTAGTCCGCCCACGCCTGGGTCGAGCCGTACGTGTCGCGGTAGATGCCACGCCGGTTCACCAGCGCGGTGTCCACGTGGTACTCAGCATCGTCAGCTGCGCTCAGCGGCACCCAGAAGTGCTTTTCGAAGCTGCGCTGCACCAGCGCATCCCACTCGGCATACGTGACACGCTTCCCCGAGCTGGTCGTCACGCCCTCGAACGGGAACCGCTCCATCTCATGCAGCGACGACACCCACCGCAGCGCTGACTTTTGCAGCCCGACAATTTCAATGTCAGCGCCGTCGCGGGGAGTACCCGGCACCCCGCGGATCCCTGCCTTGTCTGACGAGCCCATCTTGTCCATCCATGTGCCGCAGTTCCACTGGTTGCCGCCCGACACAAACCCTGTGCTGGCAAAGTCAACCGAGACTTCGATGTCGAATCCGGCGTCGCGCATGTGCTCGTCCAGCCGCGGACCCGCATTCCACTCGCGGAACCGGATCCCCTGCGCGTGCCGCTGCAGGATCTCTTGGATCAGCTCGGCCACGGTGCTGGTCGTCGAGAACGCCTGGTCGCTGTCAAACTCTACAAACGTCTCACCGTCAGGGAACCGCCGCGCCACCGGCTCGTCCAGCAGCTCCAGCCCGTTGTCTGCATGGTTGCAGTACGTCTGCACTGCCTGCAGCCAGAACCACGTCGCATCACGTGCGTTGTACCGCGGATACCGCCCCGAGTCCAGCAGGTTCGGGATCAGCCCGTGCTTCAGCGTGCTGCCAAACGCCAGGATATGCTCACGTGCCTCCTGATGCCGCCCAGTCACAAGCAGCAGGCCCTCCAGCGCAATGAACACATCGCGGCCCCAGCACCGCATGTGGTGCGTCGAAAAGTGTGCCAGCCCTGCGCTCATCGACGTGCGCGCCTTGTCCTGGCACACCGGCCGCAGCGCCGCGCTGTTGACGTGTCCGACAAGCTGAACCGATGTCAGCGCCAGCTCACGCGTGAACCGCGAGCTGCTGATGACGTCGCCAGGCATCAGCGCCAGCGCCCGCCGGATCAGCGCGCAATATGCCGTATGCACCGTCAGCGCAAAGTACCGCGGCATCAAAAAGTTCGGCACCCGCTTGACCAGCGCCCAGCGCTCCTCGAACCACGCCGCCAGAATCGCCAGCGGGGCGTGGTACTCGGTGTAGGCATGCAGCCGCCGCACCACGTAGTCCAGCGCCCACGTGCCCTGTCGCAGGTGCCCACACAGCGGATGCCCCAGGTCGTTGTTGGGGATGATATGCCGCAGGTGCGTGTGCCAGCCTTGCAGTCCGCAGTAAGGCAGCGGTCCCAGTCCTGGCACGTCGTATACCCCTTCGCCAATCGTGTCGCGCTCCTCCGCGTCGCACCGGTACAGCGCTGCATTGAGCGCTGCCAGATCAAGCCGCGCTACCGCATCGTCGGCGCTGGTGCGGATCTTCCAGTCAAGGTTAGGCTTGAAATCAACCAGCTGCGTCCGCACCACCAGCACGCTACCAGGGCCAAAGTCCTTGGGCAGCCGCAGCTCAGTGTACATCCCGTGCTCGTCCTCGCGCTCAAACACCCCCGGCGCATCCAGCTTTTCCAGCGTGCTGGGCAGCCCATGGATGAGCCCGTCGTCGCTGTTGCCCTCGCCGTTGCTGCCGCCGCTGCCCGGCCGCAGCCGGTACGCAAACTCGGGATGGACCGCGGTTCCATACAGCCGCGGGTTCTCAAAGTGCGAGTTCTCCGACGCTCCCCTGAATGCGCAGTGGGCCACCATCAGCACGCCATGCCGGGTCACGGGATGCATCCGCTGTACCGTCACAAACTCGTTCTCGTGGTGCACGTGCACCTCCTGGAACTGGGCCATCTCCGCATGCAGCTGGTTGAGCTTGGCCTTGGCCTCCCCCAGCCCGACGCTGAGCGGATCCTCCAGCGGAGCATACTGCCGCGACTCATGGACAATGTTGAGCAGCTCTGGGTACAGCTCGTCGTAGCCCCTGTTGCTGCCTGTAGCGCAGGCGGTCATTGCTACTATCGCCGCATTCGGCAGCGCATCCTGCATTGTGCGCTTCTGCGCCGGCACCTCGTTGTCATGCGTGCAGTCGAAGAATATCGCATGCGGCAGCGACGCACTCAGCGGCGCCACTATGCCATCCACGCGAGTGCCGCCATGCTCGTCGTCTGTGAAGAACCCCGGCTCACCAAGGCAGTCCACCGCCAGCGAACCGACCGGTCGCCCGCCGTGCCGGTGCGCCAGACGCGACATCTCATGCGAGTCCCACGCCTGCATCGCCTCGCGGATCAGCGAGTTGATGCCCAGCCGCTGCACAAAGATCTGGTCCGTGGCTTCTGACCCAGTGAACAGCTCGGCGATCACATACAGATCCGGTTTGACCTTGCGCGCCTGGTCAAGCAGGTACTCCGCGAGCTCAATCGGCGTGCTGTGGCAGTTGTCGATGCGGAACCCGTGGAACGCCTTGGCCATCGACAGCGTGTACTGCCGCATGTGCTCCCACAGCCACGGGTTGTCTGACGCCTGCGTTCCGTAGTTGAGCTTGACACAGTCGCCCCACACAATCACCTCGCGCTGCAGATACGCCTTGGACTGCGGCCCGGCAAAGTTATCCAGCGGATTCCCGCCCCAGATCCACCCGTTGTTGGCCAGGTGGTACAGGTCCTCATTGACCTTTCCCGCGCCCGAATCCCCGCCACGTGGCGTGACTGTAGTGAACAGGGGGTCAACAATCTTGAAATCGTCGTCCACGGGCTTGCCAAACTTCCAGCTGCCGCGGTCCAGCCGCTCGTACTTTACGCGCTCCCCGACATTCTTGCGGATCCGGGCCACGTCGCTGTCGTACTCGCGATAGTACGGCAGGTTTATCAGATCAAGCAGCCGCCGCAGCTGCTCTAGGCCCTGCTTCTTGTCGTTGCCGTTCAGCAGCCGCAGCACCGCCACCGCGCGCTCGCTGTCGATCGTGCGTCCGTGCCGAGTACTCAGCGTGTGCGGGTCGTTGTTGATCACAAACGTCTGCAGCCACTCGTTGCGCTCGTCGCCCTGCAGCTCTGTTGCTTTGGCAATGTCGTCTGCCGACATCTCAACCCCAGCCTTGTCCCACGCATCCGATACCGCCTGCACCGTGCCCTCCACATCCACCACATAAAACTCCCACAGCTTCAATGGCTGGATCACGTGTGTGTTGACCCCCTCCATGAGGCTGTCCACTTGCGCCACCGTGCTGACCATGCGGTCAAATCCGTACTCGGGCAGGTTCTTCGAGAACTCGCACAGCTTGGCATCCAGCTCGTATGCGCTGCGCAGGTGCGGCGAGTTGACCAGGTTGAATCCTGCCTCGGGGTGATCGCACAGCCACTCGGAGTTGTACGCCGTGTGGTTCCATACCATGTCCGTGATCCCCAGCAGATGGTGCTTGTGGTGCATCTCCAGGCAGACCGTGCGCAGCCGCTGGTCCTTCTCCTCCTTGCTCAGCTTCTCGCCCTCAAACAGGTCGTCAGAGAGCTCCAGCTGGTTGTACAGCGAGTACGGCGAGTCCGACCCGCCCCGCTGCTGCATCGGAATGAAATGCAGCATGTTGTACCCCATCTTGCTGCTGTTCGCAAGGTGCTTGCTCCAGCCCTTCATGGGCCCCAGCCACTTGGGGCTGACCGACTGCAGCGCTATGCCATCCAGCGCCAGGTGCTGCCCTCCCAGCGTCAGCTGTGGGTCAACCAAAAAGTATGACGTCGGGGTGCGACGGTCCTTGAACACACGGTACACGCGCTCCAGTGTCGGAACCTCGTCGCTGTCGCACGAAATGCAGTCCGTATAGTCACTCTCTTCGTCATCCACGCTCTTATACGTCACGTAGTACTGATACGGTCC
This sequence comes from Linderina pennispora, assembly GCF_002104995.1. Classification (NCBI taxonomy): domain Eukaryota; kingdom Fungi; phylum Kickxellomycota; class Kickxellomycetes; order Kickxellales; family Kickxellaceae; genus Linderina; species Linderina pennispora. The sequence goes on along the minus strand of NW_024468254.1, from coordinate 51,067 downwards.
TGGCCGCTGGATGCGGAACTCGCAGATGAGCTCGGTCGAGTTGTTGAAGTTGAACCGCTTCGAGTGGAACTTGGTCCGCACATAGTCCGACCCATCCAGCGGATAGTTCGTGTGCAGAACCGCATCAATCGACGCCGTTGAGCCGATCAGGATACGAAACCGCACTGCGCACGACTGGTTCAGCACTGAAGGAATCCTGATAAACTACGCTTTGGTGCAATGCTTGGTGTTTCGTCAGTAACGGCCATCCTATCCTAGCCTATCCTGCCCCCTCCCCAACGCCATTGGACATGTGTCTTGCGTCAGGCTGGATACATACCGATTTGTCATGGGGCGTGGTGCCGTCCTCGTTCAGGTCCAGGTTCCACACCATGAATGGCGGGTGCTCTGGCTCAACAGGCGTAGAGAATCTCGATACACTCATCGTGAAGGAGTTTAGAGTGTTTGATGAAGTAAGTTGAGGATAGAATAGTACAAATTATACCGATGGGCTTGCTTGAATAAAGAAGACAGAGAGCAAAGTTGGTAGTGATTCTGAAGAAAAGAGCGCACACCAGGGCGACCCCGCGCAGCCGGCCATTTATCCTATGCGATCCTGTGCCATCGATACCAGCCTTGTGCCAAAAGAACACCCCTCGTCCTTCTTGCCCTGCCCAGTACATGCGCGGTGGAGGTGCCCTTCCTTGTAGGTCAGCCGATTGGAATGGCCCGAGGACTCCAAAAGGAGGGAGATGTCCACTGCGCGTGCGAGTGTGCCGCATACACCTGCTCGTTTCCTGCAGAACGTTCAATGCTGCCCAGTCCTTCCCCCAATCCTGTGGAGAGCTAGTCGGCCCCACTGCCCAAGAGAGGAAGCACAGGTCCAAAACAGGAATCGTCTGCGCGCTGTCTGTCGTCCTTGCACCCGTGCCAGTGGTCGAGGATTCCTTTCCACATTTCCGCCGCATCGGACGATAGCGACCAATGCACGGTGCTGGCGCCCATCGGCATCGGGATATGAAACTGCCGCCCAATCTAATCGCAGAATCACGATCAATGCCTCAAAATTGTTCGTTTTGATAAGCAGGCGTGATCAGCCCGCTTGAGCCAGTGCAGACCCTCGCGTACATTTTTTGCACCTGTGCATTCGTTCAATTCGCATTCTCTTTATTTTCCATACCCCCCTTTACGCTATCATGTTTGGACTTGCAAAGGCGTTCGGTCGTCTGAATGTGGCCGCAGGTGTGACAAAGAGCGTGTACACGGCGAGGTAATTTGAACCCCACCCCTGTTCTGGTGATTGTAAGCGCCCCTGCAACAAGCGACAATGAGCCTAATGCTCCTTCCCCTTCTTTGTATTCTAGCGCCATGAGCCGGCTCCACACCACCGCGCAACGGTACCAGCAGAGCAGCAAGCCGCCGACAGCCGATCAGACAGCCTCATCAGCGTTCGACATTGCCGAGGAAGCCAGCGGATCGGGCTCCGCAACCGCCAGCGAGTACCGTATTGTCAGCGCCGGTAAGGGCCAGGGAACAGTCAAGATCCGCGAGTACGAGTACAGCACTGCCAACTTCCACGTGAGCCCGCAGAAGCTGCGTATGATCGGCAACCAGATCACTGGTCTGTCGGTGACCGAGGCCATCCGCCAGATGCAGTTCTCGGCAAAGAAGGCGTCCGACCGCATCAAGCACTCGCTGGTGTGGGCTCGCAAGAACGCCATTTTCCAAAAGGGCATGAACCCGGACAACATGTACATCAAGCAGGCCCGGGTCGGCAAGGGCCAGTTCCGCAAGCGCCTGGACCCGAAGGCCCGTGGTCGCTTCGGTGTCATCCATATCCCGTATGCCCACATGAAGTACGTGTTCTGGGAGAAGATGCCTGAGGCCAAGCCTGAGCCCCGCAATGTCATGGAGAAGGCGCTGCTGGCTGGCGATCTGCCCCGGCGGAAGATCAAGGGCTTCAAGCTCACCAAGCGCGTGTGGACGCCGCTCAACGAGACCAAGCCGGTGTACAATGCCAAGCAGTTCTACAACTGGTAGAGAATAGCACCTTTTTATTCCTAAAACGCAAATAGAGATCTCATATCTTCGATTTTCTTGCAGATATCCTGCTGCGTGCGATCAAGCTCATCAGAGATCGCCTCGCGCGTCTCGTGATCCAGTGTAAAGTACCGCTCGCAGAGATCGCCGTCCACCACACACCGCACAGGCACGACTGCAGACCGGTACGACTGGTGGTCCCGGCCCGAGATTGGCGGCGCTCGCTCGCGCATCAGCTGCTCCAGCTTCTGGAACAGCGTCACGTCGCTCTGACTGACAAACGGCACAGCCACCTGCACAGACCCAAGCAAAGTCGTATACAGAATCACCTCCCGCCCGCCAGCCGCCAATGCACACGTCTCAATGGATGTAATGATGTCGCCAGTGTGGTACTCGACAACGGAGCTCCACCGGTTTGCCGCTCCACCCAGCCTTGGCTTCTCGTAGATCAGACGATTGCCCGTCGGATCCGTCTGCAGCGACCTTGACACGGATTCGGGTGCACGCACACCAAACAAATTGCCAAACTTGTCGCCAGCAACCACCGTGTCTCCGTCGCCCAGAGCATGCATGCACGTAATGTACCGTGGCAAGGTGTCATCGAGGATGACATGGAAATTGTGCGTGTTCTGATTAAACGTCACAAGCTGCACCGACTCCTGCACGTCGCCAATAAACAGCTGCGAGGGCTCGGACGGGTGCGGACGGATCACGCTAACCAGCCGCGGGGCGACCACGCTCTGCGCCTTCTTCAGCAGCCGCTTGATCCCGAGATCATACAGACGCAGCACGCGGCCAAGCCCCACCACCAGCATGCCATTGAACGCTGCCAGCGCCTGCGGGATCTCATCAACGACAGTTGCGTGCAAAAGCTCCAGCTGCGTACCTTCGTTGATCCACCGGTAGATGCGAATCGACGCATCGCTGCACGCACGCGGCTTCAACGTCATGTTGCGCGCACAGCCAACTGCCACGAACTTTTCGTCAGGATGGCTCGCAAATGTCACTGTGGCCATCGATACCGCTACCTGGTTGTCTGTGAGCTCGATGATCTGCGTGCTCTCGCCGTCGAATGGATTCAGAACCCGAATCAGCGACGCCCACATGCCTGATCTGGATCTGACCAGACCAAACTGCTCCGGCGGCAAGACCGCGCTTTCCGCCTCCTCTTCACTATCCACAACACCACGAGCAAGCAGCTCCTGCCTGAACTGGGTCGCCGAGTAGTGCCCATGCTCTGCCTCGATGATCACAAAGTGCTTCGACGCGTCGTTCAGGATAAAGTCGCGTGGCGTATACGTCAGCCCAATCGTCGCTTGGTTCAGCACGGAATCGAGCCGATCCAGTGTCAGGATCCGCAGAGTGTTCTCGACCACAGCGACGATCCCCTCAGGACACTGATCTGAGCTGAACGATGACGCATATGTCAGTGCATCATACGACAGCGGGGTAGTGCGTAGCCTTCCTTGGTGCACGTGGCTGATCCATGGCGCTGTCGAAAGCGCCACAACTGCCTCCTCACCACGCACCTTTATTGTGCACAGCTGCACTGCCTGGCTGCCCAGGAACTGCATCCGCGAATCCTCAATTTCGCCCGATACATCGTCAATAGACGCCCGCATCTGCAGGCCGTTGCGCAGCCCCACATACAGTGTCAGTGTCTCCATCTGGCTGACGATGGCCACAGACTGCGCACACTCAGCAACCGCCTGCATGCTCAGTGGCTCGAGACAGCGCTGTGGATCAAGCGAAAAGATCCTCACTGTGTCGTCCTCGCACCCAACCGCCAGGAACGACGCATTCCGCTGGCCCTCAGCAACAGGTGACAGCGCCAAACACGTCGCATCGCTGCCGATAGCCAGTCGCTCGTCGTACTCGCGCAGCGTGCCAGTCTGCAAATCGAGCTCAAAGTATATCGCCTGGCCGCCGGAACGAGCCAGCGTTACAACAACCTGCCGTGAGTTTGCTGCGCTGCTTGAAATCTCGCGGTTCTGTGGCGGCTGCCATTCGTTTACCCGCCCATCAGGAAGGATGTGGCGCACGGCCCGTGGCGTAACCTGTAGCAGTGCTCCACCATCGAGTCGGTGCAGACACAGGGTTGGTGATGATGTAAGGAATCCTGAATCGGTGACTTCCTCGACTTCCTCCCCTACCGACAGCACCAGCGTAGCGTCCAAGAAGCTCACCACAATGTACTCGTCATGCTCGTCATTGATGTTGCGCCGGACCGTCCACACGGCCTGCGGATTACCCGGGAGCTCTGAGACTGCCAACTCTGCCACTTCGAGCCCGTGACGCACTACCTTCAGCGATGAGCGCGCTCCTTGCCCGCACAGCGAGTAGATCTGCGGCATCTGTTCACCTGTCAGATTCAGCACCTTGCTCTTGAGCATCGGGCACAGGCTGTCGATCTCATCGACCATGGCCAGGCTGGCCATCTCATGCGGCTGGAAGTATACCAGCTCGTCGTTCTCCTCAGTACTCGTGTACTCAACCATGTCGACCTCATCGCCCAGGTTCTCAAACTGGTACAGCTGGTGGCTGCCGCTCTCTGACGCCGCAAACAGAAACCCAGCGCGCAGGATCCCAATGCTAGCACACCTTGGGATCGTGTCAAAGTACTTTATCGTCAGCCGCTCGACAGCATCCTCGGCGAAGTCAACCGTAATCTTGTACAGATCGCCGTCCTCGCTCTGCGCCAGAATGAAGAACGCCGTTTTAGTGCGGTGCACAGCGCTAGCCACAATCATTAGCCCGCGGCCCGTGTCCTCAAGCGGGTTGACTCGCCGTGGAATCGGCACCCGGTGTTCCCGAGCCGCCTCCAGGTTGTGCTTGTATTCAATGAACCCTTCGGAGCACACCAGCACACCAGATGGCCCGTCGCTACTGCCTGGCAGCGCAATCAGCTTGTTGGCTGTCTTGCTGATCGGTGTGCTCCACTTGCGCACAACATGGTTCAGCCCAAGATCAAGCTCATAGTACACCAAGAGCTTCTCTGCCTCTGCATCCGGATCGTGGTCGGTGTCGCCGTAGTTGGTCTCTATTGTCGCAAACACCGGGTTCTCGTAGCCAACATCAACGCCGACAATGTCAAAGCAGATTGACTGGGCCTTGTTGGCCTCAAGCGGCGATCCCATCATCACATTGCCTTCTGTATCACGGCTGATAATGTACACGAGCCTGGCACGCTCAACACTGCCCACCATGACTGCTCGCCCGCGCGGGTCGCTGGCAACATACTGGCCCGGTATAATCCGCCGGAGCCCGGTGCGTCCATATTCGTGATACTGGAGCGTCTTAAACCTGTTCTCCTTAGTGTCAAACTCGAGTACAGCCGCTGCTCCTGTGTCGGAGCCGAGCACAACATAGTCCTTAGTGCTGCCGGTCAGTCGGAATGGCGCAATGCTGCGGATACGGCAGAACAGGTCCTCCGAGTATATCACCGACAGCTTGCCTGTGTTCGTGTCCGCCTTCCACAGCTCCAGCCGTTGCTGCCGCGCTACCACTACCTCCTGCTGCTTGGTGCCCATGAAATGGCCCAGAATCGCAGCGCTGATTGTCGTTGGCGCCTGCAGAGAGAGGTTATATAAGAACATTTGTTGTGAAAATAGCGCTCCTGAAAATGGGTGAAGGCAAAAGACAGGTATAAAACGCGCAAGAGCGCCTCGCTCACGTAGTTGACTGAGCTGATTCGCGCGAGCCGACCGAGAAAAATTTACGAATGAGTCGCAATGGTCTTTCCTACACTTTTTGCGAGGTGCGAGCTGAACTTTTTTTTTTTTCTCCTCTTGGTCAAGCTCGATTGCCCTTGCTGTTTTCACTTTTTCTACATACACAAAATTCGAGGCCATGGACGTTGACGCGCGCGAAATCACCCGTCTGTGGAGGGTCTACCGTACTGTGCACCAAATGTGCTCTGCTCGTGTAAGTAGCAAGGAGAACAGCGCTGAATGGGCCGACAGCGCAACCTGCACTGGGTGCTTGCGATACTTATTGCTCATGTCTGTATACCAATTTCTAGGGCTACCTGGTCTCACACCGCGATATTGACCGTGATCTGGAGTCGTTCCGCTCAGAGTTTGCGCCGGCTGGAAAAGTGGATCGTAACCGGCTAACGTTTGTTGTGCAGAAGCGCGACGACCCCGCGAGCCAGATGTTCCTGTTCTTCCCGGAGGACAAGTCGGTAGGCATCAAGCCGATCAAGCAGTACATCAACAAGATGGCTAACGAGTCTGTGACGCGCGGCATTGTGATCTTCCGCAAGTCGCTGACGCCCTCAGCCAACAAGCTGATGTCGCAGGTCACTGGAAAGTACCGCATGGAGGCCTTCGATGAGGCCAACCTGCTGGTCAACATTACTGAGCACGAGCTTGTGCCGCAGCACAAGGTCTTGAGCGATGAGGAGAAGAAGGGCATTTTGAAGCGCTATCGCCTGAAGGAGACCCAGCTGCCGCGCATTAGCAACGATGACCCCGTTGCCAGATACTACGGTCTCACGCGTGGCCAGGTCGTCCAGATCATCCGTGCTTCGGAGACTGCTGGCCGCTATGTCACCTACCGTCTCTGCATGTAAAACTGGATGTTGGATAAATAAAGCCTGCTGCTCGATGTTTCATTAAACCCACGCTACGAAAAGTCATGCAAGAACCGATCGATCTCGAACCTCACACTGCGAGCGACGGCCCGGATCGTCTCTAGGCTGACGTTGCACTTGCAGTTGATGCTGTCAAGCCGATCGCCGGCCGAGACCTTTGTCAGCAGCCGCAACGTAATCAGCGAGGCCATCTGCGTCTGCACGTCGACAGAACTGTCAACCGGCTCGGCGATGATGCTGTAGAATATTGCCAGCATGCGCTCAATACCAAATGACTTTGGTCCCAGCAACTGCTGTCGATTACTGCTGCCCAGCGAGTCGTCTGCACTTGTCTTGTGTCTGCGCCGCTTGCTGGCGTTTCCTTTGCCGCGTGAAAAGAACTGCACATCCAGACGCGATGGGTTGTAGGACGCCAAGTACGCTGAGATCAGCAAGAACTTTGTGTAGTATGGCAGATCCAGTCCGTCGCCGACCTCCGCCATGCCGTATATGGAGTTGGTGATATCGTCTGGGTTTGTCTTGGCTGACGCCTTGACGGAATTGCGTTGCCATTCCGAAGTTGAGATCTCTCGTAGATACAGCTTGTCTGTGGCCGCGACAAAGTACGGCTGGCAGAGCTTGAAGAGCCGGGCAAACTCGTTCCGTGTTGCCTGGCCCTCAAACACCGGCTGCACAAACTTTGGATACAGCAGGGCTACTAGGTGCCGCAGCTCGCTCAGATCGACGCAATTCCGATGGAATACTTCATACACTGCATCCACGAATGTCAAGAAGAACTCGCGCGGCTCATCATCAGGACAGTCCGAGGCCAGGATCTCCAGGACGTGCTGCTTGGTATAATACGAAAAGTACACCTGTATCGGGTCAACCGCCCCGCCGTGCCGTGGCCGAAACTTGTCCCACACGACATTTGAAATCATCACCACAGAGACCTGCGCGCCTGTCAGCTCCGACAGCCGCAGCAGCACCGTCAGCAGCATCGGCCCGCGATCGCGCAGCCGCTCAGCCTGGTCCAGCACAATATAATGTGTTCCTCTCCTGCCTTTCAGCATAGTCCGTGCATGGGCTACAAAATCAACCGAGGTATCGCTTTTGGCCACATTGGCATATTTGTTCTCTCGGTTCGGGACATGGCCCGCCCATGCATTCAGCACGCGCTCAAACAGTAGCCGCGACGTAAAACACTCCACGCAGTTGACCAGCGCATACTGCTGGCCTGCTGGGTCATACTGTGCAAACAGCTCTCGCACGATCGTGCTCTTGCCCGTTGCGCTCGGTCCGTAAACAAAGATGCCTGGCGGGGACGGATCCTCAGGTTCTCCAAGCAGTGATAGAAGCAGGTCAAGCTCACCGTCGCGCCCTGGGAACTGCTTGCGCAGCCTTCTGCCCAGTGCGTCCACGTCCATGTCAAAGTACTGTTTATTAAATGTAAAAGGTAAATAAAATTCGCAGAGAACAAGAGCGAAACTGCGTAGTAGAGCCAAGGTAGGTGCTCAAAAAACGACTCCGATTCGGCTCGTTTCTGATTTACGCAGCTCGTTTTTTGCTACGACTCGACGATGGTGGTACGTTTGCTTCAAAGTTTGGGCGGATGCCAGGGGCGGTTGTTCGTCTGGCTGCAGAGCAAACGGCACCCAATCGCTGGTGCCGCTCCGACATAGCCCACTCGCTATGCCCTTCCTCTAGGTGGTGGTAATTTATACTGCGGCAAGCTTACTAATGAGCAGTTTAACGAGCCAATGCCAATTTGGCAATAAGCACATCCCTATACCACTCCACTCACCCCAAGCGTGACATCCATAGCGCCACACCTGTATGAAAGCCACGCCGACCTAGTTCTGTGTTTCTGCCGACAAGCGCCTGCTGCTGTTTCTGATTTCTGAAAAAGTAATTCTTTTTGTGGTCGGCTGATGTGTCAAGGTACAATGCGCGATCAACGCCAGACCGCTAGCATTCATTCCTCACAACCAGTCCACCTTCTGGTCTGGCAAATAGAAACGATGCATGTCGCTCCTTTATTAGAGGTTTATTGACAGGAGCAGATAGGATTCGTTTCAAACGCGCAAGGGTAATGGTTTGCTGTACCCTTGAACAGACATATGTACCAAAGGAACAGCCTTTTACGAGGTACCGGCATTTACAACCAAATGTTCTACTTCCGAAATCTGAGTACTGGTGTCCAGACTTAAAGTCAAACAGAGCTTGAACTCGCATTCTTCTCCGATATGAACGCCATTGTTCTACCATATATTTGGGGAGCCATAAGGCACACGAGCTACACACATATGTCGTTGCGACAACAGGAAGGATGCAGGCTAGCTGTAATGGTGCGGAGGTGGCTTTTGCGACAACAGGAGGGATAGCGAGTAAGAGCAGTATTTGCATACCCCATTGCATGACGAGATATATGGCAACGGCAGCCACACCAGTTTGTAGTGCTTTCAGCCAAAACCCCTCTCCATATCCACTCACTACACCGTCCTTAGTTGCCTCGGGGAGAAGAGGGCAAGCGTTTCGACGAATCGACGCGCTAGTTGGTGCTGTTACATGGATGCAGTGGACAGTAGAACCCCTTTCTTCCTATTTGTAGAAAAACGCAGTATTAGCTTGTTCGCAGCCAGACACAAGAAATTGTGGCTGGCACGGCACGCAGGGGTATGCTTCTGTTGTCTGGCCACTCGCTTTCTCTCCCCAAAAGGCTGTGAAAGCGGGGAGAGCCACCAGCGCCACGGCAATATGCCTGCTTGGATCCTTGGCCATGCTATTGCTGCTAGAAGAGTAATGTGTAGGAGTATGCTGTCGAGGATCTAGGGCCAAATGCCTTGTACAAAGTATGATAGCTACAGTTTGCACAGGCAACTAGAATAGCCATTTGGGCTATCAATAGCATGTGTCCGTCTTTGTCATTAATTGTTGTTTTCTTATTTCATGGCCAACAAAACGACAGGGGAAAGAGAAACTCGAGCGACATTTCGACTATGCAAGTGGTGGTTGGGTCAATGATCCCATGTGCTACTGCGCACTGACGACAGCGAATAAAGCGCCGGTGTATTTCATGACAAAAATAAAGGCGCATTTTGATGCAACTCTTGTGATATCGCAACATGCTCATTTCGCCTTTGTAAAATAATTTCGCCGGTAACCGTGCACCATGATGAAAAGTCAACGTTCTGAGTGACCGCCAGGTGGTATTAGCAATTGGCCTCTGCTAATAGACCCACGGTTCACATTCGCCCGCAATCTGGAAGGGAGGGAGCAGATGCAGGATTATGAATGGCAAAGGAACCATGACCAGCAGAGGTCCCTTATCCTGATTTTTCCGTTTCAGCATCAATTCAGCATCGCCACCGTTGTCTAGCTTCGAATACACTTGTGTCCTTCCTCATCGTTGTTTTGCGGGACATAAAGCAGTTGTGCCATTTTCCGGCCAGAAATAAAAAAAGTGGAGATGGCAGCATCCTCCCGCTACATTCTTTTGGGGAGGGAGGCAGATGTTTGCAATGATGCTGAATCGCCAGACCGAGCAGCCTACCAGCGTGGTTTGCTTCGATATTATTGTCGTCCAAGTGTTGTTTTAGGGAGGAGAGGGAGGAGAATGACCATTCGTCCAGGCGAATCCCGACACGAAAGACCCAACGATAACAATTAGCTGAAGGAAAAGGGGGACATGCTATTCAATTAAGCATGAACAAAGTGCTTTCTGCCAATTGAAAATAGGGGAGGGGTAGAACTGGAGGGTATCTTACCATTTCTCTGCCATTAAGCTTCATATTTGCGTACCGCTATATGGTCCATTGACCTGCGTATGGCGGTATTGCAGCAGATTTTTTCCGCCAAACCTTTTTGCTTAAAGGAATTCCCAACGGCATATTCATATGCACTTGGTTTTAGATCGGTATAAAAGTAGCACTTGCCCGTTTCCAAGGCGTTGCGATTTCTTGATAAAGACCTGTTCCGGTATCTCAGAACGATTTTCTCTTTCTTGTTTTATTTCCCTTGCGGAGCAGCACCTAATAGCCACATTGCCTCCCCGCTCACCTTGATCCGCTGCCTTACGCTCCCTCATTTCCCTTCCTTGTATCTATTTTTCTCACCAGGTCGCCATACACATATCCCCCGCGCAATAGCTGACGCAGCGTATTCGGTTTTGGCAACAGCTCCTAAAAATATACGCATAGCAACATTTGCAGCTCGCCCACATTTGCAATCATTGCGACACGGCGTTCGTTGTCGTTTGGTAACGGGTGCTGCGTCTTTTTACTACAGAAGGACTCTTTGTATACTTCTCTCTCTCCTTTTCCCTTTTATTTTTTCGCATCTACGGCAATTACCATCCTCTGTTTTTCTCTCGCTTTTTTCTTCGCCGCGGCAAGCACACGACACGCTCAGTGGCAAACACAGCCTTTTGGCCCGCAATAGTGCCTTGCCCCTACGATCCGCGCCATATCGAAAAAGCGCCGGCGTAGCATAAAACCGTAGCGAATTCCTCGAAGACACCCGCGCATACCCGCATTTCAACCTCTGCCGGCTTCAGACTTTCACACGCGGTGGCAACATCTCATCCCCCAAAAGAGAGGCGCTGGATTACGTTCTTTTCCCCCTTCGTCGTCTCTTGCACCAGCCATTGCGATTCGCTGAATTCCACGCGTACTCCCCTTGACCGCTTCCCTTTTTCGCATTCTATTCGCATTTTCCCAGCTCTATCTTGCGCCCTACCTTACAGCCTGCAACCTGCACCGACGCAGAGCACGCTTCTCTTCCAACGTATATTTGTGTGGGTTCCATCATTCCCCTTTTTGAGTTACCCTGGGAGCAAAATTTCCATTTCAAACTAGCACCCAGCTCATATACTGTCCACACAATACTGCTTGGCCGTATCCATCTTTTCTCAGGCAGTGGACTGGACTCGCAACTCTGCTTGCATAGCTGGCACTCACTAGCTGCTTATTCTGCCATCTCGGCGACGAGGAAACGGCGTTTCGATTACAAATACGTTCATTATCTGCCTTCATCCTGGCTCGCTCCATTCTTCATTGCATCCTACCACCATTTCTTCATTTATTTTTCCATCACACGCCTGGCCAACCACCAGCTCACATACCCTCTTAATTTCGCACTTAGTTTTATCTTGGTTCTTCGCTGCCTTGACCCGAGCAACCCTTTTCCCGCTTCGTAGTTCAGACTCGATTTCCACCTTCTTTTTATCATCTGCGGAGCCAGTTTAATCTGCCTGTCGCCCGAGAGCGATATTGTTATTTCCACAATCCCTATTTTCTTCAAACACAGCGCTTAATAGCATTGCTGCAGCTTTTATCTATCTCCCCTGTTTTTCAACTTATTTCCATTTCGGGATAAACACCATCTCATATTTCTAATTCTCTTCCCGGCCATCCTGGTAAACACAGACACTGTTATACCAGGCCAGTGTCATTCGGGGGTTCAACCTACTCACTTCTCAGAAAGTCGAGCTTCTTCCAGCTGTTTAGAGTTCGCAACTTGCTCTCCCCACGAGCACACCATCCCAGCACTGCTACTTTCTTTGTCTTATTTATACCCGGGCGCCGCTGAAGTTTACTTTCTTCGTGGGCCCATCTTTTCTTCAGTTCAACCTCCTGCTGCTACAAGACTTACTTCTATATTACTTCATTCCGCGCGTCACTAGTCGACTCATCCCCTACCAAAAAAGTGCAGGCATAAGCAATGAACCAGAATCCGTTTGCCTTCTTTTCTGCAGACCCCAACGGCTATGCTCCGCTGCCTGACCCCCTCGGCAACAACCCGTACCTCGACGCCCGTAGTGGAATGCTGCTGAAGGATGATTCACTCCACACATCATCAATGTCGCAGGCTTCGCATGAGACAGATTCAAACCCGTCGACTCCATCCAAGAGCAAAAAGTCCGAGCGGCGCACTCCCAAGAGCAAGGCCGAGGTGTCCGAGCGCATGCGCCGGTGGCGCGCTGAGAATGCCGAGAAGAACCGCCTCAACGACCTGCGCTGCCGCGTGTACCGTCAGGCGCGTCTGCGCTTTGGCAAGGACCCAACACCCGAGCGTGAGGCTTGGATCCAGTCAGAGATCTTCCGTCGCCTGGAGCGCCGCCGCCTACGTGAGGCTATGAAGGGCAACAATGGGTCGTGTCCAGCACCCACTGCTATTGCCAGCCCAGCTTCTGTGGCCATGGGACTTGGTGGCCATACTGCTGGCGGCCCAATTACCCGGTCAAGGAGCACCGTGCATCCGTTCCCGATCCACATGGCGGGCTCTGCAGGTGTCCCTGACCATGCTATGGGGTTCCCAGCGACACCCTATGCGATGATGATGGGCAACGGCACGCATGAGTCGCAGCAGCACAGCCAGCAGCAGCAGCAACACCACCACCACCAGCAACAGCACCATCATCAGCAGCATCACCATCAGGGCCAACAGCAAATGCACTACGGTCACCACCAGCAGCTCTCTCACCAACAGCAGCAACACCAGGCCCAACAGCAGTCGCACTTCCCTCAGCCGCATCAGTACCAGCACAATCAGCAGCAGGACGCGCATCATCACCAGTTATCGCACAACTTCATTGCTGGTGCCTCGGCTGCGCTGCCGCACACTGATATCTACGGCGGTTTCAAATTCATCAACCCGCTGTATCAAGGGCGGCTGCTGTCTCCGCAGACGAATGCCTCCCAACAGACTGCGCAGTCGCTCTACCCCACTCATCAGCATCAACACCAGCAGCATGTCGACCAGCAGCAACACCACCACCAGCAGCAGCAGCATCATCACAGCCAACAGCAGCAGCAAGCGCAGCAGCAGGCTGGCGCAAATTTTGCTGGCACAAACGGTGTCTCCGCACATACTGTGCCGTCACAGGTTAACCCCTCGAGCGCAGTTGCCGCTGCCGCAGTCGCTGCCGCTGCCGCTGCAGTTGCTGACCTCTCCAACCCCTTCCAGCTGCCGTCGGCTAATGGCACCGGAATGTATGGCTACTATTCCGAGTCGCTGCCGCCATGGGAAGCCTCAAACGGTAGTACAGAGCTATCCAATGGGCAGTCGCATTCGTCGCCGTCGACGCCGGTAGACAACACTGTAGTATCGCAGGCCCAGTACACTCTGCATGCGGTAGACAACCCTGTGTACCCGATAGACTCGGTGTCAGGGTCAACCGGACCGTCAGCCACGTCCTCCTCGTCAATGACCCCGGCAAGCATTATCAATCAGCCCATTGCCACGCCATCATCGGTTGCGCTACTCGACCCGTCATCTGTGTCGGTCGATACCGATAGTGCCAGCATCCTGACTGACATCAAGCGTGATGGCAGTGCCAACAGTGCCGATGCTGTGTCGAGCAGCCATGGGTCGACTTCCAGTGACCTGACAGCAGTTGTCTCGCAGCAGGCATCGTCATCATATCTGTACGGGTTCCAGCACGAATCTGCTGGCTCGCCATCCCTGAATGATGTCGCAAGCAACCTGTTCTCGCTGCGTCAGATGAGCGGAAACAATAGCCAGGAGGCTACCTCCCTTGACGAGCAGCGCAGCGAGGCTGCTGAAAAGCACAGTTCATTTGACGAAGTGTCCCCAGTCGACCGGTTAGCAGCAGTAGCAGCGGCGGCAGCCTCGGCGTCACAGGACCCCCCACAAATGAAGCAGGATGGTGTGTTATCGCCGAATCCGGCTGAGCTGATGCAGCAGAGCCAGGAGCAGCAAAGTGTGCAGCAGCAACAGGAGCAGCAGCAGGAGTCGCAAGCGGATGCCCACCGGCTCCGGCACAATCTGCTGCAGGGCTCATTCAATCTGGGCGTGGTGCCTGATAATGTCAATTTCAGCAATTACTAATACTCTCCTCATTTCTGCTTTTGCAAGCATCCGTTTCTATCTAAATATCTTAATATACAACCCTGATCTCCATGATCCTGATTACAGGCTGACTCTATATGTGGACCATGTATGTATGCCATATGTCTAGACATGCTGGTGCAACTCGGCAGTTTTGATATAGGCATACACTGCATGAAACCATTGGCAGAATGGTCGTTTATAAGCACTATAGGCTATCATTATTAGCATTGAGAGGTGCCATGTAGCTCCAAGTTTGCATGGCAAGACCCTTTATGCATGGCTCACTTTTATCTGCCAACTGGACATTTAGAGCATTGTCTATTGAAAGCAGGGGATGCAGATTATGTGCCTGAAATCTACAACTCTAGGGTAGCTGAGGGGGAAGGCGAGACCACGACCTGTCGCAGGGCACTCACCAACGATGTATCGTCAGCATGCTCCACAGCCTCAATACCAAAGTACACAGACCTCCAGGCGCTCTGCACTACCTTGTCGACCAAAGCGCTGTCTGGTCTGGTCTGACTGCAAGCAAATGCGCGGGCTGAGCTGACCCAGTCATCAATTAGATTATGGATGGCTTGGGCGTCGCGCTCATTGACAACCGGCGATGACGCTGCGGAAGCGCCCATGCCTGTACTCTGCACAGCCGACGGCGCACCGGTTGCACCAGGGGCATGTGGCAGCTGCCTAGACGCGCGCCGCCGGGGCTCTGCTGGCGTGGCCGGTGGCTGAGAGTTGGCGCCCGGCGACGATACGGCTGAGGGGCGCTGCAGATTAGGAGGCACGCCGGCGTAGCGCAACACCCATGAGCGAACAAAGGCTGCATCAACCACGACCTGGTGGAACTCGGCTGCAGTCTCAAACACGACCGGCCGCAGGCGCACGGCCTCCAGGGCTGCCTTGATTATCTGCATTGCCAGGTGCGTCAGGATCTTACCGGCTGAGAGCGGGTTGATGCTGGTCGGGAAAATATCGACACGCTCGGCAAACAGGCGATCAATGTTTGACAATATGTGCGCGTGCAGATTCGAGCTGTATCCGCCAGACGACGTGTGGTGCATGTTGGTGTTGGCTGGGGAGCCCGATACGCCGAGCCGCAACGCATTAGCCCCGCTGAACGCCTGAGCATTGGCACGGTGCTGAGACCTGGCCGTCGGCTCGCATGACTCTTCGCCGATACGGCTAGTATCATGGGGCGACTCCAGGACGCTGAGCGTTGATGAGAAGATCGGGTCGTAGAACAGGGCGTTGGTGTCATCCTCAACCTGTTTCAGCCAGCGGCAGATGGTAAGCCACACCTCGCTGACACGGGTGATATGCAGAGAGCGGGCAGGCGCCATGGTTTTATCGAATGAGCGCTGCTCGAGCGACGTGGTCGAAAACCGCTTCTGCAACTCGTCGACCACAATTGCTGGCGAGTGCAAGTCGTAGGGGTGCATTTTGAGGTAGTCGGCCGAGATGTCCTGGCCCACAGTCATCACAAAGTGACGAACCAGCTTCTCGGCAACGCTGTGCCATTTGGCCGAGTGGTTGGCCTGGTGCGACTTCAGCAGACTGCCTCTGGCAGCATTGTTCCCCAGGCCACGTCGGCTCGTTGTGCTGGCCATGGAGTCAGCGCGTGCCATTGGTGTAGTGGTCAGCGAGTACAGTCTCTCAGCGCCAGGATCGCCGCTGGTATCGGGACGCGATGCAGTGAGCAGGTTGCTGACTGACGCATCTGCAGAGCCAAAATTACTCACATCACCGAGCCGTTTGCTGTGTCCGCCGGTTGATGCGTCGTCGGGCAGGATCGATATCCCTTGCTCACACAGCTGGTAGATGCTCTGTGTCAGCGTCAGCTCAAAGTCCACTGCGAACCGCGCCAGCAGAAGGCTGGCCACTGGGTCGTTAACAACGCTGATGCCGTACTGCGCCATTGGGGCTGCTGTGGTAACTTTCTCGACAAAAGCGCGAGTGCCAAACACTGGGTTCGCTAAAGTCGCATATAAGAACGAGTCGGGGATCCAGGAGCTCATCCACGTGTCCAGACAGCGGTCCAGCGTCTTGATGAATGCTTGGCGCAGCCGCGATGCGACTTGTGCCTGCAGATTGTTGCTACTTGGTCGCGGCATGGGCGTGCCAGAGCTTGTTGACGAGCCAATATCACCATCGTCGTCGTCATCGGCTTCATCATCATCGAGCATCTGGCTACTCTCAATGTCTAAATAGTGCTGCACAACGCACTCGAGCAGCGGGTTGACCCGTTCCAAAACCTGCTGAATCAGCCAGCTCTCGATATCAGCAAGAAACACGTGCAGCGGGGCATTCCGATTGACAGTATTGACGATCCAGGGCTTGTATCGGCGAACGCCGTTGCGGTACAAGGAGAACGACCGGCGCAACTGCTGGATTCCTGCAGTGGCTAGTGGCTGGTCATTGGTGGTCTTGCTGCCATCGTCCATGGTTTCCATGGCTTCGACATAGTTGCTTGAATGCGTGCGCTGATGGTGGAACTTGCGCTTGGCGATAGTCTTGCTTGCCGAAGCATTCTGTGAGCTGCGCTGCCCACCCGACAGGTGGAATGTGCTGGCACGGCTGATGCGGTTTGCGCTGACTGCCATCATCGGTGAATTGAGAGAGGGTGACAGGTTGCCAAACGCAGATGCTGAGTTTGGCCCATCGTTGTTCGACGACAGTGTCCGGACATGCATGAGTGCACGCATGTGGTGCGGCTGTGTCTGGATATGCGGCAAGGGCTGTGGTGCGGTGGTAGCAGAAACTGACGTGACGGCCGACTGATGCTGCTGCTGCTGCTGCTGCTGCTGTATGTCGCTCAGGATTTGGGAGGACCGGTCGCCTCCACCAGTCCAGCCACCAGAGACTGCAGACCCAGCCCTTTGGTGCTGCTGCTGCTGCTGGTGCGTGGCAACATCGCCCTGTGAGGTAGCGCTGCGAATGGATGAGTTACGACGGTGTCTACTAATACTAGCAGCACGCGGGATAGTACCAAACACACCGCCCCCGCCCCCAGTATTGCTGCCATTCGCCGACATCTGTGATGGGGTGGTCACAGCATTGGTTTCGAACGAGTCAACTAGCGGATCAAAGTAGTACTCGACACGCTCGAGCAAATCACGTACAATGGTATGCAGTGCGCCCTCAACCAGGTGCTCTTGCCAGCGGTTCACGATGCGCTGAATCGAGTCGTGTAGGCCGCCGATACGCGCCAAGATCGGGTACTTGTTGACACTTATTACTAGTTCGTCCAGCTGCTCCAGATACGGCTTGACGCTGTCTTCGGTGACGTCGTCGGGGAACCGAATAAGACTATCGATAATGAACTCGTACTCCTCGCTCCACTCGCCCATATGCTCTGCAAACTGCCGCTGTGCTGTGCTCAGTTCGCTTGCGCTCATCGCCTGCCATGCAACCACCAGCTGGTCCTTCTTGTTGCTGATGCTGAGCCTAGCCATTCCGTCAATAGTGTTCGTGGTATCTGAATCGGCGAGAGGCGAAAGCAGACCCACCACCGTTCCTTCTGTCGTGGCTTCCAGCAGCGACATGGTGCGACCCTGCGCCGAACTGCCAGTGTTAGAGCCGGCAGTGACTGCCGAGACATCTTTCAGCTTGTCAAGGATGCCGGTGCCAGTTGGAGACACAAACTGCGAGGCAAACCCAATCACTAGGCTGTTCCACACCGGCAGATACTGCTCGTTGAAGTGCGCGGTGCGGCTTTTCTGGCAGCTATGGATCTGGCTAGTCATTGGGGCCCCGGTGATCTTGGCAGCAGCGGCGACTGGCAGCGGCGCGCCGCTCGGATCCGGATCAACTGTGCCCATCATTTCGTGTGGCGTCTGCACCGCCGAATCGCACACAACCGGGTACACATACGATGCCGTAAGCGCTGCTTGTCGCAAATTGCGGTTCTTGGCACTCTGGATCTCCAAGTACTCACGCCATAGCTCGCCAACCTTTTCGGGCCTCAGCAGCGCCAACAAAGACGCGCACTCGGCTCCTTCGGAGACATCGGTGGCTGGGTCCCGCCAGCGGCTCCAGATTGTGTTTTCCACGCTGGCCATGATCTCCTTGCCGTCCTTTTCAACCGACGCAAACACGCCCAGCTGCCTGTAGTGCTCAAGCAGCGGCTGGGTCCGTGACCAGAGCCGTGCAGCCTCGACAAACTCGCCCTTGCCAATCGATTTGTTAAGCTGGTCTGGCAGTGCAAACAGGAACTGCAGCTTGCTCATCAGCCGGTGCTCTGCGTTGAGCCGCTGGATCGCTTCGCGCTTCTCGGCGAACTTTGAGTTGACGGTGTCTGTGCGCGTGGAAATCTCGTTGACTCGCTTGGTTAGCTTCTCCATCTCGGCATCCATGTAATCGGCATCCTCCTTCATCTTGCGGATCGTCTCGGTTGCGCTAATGAACTTGCTGTAGTTTTCATACACCATTGTTTTCATGTCTCCGTCGATATGCCTGATCTCGGTCACCAGCTCATTGTCTGCCTCCAGTAGTCCTGCTACGCCCTTATCGACCAGCAGCTTCTTCAGGTACTTTTTCGAGTCGAATGCAGCTGTGTCGATGTCTAGTGGATTCCTGACCCTCTGCACTGACACGTGCCGCCGTGACTTCTTTGCCGTCGACCTGGTGAGTGTGTCGCTCGGCGTGGGCGCGGCCAGCTCTACTTGCTGCCTCAGCGAGCTTGAGCTCTGTGGTTGTGTCGACGAGCGCGCTTGCGTCTTGTAGAACGCCCGCAGTTTCTCTCGCGCCTTCTGCTTGTCGACATCAGCACCTGCCTTGGGACTGCCTGACATTTTTGAATTGAGCCGATGTACAATGAGGACAAATATAAAAAAGTAGAGGTGCGGTGAGCAAGGGGAAGGCTGGCTGAGCCCGTTCGCCTTGACGATGACGACCTACGCGGCTCGCGAGCCGCATTGGCATCGCAGGGGCTCGGCTTTTGTTTGTATTTTGGGCTTGTCTGCGCCTTGCAGTGTTGTCTTCCTTCAGCTCTGTTCAAATTTACAACCAGTTCAATTGCTAGCATGCCGATATTCGATGGCAAACGCGCCTGGTTCTCGGCGAACGTTCCCGCTGCACATATCAGCGCCTGGGGTAAGTGACAGCCAGCTTCTCTACTGCCTCAGAGGTTGTATACTCTGGGCTCACAGGTGGACAGTAGGCAGGCTACTACTGCTGAAACTGCGCACACATATGCCTTGTAGTGGCTGACGGCGGGATACAGATCAGAGACATACGAAAGCCGGCCATTCAATACTACTTCAGCAATGCGCTGGACGACGAGGAGACCGTTGAGCTGATGCGGCGGCAAGAGAAGGTTGTTTACAAGTCTGCGTGGATCACAGACTCCTCGCTTTCCCGCACACGGCAGCCATTGGGCTCGTACACCCTGCAGGGATTCCGACAGTTGGACCGTCTGCTCAGCAGCCCAGTAGTGGAGCGGCACACGTCGGTGCGCGGCAATCACTCGCCATATGCGCGGCATTCCGCCGTTGTCGACCTGCAGTCGCAGTCACCGCCAGCAAACTTTTATGTATCTCCGCGACACATGCTTCAGCAGCCTAGACAATGGCGAGCAGCTCGCCGAGACGATATCTCGGAGACCCAGAGCATGCGCTCGCAGTCCAGCATGCGCTCGAACACAAGCTCCGTGCTCAGCAGCTATGGCCGCAGGCAGCGTGTCGTTAGTCGGTTTATTATACATGCCGATCAGCCGACCAGAAATTCGATTATGAGCGCTGCCGTGGACTTTACGCCCAACGAGCACGGGTTTGTCGCCTACAAGATCCCGAAGCTGGCGTAACCAGCGCTGATTTTGTGTATTTTTAGAAGCCCTGTGCTTGCCCAACAATGGAGTAGACTGGCGTGCATGCGTATCTTGTCAGAAGCTGCATATTTCTTGCACAAGTCCTTGGGATCATCTGTCCCAATGTTAAATGTAGTCTAAAAATGGCACAGGAATCCCTTCCATGTGGCTGTATTCGACCGCCAAACAATGGCAGGGCTTGGTGCGCATGCCGTATATAATGGCAGCGTCGCCTTGTCCCTGTACTTCCTCATATCCTTCCGCCACCCCTATATCTATCATGGAGGACCGTGTTATTCTTGTTATTTCGCAGACCTGGTTCCAGGTCATCATGGCTGTGGCCAACATGCTCATGTTCTTTATCGTGACCACGCTGGTGTCTGTTGCTGCGTCATGGTTTTCGGCCATCCAGTTCAGTCAGTTTGTAACATCAGGCGTCGGCTTGCTTATGGCGACCCCCCGCTGGACGCGTCACAAGAGTGCTGGGGTGTCGCTTCTCTACGTTGTTACATGTGCTGTCATTTGGGCTTCTTCGCATATCTCGATTTTGCTGCAAAAGGTCGGCAGCAACGGCGCAGTGATGGACAGCATTGGCACTGGGACCTCGTCACTCAATCCACTCAAGTACCAGTACAAGACAACCTCGCAGTGCAGCGAGCTGCTGGGCAATAGCCTGGCATGGTACAACTGCACAGACATCGCAGACCCGCGAAGGTTCCAAGTTGCCACGAGCCCCGTGAAAACGGCAGATCCTCGCTTCGATAGCCAGACAAGCCAGTGGAAGGCCGTACTAAACACGACAGCCAACGAAGAGGTGGTTATTGCTGGTGCGCCAGACTTCAGCAAGCTCTTTAACAAAACCGAAGCACTCTCGATATCTGCCAGCCACCTGACGACTGCCCGCTGGGACCTCGGGGGTTATATAACCGAGACGCCCAATGTTACATCGCCAGTCATGAACAGCACTGGCATGGAATACTTTTTAGCAACCACTGCGCAGTGGCAGCCGACATTCAACAACCCAAACCAAAACACCTCTGCATTGCTCAGCGCCATCCAGGCAACGGCCTCATATGATGGCTACATAATCTACTACAACATTGAGGTCAACAACACGCGTTTCGGAACACATGGCTCCAGCTGCAGTGCGACGACCTACGGCTCCATCTTTGACAAGTACAAGGATGCTATCAAGAATCCTAAAGTAAAGCCAGTCACCGGCGTCACAGGAACGGGGTTAACTGGGTCGCTGTACGATCTGGAATGGACGGCTACAAGCAGCGGATACAAGATCACTGTGGTGAGCATGAGCGAAAGCTGGCAGGGACCCGGATGTTGCCAGTACCTTGTGTGCGATGTTTATGCCTACGAGGCACAAGTCCGCTTTGTCATTGTCAAGACAAACAGCAAGGATTATGAAGACCGAAAATATAACGGCAGGTACAAGTCTCCGACGATCCAAAACACATTTCTGACACGGGAGGACTCGTATAACCGCGCCATCTCATTCTGCAACATGGACACGTACCATTTAGCTAACACCGAAGTGGAAGTCAAACGGAGGTGCGATTCGCAAAAGTTTTTCAGCAGCTTGGAGCAGTACCACGGCCTCTCGGACAGCATCTTTACATCCTCTGACCCTGCCAACATCACTTTCCAGGGCCAGAACATCAGGCTGAGGGAGGGATTTCGGATCCGGATATCTGGGGTTTCTGTCCTTGCTGCTATCGCTGCTCTGGCTCTTGTGTGCACGGTGCCGCGGTTCTTCATGTCCAGATTCACGCCATACACTAGCCATGCACTGGAGATTGTTGCTGCAACCACCACTGGGTCTGATAACAAGAGATATTCCTGCCTACAAACGCTGCCTGACATCGATGTCGCTCTGGATGGCGACCGCATGTCGGGCTACACCCTGGTGGTCAATAATGGCGAGGTCTGCACGCGGCATCGTGGCAGTGTTGAGCCTCTGCCTGCACCTGGAATGGGCCAGATATACCAGCAAAAGTCCACAGTTTCATTCGGGACCGGAGGGTCGTTGGCTACCTAGGCATACAGCATATGATGTATTAAACTGTATCTCCGTTGGAGCTGGCAAGTAGCGTGGACTAATTGAATTTGGAGATGCAAAATACACGACTCAAGGAAGACTAAACTCGAATTCGCCAGAGACGCCGTAGTGGTCGGAGATCTGGGTGAATGGCATGTCCGGCGTAAAGTTCGGAGTGACGCCGACGTCAATGACCTTGGCCACGACACCGTTCTTGTGCTTGTCGGCATCCGGGTTGTGCCACAGGATATAATCAATCGAGTGCATGACCTCGTTGTCGTGGCGCGTGGTCAGAATAGTCTCGCGCGGATGAACAGCACCGTCCTTGCCAACAATGGTATTGCCGAATGTGACTGGATGGTAGCCGAGCCGCTCGTACAGCGTGTCGTGGAGCTCGATGATGTCCTTGCCCTTAAAGTCGTCGGTGTTCTCGGGGCCTAGCAGCTTCGGATCAATGCCATAGCCGCGCAGAACCGACATCATCGCCGCACCCTCGTCGGATGTAGATACACCATCCTCTACTTCGCGCTCGTACTTGGCATTGCCGGGATCGGTCAAAACGTGGTCGCGCGAGTCGACATTGAAGTCGCCAGTCAAAATCACTGGCTCGCCAGCAGCACGCTCCTTGGGCAGTACGCGCTCGAGCATGTTGTGGAACTCGTGCAGCTGCAGCAGCCGGTGCTTGACGTCGGGCTGGGTGATGATAACCTCGCCATACGAGGCCTGTGTGTGCGTGGTGAAGACATGGGCGTGGGTCAGGGCCTCGCTGCTAGGCTTGTTGTCGTCGGTCTGCGAGTGGATTGCGATCTTGGCATACAGAACGCCCTTCTTGGGGATCCAGTCAGGGCCCATGCCGCGGGTGTACACCATCTCCTCGCTCTTGACGATCGGGAACCGGCTCAGAATGACAAGTCCGCCATCAATGGCAGCGTTCCACACAAACTGGCGGGTGTTGGCCACGTAAAACTTGTAGCCAAGTTTGTTGGCAGCAGCCAGCAGCCGGCTGCGGCGAGACGACGCAAACTCAAACATCTCCTGCAGACACACAACGTCGTAGTTGGGCAGAATGTGCTCAATGAGGTAGTCCAGCCGCCCATCCTTCCAATCGCTCTTGTTGTTCTTAACCAGCGGCGGCCGCATAAACATGTTCTGCGTCAGAACACGCAGCTTGGGCAGTGCGGTAGTCGTCATTAGCTTCAGTTCGGGAGCTGTCTTATAGTCGGCAAGCGTGACAGAATTTGGCGGCTGGTTGAATAAATTGAGATTGTACGCGCTGAAAACAGACACAACAAGAACGACAGCGGAAGCAAGATACATTTTCGAGTATTTGAGAAAAGAGGAAAGGACTTTCAAAACAAAACGGCGTTCAAATGCAGAGCTGAAAAAAAAAAAAACGCCGGACAGAATGCAAACGAGTGTCAGCTGCGAGCTCGCCAAATCCCAGAGCAAAGACAAATGCTGAAAATTCTAAACGAGCGCTAGAGAGTCGAAAGAGACCCCCGTTTTCCGCCATCGCCCACCAGCTGTTGCGGAGAGCAGAAGAATTGGTCCATGTCCGCCCAGCCCAAGCTCGATGGTGACGTCGTCGGCTGCCGAGTGCTTGGCAGATGACCTTTTGCCCATGCGCTGATAGCTTGGGCCAGTGGTTCCACAACCACCAGCTGCAGCGATGGCCGCCGTGGAATTGCTCTTTTGCTCTCTCCTTATCTCCTGCCCACTGCTTATTAGAATTTTTTTGGTCTGTTTATTGAACCATGGATCGATCAGGCAAGCGCGCCCAGTTTACGCCCGCAGAGCACAAGTTCCTGACCGGTCTGCGCACCGGGCCAGCCAACTTTGAGTTCAAGAACTGGGCAAACACATTCAGCTCAAAGCCAATGCTGTACCTGGCCCCGCAGACCGAGGGCGAAATCATCGAGCTTGTGCGCATCGCCAACAAGCACCGGCTTACAATCAAACCCATCGGCTGCGGACACTCGCCGTCAGACATTGCCTGCACCGATGCGCTGATGCTAAACATGGACAAGTTCAACCGCGTGCTGGCACACGATCCATATGCGTGTACGCTGACGGTCGAGGCGGGCGTGCGTCTGCACCAGCTGCACCAGATGCTGCACCAGCGCAACATGGCTCTGAGCACCCTGGGCAGTATCTCGGATCAGAGTATCGCTGGCGCCATCGCCACCGCCACCCACGGCACTGGAATGGACTACAGCGACCTCAGCGCTATGGTCATCGAATTAGTCATCATCGATGGGTCGGGCAACCGCCTGAAGTGCAGCACAGCCCAGAACAAGGACCTGTTTGATGCAGCCCGTTGCAGCCTGGGTGCACTGGGCATCATCACGCAGCTGACCCTGCAGTGCGAGCCAGCCTTCACTCTACATGCGGTGCAGACACCTGAGAACCTCGACAACATCCTCAACAACCTGAGCGAGGTCGTGTACTCGGCCGAGCACGTGCGGTTCTGGTGGTTCCCCCATACCGACTCGACTGTGGTCTGGCGTGCCAACCGCTCGTCGCTGCCACCACAGCCGTCACCCGAGTCGTTCTTGCGTGACCGCCTGTACGGCTTCCACTACTACCAGCTCCAGCTCTACAAGGCCCGCTTCAACCCTGACAGGATCCCAAAGCTAACCGAGGAGCACTTTAGCAACCGCTTTGACCGCAGGATCGAGTGGGTAGATGACAGCTTCAAGGTGTTCAACTTTGACTGTCTCTTCCCGCAGTATGTCAACGAGTGGGCTGTGCCGTGGGAGAATGCTGCCGAGGCCCTGCGCCAGCTGCGCATCTGGATCAATGCCCAGGCACGCGATCCCAAGGGCGTCCGTGTGCATTTCCCAGTCGAGGTGCGTTTTGTCAAGGAAAACGACGTCTGGCTCAGTCCTGCATACCAGCGTACCGTCTGTTACATTGGCGTCATTATGTACCGGCCCTACCACAAGGCAGTGCCGTACAAAAAATACTGGAAGGTCTACGAGGATATCATGCGCACCCTAGGTGGCCGCCCGCACTGGGCCAAGGCACACAAGATGTACTACTATGATTTGCTGGACGCATACCCCAAGTTCGCCGACTTTGCCAAGCTGCGCGCCCAGTGCGACCCGAACAACGTCTTTGTCAACGACTACATTGCACGCCATCTGCTTTCCCCCAGCGAGCAGGCAGATCTGCTAGCGGCTGGCGACACTTCATCCAAGATCACAGACGAGCAGCCCAAGCTCTAGGTGATGACCCAAAACCCCGATCTTGATGGCCAAAATGAAGGCCAACAGTTTGCCACTGCGAAATAATAGAAATATTTCACTCCTCGCTTTTAGTATCCTGTTTCTAGACGCAACTGACAATGAGCAGCACGAGCCTGGCCGACTTGAAAAGGAAGCAGCAGCTTCGAAAACAGCAGCAGCACAAGCAGAATAAGCGCAAGCGCGAGGCAGCAACGGCAACAGCAGCGGTAGTGCCTTCCCAGTCAACACTGGACAATCATTTTCACCGCTCCGCCTCTACTGGCCACAGCTCCAGCAGCCTGCCGAAGCGTCGCGACAAGCTGCACAACCATTTCCAACGCGCAACCTCTCTCAACCTCGCCTCAAGCATCCTGGCTGCGGCGCCCGAGACCAAGGCTCCATTTGCCACCGCTCCACCCAAGCTGAAGCAGAACCCATTCGACATCATCAATGAACTGGAGGCAGAGGAGAACGGCTTAATACTTGCTAGTGAATTGGGAAACATTGTGGTAGTCGGTGCAAGTGGAGACTTGTCGGATTCGGAGGATGACGGCGACGAAGGTGCCGACCCAGCGCTGGACCCGGTTGCGCTCGGCAGCGACGAGGAGATGTTTGAAAACGACCCCAGTCTCTACAAGGTCAGCACCCGGTCCTTGCCATTACATTCTAGTACCTTGATTCGGCAGACACCTCTGGGAGACGATGTGAACAGTAAGAGTCGGGGTATGAACTCGACTAGTCGGCAAAGCTCACATCCAGCAGCCAGAAGCGACTTGGCTCTCTCTCACACTGAGAAATACTCGTCCGACAAACCATTACAGACACTTTCGCTACGGACTCATGTATCAGCATCGTCTTCTCATCCGCTCAAGGAGCTAGAGCGACTCAAAGACGATGGGTCGCTCTTGAGCATGACATCACTTTGCAGCTCAGGCTCTGCCCCGCTGAATCTGTTGGCTGATGCACTGGTGTATTGGGAAATAATCGGCGCAACTGATCCGCGGCAGCAGGGCACACTGGAACAGCGGCCATCTGCCAGTATCGCATCAGCGGGCCAGATCCAGCAGGCATTCGTCTCGCTATTCCGACTGCAGCTGGAGGCGCCCGCAAAGTATCCCTTTATCTACCTGCAAACCCGCGACTACACAGCTGTCTTCCGCATGAACATCCTACCAGACACATCTGGAACTTACAGACGAGATGCGATTGTAAGCCAGTCATCACTGGGCTTGCGCAAGACATTGCATGCAGAAGGCGTGGAATTCTCCGTACCGCTAGCACCCAAGACCCAGGACTGGAGCGAGATTCCAGGGGCAATCAGCACAGGTACAGACACGCATTTCCTGCGCACAACTTTGTTTGACAAGACATGGAAGTCAGCCCTGCTGATCACCGATCCTGCCAGCGTCAACGGACTGTTCAGCCATTTGTACTCGTTGCCGCTGGGAGCGGCCAAGATATTTGCCAGCGGTCCGTTCCTCAATGCCACCATGCGCAGACAGACCGTGCGCATTTCGAGTGTTGTGAGTTATGAGGATGGGGTCGAGAAGATCCTAAACAAACTGGATATCAATGGCGTCATACTCCCAAATATGTGGAACACGATCTTGACATCGCTGGCAGAAGTCATTGCCGATGGTTTCCATGCCACATCAAAGGAGAGCGCAGATACTGCAAGCCTGACAATGCTGATAACAGCAGGACAGAACAATGCTGCGGCTAGACGGAGGGGTGTGACTTTTGCCGATGGCAAGTACACATATTCATGAACATTTATGTCGAATAACAAGCCACCGGTCGCTGTCAACTTGTATGCCAGCATCGCACTCACCCATGCCGGCTCATGAATCGTAACTAACGGATTGCGATTTAAGATGCGATGATTTATGAGTACTATATGGCCTTTGGTACTGTCCAGTATTCAGCGCTGGCACCCGCTGTGTCGCCGCTCACAAGTTTTTTTTACCAAGGTATATAAACCCCTGTATGTGAGGCATGCGCTAGCCTAGATAGAAATAACACCATTCCATCTAATTGCTTTTACAGCCCGTCTAAAACCTGCACTAGCCTACAACCAAATGAATGCTGTGTCGACCAGCCGCTTCTCGCTCAAAAGATTAGCCAGCCATGCTAGATCCTCCATCTGTCGCTACATGAACAGACTCGCAAGGCGCCACTTCTTTGAACCACACGCACAGCTGAGCGTAAAGAGCAGCAAGCACCCTATGCCCATTGAACCTACCATCCCCTCCAGTGAGTCTCCTCCTAGCCTGCCTGAGGTAGAAGGTGATTCTGGTAGTGATTCTAGCGACTTTTTGGAAACACTCACCAGGCTTTTCGACTTCACCCTTGTCAAAATGAAAAACGAAAAGAGATATGTGAACATGGACAACCTTGGACCCTCTGCCAATAGTTTTGATGACAATGATCTTGTTGAGGATACCCTTGTGCCCTTGATGCACACTGCTAAGCCATGCATCACAGCCATCATAGACATACCTGAGTCCATGCTGGCATTGCAGCCAGACGACGAGAAAGACCGTTGCAATGATGACGCGTATGAACTAGATAAGGACGACTTGGTGGTATTCGACAGATTCTGCTACAGCTACGGCATGTGGACTAAGGTGATGATAGAATAAGCAGCATATCTTGGGCTGGTACAAGGGTGTCAAGGACAGGTGCCTCTTGAGACGTGCTATCGAGTCCATGGATGACCTCTACCAGGCCATGATGAAAGACTATTCGGACTGCTTTGAAAAAGTATCAAAAGCAACGGGTGTTGATTTAGGCGAGTTTTATTTTACAGAGGATGCCAAGGCGATTTGTGCGCGCTTCTACGAGCTGACCGATGACTTTAAAGCGAGGCGTCGTGTGCACTGCTTTTAAGCTAGAGTGCAAACGAGTATTATCCTCTGTAGAAAGTTCAAATCGCCTTTAGTAAGTCAGAGCGATAAAACATTCGCTCCAAACTGTTACCTTCACCGATCCCTTCTTGTTTGTTGACCAACGAAACATGAATAAAACACTTGTCTAGCCGTAATAATCATTCACAATACTAGGCTAGACAAGATGCGCTGCAGAGAGCTCAGGTAGTTTGATTTCTGAACAAAAGCATTCGGAATCCACTCGGCAATCAGTGCACCTGGCACCTAGAGCTCACATCTCATTCCCCTGTGTTTCACATTGCTTTTATCCACATTTATTGAATAGGCCAATACATAATAATGATAATAATAATAATAATGATAACGGCATTCATCAATCGAAAACTAGCTCTATTCAATTTATTCCAAACCCCCCGTCAAAAGATGTTTACTCCTAATTCATGCTCGATAGTATACTGAGCACTGCTTCAGTGAGTCCAAGTGATAATAAATGTAGCTATTGGTTAGCTAGACGATGCTTGAACTTTCCTTTGGTCTTCACAACACTTGGGCATATGTGCTGGGTTGTAACAATACTGCTTTACAAAAAAGCCACTAGGAACGGCAGAGAATGGCCATTTAAAGCAGGCAATATAAATATGCGAATGCAAGTGAATGTAAGGCAGACTTGCAGACCTGAGTAGCATTTGCTGACCACCATGCAATATAAAACTTTGTACTATTCAACTGGCATTGTTCAGCATGCACTTGCTTTACCATCTTTCTACAGCTTTGCTGCACCCTCCAGCGTTGGTTTTGTGAGCACTGGCGTTGCAGCTGCAGTATATATAGCTTTGTCCTAGAAGCCTGATGCCCTATTCACTGATCTATTTGCTTATACAACTATACAAAAATGACACTTTCACTCGAGTTGCTATCAAAAAATGTGAAAAACGAGATAATCCCGTTGTGTACGCTAGACATGATGGCTGTAGCAACAAACATGTCGTACGTGTTCTTTTTCAACAACCAGGATAATGCTGCTGGTTTCATGGATAGCCATATCCTCAAGCAGGCATTGTACCGGACACTCGCACAGTTTCCAATACTGCTGGGCCATCTGCAGAAGGGAAGAAAGGGGCGTGTCAAGGTCGTAGTTGACAGAGAGAATATAAATGTCCCTATATACCGGGAGACAACCTGGAGCCAAACGCACTATACAGAATTACTTGAATCCCAGTTCGATTTCAAACTGTGGCCGGAACATCTTATGCCTGCTGATAGCTGCTTGCGGCCAGACCCACACACTAGAGATATCAAGCTGCTAAGCATATCTATTATGCGACTGAAGAGCAACAGCGGGGTGGCAGTCTGCATAAGCATACCGCACTATGTGATGGACGGATGTGGCTACTTTGAATTCGTTAATCAGTGGTCTGACGAGGCCAAGGCTATAGTCGAAGGCACATGCGCACCAAAGAGAGAGTTTCTTTTTGATAGATCGGTGGTAGACAGGTATCTCCCGCCGGAGCGAGCCGCCTTGCCTGCCCTTGTCGACAGCCTGTATGCTACCCGGTCGCCGTTCTTCGAGTATGTGGCACGTCTGCCACCGGTCTGGCGTGCCAGGTTCGTGATTTATATGAGAAGAAAGGAAACAATACGCGGGTGCCTGTTTCGTATGTCGCGAGATAAACTCGACTATCTCCATCAACTGGTGCGCCCGCATTTGCCTGAGGGAATGCGAATTTCTGATAATGACCTACTTATTGCTCTGTTTTCCATGGTTGCTGGGTACGCCATGCTCGGCGATGCGAAGGAGGTTATGCAGTTAAGGAGGGCAGCAGACAACCCAACCCGTGGGCTACTGGGAGAGCAGCTTATGTGCTTGCCATGCAACTTCCGGTCCCGCATAGGCATGTCAGATATCTGCTACACCGGCAACATGCAGTACCCAATTGGCTTCATCAATCCAATCGAGCATCTGCTAAAGCCAATCACTGGCGAAAGCCTGGCTGAAGTTGCTGCCAAGGCGCGACTGGCAGTGAAAGATGTTACGGCTGGAACAGTCGCATCGTTTGTCGAAACAATCAATTCGCAGCCGACATCCTATGCACGGCCAGTGGGCAATACGAAGCATTTCGCGCAGATTCTGGTTGTAACAAACCACATGACGCAAAAGATATATGAGACTGACTTTGGGTACGGCATGCCTGATATTGGCATACTATCACCAGTGTTTGCGCCTGCAGTGAACTTCATTGTTCCGTGCAAGCCGCCGAGCGCAGATGTGTACCTGCATATGACCTATGATCTCAAGGTCATGGAGAGAATCATTGAGAATAGGTTCTGGCAGTCACTCGTTCATCAGATTTATTAGACACAAGTGATGCCGCTATAGCCTCGTAAGCTCGTAGCATTCGGCCGAGTAGAGAAGAAAAAAGATACTTTACTTGTCAAACTCCGTGACGCGGCCCTTCTGGTGCACATAGATCTTTTCTGTAATATTCTGCTGCATAGCAGTCCAGCGCGCAGCGACAAACAAAAAGTCGCTGAGCCTGTTGACAAACATCATCGACTCCTTGTCAATATCATTCTTCAGCGGTACCAGCGTGCGCTCGGCACGCCGGCAGATGGTCCTCGCCACATGCAGAGTCGACGCAGCCAGGCCGCCCGATGGCAAAATGAACGAGCGGTGCACGGGCAGCCCAACAGACATCTCGTCAATCCACGCCTCCAGGTTTGTGCAGTGGAAGCCATCCGGATCAAACCGCGTGCGCTTGACCTTGGACTGCGATTTTGAGTTCACTGGCGTGGCCACGTTTGAGCCAACGTCCTGTAGCAAACACTGAATAGTCTCAAGTCTGGGTACCAGCGACTGGGCACTGGATCCCTCAAGATGGGCAATGGCCAGGCCAAGCATGGACGACAGCTCATCAGTGGTGCCCAGTGCCTCGAATACAGCATCATTCTTGCCACGCCGCTCGCCAGTGAATAGGGATGATGTGCCCTTGTCGCCTGTGCGCGTGTACACCTTGATAGTGGCCGGATAGCTCTTGACCTCGTCAGGCGATTTTATGGTGATCTTGTTCTTGTCGCCAAACAGCATACGGGTCGAGCTCAGCTGCATGGCACCGGGCAGCTGCCGCCTCGAGACTGTCAGCAGATTCCGCGCGGCCGTTCTGGTGGAAAACATGTGTGTCTGTGTGTATAATTAAGCAGGTAGCAGAGGGTATTGCAAAGACAAGATGGGCGGACAGAGGTGGGATTGATTGTGTGAACTTTCCCACCGGCAGTTTGTGATGTCTGCAAGTCGAGCCATGAGGATTAGCCAGCAGCTCGGCGATAGCCAAATGAGCTGCAAGACGATATGTGTCGACATTGGCAATACACTGCCTTGTAAACAGCGACTACCAGCAGGATGGTGTGCCATATGGCTGACCTTTTTATATAATACGAACGGCATAAAAATGAAAAAGATAAGTAAATAATTGCGACCGAGCCGCAGCCCCATGAACAGCAAAGACCAGGCTTCATTCCATCTTGGTGCTATCCTCGCCATAGTAGATGTCAATCAGCGCTGATCCAGTGGTCCTGACATCATCATCCTCAGAGACCGCCACAGCGTTTTCCAGCGCATCGATGCCGCCGGTCACATTCTTCAGCAGCTCCACGCCCTGTCTGTCCTTAATTTGGGTCAGCAATATCTGCAGGTACTGGGTGCCAAGCCGCACCAGCTCCTGGTCCTGGCTCTTAATAAACTCAACAAATGCCGAGACCAGGCGCTCGTTTGGCAGCTCCTCCAGGCGCTGGCCAGCAATGGCAATGTTGAGCAGGCTGAAGGCGGCTTCCTTGCGGATGTCAAAGTTCTGCGTCTCGACAATCTTGGTCAGCTCATCGACGATGCCAGCGCTGACAAAGGCGTCGATGTCGGGTTTGGTGGCGGTGACACTGGACAGCACCCACAGAGACTCCTTCTCCACGGCGCGCGAGTTGGAGGATTTGATGCAGCGCACAATAAGCGGCACAAACTGCGGCAGCCTGACGACTGCATGGGTCTGGGCATCAGTGCCGGCGACAATGTTGCCCAGGGTACGAATGATCGGAATCAGTGAGACATCGGGGGGATCAACCGTTCCAGCATAGTCTAGCAGCTGCTCGATAGCCCCAGATGCCAGGAGCTTATTGACCTGAGACTCGGAGCTCGATGCTGCCAGGTAGGCATAGACCCAGGAGATTTCCTTGACGCAGCCCTTGTCACTCTTGAACTTGGCCAGCTGGCTGGCCAGTGCAGTATGCAGGTTCAGAGCAAAGAGCTCGTCAAAGAACGAGTTGGGTCGGCGGGCCATGTTGGACAGGGCGAAGCATGCTGTCTGAAGGACCTTGCTGCTTGTGGTCGTGTCAGCGAGTTCGACAAGCGGCTTCAGAGCACCGCTGGCAAAGAGGTGCTCGCGCATCTCCTCGTTCTCAGCGGCCAAGTTCCCCAGAGTCCACACCGCCTGGTTGACCAGTTCCTATTGCGATTGAGGAAAAAGAGGCAGTATGCATACCCAGTGTGGATTAGAGCCGGGTTGTGGTGACTATTACCTGCAGTTTTGGATCGCCCTTCCCTTGACCTTGCCCCCAGACAACGCTGGCAGGCACTAACTGTTGCGAATCAACCCCAGAGGCTCTCACATATGTGCGTGCGGAAACTTACCAGGTTATCGCTGGAAATGAGAGTGATGAGGTGCGGCGTGGCCGGCAAGATTTTCTCCGCCAGCGCGCTCTCATTTGCAGCAATATTGGTAAGGCACCAGACGCTCAGAAGCTTCTCGTCGGTCTCGGTCGCGCTGATGAATTTCAGCAGTAGATCAATGCAGTCGCCGTGTGACACAAAGCGGCGCAGCTCCTCAGACGGGTGCTCAAGCTTGGTGCTGAGGTTCTTTAGGGAGTCCAGGCGCTCCCCCTTGTTGGTGCTCTACAAAGACCAAGGGGCTCAGCATATACGCAGACATAGTACTGGGCAACTGATTCTGTCGAGTCTTACCTTGAGCCCGCGGGTAATGATGGCCGTGTCGGACGGCGTAAACTCGTATTCGGATTCGGTCTCTACAAAGACAATTCAGCCGCCGGGTCGACAATCCAACTCTGGGCCTGGTTAGCACAGACAAGCCTCCCCCGTCACCGACCACGCATCGCTCATAATGACGTCGGCCAAAAGGCGGCAGCCAAGAGCTTACCGGAATCCTCGGTCAGACGGTAGCGCAGACGCTTGCCCATGAACAGCTGCTCGCGGTGGGAGCGGCGCAGCTGGGCTTCGTGCGAGAGCCGACGCTGGCGCACCTCCCTGCCGGTCGGCGTGTGCTTGTAGAGTTCCTTGAATCTGGGCTTCATTGTTTGATAAAGAAAAGGGTATGCTTGGTAAATGGGGAGGAGAAAGACGAGGGCAATAAACGCCCCCGGCCCCTCTTTTTCCTCTGGGCCCAGAATCTCCGTTCTTCTGCACAAACCCGGGCCGGCGTGTGCAAGGTGCTTGCTGTGCAACATGCATGCCCGGTCAGCTGGTCCATTCTACGGCTTTTTGGAAGGCTGCACACTCCCTAATCCTAAGATGGCTGATGACCGTATGCTGCCCCACTCATGAGGTTGTGGATTTTTCACTGCTTAGTGGTCTGTGCGGCATGTCGACCACTTGTTGCGAATCACCCCACCTCGGTCTGTACGTGATCGCATGTTGCTTGATAAATCTGGATCGCTGCATGTACCATCATGGATCATGTTTGGATCGTTCGTCACTGGCCAAATTGTTTATGTTGGTGGCGGGCGATGTTGATATACATGGATCAACATCCCCTCTGGCAACTACGTCAGCAGACTTCTACCCAAATTTGCTACATTGGAGCGCCAAGCAGCACGGTATTTGGCTGTTTATGATCGCCCGCCACAGGCTGCGCACGCATATTTGATGCTGCGGGGACAAATACCGCCAAAGTGTATGCGCAGCACGTTGAGGCTCCTCGATACTGTATTGATTCTTGGACCAACTACCGTCTTAACTGAAAGATCCACTGTAGATATCAAAAGTGTGCAATGTCCCCCCCCCCCAAGAATTTGCTTTGGTTCTGGTGGTAGTGCGTACTCTGCCAGATATGATCGGCGACCCGGCATCTATAAAAAGGGGCGAGGACCACTCGGCAAGTGGGTCTGATACCGGATCATCTTTCACTGCAGATTCTCCAGTTTGTCTAAACGACAGCCAGCGCTAACTCTTTCTATCGCCATCCTCAGTAGACAGTCCCTAAGCCATGGTTGCCTTCAACAACGTCATAGCAGTCATTGCAACTCTTCTGTGCACCAGCCAGCTGGCTGCAGCATCTCCTTACCCACAAGGTAACAACCGCTTCGCACGCCGTGCTGATCTGGTCACTATTGGTGGGGAGTGCAATGTGCAAAACGACCGTATCGGCTGTGCTGACAGAAAATCGCTTCTCTTCTGCGTGAACGGAAAATGGAGCGCGTTTGCTGAATGTACCCTTGGCACCATGTGCAAGGACGGCATGTGCGTCTACGAAGACACCAGCGGGAACACCACTCCTATTGAGCCCCAGCCTACCCCTACCACCACCATGAGCCACCTGTTTTCAGGCAGCGCCTCTACCCCTGACACCGCCATCAATAACCCAACTCCATCCAGCGACCCAGCCAGTATGTCCATCAAACCCACCCGTACCACCACAATTACCCTTACCACAACCACAAATATCTACACTCCCAAAGCAACCCCATCCTCTTTCACATCCTCTGTAGCTCCCTCATCGTCATCGTCCGGCAGCGGCGGCAGCGGCGGCGGCGGCGGCGGTGGCGGCGGCGGTTCCAACTTTGGCATCACTTGCGATAAGTTCAACAAGGCAGTCGTTGACGGAGGCAACGCGATCGGCCAGCGGTACCCTACCCCAAGCTCATCCCAGTGCTCGTCGTTCCTGAACGGCATGGTTTCCAAGGGCCACATTGCTAATGCGCGCGAGGCGGCTATGTTCCTGTCCAATATCCTCTGGGAGTCCGACGGACTGCGAGCCAAGGAAGAGTACGACTGCAAGTCACTGCCCGACTGGTGCGCCCAAAACTACAAGACTCCGAGTGATGTGCCTGGCCAGACCTACTGGGGCCGCGGATACATCCAACTGTCGTGGCACTACAACTATCTGGATGCCTCCAAGGGCCTGTTTGGCGACGACCGCCTGACAAAGAACACTGCTCAGGTCGCCAGTAACGAGGATCTAGCGTGGGGTGTCAGCTTCTGGTTCTGGAGCGACCGCGTCCGCTCGGACCCTGGTGTCCAGGCGGGCAAGTTTGGCGCCTCGATCAACAAGATCAACGGTGGGCTCGAGTGCAATGGCGGCGCTGCGGCTGACAAGGCCAGGAAGCGCTACGCGATGTACAAGGTCATTCTACCTCTGTTTGCACCCGGCGAGACACCAATTGAGAGCGGCTGCTACAACTAGACATTCCTCTGCTTGCTCTCTGTTTCCTTCTCTGTTTATAAAACGTATATACCTTGACCGCTAATATCTGGCTAACGAGTACCATATCCAGCCCAAATATGGTGGTCTGCCTAATAATCGAACATGCAGACTTGAAAGCAGACTAGGGCTGTTTAAGTTCTTTTCATAAATGATGTCGATGGCGCGCTTGAAAGTAATCGCAGTAGACTGTTCGCCTTTGTTAGCCCAAGAAGAGAAGACACAAGCGCTGTACAGCAAATACTTGCCATCCCAAGAGATCAAGACACTACAGCGTTTCCGCCAATTCCATGACAAAGCACGCTCGGCATTGGGGCGCATTCTGCTGCGCCAAACGCTCTTAGAGTACACTGCGAGTCCCGCCGCAACTCCGCGGGACTTTGTTATTGACGCCCAACCTGGACAGAAGCCCAGGCTCACCAATGCGTCTATTTGCCCAACAGTCAGCGACTTTAACATTGCCCATGATGGGTCGTGGATCGTGGTTGGAGTCACCGAAACTGGTCTTATCGGTGTCGACGTAGCTCAGGCCAGGCTCCACGGTGGAGAGAGTGCAGATGATTTAGCGACCATCTTTGCTTCGGAGCTCACGACTGATGAGCAGCAGTACTTGAAGTATAAAAGCCCAAACAAGCTGCTCGATTTCTACACCATATGGGCTGTCAAGGAGGCATACGTCAAGGCTACGGGCGAAGGGATATTGGGCGGCTTGACTCGGATCAATGTTGTCATGGAAAACGGCTGCCTTGTGGATACTGAGGTTGATGGGAAGCGGTGCCCGCTGGCAATCACCACCAGGGCTATTGACGATGGGCAATATATAATTGCTGTTGCCTGCGACCATGCCAGCGATATCCAAGTAGTTCCAGTTTGCAATTTATTGTAAGCTATGCCTAGTATTAGTAGCGTCTGGGTTTCTCATCAACTGAATTTCCACCACCGAACACGGTAATGTTCGGTGAGTCTGCATATATATCGATGCCCATATCATATTGTCCGTTGAACTCGTCGATATACGGTGTGTCGGGTCCGTAGTTTGCGATAACAGTGGCCTTTCCCGTATAATTTCCCGGCTGTCCGATGATTTTGATATCTGCACAGCTCATGAAAAACTCGCGATTTCCCTGGGCGTTTACCCAGGTCCACGCAAAGATGGCATGGTCGCTGCCCGGAAGATCATTAGGCAGCGTAAACGAGTAGTCCAGCACGTCCGGTATGTTGCTCCATGATGAGCTGGTAAAGAACAGATGCCGTAAGATCTCATGCACTACAACAAAGGTTGCTGCGTTGTCGTAGGATAGTGAGAACTGAGCGTGACCGCCGCCATGAGCAGCTTTGCCCTCCAAAGTGACGGTTGTCTTTTCGCCGGGTCTCCAGACTGCACTGGGTGCTGGGAATGGCTTAGTAAATTTGCAGAGCGGGTAAGTGATGTTCTGGTAGTTCCCAATTGGCTCAACCGGCGTATAGTCAGGCGATTCACCGTCAGGGAGTACCGGACAGTCTATCCCGTGTGCGCTGTATCGAGGGCAGGGATACTTTAATGCCATATGGGCAGACCCCGCGCCAAATGTCAGTAGGTATACAGCAAGTCGGAAAAACATCATTGCGAAAATGTAGGATGACATGAAAGGCAATGCTGTTCGTCCTCGCGTTGATCCGATGTAGGCTATTAAATGGCATGTATCGGCATATTACCATTTATTCATGTTCGGCTTCATGATCAATCGACAGGTGGCCGGGCCACGCAGCGCCGGCTGCGGCAGTAGCAGAATAGTTTGGCCAGTCAACAGCACCCACCAGCCTGCATCATGCCGAGATCACCACGATCAGATTGGTGATCACGCCCTTTTTATAATTGCTGGTGATGGCGTTCCGATCTCGAAGAATTTTTTCACCTCTTTTCCACTCTGCGACGAGCGCCTTTCCTTTGTCGCTACAGCTTTTTTTTTTTTTTTTTTCCTTTTTCCCATTTGGTCTATACTTCTGCCAAAACTATATACAGACAGAAAGCATGGCAGACAGCACAACTGAGAGCAGGTCCAGTCGGCCGCGGCGCAGGTTTGTGGGCAAGGGCAAGGGCAAGGCTGTGAAGGGAGAGCTGTCTATCGAGGACTCGCTTGCAGTGGCCCCTGTCGGCAAGGAGCGGCACACACATGAGACAGCCAACCACGTACCGCAGGATATCCTCAACGACAGCAGCCTGAACCAGGCGATTGGGCTGCTGCCGTCCAACTACAACTTTGAGATGCACAAGGCGGTGTGGCAGATCCGGCGACTGGGCGCGAAGCGCGTGGCCCTGCAGTTCCCTGAGGGCCTGATGATGTTTGCCTGTGCGATCTCGGACATCCTCGAGACATTCTGCCAGGTCGAAACCGTGATCATGGGCGATGTCACGTATGGTGCATGTTGCATTGACGACTTCACTGCGCTGGCGCTTGGATGCGACTTTCTAGTGCACTATGGCCATAGCTGTCTGGTGCCGGTCAATGTCACCAAGATCAAGACCATGTATGTGTTTGTGGATATCGGCATTGACACACAGCACTTTGTTGACACAGTCAAGAAGAATTTCGAGGCTGGCACGCGCATTGCACTAGTGGGGGTGATCCAGTTTGTCACAGCGCTGCAGACGTGCAAGCATGTGCTGGACGAGGTGTATCGTGTCACCATCCCTCAAGCAAAGCCATTGTCACCTGGTGAGCTGCTCGGGTGCACCTCGCCAAAGCTGAAGGACATTGACGTGATTGTGTTCCTGGGCGACGGGCGCTTCCATCTGGAGTCGATCATGATCCACAACCCCGAGATCCCGGCATACGCGTATGACCCGTACAACAAGAAGTTTACGCGCGAGCGCTACAGCCACGACGAGATGCACTCGCTGCGCAAGAACGCGATCGAGGCAGCCAAGCATGCAAAGAAGTTTGGGCTCATTCTCGGCACACTCGGCCGGCAGGGCAACCCGAAGGTGCTGGAGGAGCTGCAGGAGCGGCTGGCCGAACGCAAGATCGGCTACGAGACGGTGCTGCTGTCAGAGATCTTCCCAGGAAAGCTGGCGCAGTTTCCCGACATCGACTGCTGGGTGCAGATCGCGTGCCCGCGACTGTCGATTGACTGGGGCTATGCGTTCCCGAAGCCGCTGCTGACGCCGTACGAGGCCAACGTGGCACTGGATGCAGTCGAGTGGCAGGAGGCGTATCCCATGGACTTTTACTCGTTCGACTCGCTTGGCCCCTGGACGCCGAACTACCACAGCACTCTGGCTATCAGGCAGCGCGAGCGGGCCAAGAGGCAGCAGCAGGACGCACTGAAGGCGCTGGCGTAATCGGCAGCAGTTCATGTTTATTCAACAAAAAAGAAAAGGCAGCCTTGGATGCTATCGCGAATCGAGAGAGTTGGCAGAACTGACGTATATGGCCGCTTCCCATGGGCTGTGAGCGCCGACGGTTGCGAGTCAGGCTGAAGAGTACATGGCTAGGCGCAGTTTACCCGGATCCAGGCATCCGCTCGCCGGATAAACTCCTTCATGCGTACATCGGCCTCGCACCCGGGCTCGACGTCACCATCGTATTCCTGGAATAGGCTGGAGATGTTCTGGATGCCTTCGACGACCTCGTTGAGTGTGCCAGCAGTGATGTTCGCGAGTCGCTCGGCCGGATGGGCGGGTACTGGAATCTGGATTGCGACTCGATCACGAACCCTGGCCAGGCAGATGAACTCGGATGCGAGCACGTCATTGGCGTGCTTCAGGCTGTCTTTCTGGGGTTGCGAGAGGTTGTTGATGTGGACTATTGCCATTTTAAAATTCTGGTTTAGAATAGAAGGCTGCAGAAATAGAATAAAAAAGTACTCTTTTGAGATTGAGCGCCAGAGCGCAAGAGCGAGGGAGTACACAGAGGAGATCATCCTACGAGCATGTTGTTGAACCTAGACCGCGCTTGTGCGACGTCGCAATCAACATGCGCTTCATTTAGATCGATCGTGTATCCGAGTCATCGCTCAGCTCTCCTGACAGCAGCGCAGAGCGGCGACGACCCGACGACGGGCCATTGGCTACTGCGGGTCGCTCTCCATCAGGCACGCCTTCGATGTGGTTGTCCGATAGGGAGCTCGACGGCATTGACTGGGGCCTGAGCTCGTCATACTCGCCGGTCTCGGCCTCGGCATGTCGCCGCCTTGAGCTGAAAGCAAAGCCTCGGCGCTGCCTTCGCATGGAATCGTAGTCGCCAGAGCGCGGATTGGCGGGAATGTGGCGAGCCTTTTGTTGCGCACTGATGCTGTCGCCACTGGCAACAACAGCAGCGGCTGTGGCAGTAGCAGCAGCCACCAGTGAGGTTGTAGCATTGCCCATGTATGGCGTCGACGGGCCAGTCACTGCACGCACTACCTTGACGCGCTTGCGCATATCGACAAACACGTCCGTCTCGTCGATGATCTCCTCCTGGATAAGCTCCTCGATTACGTCCTCCAAGGTGATGATGCCGATGGGCACGTATGAGCCCAGGTCGTCGTCAGTCACCATATCCTGGTCGAAGATGCGGCCCGGGTCACCGACAATGTAGTTGGAGCGGCGACGGATAGCCGAGGGGGTAGCCGTGCTGCAGGGGCATGGCGTGGAGGCCGGATGTCTTCCATTGTCGTAGCCTGTGCTCTTGACACTCAGCAGGGGCGTTTTGCTTGTGGCCAGCGTTGTATCACTGCTCAAAGTTGGGGACGAGCGCAGAAGCGATGGCGGCGGCGGCGGCGGACCCATGACAACAGCCATATGACTGCCACCTTCCTGGAAGGCGTTGAGGATGTCGTAGAGGGAGATGTTGGGGGTGACCAGCGGCATCGTGGTGAGCTTGGCCTCCCGCACCTGCAGGGCGTCGTCGGGGTCGAGCAGAATCAGCGACTTCACCAGAAGCACGCCGACAATGTTGGTACGCTCGGTGTCGTAGACAGGCACTCGGCTGTGGCCACGACGCAGCATCTCAGTCATCAGCTTGCGGGTCAGGCGGGCGTTGATATCGACCATGTACACGTTGCTTAGATCTGTCATCACATCGACCACGAGCTTCTCGCTCAGCTCCAGCGCCCCGCGGATGATTGTGACCTCGTCATTGGACAGGTTTCCGCCGTGTGCTGTGTCACTCAGCAGAACCAGCTCCTTCAGCTCGGCCTTTTTGTATGTGACACCGTGGTCGGCTCCCAGCACAAAATCAAGCAGCATTGCGATCGGATAGCCCAGCGGCGATAGCGCATACTGCAGAATACGCACCGGGTAGGCAAAGAAGGCGCCGATGGCCAGGCCGTATCGCGCACATAGGGACTGGGGGATGATCTCACCAAACAGGACGATGGCTGCGGTCGACACAACGATGGCCGCTACTCCGCCACCCAGTATCGAGTCCATGACAATGGGCAGCGTTTCATTGATGATGGTGTTGCCCAGCAATAGCGTGACAAGCAGCCAGTGGCCGTTCTTGCGGATAGGCTGGATGCGTTGCGCATACATGCGCTCTGTCTCAGAACCCGAGGTGGCCAGAATGTGCAGGTTTGTCTCGTCCAGCGACATGAGGCCGAGCGTCAAGCCTAGATGGAACGATGCAGAATCTTTTTAGATGTGCACACCGCTGGTGCTGCAAGGGAAATCGGTGCATTGCCTGCTGCAAAAGAAAAGCACACTTACCTGCTAATAGCCCGCCCAGGAGGACCAGAACCACGCAGACGCCCACTCGAAAGTAAAAGTCTGGGGAGTCGGGCGGCACTGTGGGATCGCTGCCGGAGGCCTCGTCGCCCAGTGCTGCCAGTAGCCCTGGCGAATTCCGGTGCTCCCGCTGCTGAATTGGGGTCGCAGTCACTGCTGCACTGGCCAGCAGAGCTGCAGCCATAGCGCAGCACAGCCCAAGGCGACGGGGCTTTGTTCGTATAGAGGGCACCATGCCGCTTTGTGTCTAAAGAAAAATCAGTGGTGGCAAAAAAGCTGTGAGCGAAAACAAAAAGGGTGCAGGAGTTTAAAAACGAAGGTTGGAGCGCGATAGTGCATTGGCAGTAGTGCTGGCGCTGGTGGTATCCTGGCCACATGCCCCCACCCCATTCAAGGGGCTCGCTGAGACGAAGCCTCAACTCTTGTTTGAATCGCCCCCGGCGCTTTTTTTTTTTCTAGAAGCTGTGATGTCCTATGCTCCCAAGCAGTCGCCGCCAGCTGCGCTGCGCAGGTTTGGAGATGGATTGGTGCAGGATTTCGGTCCCCTTTTTGCCGCTCCCCAAAACGCATACCAATTCGGTCGCCCCGTGTCAGAGTCAAGCGCTGCTCCAGCAAGAATGATTTGCCGCTTGCGCCGCATTGTTGCCGGCAGTAGGACTGGTGCCGGTCCGTGGGAGATACCCGAAAAATTAAAGTTGCTTGAAAGCGGAGCTCTGCCAATTCTGCGGACGAGGCAGGCTGAGCGGCGAGGGGAGAGGCTTGGGGGATTAGCCCCGACGGGACCGCGTCTGTGAACCAGAGGACTGCTTCTAATTAGACAAGTGGACTTGCCTCGTGATCATTGCCAATAATCGATGGCTGCTGCTCCTTTTGAAAGGCGATTCCGGAAACGACGAGCTCGGATGGGACTTTCTAACCCCCTCGTGTGGGCGCGACGAGGGGCAAGGAGGAAAGATGGAGCGTCCGGTAGACAGAGCCAGACAGAGCCAGACAGAGCCAGCGGCAGACTTGGTTCAAGATAAACAATTGCATTCCTGGCAAAACGTACAACGGGCGGCGGCAGCGCTAATTGCGCGTCGATTGTTTCCTTGTCTAATCAAAACAAACTTGAACGTGGTGAGGCAGCTCGCACTTCGCGCGTGCGCGGCGGGCCGGGGGTGGGCCGACAGGCGTGAGCAGTATAATTCTTGCGCTCCCCTTCCTCGCTTTTTTGCGAAGCTGGCCCACTATTCGCACATATATTTTACCTCCTCCCCTTGCTTTGTGCCTTGTTGCGGCAGGTAGCCTTTTTTTTCCCTTTTCTGCTCCGTCCTTTTTTATTTTTCGCATATATTTTAGCCATTTTTCCATTCATTTTCCGTCCTTCTTTTGTTTTGCCCACATCAACCAGCACCACCACTCCACCTGGCCTTTCCATATTTCCAACTCCCGTCTAACACAGACCCTTTCTCATAGCTGTAAGTATTCTTTTCGGGCGGCAGCCTTGCTTAAAGACCGAGACTGGTAGCGCGGCAGTACCTTCCTGCACGTTCTCCACGCGTGTCACCACCCCTTCCACTCCCCCCACAGCCCCAGCCTCACCTTACCCACCAACCTGGGAAAGCAGGCTGAAAGCTTATTTCGTCTCTTGTTCTAGACAGGCTGCTCAGCAGTTGACCTTTATGTTTCTTTGTTTCTACCGATTACTAGATGGCATTTGGAAATGAGCGACCGCGGGATGAGACCGCGAAACCGAAAGGGACCAGGTCATTCACAGCTCTCGGGCAGAGCCTGCGTCGCGGACTGACAACAAAGAGGTCACAGGGCGGCGCGGCAAACAAGCAGCACCATGGACACCATTTGACCACCGGCGACGCGACCGGATACACACCATCACCGCTGTCACGGGGAACCACTGGTGGCGCCGCCGACATGGGCAGCAGCGTGTTCGGGACTGTGCGCCCCCACCGGATCGGTGGATCCGGCGCAGCTACGATGAGCGGTGGCAGCGTGGGCAGCGCCGGGCTGCTTCGCAAGACTATCTACGGATCTAAGGGAATGGCGACAATTGGAGGCAGTAGCAGCAGCGGCGGCGGCGGCAGCAACAACCACAGCAACAACAACAACAACAGCCATGGTACCAGTGGCTCACTAAACAATGCCTACGGCGGATCTGCTGGGTCGGCAGCGACAATTCATGGGCCGATCTCTCACTCGGCTGGAGGCCCTGGCGCCGGAGGCAGCAATGGATCTGGACACAGCAGCACGAGGCGAGGACACCACCAGGCACCAAATCTTGTCGATCTGTTTGCCAATCCATCGACGAACGGCAGCGGGCCGGACATGTCGCAGGTCGATATGTCGGCAGCAGTGTCAGCATCGGCAGGATCCAACGGCCACGGCACTCACAGTGACTTCAGCCCAAAGGCCATCGCCCAATCGACTCGCAGTAGCAGCGGCGCACCCAACATGATCACCAAGGAGGGGTACTTGAGCAAGAAGACTGACATCAACCCCAGCACATCCATTGCATCGGCTCTGTCGCGCGGGTGGAAGGTGTATCGCGTGGTTCTTAAGGGTGCCAAGCTGTTCTTCTACAAGCCGCCGTCCGAGAGCGAGTTGCGCGCCATGTTCCCCGAGGAGATTGCAGCGGCCGAGAACGAGTCGGTTGGCGGATACACGCGGCCGTCGATGTCAACGGTGTTTGATGACGGCCATGGCGGCGGAGCGTCAGGAATGCCGCTGACTCCAGGCGAGGTCGACTCTGGGTCGCGGGGGATTCTGTTTGAACCGG
The DNA here is from genome assembly GCF_002104995.1 of Linderina pennispora. Classification (NCBI taxonomy): domain Eukaryota; kingdom Fungi; phylum Kickxellomycota; class Kickxellomycetes; order Kickxellales; family Kickxellaceae; genus Linderina; species Linderina pennispora. The sequence continues at coordinate 6,716 of NW_024468254.1, read as the reverse complement.
GAGTGCACGACGGCCAGATCACCGAGCCGCTGTGCGATCGCTACCTGTTTGGCGAATGCTTCACTGAGGTTGATCTGCGCACGCTCAAGTTCAAGCGCTACGTGTGCGTGCTAATTTTCGATGACACGCTGGTGGTGCTCAAGCGCCGCTGGGTAAGGCAGGGGATCGCATCCAGCTTCTTTGGTGCGGTCAGCAACAAGATGCGGTTTGGCAAGGGCTCGCGCTTAAAACAGCCGCAGCATCACACTGCCGACAACTCGTCGCTGGTCAGCGCCGAGCTGGGCATCCAGGGCAAGGGCTACTTCACCAAATGGAAGCACCACGCATCATACTCAATCAGCAATGCCGAGGCCATCGAGGCCGCCAGCTCGCGCTTCAGCATCAACCACTCGCCAGGGATGCTTGGCCACCTGGCGCAGAATAGCCAAACCAGCTCGGGGCGTGTCAGCCTGTACTCGATTGGAAACAGCTCCGTATCGTCAGTGATGACTCGCACATCAACAGTGTCGAAGGACTACTCGGGCGCACTGTCATCCGGTGCGGTACCGGGGTTCCAGATCTTTGTTGGGGGCAAGGAGCGCGTGGCACGCATGTTCGTCGCAACAACATCCGATGCCAAAAATAACTGGCTATCACGCTTTGCTGCCGCCAAAGCCAGCTATGCCCGGCGGCTGCGTCATCGCCCGCGTGAAAACATCAACCAGCGCCGTGGTTACGAGTCGTCGCGGCGACCCACAGCAACCGGAGCTGCCGGTGCTGGTGCTGGTGGTGACTTGGCTGGCACTGCTGGCAGCAAAGGCGGGCAGCATGCTGATGCTGCCAATGCTGATGATCGCGCTGGCGGAAAGCCGGCCAAGGACGCGCGCACCCGTCTCTACTGGGGCACGCAGCGGCACCCGGAGCTGGTGGTCGTGCCAGCCAGCGGCGCTGCTGATGGCTCCGCTAGCGCTGCTGTGGGGGGCGACGATCCCACCAATGTTGTTGTTGTGGGCGGCAGCAAGAGCGCGCTGGTGCATGAAATGGTGTTTTGCACCGCTCGCCCGCAGACCGCTGACGCAGCCGTGCAGACTCCATTTAGCCTGCAGCTGGCGGGCACATACCAGCACCTTATGACCACCGACGAACTCCTGCGCGAGCTCCAGCGCTACTCTGAACTTGTCATCCCAGAGCTGGAGCAGTATAATGAGCTGGTGGACAATCTGGCGGCGATCGTCACTGCGCTGGCCAATATTTATAGCTCCGCCTTTGACGCCAGCCAAATTGACATTTTGAGGGCAATCGTTGAAAAGGCCATCGCCAGCGACCAGGCCCACGCACGCACGGCGGAAAATCTCAACACTGCAATCAACCGCATGGTGCCCTTTGTGGCCGCTGCTGCCGCCGCCCCCACAAGCAAATCTGCTGAGGCAACCGTAGGCACAGCCAGGGGATTCGACCCGCCAAAGACACCGACTACGCCTGCAGCGAAGCTGCCGGGCATCGTCGAGGGGTCCAGCCCGCTGCGTGTGCGGTCCAAGACCCACCATGCCGAGCCAGAGCCCACGGTTCCACAGATCCCCACTGTGCCAGAGCTGATGCGCGTCGCAATCACGGGGCTGTCGCCGTCGCTTCTGCTCAAGGTATCGCCGCAAGAGTTTGCCCACCAGCTGTACCTGTTCCATAGCTCGCAGCTCGCAGCTTTCGACCCGAAACAGGCCGAGCTGTACAAGCCCGTGGCCCGCAGGCGCCAGCCCACCAATGCCCCTCCAACGCCGAGCCTGCTTACGGTCGGCGCAGCAAATGGCGATGCTGAGGCAGCCGGCAGTGCATCGTCGCCTCTATCGCCAATGGCTGGTCATAGCTTTGACAGCACTAGTGGCGCAGCTGCCTCAGCCACAGGCACCCAGAGCAGCGCATCGGAGACCGTCGACCCCGAGGCTGTGCTGGAAATGCAGCGTCAGCTAATGGTGTTCACACAGAGCGAGCCGCACTTTATCACACGCCTGGTGCACCAGCATCTGTTGGTCGAACTGCCACTGAACCGCCCTGCCCGCCGCAGCGCTCTGCTGCTGCACTGGGTGCGTATTGGTGAGGCGTGCCGTCTCATTGGCGATGCTGTCGGGTGGGCTGCGATTGCGATGGCTGTGACCATGTCACCTATTGCACGGCTGCGTGAGACCTGGCATGGCATTGCGCTGTCGTGGAAGGAGCTGATCGTGTCCAAGTGGGTACCCCTGCTGGTCGAATACGGTATCTACGAGACCGACATCGACTCGCCAAAGAGCAAGGCTCCGTCTGGCAAGGCGCTGATCATCAAGCCGCAGAGCGGCACGTCTCATGGATACCCCTATGCCGCCATCCCGTACTATGGCCCGATCCGCATGCATGTTGATCGCATTGGCCGCAAGCTACGCCGGCTGTATGACCCAGCCATTGTAAAGTCTAATGGCGGCGATGCAGCGGGCGGCGACAAGGTGCTCTTTGTTCACCACGGTCTGATGTTTGCTGCGGCTAAGGAGGCCGTAGATTCGATCCCAGCCAATGTCTTGGAACGGACTCGCAGCGTTATCCGGTCACGCGCCAGTACCATTTCGCTAGCCACCACTTCGCAGCAGCAGCAGCAACAACAGGGCAACTCGCCACCAAGTACTACCCCTCAGATCCATACCGACCCAGCAATGCTTGCGCACCCCTATCTGCACGAGTATCTGGTAAACATGGCTCTTAATCCGCTACTGCTCGGGGACGAGCTGGCTGATTCGGATGTGGTCGAGTATGATGTTCGCTTCCTGCTGTCCATCTCTCTGCAGTGTGAGCCATCAGTAGCCGACCAGTACCAGCAGCACCTGCAGGACGGAGATGAGGACGGCCAGGACAGAGCCACGGCTGCATCAGCACTACGCCAGGCGCCAGGGTCGATTCTTCCGCTGGTATGTCCCGAGATTGTTCCATCGACCAACATCCTGCAGTGGATTACGCCAGTAACCCGCACTCACGCACCACAGATTCCTATGCACTCAGTTAACCGCAACCCGAACGGATCAGGGCGCTCCGGTACCATTTCGCATATCGCCACTTCGTCCCCAGGCATCACTGGCGGCAGGCTGATGATGCCCGATTCGCCGATGGCCCGGCCGCAGAACACCACCAGCTCGCTGGCTCTCTCTGGACCCATGGCTAGCCCGTCGGCAATGGCCGGGAAGCGCAAGCCTTCTGGCGGCCCCGACACATCCGCAATCGAGAACGCTGCTATTGGCGCCATACCCCAGCCTATGGATCCGCAGGGACTGCGGCATAAGCGCAGCCGGTCATTCCCCACCAACGCTGTCAACATGCAGGTCGGTGAGGCCAGCAACGATGCCATGGCCTCGGGCTCCACCGGCGGCGAATTTGCCACTAGTTCTGAGGTGCACCCCCATTCCACTACCAGCATGATGGCATCAGCCTCGGAGGAGTCGGCACAAACAAATGGCAAGCATGAGCAGTCGTCGATCGGGGCTGTAGCAGCCAGCGACGTTAGCCACAACGACGCTCTCTACGCTGGAGCCACTCTCTACGCTGCGCACGGCGATCTAGCGCTCAAGGTGCTGCGTGTGCAGTACACCCATGTGCGTGACTCTGCAGCGCTAGTGCAGCCGGTGGGATTCGTTGTTGAGGTCCAGGGTGGAACCATCCCAATGCTCCTGGATCTCCTCATCAACGGTGTCGAGCAGCACTCGGCGACTCTGGCGGGCGAGAAGGGCCTGCGCGTGCAGTTCCCCGATGGCTCGACGCCCAAGCTGATGTTCAACCGCGATGTGTTCCAGCGGGCATTTATGGCGTCGTTCCGCCATTTCTGTATTGGGTTCGATGTGCTCGATGCTATGCGCAAGGCGCTCACCGCAACCAAGCACCGATCCTGGGATCAGGTGGAGCGGACGCTGGGCACGCTGCTAGACATTACCGAGAACTGGCTTGGCCAGCATTTCAGCGACTTTTTGGATGGCACTGCACTGCGCGAGGCGATGACCGACTTCTTGGTCTCGCTAGAAGCTGAAGTGCAGACAGCCCGGCCCAAGGACGACGCTGGCACCAATGCCAAGACAACTTGGGGCGAGCTTGCCGAGCGCTCGAGTGTGCTGCTGCCGGAGTTGATCACACAGATGCTATCACCCTCGGGCTACACTGAGCTGGAGCAGGTTTTGGAGCGCCGGCTGCAGTACGCGGTCAAGCGTGAGCGCAAGGACAGCATGCGCGGTGTCGACACAATGGTCCAGTCGCCCCTGTCGCTGCTCAGTCTGTCGGAACCGCACGAGGTGCTCGAGTCACTGAATCGCCTGGTGCAGACACACTTTGCACACTGCTCATTCAACGACTGGATTGTCACTTTCAGCCTGCTCGAGGTTCAGACCCATGCGCCGCTGCCATGGTATGCAAAGAAGCGCATCACCCAGGTGCCCAGTGAGGACGAGATTGTCGTTTCAGATATCTACCAGGTGCTGGAGCAGACCCAGCGACAGCGCATCTCGGCACAGGTGCATGACGTCTCGACGTCAATGAGCGGCGTCGGTGTCGGCAGTGTTGCTGCCAATACAGCCGAATCGTCGCTGGTACGCACGATGCCACACAGCATCCAGGTCATGCTGGAGCTGCATCGCACGATCCGCGGGTGGGTGATTCGCCAGATCGTCGACCCGAGCATCCCACTGTCGCAGCGTATCATTCGGATCCAGAAGTATCTGGCCATTGTTCGTATGTGCCGTCGCGACTCGCAGCTCTCGGCGTCACGCGTGTTTGGCGACCTGCTTAACGGATACATGCGCGAGGCCGGCATGATCCCTGAGCGCCAGCCCAGTTACCGCGTCAACTCAATCAAGAATGGCGCCTATGGCCGAGGCAGTGCTGGTGTCGGCCATGCAGGCAAGCGGGGCAAGCGCAAGGCAGCCCAGTCTCAGGTGCGCTATGTTCCGTCGTTCGTCGAGCGCGCCATTGCTAGCGCCCTCGTCAGTCCCGAGTCGCGACAGTATGTGCGCGCATGGAATGAAGTTGCTGTGGCCAACAACACCAAGCTGGAGTCCCTAGAGGCGATGCTACGTGGTGCACGTGATCTAACCCCTGCGGCGAAATCTAGCTCAATGGCTTCTGAGAGCGGGGTTGCTGCCGATGCCAATGAGCTTGGTCAGCAGAAAGCCCTGTCGCGGCGCCGGTCATACTCCAACCTTCCAGGCGATGAGATTGATCTGTCTGAAGACATGATGGCGCGTGCCGACTGCTTCGTCCCGTGTCTGGGCTGGCTGCTGGAGAACATGGTCAGCCTCTGTTACGACACACCGGACACGCTGGTTGGCGATGTGCGCTTGGTCAACATTGCGAAGCGGCATCGTGTCTTCATTATGCTTTGCGTGTGCGACCAGCTCGGGCAGCGTTGCCAGGAAGCCTTTGCGCTGCCAACCAAGACCCGCATTGACATTGGCCTACTGTCGAACCAGGTTGCCCAAACGCCAATCTCGCTTACCGAGATCAGGGCCCAGAGCTACCGAGAGTCCAACATGGCTGCCGAAGCATCAGGCGTACCCAGTGGACCGTCGGGATCGGCTGTGTCACCATTGGCCGGCAGCGGCTTGGCTGCATTTGGTTCTGACAGCTCGTTCTCGTTCACAGCTAGCGCTGGTGGTAATGGGCTGCCAGCGCCAAACAGCAGCCAGGCATCACGGTCCGGCGATACTGCAACCGCATCTATGAGGCATGCAGCGGGTGGGTTCTCGAAGCGGTCGATGGGCAACCTTCGCGGAGCCAACGACTCACGCGGGCAGTACCTGCGCAAGGCATCGAATGTGACGAACCTAGTTACGCACCCCACACCCGACCTCCCCAACGGCAACTTGTTTGGATCTCCGCCGGCCCCACCGCCGCGCTCGCTGACACAGCCAGACAGCCCCAGCGTCCACCAGCCTGGGTTTGGTGCTTCAGCAAACAGTGCTGGGCCGATCGGTGGTACGCCAGTGCAGTACCACCGACCATTCTCACGACTGGTCACCGATGAGATCGAAAAGGTGCGCCAGGAGGTGCGCGAGCGCGAGAAGCTCGAGCGCGAGCTGCGCGACCGCGAGCAGGCAATGGAGCGGCAGAAGCAGGAGCGCACCAAGATGCTGAAGCGCCAGCTCAAGGAGCAGCAGCAGCGCAGGGCCAAGAACGAGCCTCTGCTCAAGATGTCCAACCTTATGAGCAAGGTGGGCATCACTGTCCGCGACAGCTCAGTCGATGGCAGTGCATCCCACAAGGCAGGCACGCGCCACACGGCAGTCGCTGGCAATGTGGTGCATGCTGGCGCCGACAGCAGCAACCGCGACAGCCAAATGTCCACATCGAGTTCGATGCGCCCGCGCGGGCCGGCGCTGCCTAGCACCAAGCCGGCCAACGTGATCAACCTGATCAACTCAACCATCACCGTCGAGGAAGGCTACACAAAGCGCGACTTTGTCTTCCGAATTGTCACCGAGGAAGGCGGCCAGTACCTGCTGCAGGCGCCAGACATGGACCAGATGGAGGACTGGATCAACGGCATGCGCGATGCGGCCACTGAGGCTGCGGCCCGTCGTTTGACGCTATTTGTCGAGGAGGCAAAGAAGCGGTCCCACGGGGAACCAGGCGGTTCGTCTGGTGCATCCGCGGCTCCAAGCATGCCGGGCATGGGCGCTGAGTCTGATTTGAGCCAGCAACAGGTACCCAAGTCGCCACTCACCGAGACCAGCGCACGC